>NC_139345.1:125575196-126175196 GCF_055883805.1 Amblyomma maculatum | reverse complement strand
GAACCGGGTTGTTATGGCATGAACGCACAAGGTTGTCCCTGTGAATATAGCTGTATGCTTTCAAATGGTGTCTCCTACGATGTTCTTTTTCTTGCGCAGGAATACCTCTCGTGGTTGTGTCAGTGTGGGCGGTAACCAAGGCATACCTCAGTCCTAACCACTATGACCCAAACCTTTCTGGTGGCATGTAAGTGTTTTTTTTTCTTTCAGCCGCCTGAATTAAACATAATGTTTTTAGTAACTGACATCATTGTCTTCCTGAAGATCCTATACTCTCTACTATTCTTAACGGCACTGCCTTTTAAGATAATAACGAATGTTCAAATGAAGCCTATCTTCTCACTTTTTTGTTTGCGCGCATTTGTTTTGGTATTTCCAAATTATGCTGCAAGATGGCACCAGAGTAAAGCAGATTCTTCCCATTTAGCCACCGCAAACTTTAACTTAGGCAAAGAAAGCAATAACAGTATGCGCAATATCTATTAACTCAGTGTTCCTAAGGCTTAAATGGAGAGGTAACACATGTGTTAATTTGGGGTCTCGGTCATATCCGCTTGTATGAGCGAGAAAAGCAAGTGAAAATGCGTGTTCTGAGTCTAACGTGACCCACATTTTTGCTCATCACTGAAACTGTAGGAACTTCTTCCGCAGATAATTGTGGAAACAGGTTGAAATAAATGGGAGATCTCACTTTTTTCCACATTTGCTGCTCTGTTTACGCGTCCAAATTACAGGTTACTGGGTGCACAGGCTTACCAGCGAGAGCGTAATTTGCCCATAGGCGTGCTTGGGGACGCTTCGCGCAGCTTTCACTGTAACAACTTCATTTCTAGTCAGATTACCGGACAGAACCCTCTTACCTTTAGCAACGAGTGCACAGTACTCCTCCACTTGATATTTCTGGTTAAAACGAAGCTCTTAACCGCCCGGGCGGTTTAGTTTTGTCATGTTTGTGAGTGTTCTCTCCAGGTAAGCAATAATAAAACAGAAGCAGTCATTCTGCGTGTATAAGGTTAAGATTGCTGATAGGGATTGGTCCCTACAACGGAGCCACCTCAGTAATTTAAAGCTAGCCAGTTCGTAGTGTATCGTATTCCATTTTACTTCGTGCGACTGCCTATATGCAGAAAATGCGGGTAGATTTGCTTTTGCTCCTCGCCGTGTGTGCCACGCTTGAAAAAGTAGGCTTGATCTTCGGATAAGGTATTGTCAGAATACAAAAAATCGGTTACAGTTACCTCATGCGCTTTTTTTTTTTTGCGCAGCGCATTGCAGTTATTCTGGCCTTCGTCCTAATAAATGTGTAGATGGCTTCCCTACAATAAAACGGCTGCAGTAAGCCCTTGATTGATGGCAGAGATGGCGATGGGATTTCGGAGTCATTTATTGCGTGTTTCAGAAAGAAACCTCACATATGATTCTGATAATCTCAGAAAATATTTGAGATTTTTGACCCTTCGAAACATGCTGCAACAATATGAAGACTCATTCCTCTGTGTAGTATTGCTGCTTCTTTAAGAAGAATGAATTTCAACACAGAGTATATTTGAAGAGGGATCCCTTCACGCCGAATGAAATAGATGAAGATTATGATTGCCTCTTTAAGCAAGTTCGTTGAAAAGGACCCAATGTAATGAATATGAAAGGAACCGACGACACGGATGCCTCAAAGTTTTTACCTTTGCTTAGTGAAAAGCATTTAACAGTAAGAACAGCATATTTCGCCTCACGAAGAGTACAGTTTATTTTTCCTGCTTCACATTGTAAGGCCCCGTTGAGTGCTGACTATTACAGTAGCAGAATATCAGAAAGCCGTCTTGCTGACGTTCTGTTCGGCTTAATCTTTATGCCCTAATTGAATATGAATGTAATATTCTAAACAATGTCTTCTTTTTTGTTCTGTAACTATAACTTGCAGTACACCGCGCAAACCTTCAGAACTGCCTCGCATACTGCACAACAATTGTTTGCGACCAGCTTCAAATCGTTGCTTTGACGCAACTATCTGTAACTTTAGTTCATATAAGAACATGGCAATGGTTCCTGTTCTGGTAACGTTCATATAACTGGAGCGAGTTTTCTTCATTTTTTGTTCTCGGTGAGGCAAACGAGCGGCAAGTCAGCTACTTGTTGACGATATGACATGTTAAAATCTTGAAAGGTTACGAAGGATGTACGTCTTGAGCGCCCGTAATTTTACCATCCAATTGAACCACTAGAAAAATAAAATCATTATGGGAACGTAAAAGGGCACATTTTCAATCTCTTCGCATAGGTGGGAATGCGAAAACAGACTATAAAGTGCAAATTGTAGCGCTTAATTAAAACTCTTCCCTCAGAAATGCGTGCTGCTATATAAAAGCAGCAAAACGTCTTACTGCCTGCAGTTGTTTTGAGTTATAAAAGTGCACAAGCAGTGTGAATCGCAACAAGGTTCTAAGCATCCATACTTGATTTTCTGTTTCTTCAGGGTTATCTGCATTTTTTTTTTTCTCGCGAGTCACATAACCAGTCTTCATAGTCATTCCTGTCGCCTTTACCTTAGACCGTGGTTGAAACTGTGCGGTAGCAAAAGTGGCTTTGTTTTATTTATTGCGTCACTGTTCTAACTTCATCCTAATGATCCCGTTATTAATGTCTACTGCTTATCTATATTGTTGTGTTCAGCTAAAGCAAAAAAAAATAGATGTGCAGAAAAATGCCTTTACAATGAAGGGTAAAATTCTGATTTTTTAGCACTTTTTTCGTCCACAAATAGTAGTGGACTCGTTCATTTGGCCAATAGTCATGAATTTAGTTTGAATACATCAGTTGCGGATACTGGGAGGTATGGCAATCAGAGTTCATGCTCTTAAAATCGAATAGGTGGTGGTCATGCGGAGCAGTTCAAATGATATTGAACTAAATATCGCGACATTTTAATAAAATATTGCTAATTGCTTTACTATTCTTTCACGGGAATGCAAACCTAGCGCTTAATTTAGGATTGCGCAATGCTCCCAATCAGTGGGCGATGTTAACGTTAAATGAAGTACCAAGAACATAACTGTGCGCGCTGTTAATGCACTAAAGCTTCTTACAGATGTGATGACCAACGCTTGCAAAATAGTGTAGTGTGTCGTAGGGCTCAAGGTACTTGCCCATATAGCAAAGGAAGTGTGGTTGGCCTTGCACCGTGCTCTAACGAGGTTGCTAGTATGTTCCGTAGCAATACGATTATACTCCCTTCGAAGCCTCTGGAAGCATCTCGCTTGCCTTCATTGTGTGCTGGCAGTTCATTTCTCGATAAATATTATTCAAGCAGCTTTTCTGGCCAACCCCTCGTTTTCTTCTTTTTTCCTTCAATATTACATTATAGGGTTCATTTTTATGTTCGTTCTATCATGGTGTTCAATTATAGGCGCACATAGAACAGAGAGAGGGTTCCCGCATATAAGAAAACTCCTATTTTCAGGTGCATATGGCAACTCAAAGATATCTACGACTGCATATTCATCGTGCCCGTCATTCTCGTGCTCGTGGTAAGTGTGAAGCAAAGTTTCCATTTTCTTCCTTGGGATTCCCGCTAATTTCACAGTAAGAATGGCCATTGTTTAGGCCTGTCAAGGAGAACCTTCGGTATCTTCTTGATACAGTGAGCCTAATTGTCCTGCAATTTAATCAAGTACTTTATTCGATGGCCGTAGTAAATGTTAGTGGATAGTTGCTAGGGCAGGAAATAGCTACCATGATGCAGTTATATTTCTATTTAAATCTTCATATTGTAGTGGACGTTTTATCGGACACCATTTATAAAGAAAACAAGGAAATAATCCAGAAGATGAATAAGTGAGCAGACTCAGCCTTAAAACGCAGCGCGTTACTTGAACTCACCTGTCCTGTTCGGTTATGAAGAGCCTTCATGAGGGGAGTGCATCATTGATCACTATAGCTATCGTAATAGAGGCAGCTTGCAGACTGTATAACGGTTTTGAAGGATGTAAGAGCAGAAGAGTGGCTTTGAAATGCTGTTCTCAAAGTAGGTAGCAGAACCGGTCACTGCCCGTATGGAGCAGCATTTCTTGGTTAGTTTCTGGAAAGGACTTTTCGCTTCTTTGTTCTTTGTGATTATTTTAGCATACATCATCATCGTCATCATAAACATTCGGACTATACCAGCGTGAAGGCCTCTCCCAATATTCTCCAATTAGTCCTGTCCTTTACTAGGCGCACCCACTTCACCACTGCAAATGTCTTAACCTCATTCGCCCTCTTAACATTCTGTGGCCCCTGCTACGATTTCCTTATCTTTTATTCCAATTTATTACCTTTTAAGCTACCATTGGTTGTTCTATCTTCTCACAACATGCCCTGCCCATGTCCATTTCTTCTTGATTTCCGCTAAAATGTCATTAACTCGAGTTGTTTGTTTAATCTACTCTGCGCGCTTACTATCTTTTAACATCCTCCTGCAATTTGACGCTGCCTAGTCATCTGCGTTGTCCTCAACTTACAAATACAAGCTAATATCACGCATAGCTCACCGATTTTCTTCATCTTGCTGGTTTTTGACATCCCAATCATTAGTGCAGAATGGCCAATGTTATACAACAATAGATATTTTCATAAGGTGCTGAACTGGTTAATTATCAGGCAAATCATAAGTACGGTAAGGGGCACCACAGTGGGTACTTTTTCGAGGAACAGAATTGAGGCAGAAAGGCCGATCAAGTGAAGTTGGTAATAGAGGCCGGGGAGATCATAAAGTTGTCTGAGGCATCGTGTCTTTTTGGAGCCCTAGAAATATGTGGAATACATTGACAAACCATCTGCTACCAGGTACGCATATTTTTGATTCCAGACGAACATCTTCTTCCTTAGCCACATCATGTGGGTGTTGATCACCAAGCTCCGCGCTGCGACATCAGTGGAATCACAGCAGTACCGGTAAGATCGAGTCCACACAGAGCTGGAATGCTGACTCTCCCGAAAACAGGGACCTTGTCCACGTGGCTTGCATTGATCATCACTCGCGCAACCTTGGAACAAAAATTCTATCTGGCACTTAGTTATCTGTCAGGTATAGGACAAATGCATTGCCCCTCTGTTTCTCGCAGAAGCTAATCAATAACCATTACGATTATAGTAAGGAGCTTAACTAAGGCGTGATACATAGCAACGCAGAGTGAAGAGTGTGCTAATATTCAATTTATTGAACATCGGGGTAGAAGTAGTATGCATTCAACGGAGGCTCGTTAATCTTCTTTAACATGCACTTAGAAAGTAAACGACAAATGCTGAAGAGAAAGACCTGAACTCAAGTGGAACTGGACCGAATGAGGAATGAAGTAACCTCAATGATGCATCTACACTAACTGCAGAGCGTCTGTGAATTCAGGAGGCAGATCACTTTGTCCTGAGTTGAGATTCCTCTAAAACCTACTATAATTTTCGTGGCTGTGGACTGCTGTGGACTGCACTGCTATGGACTGGAATTCCCTCCACACTAATGTCGCCACTATCATGTGCCCAATTACCTTCTTACATGCTACAACTGCGTTTATTGTAAGCCAGTGACATGTATTTATTTTGTTGTATATATTAACCCACCCTTTATGTAATATCCCCGGAAGAACGTCTTAAAGGTGAATAAAGTGAAGTGAAGAGGTGAAGTGGCTGTCGAGAAATAATAGGGCAGTAAAACGTAGAGGTCAAGAAGTTAGTCAAGGCTTGATTTATTTGCATTATTGTTCGGTAGGACATTTATCATTATTCCAGCTATTTTTACATAAAAGTTGTTCATTACACATCGATATGGCTTTCTACTTTGGCTCTACTGACGTCATCAGACTGATTCCGCTGCATATTTCTGGTTCTAATGTTCTCCCTAAAACATGACCATGATTTGCTTAGATGACACAAAAGATCTTACAGGATAAATATTTTGTGGCATCACACGACAGCCATCTGGCGTTCACGTTGTTACGGTATAATGGGGCGCACCTTTGAATCAGGTGCTATAAAAAGGAAATAAAACCTTACCTTCTTCAGAATGCAAAATTTGCCTTCAACATGATCTCTCATAGGCAATAGGGAATATTGAGACGGCATTTTTACTCAATGTAAAGCGCTGAAAGCATTCACAAGTACATTGTATACGCTTTTCTCTTCCGAAACACAGATTGTACATCATTGTTCTCAGTCGCCAATGGAAGCATGGGAAAATAGCCATGCTTGAATTGCCTTGTTTTTATTTGACGCTGAATAACTACGCAGTAGAGTTGACTTCTGGCTCCTGGTATAGAGGAGAATTCAAATGCGAACATTGAAAATATATTTTCAAAGCATCGCTGTCACTTTCCAGAGACTGTCACGACACCAATGAATTCATGGTTACATATGCGTAGGTTGACCATTTGCTTTCTAATTGTACGCCCATGGAAGCAACGGCAATTCCCTGGTACATGTAAATATAAAGCGCATAAGATTTAACTGCCACGTTTTTGGAAATGGTTTAGCATTCGCTGCATGCGTATCAGGCTAAAATAATTATTTAGGCGCTTTAATTTTGGAACTGGATATGGGGCTATTTCACAGGTATGTGCAATAAATTCCATGAACGGTTTTTTTTACACGCAGGAAAGCGGCCAAGGCACTGCTCGTGTTGATTCCTTTGTTGGGCGTCAGCTACATCCTGGTGATCTGGACGCCTCAACACAAGACGGCCAAGGTCATCTTCACCTACCTGCAGATCACACTCCTCTCTACTCAGGTAAGAGGGCAAGCGAGCAGAAAAAGAGAAGTTAGGTTTATATTGGATTATTAGCATCATACATTTTAGGGAAAAAAGTTGTTATCGGCTGCTTGTGTGGAACCTTGAGACCCAACAGCCCCCTAACCGGGAAGGATCGTGGTACCTTCGGAACACTGTCGGGGCAGCTTGCGAGCATTCTTCTACCTTCGAGAAATGAACGCAGCAATATAAGTACAATGAAATGGCAGGATGAAATAGGAAGTCAATTTCAAGGCGATAAGTGTCGCATTTCTCAAGCCATTTTGCCGATTTGTCACAGTACATGGCATGAACGGCGGAGCATATATATTTATTACAAGTAGGCATTAGGTGGCCACAGGTAAAAATAGTTTACTTGAGGCAACGTAAAATGGTGTACGCTGTGACACTCTAAATATTAATTGGTCATATAAAGCGAGCATGCTCAAGCACGCCTGTTAGCTGAACTTTCGCACCACATGTTCAAAAACGTATGCCGCTTGGTGTCAGTTCGTCCATCTGTCCATGCTGCGTTCTAGGAACTGCGCAGGCGCAAAAGGGCTCTTTACACGAGTTTTAAAAAATTCTTTTTTTTTTATGATATCGTAGATGTGGGCTGTGGCGACTACAGAGGGAGTTGAGGTATGGCCTTCAAATAAGGACATTGCGAAAGTGAACAGGTGTGTTCTCACAACAGGAATCTTGTACTGGGAACGCTAGCTGCCACAGCGATATACGTTTCTGGACATACACCAGGTGACGCTACGTACCTCCGTTGGGGCCGTCGACCGCAATAAGAGCGTATGTCCTGGTGGCGCACGGAACCGCCGCTGTAGAAGTGCCAATTTAATCGTCCTTGTTTCCTTCACTATTTCATTAATTAATTTCGACTTGGCCTCGCCATTGGTAAGCCCCACTTGTGCGTGTGCAGCTGCACTCTGCCGGTACGTATTCCGCACCTGTCCAGAGCTGTCAGCCCATTATAAGCTATTTGCGAACGCTCGTTACTTACGGCCCCGCTTGTTGCACCTGCCCCACTTTCGCGATGCCCACGGAATAGCAAAATCATGTGGTCTCGATTCTGGAACGTCGGTCGGAAGCTATTAATATGTGACCTACACTTCGCGTTAGCACTCCTTCGTTTTCGGACGCAGCCCACCGGGGCCCATGGTGATGGCAGAAGCGAGTGCAGCTAGGAACATTTGTTTCTTGGTTTCGATGTAAATAAATGCGGGGAATCAAAAATTTACCTTTGTGAAGTGACACCACTTTGCTTTTAACGTCGAAACGAACATTCTATTTCAAGGTGCTCGGGAAGGTTTCAAAGCTTCCATCGATATCTGTTAATGTCATTTCGATTATAGACATTTTGTCCAGAGAGTGCTTCTTCTTAAAAAACGTGGTCACGTGTTCATTGTGTGCGTTCTAGCATGGCGTGGAGCAAAGTGGCAAAGTTTTCGTCTACTCTTTGCAAAACGAAGAAGCGGTTGTGTCTTTTTTTTTTTTTTTTGTCCAGGTGATGGAACCATACTAAATGCTACAAAATTTGAGAGAAAGTTGCAAAACTGTATTTCGACGCAGGCGCGCTCTTTCGCTCTTTCTCTACGCTCCATGTTTCATGGTTTCTTCTGTCCTTGAAAAGTCAGCTGTTCAGGCGCCACTCAGAAACAAACGCAGGAATGGAAGCCTGTTCTCCACGGCGCAGTGGGAATCCGGGAGCCTGCATGCTATTAGGTACAAGCGAAAGGAGAATGTGCCTCTACACCATCGTTTTAGATGCCTGACGCGAAACACGCGGAAAGCACTTTGCGATGATGCCAATCCGGTCGCATGAGGACCCCGTCGCAACGTTTGAAGTGCAGCCAAAAAAGGAAAAGACTTAGAGCCCGAATGTAAAAAGAACAATAAAGGAAAAAAAAACTTACGATATAAAGATGGATGAAGTAGATTTCTTTAAAAAAAAGGCAACGATGAAAATAATGCCACATGTCAGAACAGCCTCGCAATGTTGTCGAGATACAGGCAAGCTTCAGTATGCGGCCTTATCGTGGAGCAGTTGCTATGATCCTTTGCTGCAAGAACAAAACGAAGTTGCATCTACTCTTTTTCTTGTGCTTTTTCTCTATTCGATTTCAATCTGATATCGATTTCCACTTTAGAGATGGGCACAAAAGAGAAAAAGGCACCTGGTGTCGATAGCACATCCCAGGAGAGATTCGCGGATATCATCGTCGGCATAGTTTTCACCTCGTAGGGAGCGCAGCCCCCTCGGGCGATTAGTTATTGTTTTAGTGTTTCTAACAAGTTTCTCCATGCATTAAGAAAACGAATGGAGCAGGCCGATAACAGAGATTGCCACTTTGACTGATGACCGCACTCCTGATTTGTAATTTGTCGTGATTCACTGCCGTGGCTGAGCCCGTTTCACTGCTGTGAAACGGGCTCAGCCAACGAATCAAATGAGCAGCAAATTTATTCAGTAATCATTGTTATGGCAGTGTGTTGAGGCCTATGTTATGCACAATTTTTCTTTGGTTACAAACAGAAGTATTTGTTGACGTGACTGTCTGTGGATGTCAGAAATAAATATGAAACAAATAATCATAATATTATGGCAGTAATGGACTGACCTGGCAACCTTCACTAACAAGAAGGGGTAATGACCGACAGACAAATGTGTTCAAAATTCCTTAACATAAAGAACTTCCGAAGTTAATGTAGCCCTTTGCACATGAAGAGTCCAAGCCCGGCCATTATGTTTGTGGAGTCGCCCATCACAGGAATATGAACAAGGTTGTTTATTATAATAGTATGTAAGGAAGAGAAACCTAAGACGTTTTTTCAACTTGTAAGAATTTCGGCTACAGGTAAAATAGTGCTCAAGAATATTTGCAATCCGGACAACACCTTAAGTAGCCATGGGGAGGCTGGTTTTCATTTCACTTCCATGTACGCTGTGCATACGACGCTACAGAAATTTTCAGCATACATTTACAACTACGAACCACAAGTTATTTTTACCATTTGCCTTTTTTTGTCCATGCCGGCAAATAAGCCTTGCTTATGCACAGTCACAGGAAAAAATGCAGGATTACAAAAGATAACTAAGAGTGCTTTATTGGATAAAAAGAAAGGGATCAGGCTTCCAATGATTTGTTTTCTTTTCATTTGGAGCCTCGGCGAATTGCTCAAGATTTATGCTTTTCGACTGTGCCAAGTACAGCGTTACGAGATATGTGCTCATTTTGGCCGCAGCATTCTATATGGAGAAGAAATCTAAAAATGCCCGCATATTCCCACTTTGTTGCTCATTAAATAGCCATAGAAGGCCGCAATTAATTGGCGGCTTTGGAATTCCCAGTGCCTCATAGTTACACATCGTTAATAGGACATCAGTTTTAGTTTTTGCGATATTTTATGCAGTTTATTTTCATCCGCGAAATGTTTGTTTTGTTTGTAGGGTTTAACTTTCCAATGAGACTCAGGCTTTGAGAGACACCGTTGTGGACTTCACCGGAAATTTTGAACACTTAGTTTATTTGATATGCCCTGACACCGCGTAGAACATGGGCGCTTGTTTCTTGCTCCATTATAGAGAGACCGACTCAGAGAGTAAAAATGCATGTTCGAGAACTAAAATGCACTAGAGGAGGAGCAGATGGAAGTTAAAAAATTACGAAAGCACTATAGAATCTACACTGCAGAGATGCTTAAGTCGGGATGTTGCTGATACAGAGGATGTATAACGTTTGCTCTCATCATGATTATAGACTAAATGCACCATTATTATCAACTCTGCCACAATTGTTACTATTACTTATTTCAGCGTCATTGTGATCACTACTATCATCCTCGCCGTAAAAAGGAGAATAAGGAAGAGCGTTTCACGATGCCGAGTGTAGCGCAGTTAGTTAGAGCGCTAGGCTTGGGATCCAAGAGATGGAGGCATAATGCCGGGTGGAGAAAGGATTAAATTTTATTTTTTGATGATGCATCAGGATGATTGACAAGTAATAGGTCAGCACGCAGATCCGATTCACAGATATCGTGCACAACTCTCGCGCACGGAATGTTGTTCCATTTGCTTTGAAAGGCTTTCGCCTCACTGTCATTGTCGCGTCGTAAACATACACGGGAAGCTTGCGTGCCCTCCTAATACTTTTTCTTCGCTCATATCAGAGTCCGGGTTTCTTACTGAATGACATCAGGCATGGCTTTCTACATTTTTGATAATCTGTTTTCGAAGATAACTGTTTTATAAGCTGTTTATAGAAGATAACGGCGAATGATGTATTCAATCGCTTTTGTTTTCTTTTTTTCTGCAATATTGGGCTCGCAATATGTGTTAAGTTCTCATATATTGGCCATTTTATTTTTATTCGATATGCTGAGACTGCGTAGGCGCGCGAAGGACCTGACGTAAATCTGTGCTAGATGCAACCTGTACATTTTTATGAATATATTTTGAATTATATGTTTATCTTATCGCCGGTGGCACAAAAATGAAATGCACATTCTAAGGTATCTTCGGTTCCGTCCACCATTCCTGTTTCTTTTATCTTCCTTTGAGGTAAAAGTTTATACGGGACTACATGCATTCCAAAAATCCCATAAAATATGGTTTTGATGACTAAAAAAACAAGTTGATCACTTCAATTATTTTAATATTGTGGTCAAAAATTGTTTTTTTTTAAACAATAGCACGCCACAGAACCTCTAACTCTCGTATGAACTGTTATAGGTGGAGGTGGTTGAGCCGCTTCATGATTCCATCGCTAACTCCACTGTTATATGTCAGGTGCCGGTGCCGCTTGGATCCCCCTCTGCCAAGACGGGGCACAGCCAAACCTGAGCGAAAACACCACGGTCATTATTCTAATTCTGTCTGTCGACACGGGTGCGATCATTATTCCTCCCCTTATAATGACGCCTGTCTCCGCAACATCATTAAGGAAGGCCTGGCAACAATCACCAACCCTATGTCATCTGCACCCCTGTGCTCCATCAAGCGTCAACTTACGCGCACGTCGCTGCATCCCGCCTCCCTTTGTACTCCCGCCCCGACCGACATCGCCTACAATCACATTAATTCAATGGCGACGGCTCAACCTGCACCACCCTATTACGCGCATTGGTGCCGCTTCGAACAATTATTTGAACCCACTGAATCACAGTCGTCCCGCGTGTGCTTCGCCCACGTACCCTAGCGGCTCTACACGATGACGCTACTGTAGGTCGTAGGTTTTCACAAAACCTACGACCGCGTGAAGAGAAGATTCTTTTGGACTGGCCTATCCTCTAGTGTAGCTAAATATGTCACTTCCTGTCTCCTGTGCAATGTCGCAAACTACCGACGTCTCCACCGGCGGGCCTCCTACAAACCCGTCCCTCTCGCGACACGTCATTCAAAATAGCATCGACGTATATGGTCCCCTGCCTTTCCCCAATCCCGACAACCATTGCAGCATCACATCTGTAGATCACCTTACGCGCTACGTGGACGTAGCGCGTAAGGTGATCCCTTTCCCACAGGTGCGGCTGAAGAGGTTGCAATTTTTTTTTATATATTGTATTGCGGTATGACTCTTCCCGGCTGCTCCTAAGGGACCCTCTGGACGACCTTCTTATCGACAGTTGCCGTAGTTCTCCATGCATCATCCACCCTCCATAAGACAACTTCGAACTACTATCCCCAGACTAATGGTCAGACTGAACGATTTCATCGCACGTTATCGGATATGCTCTGAATGTACGTCACACCAGATCATCAAAATTGGGACACTGTTTTACCGTTCGTAACATTTCTCTGTAATACAGCAGTAGCGCGGAATACAGGCTACCCTCCATTTTCCCTGGTTTATGGCCACCCTTCAACCACAATTCTCGACAGTTCATTCTTCTCTACGTCCGATTTTTCCTCCACATCACTACCTACCCACTTCGCATCCCGTGTGGCCAGATGCCGTCATCTCGTTCGCCTCAACACAAAAACCTGCCAGGAAGATCGCAAGGGTCGCTACGATTCTACTCATCGCCTGGTCCCTTTCCGTCCTGGTGACAAAGTAATGATTTACACACCGCTTCCCACCCCTTGCCTTAGTAATATATTTCACCTACACTGTCTTGGTCTATACAAGGTCTGCACCCAAACTTCCCCAGTGAAGTGCAGTCACACCTGTTCATTACCCCTCTAGGTCACCGTGGTACTGAAATTGTTCATGTGTCTCGTTTGAAGCCATTTGTGAGCCGCTTGCATCGGTTACTTAGGTGCGACCAGGCTGGCCGTTACCAATCCCCCGGGAAAATTGTGTGATCCTTCCGTGGATCTTCTTTCCTGCTTACAAACCATCGTCATTATCCCGTGGCGCCGCCTGTGGCACGCGCTTTTGTTATCCACCACCATAAATGCCAGACATGGCATCCCTTGCCTTGCTGTCTCCACCTTGCCGTCTCGACCTGGCCTTTTTCCATAATATATTCAATTACCATCTCGTCGCTTATTTAAAAAAAGAAACTTGTTTTGAATAATGTCATTTTCTTTACAGAGACAATGACGTTTTAAGAAACAGGTTCATGTCCGTTTGCATGGTTACCATTGCATTTTCTGAACTTAAATTGTTCGGCGACCCTTAAATATTTATGCTAGATTCTAGAATTTCTCTTTTTGGATATGTAAACCTCTTCTTGCGAGATTAAAACGCGACAAGCTAATATCTTAATTCTTTTCTTTCTATTTTAGGGCTTCACTGTAGCCGTGCTGTACTGCTTTCTCAATGGCGAGGTAAGTATGCGGCTCTAGAAGCCAATTTCGCACCTTTGTGAACCCAGCAGCTCAATACAACTACACTTGCAGTGACCCCTCAAAGCGTGTGGAAATTAATTTATAATGTTTCTCCTAAGAAGTGAACGCAAAGTTCTACAAATTTGGTCAAAGAGAAACAGGAAAGCTGAAGCACCTACTATCGACGAAGGGCATGCTTTCATCACTGCTTCATTTCTCACTAAGTCCGTCTCGTCTTTCTTGCTTTTTAAAGCCTTACAATTTCATTGGGTGCTTGATTTTAGGAGCAAAGATGCGGGGCATTGTTATTCGTTTGTGGCATATAATTATTTGTGACTTTATTCGATGTGCAGGATGAAGCTTCTGTTAACACTAATCCGTGATATTGGCCTCCCGCCTTCAGCAAACTTGCTAAACCAATTACATTAGTCAGTGAATCGACTGAGAATGTAATTTTATGGACAAGCCGATCCAAATATTTTAAAATATTTTCGCTGCACCGTTTAATACTGTTACGCGAAGGCTAAATGTATTTTAGTGTGTTTACAACACAGCCGCAACGGCATAGCAGCGAGCAGCACCGCAGAAAGAGTCTGACTTCATCATCTTCTTGTCCCTTCCGCGAAGCAGAGGAGAAAAGACTATCTTCATCAGATTAAGGAGCACGCGCTCACTTAGCCAAACGATTTTACTGTACATGCTGTGCAGAAAAGAATGAAGTTGTACTCATCTCCTCAAGAAGTAATAATGCTGTGTGATCAGCCAGCTCCCTCATTTCGGTGATAAGATACCGAAGTGTTTCTAGCATGATTGTCCCCTTTTGGTCTGCGCATTGCGAGAAAGCTAGCAGGGTAAGCGCGGAACGCAAGCGGTCCAAAGAAGTCAAAAGTCAAAGTTTCTAGTTATCATACTAAAGACATTAACGCACTTGACAGCAACCCTTGTTTTGCTTCAACGTTTTCCGCATTTTGGGCGAACCTAAGCCTAAATGTGTGTGTGTGCGTTCTTATGTGCGTAGCTGTAGGTGTGTGTATCTATGTGTCTGTGTGTGTGTGCGTCTGTATGTTTTATGTGCATGCGAGTAACGCACGGTAGTGTTGAATTGCTGGGACAGAAGCTAGGGGTGCCGCTGGTGGCTACTTCGGTCTAAACTAGCCATTTTACGAAGCGTGTGGCAATTAAAATTTTAGTTTGGCTCCCTGTCAACTTAGATATCGTTTGGCGCATTTATTGGCCACTACAACAGTGAGCAAATATATAAAGTTATTTCCAAGGTTTGTTACCGTGGTAGACGATGCCCGCGCTTTGTCCCTACCCTAGAGGTTTTTAGTGCCGATATATTGTTCGTTTGCCGAGGAACCCTATACAGCAGCGGTGCGCAATCAATATACTCAATTTAGCGAAACTGATTTAACAACGTTATCCTGATTTCCCTTCAGATGCTTAAAAGGTCCAATGCTTTGATTAACTCGAAATAATGAAACCAACATCCTGATCAGTCTTCGTTACGAAGTATTTTTTTCCGAAAAATGTAATTTTTGTTGTTTTCTAGATAACAGCTAAAATTTATTTATTTTGAGCCAACGATAACTCCGCGCAGCGTCTTCTATTCAGTTTTACAATGTGCGCTATGATAAAATAGATTTACAAATTTTGAAATAACTCACCAGATCTCGGGTGAGGTGGCGGATGCCCTTATTATGAGCGGTAATTTGCTGGAACACATGAGAAAAGGAAAGCCGTGTTGGGCGCACTTGAATCCTCAGAGGAATTCCACAGCCGTCGCTTACAGAACGGGCGCAAGCAAATATCGCTGTCTTCTTTTTTGAGGGATACCTCTTCAGCCCCCTGGGGCTATTCTTCGGGAGGTAAGAATTCTGATCGTTTCTTCTAGGAGTGTCGGTTTTCCCGTGAACCGTATTTTTAATTTCGGCGCAATTACGCTTTGCCAACATAATGCCACTGCAGGCTTTTTGATATTACAGCTGAAATGTTAACTAGGTTGCGGTAAAGGTACTGCTGCAACACCACTCTCTGTTCTGGAATACCTCTGGCGGAGGTCTACTTAGCCGCCCTTACATTTACAAGAAACACTGCCCCTGGAGGAGACAAAGTCACCTACGCCATGATTAGGAACTTAAGCACCGAACATCTGCAAGACCTAACGAAGTACATCAACGAAGAACTGTGGGAGAAGGGACAGGTCCCATCAGCTTGGAGACACGCAGATATCATCACCATACCAAAGGCTGGAAAGCCACTGGCTGTGGAGAGTCTCCGTCCTATCTCCCTCACTTCTTGCCTGCGAAAACTCTATGAAAATGTAGTCCACCTCAGGCTCCAGAATTACATCGACGAAAACAACATCTTTCCTTCCTGCATGCTGGGCTTCCGCAAGGGACTCTGCACGCAAGATGCTTTCTTCCGGATTAGGGAAGAAGTCATCAACACCATACCCCTAAAAGGCGAAAATTTCATTCTGGCACTAGATCTCAAAGGAACATTCGACAACATTGGCCATCAAATCATATTGCACGAATTAAACAATATCAACTGCGGGGAGAAAATATTCAAATACGTGAAGGCTTTCCTCTCAGATCGCACAGCCACAATAGGAATTGGAGAGATCCGATCACCAAAAGTACCCATGCCGAGCAAAGGTACACCTCAGGGTTCTATAATCTCTCCAATGCTATTTAACATAGCAATGATAAATTTAGCAAAACAACTGTTGACCCGCAATGATATTGGCTTCACTTTATACGCGGACGACATCACTATCAGGGCTACTCAGGGATCCTTGGCGCAAAAAGAAGAAGCTCTGCAGGCCGCTATAGACCTAGTCGAGGAATTTGCCGCGGAGAGTGGTCTTTAATGCTCCCCAGAATAATCTGAACTTATCAGGCTACACAGAAGAAATTACAAGTCCCCAGGAGAAATTCAGCTCTCTCTGGAGACCAGACAATTCAAGAGAAGGACAAGATCAGAGTTTTGGGGCTGTGGTTGCAAAGCAATTTGAGAGTGGATTATACAATCAAAACACTCAAAACCACAGTCAACCAAATTTCCAGAATGATTAGAAGGGTGACCTGGCACCGGAAAGGGATGAGGGAGGAGGACACCCTCCGCCTTGTACAAGCCCTAGTAGTTAGCAGGATTACCTACGGGCTCCCATATCACGAAATTATATTCACTAATAAAAGGGCCATTGACACTATCATAAGAGGAGCCTATAAAACGGCCCTAAACCTCCCGCCAACAACATCAACGTTACGTCTTTGGGCCCTCAGAGTGCACAACAACTTCGAGGAGCTCAAGGAGGCGGTTCTAGAGAGTCAGAAACAACGCCTAACAACAACGCAGGCGGGTAGGGAAATCCTGTCAAAACTAGGGCTATGGCAGGCACTAAGAACTTCTGAGATCAAATCACAAATCACAAATTCCGACATCCACAAGAAACAACATCTATGTGAACCCGATACCCAAGCACATGCACCATGAGTTAAAGAAGGGTCGAACGAAAGCCAGAGTCAAATCATTGAAAAAACAATTGTCTAAAGACGCGGAAGTTGTCTACGTGGACATAGGGGCTTACGGCGAGCCTGGCAAGTTCACAATAGCTGCAGTTGACCACCAGAAGAGGCCAATTATTCAGGCTTCGATCTATGCCAAGAATCCTGCGGAAGCAGAATCACTGGCAATAGCCGTCACCGTAAAAACACAAGACCACCAAAAGAAGTCATCACACGTAGTGACGGACTCCCAACCATCCTGCAGGGACTACCTGGCCGGAAAACCTCACAGAAGAGCGTGTGCAATATTACGTTCCATCTCCCAGACGCACACAATTACATGAACACCTGGACACGAAGGCTTAAAAGAAAATGAGGTAGCGAATGATCCAGCCCGAGCTTTCACAACCCGGGCGGATCTCCGTCCCTACCCCACCCCTCTCCTAGGACCCTACGGCCACCGGCTGGAACTCCTACGGTTAGAAAGAAGAATTTTCTCACCACCACACAAACAGCTTCCTTCCTCGGACGCTATAGACTGGAGAAAAATACAAACACATTCCCTAATCTTCACATTTTAAATAAGATAAGCCCAACAAAATACACGAGTTACTGTCCTTGGTGCGGTGCAAGCCCCACACTCTATCACATCTCTTGGGAATGCCAGGACAAACCTGACCCAACGTTACTAGTGCCATGCACGACACACGAGCAGTGGGAGGCGGCCCTGACCAGCGACAACCTGGACCAGCAAGCCTGGATTATTCAGCTAGTCCGCAAGTCAGCTGCTGCCAGCGGAGCCCTGGACTAGGGGCACCGACCACCCAGCTCCTGCGAATTCTTACTGATTATTATGCTCACTAAAAGTTCTCTCTCTCTCTCTCTCTGTTCTGGATTAGCTTTGTGCACGCGGATCGAAAATTTATAGGTTACTTTATTTGTGGGCAAGGTACCCGTAGCTTCAAGACCAGGCAGAACATCAAAACCTTTGTGTTCATTAGGCAGCTTCCAGTTAAAACGCTAACATTTACTGTTCAGTAAAAATATGTATTTCAAAATTGCTCCTGTCTATTTGGCTGCGCGTTTGGCGCCAAGATCGGCAGGGGTTATTTTAGCTTGAGTTCTGGTTCGCTTTAGAGTCCGCTTCAGTCAATTTTTTAGAGGTGGGCGCATTCGTTATAAGGCACGATTGCTGCTTCGTTCGAATGCAAAGGTTTTGGACTTCAAATGGAGCCGACTGTCTCGAGACCAATATAATACCCTCCTTATCTTCATGAAGGCGCACAAAGAAAGAAACACTCTTTTCATCCAGTTACTCTGCGATTACAATCATGTATATTTTACTCTGTCTTTTTTTAATTGTTAGCATGTCTGATAAAGCGAGATCAAAACTATCAGCGAAATCAAAGGGGCATCTTGGATTAGTCCACCATTTAAATGTTTGAGACCTGCCTAATACTATGACTTCGACTAATGCGGCCTGATTGACAGTTTTACGCCTTTCGGGCATTCTTAGTATCCATCTTGGGTTTGTATATGTCTTGACTAGTACGAAGACGCTGGTACGTCTCCAATATGCTATCTAGTGTGTCCTTTTAACCGTCGTGACCCTGGGGCTGTAGGTTACTTTCTATTATGAATTTGGTCATCTGGTATTCCACGCGTCTTGTTGATAGGCGGACTATGGGCTCATTAGCGACTGCACATCACTATTGCCCTCATGACGCAGCCAATGGGCAGCCGTGGTATGCAGAGAGTGGCGATAACCATCGCTGATGGGGGGACGTGCTGTCTTGTGATTTCTGTGAGCGACCGCTCGCTGCTTTTTTCTGATGCTGTTGTCACGCTGATGTTCTGTCAGATCAAAAGGAAATTGAGAGCTTATAAAATATGGCCCACACTCAGCACCCCTTAGCATACTATAGACCATGCGACGTCGGTTGTGCGTGATATTCCAGTGCCTCTTGTGGTCGTCATGAATGGCAGGGCAGTGTATGGAAGGAAACGTTCATTCCTACATCTATTTTTTAAGAGAATCAAGTTGTATTCTTTACGTTTACATCTTTAAATCACATAACCAACGTTTTTATTCGACTGTATTTCTGCGTTTCACAGTAGATCATGCTTTTAAGTCAGAAGTATGCGAAAGTTTAAATGTTTGAAGTCCAAAATCAGGCCATGTTAGAGGGCATTCGAGGCTTGGCTATAACGTCTGGCGTAACGTGGCACGGCCTGCGTTTCATGTTGGAATAATTGTAGAATCGACACCTTATTTTGCATTACTATAAATGACCACGAAACTCAAACACTACGTACAATGCTTGTTACTAACTTTCACCTGGACCTTACATGTGGGCATTTCGGACGTATGGTTTAATGCGTTTAACGGTACAAACCAACTTAGGTTCTGAGGGACGCCGTATTCCAGCGCTCCGGAAATTTCAACCTCCTGGTGCTCTTTAATGGGGAATGGCATCGCGTAGCGCGCGGGTGCCTTGCTTTTTGCCTCCATTGTAAGCAGCCGCCACGGCTGGGAGTCAATCTCGGTTCTTCCAAGCGTCTTTACCACAGAACATCCGCGGTAGCGGGTGGACGAATTTTGACAGGTCTATCATTTTCAATATGTTTCACGACGACTGTCAACATTCGCGCTGCCAGTGGTATGTGGCTCTCTTTACCTCCTGCGTCGATGGTTCTCTTTTGTGCCTTCCGTCATGAGGACCCCGTTCACCGGTCTACATTTGCGACCAAAAGACGCGCCTAAGTCATTTAATGCCATGCACCTCGAATGCTGCAGCACCCCTATAACATTACGCAGATATTGAAAATTTTACATGTGGGGTAAGTGTATACGCATGTGGGTGACAGGAAAACTCAGGCCTTGGAAAACAAAACCAAGACCTGAGCAATTATAAAGCCGACACTATGTTATCAGGCCTTTGGTTGTTTCATTGAAGAAAAACAACACAACAAAATATATTACGACGGTTTGATTATCTAATCCACACATGCGAATGAACTGCATGCTCTTCAGAGAGGGCTTTACGGAGAATCTGCGACTCAGTTTTAATATCGCATCACACGATAAATGCTAGCAAATGTATATTTGAGGTGTTAAAGGGACACTAAAGAGAGAAAGGAAGTGGGTTTGCATCGATAGAATGCGAGTTCCTGATTACAAAAAGACCACTCTTACTTAAAACAGAGCTGTTATAAGGTAGTAAAGAAGAATAACAGAAATACAGGTATCGCCACCTCAGCCAAACGGCCGAGGCTCGCAACTACAAATCATGTGACGCGCTAGGGATCCCGGAGGCTCACAAATGCGAATTACGTTGCATCTTTGAATGCAGTAGTACGTTTTTTCTCAAACATGATAACACGCTTTTATCATACGTAAACGACGGAAAAAAGACAACGTAAACGTTGCAAAGCAAATACAAAAATATACTTGGAGGCGCCACAGGCGCCCACTTCAGTTTTGGTTATGTTTCGGCTCGGGCATTTCGTGCGCACTCAGATAGTTTGTTTGAACCTGCAGCGCCTGAATTACGAGCTTGGAGCAGCAGATGCGCCTTGATGGCTCAGCAGATGCGCCTTGATGGCTCCCATTTGAGCATTCGGAGGCACGAGCGAGCGAAATCCGCTATCGTCGACACACTCCTTCGTTCACACTTCTGCGCCAACAAATCGCCGCCGTTGCCGCTTCGACTGCGACCTGACCGCTTGACTGCAGCTACGTACGCCACGAAAAGCATACATATGCTAAGTACCGAAGGAAAAACGCATTATCATTCAATTGTTCACTAAAACATGGCACATCTGACCAACATATACTGCGTCAACAAGACCTTCAACGTGCTATTTGCAGGCGTCGTAAACAAAAGGGGCATACTTGCCGCTCATACCAAGGAGACCGTCGATATATTGCGCTCGTCACACGGCGAAAAAAAGGGCCTCGGGTAAAAAGTAAAAACTAAAAATAACGAAGCACCAGAAATACATTACGAAAGGTTAAAAAAAAATCAATTTGTAAAAAAAAATAAAAAATAAGCCGCCAGAAGCGGTAAGACTCGAACTCGCTACTGCTTGCTCCGTAACGTGCGGCGCTAACAGCTCGGCTACGCCGCGCCACAGGAACCTTGGAAATATTTCTAGTTTTTATGTCATGGCCCCATTTACAAAAAAAAAGTGTTTCTGCTGCCGGTCTAAAAATTACAACTTCTTGATCATCGGCGCATGCTGCCTGCTCTCACGTCTTGCAACTAATGTTCTGGATGTCTATGCACACTATATTGTGCACTAGATCCATTTTAACATGTGGAATTTCACAGCGCTGGCAAATGTAGTGGCGCCGGCACTTCGGTCATGTTCTGCTACCGTGGACGTAATTTTCGCTGAACACGGAGCTGTAGCACAAACCTTGAAGGAAAAAAGTGCGACGAAGCTTCAAAACTGACAAGCGCAGCAGCGAGGACACTATTTTGCTGGTAACTAAATTTTATTTGTATGTAAACATGTCAGGAAGCGTTGCGATGACCGAGGGCTCAGTTTGTTTATACACAGTGCAAGAGCGCAAAAGCTTGAGAGACATGTAAAGTATTGTGCATTACAAGCGCACAATGTTTTTTTTTTCTTCCTTTATGGGCCCATCGCTCGGTAAATTACTCTCTTCATAGTTTTATTTATTTCGGCTGAGGCCGTCATTGCGAGTACGCTGTTGCCAAGTTGGCCCTTGAGGGATGCGACGCCGCGGGCCGCGCCGGCTCGCTAGCTATAACGGAGTCTCCGCTTACGTCATAGTGTGCGTCAATCAACTCCAACTACGTAGTTGGAGGCCACAGTTTGAATTCGACCGGCGGGAACAAGAAAAAACCTCAACTTCTTATCGCAATATCTCAGCAATTCTTCGATTTTTTGCTGCCGGATATGCGGCGACAGTGTCACCAAATGTAGTTTATTAGATTTTCATACCATCTTTGGCTGTCTTTAGTGTCCCTTTAAAAACGTAAGCCTGCCAGAATCCCCCCTCAAAATTCATGTCCCTTCAGTACCAGGAACCATAATTGTTTTACTGAGAAAGCAATACTACTCGCACTTTCAAGCCTTCGCGTGACCCGGCCGCAGTTACGGCTTACCCACGTGACGCTGTGACGTCACACCCCACGTGACACACGGGCTGGCAGGAGCTGCCAACTTGAGTCTCTCGTTTCACATGGGACTGTTATGTCAGAATCAGCCTGCTAGGACTCTGTGATTCACGTTAACCCTATAGGCCACTAAGGCACGTTCATATCGGTTGGTTAAAGCTCGGCATTATATGTGGGCTGAGGAAGGAGGAAAAGAGAAGAAGAAGAACGCTCGGTCACCCGCAGCTATTACATTCGCTCAATATTTGCTTCAGCAGCGTTCAACCCTTGTAATTTTTTTCGCCGTTCTTTCGCTCTATTGGCGCAGGTTCGCAACTCTGTGCGGCACCACCTAGAGCGGTGGAAGACGATGCGCGCGCTGCGCCGCGGCGGCGACCGGTGCCGACAGGCCTTGGGTTACGGCCGCTCGCACAAACCGCTGGCCATGCAGCGGGGCAGCTGCGTCAGCTTCACCACCACGACCACCACGTGCCTGCCGTCGACGGGCAGCCGCTTCCCGTCGCAGCAGAGCAAGCGGCCTAGCAACGGCTCGTACGCGCAGCTGCCCTTCAGCGACAACCCGGTGTGAGGAGACTGCGCTGCTAATGACTTCATTTCGCCGACGCGTCTGAGCCACTCTGTCCTAAGACCCGTTCGGCTGACGGCGGAGTATTCGGCATCTCACTTCTAAAACTTGGTGGCTCTGACGAAGTGAATGGTGACGTCCACAAGGAGACTAATCTGTTCGTGGACTTCCTCCGTACGACTTGTTTTCTGGCCGTGGCTTTGCATGGCCTTTGGGTTGATTGCCACACCCGTCTCGGCATTGGCCTAAGGTACCAGGGTTCATGCAGAGTTGATATTGAGTGCACATTGAGCTCCATATTTTTGATGCAGGATGTTGCTCGCGGAAGAGGGTTGCCGATATGTATTCGACCTTAGCAGCATGGCGGTGCTTGCTAGTGGTTGCGCTGTTTGCGGCCACTTTATTGATTCCACGCACGTTTATAATTAGTCAAATATGCTGCGCGTTGAGAAAAACTATCGATTTGTGAACTTCGTTTCCCTTTATTTATTAGTCTATTTGGGAGGAATCAGTCCAGTCCTTAACAATGGAAGGGGTGAGGGGTATCGCTGGTGGGAAATCAACCTTGATGACACAACCGTCTGTAATATTTATATATAAAAGAAACAAATATACAAGACATGGAAGAAAGCTTTTGAGTTGTAGTGATAGGGACTGCGTATGATTTACGTAGTCACTTAAACGCCTCCTTGTAGTTTTCTGTAAACGGCAATGTACATCACGGTTGCGAAGTACCATTTGTAGTCCTTACACTTATCGGCTTTAACAGAGAATTTAGGTAGGGAGTTCATACTTTGAAACAGATGGCGCACAAGCAAACATGAGCCACATGGAGGGTGAATATATATTAGCTTGCACTGCTTATTAGGTTTGAGATGTTAAGAAAAAAATGTTTCGCAATTGAGACCATTTCGGTTGCCTGGATTTGAAGCGCAGTGTCTAAAACTATTTCTGGAACAGCATAAAATACTGCGCTCGAGTTATGAGTTAACTGTAAAATTCTGTTGCGGTATCAAGGGCCTATACCCATTAATAATAAAGCTCATCACTCTAACGCTTCTGGCTCTGAGAAGGTTGCGTGGGATGGTTCATTCAGTAAACTTACTATGTGTCTTTTTCCACGAAGTTTCTTTTAAAGAGACCTTCTTCTTCCATGTTTGAGGTTTATATATACGCCTAATATACGAGTTATGTGAATCTGAGAATTATTTGTTTTTATTACTGTGGAGATCGAGGTCTTTCACGTAGACTCCAGTAGACAACTTCAATTTCACTAATGCTTCAGCAGTCTGCCTTGCAAATTAGATTTACATGTTTGAGAGCAAGAATTTAGATTTGAGGAAAAAGCAAATTAGTTTACTTCTACTTGGATGGGGAGTTTTTGAATGAGAAATTGAGCTACTTGTTATTTTCACATCTCATCCACAGAAAAAACGTCCAGTAAAGACCTCACTGCTTTATGACCTTCAACCAAAGGAAAAAATTCTCAGAACAGATTCCGAAATTGCATTTTAAGGCATTTTGATCAGGAGAGCTTAAAATTGAATGCAATAAAGGAAAATATATATTTTTACAAGTTTCCATCCGCTAAGCATAGGTGATTGTAATAGCAAAGCAGCCTTTTTTTTATAACCACTTAAATGAGAAAGACAGTGAGTATTCTTTTAAGCACTGCGTCACATTATTACACTAGGTTACTGTAAAACGTGGAGCTGTATTTATGCAAAATATATATCCTGCAATATACCTGTATTTATTATTTCCTCTAATTTTTGCTGAATTCAACCATCAAAGTGCATAAAATGCCATTGAACCTAATAAATATAGCTGTTAGATTGAAAACGTTTTCAGAGCAGCAGTCAATATTTTCTGTTGTATTACACCTATGTTTTCTGTACGAGTTTGCTGTAAGCTCTACAAAAAATGATTGAGTTCAATTTAGTGTTTTCTGTACGTTCTTCCTAGGGAAGATAGAGAAAATATTTGAAAGAGGAAGAACGACTTCTTCAATATACCTAGCCCATGGCTCCAAACAAATTATTTCACTGTTTTTTATTCTGTACACTATTTTCCACTTCTCCTGGAACAACCGAGAGTGAGCATCTCAGTTATAATGCTGTGAGCTAAGATATTGCCAGAGACTTCTTTTATACGAAGTTCAACGTGTGGGAAATTTCGTTCGTGAAGGTCTTCTTTAACCGCTCTGCGTATTCTTTTACTGGCTGTTTACCGAAGAAAGTCACTGACCAAAAACAGGGTACCTTAGACGCCGTAGTTACACTGTAGGAGATGTTACCGCAATTTTATGGATCCCGAGCATTCATTGTACAAAGGCATGCCGAAACTATCCCTGGTGGCAGCGACAACGTTTCGAATGAGCCACCCAGGGGTGGCATTTTGCTGTATGGCAGACTGTCGTGCTTCCTTCCTGTTGGTTGACCGTTTTCATCCTTGTAGTCTGGACGTGTCCCATTGTTGTACATTTATTCCTACGGATTACTGTGCACATACATAGCACTGACCATGGTGTTAACCAAGAGCGCTCATTAAAGGTACAACGGAGTGAATGTTGCATTATATTCAGGTGCTGTTATTAGACACAACCGCAGTGAATTCGGTAATTGCAGTAGTTATAATTTGACCAAATATATTGATAGGATTCAGCGATGCCATGCAGAGTGTCATCTTCACGGTCATTTTATGCTGACACCTGACTAAGGATGTTGTATGCTCGCTGATGTGTGGACACTGCTGATCGGAAGAAGACTAGGCGCTCTTCATTTTGCTGACAATGCTTCTGCTGTTTTATGCGTTGCGTTCACTTTAAGTTGTAAACAGGTATCGGCCATGCGAAACATTTGATGTGAGCTTGACATAGGTGCTCAGAGTTCGTACTTTGCATTTGGCTGTAAACTAATCCGAATAAACAATACAGAACACAAAGTTGAGCACAGAAAGAAAACTTTCACAAAGGTTTCGTATATTACTTTCGCACAATGCTGATTGGCGCATGCGAGCACCCAGCGTTTTGAGTTAAAAATCATGCATGCTTTCCTAACATATACAGTATGATGCACCTAATTAGGTTATAATAATTGATCCCCTTCGTTTGGTGGCAAAAGTACTTTATGAAGTTTGTTCGTTAAGAGTTGACTAAGCCCTATTAACGAAAACATTAATGAAAACCATTAACGAAGTTGAGAAAATATCGGACCTTCAATATGCGACCATCAAATTCAGTGTTGCCATTTTCTTTTATTTAGAATAACAAGAGCCCATCATGCGCGAAGAATAAATTCACCCGCAGTAGCGTTTTAAGAGCTTCTTGGGCAAGAAATGATGTGTAGTGTGGTTATGGTTGGCTTGAATGCCGGGGCAGTCAGGAACCAGGCAGGTGACCGGATAATGTGTGGCCATGGCGAGCATTCTTAGAACAATAGTGGGCTGTTATTACAATTGCCAGAATGAAATATTTCCCTGAATATTGAATACTTTTTTGCGCGAATGGGAAGAACCTGAAATGGGCTGGTATAAACCGGAACGGCGAGACAAGATTGAAATTGAACTTCATATTCGCTGCGAATAGCGTCTATTATGCAGGATGTAGAGGTGATCGGCTAGTCAGATGTCATGTACAAAGGATGGTGGATCGCGAGTGAGCATAGACGTGACCTGGCACCAATATAGACATAAAACGAAGAAGTAGGTAACCGACGTAATGGTAAGATAACAAGTAGAATATTTAAGTTCGCTTGCGCACACATATTTCTCTTTAACTGGCGGTAACCTTTTCAACTAAAATTAAGGGTAAGAACAGCTAGTCAGCTTTGTGCCAAGCGTTCTCTGGAGATCAAGAAATGGATAAGAAGCGCCCAAGTAAAGAATTCTTTAACAATTTCGACAATCAAGAAAAACAGTTGTGCTCACTCAAAAAAGATAACAAAGTAAAATATGAAAAGTGTCAAGCGAGCTCTAATGAAGTGAGGTAGATTAGAAGCATATGAGGAGAAGTTAGTCATTGGCTGAAATGACACCTATCCCAAAACAAAATTCAACTGTATTACGCGAACAAGGAAAAAACGCCCGTAGAACAGCGTATGAAACAAAAAATAATATAGAGAAACGGGTTAGAACGGATCATACGCGGCGACTCCTTCCCATTTGCACGTTGTACGTTTGCAGTCGTATGAAGAACGCCACACGTCCGATGCTGGCATGATTCTGGTAAATAATTGCACTCTAAGGGACATAGAACACAATGTGTGTAGAGTAGATAATTGCTCACAACGTTTATACTCATATCGATGTAACAGCCCAATAATCTGAATTTTAATTATGAAGAAAGTGTTGCGAGAAAAGTAGGCAAACCACAGGTTACCAAGTGGGAAGTGGTATCTTGCGGAGAATACCAAGCCGAAAAACCGCCGGCAAGGAACAGGCAACACTTTAACTCTTGAAGAATGACAAGGATACTGTAAGCATGACACGACTGAAGAAACACTTTTATTTTTTTTTTCACTCTTTGACCAACATTCTTCTTGACCATTCCTTGAGCTACTTTCTTCTAACCTACTCTCCCGCTCCCCAGTTTTTCGTCTTCGGAAGCAAAAGCGTATTTAAACCGCTGCCAGTGTTGATTGCTCTGCCCAGACGAAGGCAAGTTCACTTGTCGACACGTTGGCTCGATCTGCGAACTGAGGCTTCCCCCCTCTACCATTGTTTAATGCTCTTTCATACAGTGTAAGCCATGTTCTCCACCTTGTGCTACCTTAATCAAAGCTCGTGTGTGAAAGTACTCACTACCAGGATCAGAACTATATGGGGTGGCTACCAAAGTATACTTTACTGTACATTCTTTGTGCCCTTCGAACACGTGTTCAGTTCTCCGCTGTGCGCAAGTGACGCATCCTTCGGCTTATAAGAAAAGTTTCATGGTGCCCAGAGATGAAGATGAATGTATAAAAATCATGAGGAATAAGGTATATTATTATTTTAGTTTCATTCACTCTTCGTAGAAAAAAAAATAAAATGTGCTGAGTGGGTGACTGGAATCGAGTAAGTGCAGTCTTCTTTTCAAAATGCCAGTGACTCTGGCCAGCGCTTTTTAGAGGGTGATGAGCACTTCCTGTGACTTCGGTGTGGCGCTGGTCAGCGCACTTCCCAAACTTCCGAGGCTGCATTTAGCGAGCGCAGAGGGAGCAGTTTATGCCTGCATGTTCATCTGAAGTGGAGGATGACTGGTGTGTCACCCCATCCGTCTATGGTGGTAGGTGGAGAGGGTGGTGAAGATGGAACCTGGAGAAAGCGACAGCGTGAGTTCGGGGGAGCGCGTAAGCGTCACTGATAAGTTGCGCGATTTAAAGCTTTCCTACAATATGTCTCAAACTTTTATTCTCGGATTGAGTCATAATTTCGCTTAGTGTGCAGATTCGTTATGAAATCGGTGTTGAGAAGTTCCTTTCACCATCAGTGCAAGTTACTGCTGCAAGTGGTAGTAACGTCAATTTTGGGTGCAGAAATTGCGACAGCGGCTTGCCGAAAATAAATCTATAAAGTTTTAAGCAAGCCTTTATAATCTGATGTAAACATTTTAACCATGAAGCTGTAAATTTCTTGAGGTAACAGCGCGGAACGTGGACGGGTAACCAACGTGGACGGGTAACCAACATGCCCAAGCTGCTATTCTAGCTGTAAATTTCGTCAAGGGAACCGCTGGCTGCGGTCTGTGCGGAATAAATAAAAAAAAAATTATCTTGACATCACATCATTTCTGACACCGTTAGTGATCGCTCACATCTTTATTTTTTCTTTATTAGCAGAGGAGAGGCTGTAAAAGATTTCAGATATGTTAACGTTCAAAACCATAAGGGGAATTCTAACACTAAGGGCGCCGCAGTGAAATATTCTTGTGAAGATACTGCGATGAAAGTTAA
Organism: Amblyomma maculatum; assembly: GCF_055883805.1. Taxonomy (NCBI): domain Eukaryota; kingdom Metazoa; phylum Arthropoda; class Arachnida; order Ixodida; family Ixodidae; genus Amblyomma; species Amblyomma maculatum. Next base: position 126,146,504 of record NC_139345.1, on the reverse strand, counting down.
AGCGTATGCTTTGCTACATATCTTCAACCTAGACGTTATTTCAAATTTGGCTTTCAACTCTATGCACTTGAACGTTTTAACTTGCAGAAAGGAAATAAAGTGTGGCATTTAGACTTCCCGGGACGGCTTCTGTCTCGAGTCGTAGAAAGTTTGTACAAAATTCTGTACAACGTTTGGACTCGGTCCTTAGGAATAATTAAATTTATCCGCATTGGTCAGTGTGGTCTGACTACGCAAGTGGTTTCTTATTCTACAAAATGTACGATCAACTTCCATGACCTGAGACTGCGAAAATGTGCTCTCATGCTAAAACATACGAGCTGTTCAAGCTCAAGAAATGACACGTCTTTTTTTCTGGGTTACCGCGCTGTACTTCATGCCACAACGATAAGTTATTTATTGTGTATTTCCAAACGCAATTTTCAAATGATCTTTTCGCCCATTCGTGGAAGCAACTCCACTTGTACTTGGTTGCTGTCATCGTAAATTTACATTCAGTTGTGTGTTTATTAATTTTCTAATCTCATGAAAACAGATAAGGCATTTGAAGATAGTTCTAACATGGGGCGTACTATATATATTCTGACGTTTTGGTACACAGTGTACGCTACTAAAACTGTCAGAATGGCCTTCAGGCGACAAACGGCTTGACGTATCCGTATCCCCCCCCAAAAAAAACAAATAAATTCACTGGCCCTAAAGCACACCATGGAGCGACAACAGTATCTTGTCATTCTTCGGTGTTGTTTCGCGTTAACATATATATTATGCTGGTTTTTTGGACAGATTGCTATCAAACCGATGTTAATTCTTCTTTCACCGAGCGGAATCCAGAACCTTCGTGTACAGAGCATCAAAAATGGAAGAAGTTTAACTCACCTTTTTAAACATGTTTATGGCGCGGGAATATTTTTTGGATATAAAGTTTGCATATGAGAGACGCGCACATATTTATCTCTGAACTTTGCTCACGTTTCGAATGTTGTTTCCCGGGTTCAAAAAAGAATGAAAGTAGGTATTTATTGATGTCATTCTACATGTAACTGGTATGTATGTATACTAACTGGCTTCATGCCAATAAAGTGTTTGTTTTAAGCAGCCACCCTGTCTAGCATTTATTTGTGTCCACCGGTTGCATGCTAAATTATTGAGGCAGCCTTGGGCGAGGGAGTTTATAACGACTTGAAAGATGTACAAAAATCCTGAATATTTCATTACAAAGCCAAACCACTTACATATGTGTTAGCCACCGCACAGACCTCGCTACGAAAGTATTATGTTCATGCTGATTGAAGCGCGCAAATATATTTATACATCTGTTGCCTTTTCAACATATTGTATTATATATTATATTTATTTATTTATTGTACCCTCAGGGCCAAAGGCATTACAGAGGGGAGTGGGTTAATTATAATACAGAACAATGAATATAATACAGTGAAAACAAGTAGTACAAAATAAAATTCCTCCAGAATAAAACAAACATTCACAAAGCGTAAATAACATACAATCAATATACACAACACAGTGGAAACAGATATAACATATGATCAAATTCCTTCAGATCAAACATTGTTAGCTATTGCGTCATGAAAGGTTTTGTGATCTTAAATGGCTGCAATATCGGGGGGAGGGCGGTTCCATTCCACAGATGTGCGGGGAAGATATGACTGAAAAGAAGATTTGGTGTGGCATGTTCGGATGCCAACCTTGTGGCGGTGATCGATGCGATGTGAAATGTATTCTGGGGGTGATATGAAACAGTCGTGAAGCGCAACGTGATGATATAGCTTGTGAAATAGCGTTAGGCGACCAATTTTACGGCGAGATTGTAACGCTGGGAGTGAAACGTTAGATTTCATGGCTGTGATGCTTGCCGTATGATTGTAATTTGAAACAATGAAGCGGACGGAATTATTTTGGACGAGTTCCAAGGAATATATGAGGTTTTCATGTGTAGGGTCCGATATTGATGATGCGTATTCAAATTCAGGACGTATAAGTGTTTTATACAGTAAAAGCTTAAGAGATTTGGGAGCGGCAGAGAAATTCCGACGCTTATATCCTGACTTATTTCGAATACCTGCAATAAATTACTTAGGCTGAGTAACTTAGTTCGCATCTCGCGTATCACTGAGGTCACACTTGCGACTTCAGTGATACGCGAGATACGACCTGATACGACCTGATGGTTTCGATGATATTCTGACCCTTGGCTGAATCCAGCATAAAGGTCCCCAAGACCCGGACGCCGTGCCTGTGGGCAGCCGAGATCCAACCGGGGGGCGGGATGGTGACCAGGTTGTACGTGTAGTAAACGAACGTGTTGATTTTCTGCCACTCGTGGAAGCGATATGCGTCGGTATCATCGCAGCCGTGGATGAACCTGTCCGCGTGGTAACCGCCCTTCGCTTCGTGGCAGAAGAGGACCTTGGGGTCATCCGGTGCTCCTCGCTTGACAGCTTCATTAAGGGGCTCCAGTGCACACAGCAGCTGCTTCTTGTAAGCGAGCAGCTCGTCCAGAGTCTTGAGCGGACGCACCTCCTGGTCGGGCAACCGGGAAGGTGGTGGAGGACTCGATTTCCGCGAACCCACGGCGCTCATGGCTGGTGGTCTCCACGACACTTACTGCGTGGTGCAGGAGTAAAGGTGGCGGTGCCCCCGACGCTCCTCCGGCTCGGAAATATTGTGACCCAAGTGGTCGCAATATTCCTGAGATACGTTAATTACAATAGCGCCTGGTGAATCGCATTTTCATTCGAGATAACCAAGACTTTGAATATATACTTGTCTATTACGCGTAGAACGATGGGCGTCTCATTTTCACATTTTCCCATGGCCACGATAATAGTGCGGGTCGAGGAACGCAGTACTCCTTGCGAAAACTCCTCCAGGTGCTGGTATTGTTCCAGTGAGAATAGGTAGTTATAATTTTTGGAATCTATTTTGCGCAGTGTCACGTGAGATCGACGTCCTGAGCTTACACCTGCGAAATCACCCAGTATTAGTGAACCAAACCGTTGAGATATATAGCGTTCACAACCAAATTGTATAGAAAGCGAAATTGCTCCAGACACTCTGCAAAAAACATCATGAAAACAAGCGTACATCGACTGTAATGCTTCTCGGAGAAATCACGAGCGCCTAAGTCCAATGCTGCTTCTAAGTTCTCAGTTTGAGTGCGCCAGCCTTGAGCGGATGCTAAACACCGCAACAAACCACTCACACCGACCACAGAATCCTAGCCATTGCCACGCATCTTCCTCACTTCTGCAATATAGGACGCGGCCCCACTGTAAACGCTAAAGGGTCGATCACAAACTTAAACTGCGTATATCATACTTATCCTACATGTCCTTACATATGCCTTTAAACTAGCTCAAGAAACAGGCGTCAGGTGTGCACAACGCTCCAGGGCACACAGACACGACCCAGGTACGTGGTGTTTCCTTAACCTTCTAGCCCCATGTAGAAGCAAGCAAGGCTCCTGTCAAGCACACTTCTAGATCGTACATAACCACTAAGGAACTAATGATGACGTCATCAGAATATCATCGACCGGAACACATATTCTTCGGTAACCACCAGCAATCATTTGCGCTGGCTTTCCTAACAATGGCGTAGCCTCACCGATTACATCCGTGCAATGAATCACCTCTATATATACTCATACTAAGGACACGGCCACTAGCAGAGACAGGCTCGGCCAGTGCTTGAACCTAGACTCAGTGACAACTCGCACCGCTCAAATAAAATCAGATCTGCTGCCGCCATTATCTACCAGACTACTAAAAATAGCAAACTCATCCTCTCTCAAGCCAGGTAGACCAAAATCATTTACAGATATCTGCTCAATTTATCATTACTATTTACACTTTTTATTATTCTATTATTATTTTATTTCATGAAACAGGCGCATTTTTGCACATCCTGTTCTTTGAGCTCCTAAATACACTCAGGATGGACACCAGCGCTTGAACAGGAACTCCTCGACCATATATTTTGCACACTGAGCGAGCCCTTCTTCCCACTCACTGATCATCCAGAGATCACGGAGAGATAAAAATACAGCGCTAATTTACTCTGCGACCTAGTATCCTTTGCCGTTATCGATTACCAAGTACGCACTCCATAATCATCACTGAAACGGGCACGATGTCACAATCTGTACCTTCGCAATGCTCGTCGGCTCTTTTGTGTATTAACCCCCAGAAAAACTTGGCAGCGGCCCACGTAATTGTTAAGCCCTGTACGACTATATCCTTAGCATGTCTAGATTACCTCATAGCCTCGTAGCCTGCGAATAAAAATAGCCTCATAGTTATAGCCTGCGAATAAAATTTATTTTTAGCGGAATGAGTCAAACTCGCCAACAGAGCGTACGACATCCATTAGAAAAACAGAGGCAGAGGCACAACGCCGCTCTACATCCGAGACTGCACACAAGAAAGCAGTGCCCTTCCTTACAGCCGAGTCGCTATACTGAAGCGAAAGCTTCTTTGACTGCGATGCACCGATTTCGCTGTGTCAAGTTTCACCACGGATTGAAAAGCGGGTGTTAAACAGTGATGTGAGATAGTGATGTGAAATATTCTCAAGTACACGGATGCTTCCTCGTTCTCCGAACACAAGTCTATTGCCGCTTGTTTTGATAACCAGAAAGTCAAGGTGGTAGCCATCGCGTCAGTGGCCAACATCACCTTACATTTACAGAAAAAAGTGCCATATCTCTTGCAATCACAGCATGCAAATATGGAAGGCCAACCGCATCTACCTTGTCGGAGGAATAAGAGGTTGACGACAAGCAATAGACAATCGCTTGGCACACTGGGCAACTTCATCTTGGCCACCAGTATTTTATTGCCGGGTAATCATATCAGACATGCCGCGATATGGAATTGTCATCTCCTAAACTAAAGCGGACAACTATCGCTATCTTGACGGCAGATTATTCTATCACTCAGAGGATCCTGAACACACTCAGCACATCACTGTCTTAAAGAGAAATTATGTTTACTTCTCATCATCAGTATTTACTTCTTAATCATTACACACCTCCAGTAACCCTAGTAGTAAAAGAGCGGCTGGCCCATGAGGCAGACACACTGATGTCCTCGTACCGAAGCCCATCCTGAGTGAGTTCTCTGCAATAGTGAGCCATTTTCAAGGACCCAGTTTACGCCTATATCCACCTCCCAAGTATCAGCAGCCGCATGCGGGAGGACACAGCTTAGCGCCAACATAAGCATATCTACACAGCTACCATCCTACACAAGACATGTATCGACACTTCTGCACTCCCCATCTCCAGACCATGTAAGGCGAGTGTATGTATATCGCTACACTTCAACCATCTCAATCTCTCAAAGGAGGCCTCGAGAGTTGCAATTCGCTGATCGCAATGCGGTGACTAACGTCGTTTATTGGAAATCCACAGTACAGCTGCACTGGGCATCACATCCTAGGACTATTGTCTGTGTGCGGATGAGAAAAATGGTAGGAATAAACTACAGTTAAACCGACAAGAACGAAAGAAAGTTTTCGAACACAGATGTAAGTTGATAGAGATGATGAATTGCAAGAGAGTGTTGCAGTCTGCACGCGGGACGGATCGGCTGAGGTTAAGGAAGCCTTGAAACAAGAGTTAGAAACCGATGCTAGTATGACTCTCATCACAAAAGTTCCATGCTCATTTTACACAAGCTATATTAGATGTTGACCGTAGTTCAAGGAAAATACCTTTGTCCGTGGTCAGCGGAGAGCTTCATTTGCCATAAAGGTAAAACGATAGACCGTATTTTGCTCGATTACTGGAAGGCAGTATGATCTTGAATACCTTGCAGAGGACTTATAAAGGGCAGCAGCCGCTCACGCGGTATGGCATATGGCTCCTGCTGGCCATAATCAACTGTGGATACTGGACGACTTAATATTGTTTCTTTGCCTCCAGTGTATATGGAAAGCGAGAAACGATGTAAGAAGCTCCGCCCGGTTTATTTTTACTGAACGTCTTTAGCAACTCGTGACAACAATCATCGCTTGACCACCAGAACATTTCTTTTCCCACTCAAGGTTGGTTACTCTTCTTTAAAACTGCTGTTAAATAATTGCATGTGTCCATAGCGCCAGGTAAATCGGTGAGAATCATAAGGATGCCTGGAACGGATTTTTGTAGTAGTTAGGCCAATGCGCAGAGGTAGAGAACGCTGAGCTACCGTATTGCAATAACCAGTGCCACTGGGTGCCAGCGCCCCAGCGCCATACCTGATTATGGTCCCAGTATGACGCTGGAAACTGGGCGCACTGGGACGTGGCATACTGGGACGCTCCGCACTGGCGGCACTGTTCGCCCGGAGAAAAAAAGGCGTGGGATAAAAATTAAAAAGCAAAAAGTAACTAAACATGTGAGGTACATAAAAAAACAAAAAAGTAAAAAAATAAAATAAAAAAAAAACAATTAGCGCACTAGGCGTGCCTCGAACTAAGTCCCTAGGCACATATCAAACAGTAGCTTAGCACGCTAACCACTCGGCCACGCCGAGATTTTTTTTTCTTTATTGTCGACTTGGAGATTCAAAACAAGACTATGAACAATAAAACGTGCCAGCACACTTTCGCGTGACACGGCGGGTTAAAACTTTTTCAATTTTACCAAACTGTCAAGCACATGAATCCATTGTGGCAGCTCGGGGAGTGTCATATGCACTTCCCTGAACCGCACCACACTGTGTATGAAATGTTCTCGTACAGGATTGACTTGTATATCTGCATTGTTAAACTTTATTCTGGTTTTCCACAAGCTGTGGAGGCCCAGGAGCATTATTGTATCAAAGGGAAACTCTGTATTACGAAAAGGTAAAAATCGTATGCCATATGCATCTAGAGGTACCTCTTTTTTTTAAGTTCTCTGAAGCACATCCCAGAAAAAAATGGCATCCCAACAGTCCAAAAACACGTGTTCTATCGTCTCTGGTCTTTTACATAAGAAACAGTTTGTTGACCAAGGGACGAACAGGCCTTTAGCGTGCATCCATGTTTTGACTGATAATGTGCTAGTGTGGAGTTTAAAGAAAAATTATTTGACTGGTGGTGATATTGGCATCTTCTTAACTCTCTTGAGTACATCATCTCCTGGGCCTGGACAGTGCGACAAACGGTATATCGGTACAGGATGCATTGTGTCCACTAGGTCCGCATACAATTTTTTCCGCTTAACATTGCACAAATACTCCATGGAAAAGCGCACATGCAGCAATCTGTACGCGAGCACCACTTCTCGCAAGTACCCTCTTACTGTACCACCTACATTGAGACACGAATTGACAAGAAAATTAGGAAGGAGTCGACCAAGCCGATCTTGGATTACTGTTCTGAGGAAGACATCATTTTGGTCACAAAGGTACATGAAACGCGAGACAACTTGTCTCAAAAATAAATGCGCCAGACCAAGCTCTCTTTTTTTTACGGAAAGAAACAAATTTGTTCGGCTCGTCCTTTCCCAGGTCGACGCCCAAATGAAAACGGCAAAAACACGCTGAAGTTTTTGTATGTTTGTCCTCGAAGCAATGAGCACATTCATCACGTACCACACTTTAGCAAAACAGTTCCGCATTTTATGTCATGACGCGCATTTATAAGGTTGCGACTTCATGTTTCGCCGTCTACAGGCCATTGCTACCGTTCTAACAGTTGCAACTTCTTGATCATTTTAGCTTGCTGTCTGCTCTCACGACTTGCAAGTAATGTTCTGGGTGCCTATGCGCGCTATTTTGTGCACTGGAATCATTTTAACATGTGGAGTTTGACATCGCTGGCAAATTTACCGACGCCGGCTCTTCGGTGGTGCTCTGCTACCGTGGGCGTAATTTTCGCTGAACTCGGAGCTTTAGTAGAAGCCTTCAAGGAAAAACGTGCGACCAAGCTTCAATACCGGCAAGCGCCGCAGCGATGACCCTAATTGCGTGTAACTACATCTTATTTGTATGTAAACATTGCGGGAAGCGTTGCGATGATCGAGGGCTCCGCTGCTTGATACGCAGAGTAAGAAGGAGCGCAAAAGTTTGAGAAACACGCCAAATATTATGTATTACAAGCGCTGTATGTTGTTGCTTTTTCTCTCATGGGCCCATCGCTCGGTAAACTACTCTCTTCCTGGTTTTAGTTTTTTCTTTCTGCTGTTTATACTGGGCAGTGGTGCAGGCTACGCTCGCCTGCGATTGAGCCCGCATTGAACATTTTGGCAGTAATCATTGTGTTAGAGTGCCCTTAAGATCAGCTGTGAAGTTGGTTATGCATGGTAGCCCACATTATTCAATTCCAGCTTTAGTTGTGCGTTAATCGTCAGTGTGTCATCAGATCGAGGCGCGGCGTTCGTGGTCTCTCTCGAAACGACCTATCGAAACATGGAAACTCTAGAAAAAAGATACTGCCTTTGTTTTCTTACAAATGCGCAATGACTTCGGAGCAAAAAGCGCTTGCTTGAACCATATTTTTCATATGACCCCCGATGGTCTATTGAAAGTACGCTGTTGCCCTGTTGGCTCCTGAGGGATGCTACTCCGACTGACGCCGCAGGCCGCACCGGCTGTACTGGGGCACTGGGACCAGTGCGGCCCCAGCGCACATACGGCACTTCTCCCAGTGCATCGCGGATGCCAGCGACACACCCAGCGTCAAAAGTCTAATCCCAGCGTTTTTCTCCCATCGCACCAGTGCAGCCAGTGTCTTCCCGTTACTGTTCCAGTGAATATCGCAGACCCCCAGCATGCCCAGCAGATCCATTGCAAAACCAGCGCGAAAATCTTACTGGTTTCGCACTGGAGACGCTGGTTTTTGCAATAGGGTATGCCGTCGAAGGGTTCGTAGTTCCACTTTTCGAATTATATTACTGTATGGCCATACAGAATGCGATTGTCGATATTTCGTAGAGGGAGCCAAAGACTCCTGACCAGCTAACTAACCTTGCTGAGCGCCTAGATCATGCCAGATTGGTTAGGAAGCCTGAAAATGGCGTATGGGGAACTTGCTTTTTCTGTGGTCTATATACTATTATGACCTTCATTTCTTTCTTGCTACAAGCGCTAAACGTTGGGCTTTGCAAAACTTCATTTGTACCCGTGGTTCAGAAGAGGCACAAGCTAACCCCTTCCTCTCTGCTGGCACCACCTGTAAGGCCGCGCCCACTCCATGTGTTAATTTTCTCGGTGAGGTTCAAACTCATCGGCCTTCCCCTGTTGTAGCTCCTTACTGTGATTTGCGGGCTACCCTCAGAAGTCGACGGTTGCCTAGCTCCAAGGAAAGGACCACAGGCCAATAGAGCACAAACTTCGAAGAATGGCTGTGCTTTGAGGTGAAACCGCGGCATTGTAGCATCTCCCTGGCTGGTATTGAGCAACCAGGAAGAAGAGGCCTTGGTAAATGCGAGTAAGGGCACAATTCTCAAGACCGGCCTTCGCGCTGTTCGACCAGTGCGTGAAGAGACTGCCGAATAAGCTGTTTGCTTCCCGGGCTCAAAGTACTTTATATTTGCGTTTATGAACACCGCACATAAATACATCATGCAAAGCATTATCTTATCATTCTTCTGTAATTACGTCTCTCAGCTCCCATATCTATTTTGATCCCTACACGGCACTGCCTGTGAGGTGTAGCAATACGCTTTCACGACCCCTTTTTGCGGTATTGTAGCACCAATATCGAGAATTTGCCTTTTGGCGGCTGAAGACTTCCCTGTTCAAAAAAATGTGTGTGGGCACATAAATAAAACAAGAATACCGTTTAAGCGGCAGAGCAACACAACTACAGAAAATAGGACAGTCGCAATGAATAAAATGGCCATATATCGCGCACGAACATTTAGCGTAATTACACAATTGTGTTCAGCAAATAAACCAAAATATTGTAAATTTGCTCATTTAAAGAATGAAATGCATGTGAATATTAGCAGCCACCTACTGAAATTGCAAACGGTCAAGTTGTATTTTAGAGCAATATTTCGGCATCGGTGTTTTCGTCTACCACATGGGAAGTCCATATGTCATTGCTGTTGGTAAGTGGAGTTTGTCGCCGCTAATCGAAACACGGCTTGTAAGAAGAATCGTAATGGTGTAGTAAGTAATAAATTGAGCAACATCGGTTTCGTCACTGTGCGCTTGAATTGTCAAGTGCATGCGTGGTTTAGACTATGTAGTTGCTGTCTGGTTTCTATAGTACTTCGTAACGTTAAAGTATCATAAAAAAATTTATTTCGAAGTAACGAGAATGGTGAAGGGAAATGCGATTTCAATTATTTTTTTTATTACGACTTCTACGGCAGCTGTTCCATGTGTCTATCTATATCCTTCCTCTCCTCTCATTCAAGATGCAATATAATAAGCAAAATCATACACAGTGAAAATGCAATGGGCATGTAAAATGGACAGCGTAGCGCAAAGGCGGTTCTAACTCAATGGACAATTTATGCGAATATTAATAAGGCTCCTCTTTGCGCTAATAATTTTCATGACAAAAAAGCGAATACTTTCCACTACTGCTCAATTGCGCAGTTAGATTAAGGTCCTTTAGCTGCAAAACATAGTTCCTTTCTGCACCAACCCCCTTAGGAAGGGAGAGCGCTGGCGCGCACAGTAATTGCAGCTGGAAAATGTAATGGCTAAAATAGCAGATTTCTTAAAGACTTATCCAGCCCTACCACTGGTTGCAATATCACGCAGAGCTCAGGGATCCACACCGCTGACGCCTCGTGTAATGTTCCAGGTGGCTGTCCGAGCAAGAACCACGTCCTCGAAGTAGCAGTTCTAGGTTTGCCTCTCTCGGCAAAGAAGGCTTGGCTTTGCGTTCTTGCGATCGAGCGTAGCATGTGACAGCAGTCCAGAAGATGAAACGTGTGCTCAGGTAGCGATGGTGTCGTGCGACGGCACTTATACACGAATCATGCATACATGGAGCTACCATAACACATGGAGTTCCAACCTTTCCGAAGCTAGTTCGTCTTCAAAATCAGGCTCCTGCGGCTGCATTATACTGACGAATTCCACGGAACGGATTTAAACCAGGGTTCAGGGTAGATGCAATACAGGGGCTCGAACTAGAAAAAAATACCTCCGCGAGCATGCATGTTAGGAAAGCTCGAAATACCCGTAATAATTGTGCCATTCGCAACGAATATGATACATGTCAAAGGCGAAGAGTGATGAATGCGGCCGCACTACTTATTACCGGTCGTGCGTAAAGCAAAGTCACGGCAGGCTGTAATGCTTGAAACTCAATCTTGTTCCAAACCTCAAAGGCCCCGGAAGAAACAGATTTCCAGCGAGTACGATTGTTGGGTGGGTTGGCTCTCATCGGTGAAAAGTTAACGTCACTGGAGGCATGTATTTATCGTTTCCCTCAAGCTCAAGGATGCTCCCAGCGAGCTCTTTCTCCGGAACATATCACTACCACAGTGAATTGAGAGCTAGCTGGGTCCTTAACTAGGAAGAAGTCATATGTTGTCGTTCTGCAGCTCTCTCAATGATTAATCAGAACAATTTGACGACACACATCTAGTAGAATCTGTCATACTGGATCCTGTAGGCGACGAGATGCCCCAAAAAAATACAAGCCCATTCTCGTTCACTGCGCACAAGACGCGGCAGTCCTCCAAGCTTATTCTCTCAGCTTTCGTACTGACCATTGCGCCAGAATATTTGTAGTTATTCCGTGGTACGAAACAATGGACACCATACGATTCTATTTAATGATGCCACCTTGTGGGAGCTATGCAAGCAGCGCTGTCAGGCACGGGCTTGCAAGTCACCTGTATTTCGCCTCTCGCCATGCAAATCATTACGATACCGCATGACAATGGAGCAAGGACAACCGATGTAAGCATTAGGTAGGCCGATGGTATAAATGCCGTCTGTGTTTAGATGCACTTACACTGTTCACTTACGGATGGAGATAAACAGTGGCCATTAACTAAGAGGGATAACGAATATTGTGTAAAGAGGTCATCATGAGAGAGAGCTTGAAAGTTCATAGAGCCGTGAAGGTGAATGATGGTTTGGCATTATTTTTATTCTCAGCACTTATAAAACCCTCTCTCTTTGGCAAAGAGATGTCGCTGCGTAGCATCAGTCAATATTACCAGTTAAAGTGTATGGCTCAATCCCGCCTTTTTGTCGCCACGTCATTCAAAACACATGCCTCAGAAAAGCCTCATAAAACCTTTGCACTGTTATATTGTGCATTTTCTTTAGTCGATGTGCATGTATAATGGTTAGGCATAAGGAGAAATAAATATTGGATACATCATTCGCGCACTTTTCAGGGGTTGAGCATCAGCGAAATAGATACTGCTTGAAATGAATTTTTAGAAGCGTTGAGTTTAATTATAAGATCTCAAAATGTCCCACTTCTCATAAACAGCATAATCTAGATGGAAAATTGTTTTGGCAGTTATACTTGAGCGATTCTATGTACAGACCAGAGCGATATTCGAAACTCCTACTAGCTATTCTAATCCATATTGCAAATACAAAAATACAGACATGAATTCTCCTGTTCATGAGAACAGTGCATTTGAGTTTGTTTAGGCAAAATGGAAGGCTCAAACAGTTTGGTGTTTGCAGAGTCTGGAGAAAATATCAACCCATACATCTAGATTTGCTTTTGGTGCATTAGCGTTTCGGCGTTTCATGTATATGTGACAGTGCGTATTTTTGGAGAATAACCAAAGAAGAGGAAGATTTGAAAGTTTTTAATTAGTGAAAATTATAAATATGAACAAGCACAATAAGGGCTATTTCATGTAATCTAAAACACCATTTGTAGTAGCAATCGGTTCCATATATCGGTTCCAGCGGTTCAAGTAGGGGATAGGATAGTTAGAGAGGATTCCGGTATATTACTCTAAGCAGCTAGCGACATATTTGATTTAGAGACGCCGAACTATAACATCCTCTAATCCAACCTATAGTGTAGAACTGGCAGTACTATCAAAGGCAATCATAACTGAAAAGTGTCCGACATAAAGAAGTATAACGTGGAGAAAATGGAGCATCCTCTAAAGAACGGTGGTAGCCTTAAAGCGATGGAGAAAAGGTTAGGCACATGAAAAAAACATCAGATTTATGGACTTCGGAACAACGCGAGCAAAGCAGTCACTGATATGGACGAGATAGTCAAAGGAGCCGAGGAATTCTATGCTGACATATACAGTAGCCGAAATAGTCCGGACATTAATATTATTGGCTGTTGTTAATAGGAGTCAGACTTTCCGCCAGTAGCAAAGGAAGACAGTAAGCATTCGAAGCTCTGACAAGGGGGAAAACAACCGAGGTGGATCAGGTAGCATAGATTTGTTGAAGGAAAACTGACCATCCAGTATCAGCCATGCTTGGTGACATCAACGGTATCGTAACGTGGAAGAATGCGAACATTTCTTAATTCACACGAAGGCGTTCTAAGAATTTGACAAATTACAGCAATAACCTTACTAGCCATTACTAGCCGTTACTAAGCAATTACCAAAGCAATTGATAAAAGAACCAGGACAATTTGAGATTTAAACCAAACAAAGTATCAAGCAGATTTTCAGAAGGGGTACCCTACTATCCATCATATTTATACCACCTACCAGGTAATAAAGAAAGCTTAAAATACAACCAGCATTTGTACATAGCATTGGTTAATAAAAAGCCTTCCACTAAGAATCCTGAGCAATCATTCAGTAACTTTGAAGTCAGGGTGTAGATAAGCCATATGTGAAACTACTGCAGGTATATAGTGGCTGCACAGCAACTATGGGTCTGCATAAAGAAATTAAATTCTAATAAAAGAAAGGGTTAGGTAAGAAGACACGATCTCCTCAATACGATTCACAGCTTCCTTAGGGGGAGTATTCAGTGACTTGGAATGAGGACAGTTTGCGATAAAGGTTGACTGGCTAGCTGAGTAACATAGGGGATGAATTACAAAAAAAATATTAATAACCTAGAAAGAAATACTAGAAACGTAGACTTAAAATCAATACGCAGAATAATAAGGTAATGTTCAACAGACTAGGAAAGGAACAGCTGCTTATAATAGATACCGAAGTACCGGGAGTGGTAGGCGATTATGTCTACTAACGATAGGTAGGGGCCGCCGACCCGGACCATGCAACGGGAATAACAGTGGGAATAAGAATAGGATAAAGTACATTTAGCATGTACTCGCTGACTATGACAGGCAGGTTACCGGTATCGCTCAAGATGAAAGTTCATAACAGTTAAATTTTGCCACTAGGCTGTACTCACCATGGGGCTGAAATGTGAAAGCTGATGGTAGGTACAACTTTAAGAAATAGGAAGCGTGCAGTGTGGGTCAGAGAAATAACTCGAAGTAATCATATTCTAACGTTCCATTTGAAATCAAGAGGAAACGTGTATGGACAGGTGTGTAGTGCGAAGACAAGATAACCCATGGTCTAAAAAGGCAAAGATATAAATAAGAGGGGAATGAAATATGACAGGGGAAGGTTAAGAACTGCGCAGTGGTGAAGCGTATGCAGCTAGCTCAGAGCGGGATTAATTGCAGGAATATGAAAGAGGCCTTCACCCTGAAGTGAGTACAGTATCGCTGATTATGATGATCATCATCATCGGTTTCATTTTCCGAACATGGCCAAGTATAGGTGTCTGTGTGGTCAGAAGCCAGTTGAAATTTTCTTTACCTCTAGTGCGCAAATCCGAGCTGCGGTCACCTAAGTGAGAATTATGCAATGCACTGCGTATATAAATAGTGTTACGGACGACAAGGAAGAAGAAGCGGGCAGTGGCGCGGGCAGGAGCGCTCGCGCTAGGCCCATAGAGATATGTTTCTCTATGCTAGGCCCGCGAACATTCATTAAACGTCATCTACCATCGTCATCGGTCATGTTCTGTCTCCTGTCTTCATCGGCTTGCCGCTTCGTAACATTTGGTTGGAGGTGCGGCGTACGGCATCCCCATCCTCGCCTTGGAGCATCGAGGCCATCTTCAAGCCGGGACCATCACCGAGGGCCCAGGGACATCGCCGAGCAGCTTCGCCCCAGCCCTTCAAGCCCAGACCTGAACAACTACCACCGCCCAGCCCCCAGCCCGGACCTGAAGACAAGAACAGACATACCGATCAGAACCGAGATGAAGGACCCGAAAGACCCGAATGACCCGAAGGAACAGATGGACACAAACATGCAACCCCCGCCCAAGCTGCCCGACGTGACCTCGAGCCATCGGTCCCATGGACTTTTGTGACGGATGGTTGACAGCTCCAAAGGAGGCGGATCACCCACGCATCAGACATCGTACCGGCAAGCCGTTCTATTCTTCTTTCTTCCTCTTCTCTTCAAGCATCCAGACACGCCCATCATTATGCCATAAAATTATTAACATCGCTAAACTTCCTCGTCCACGATCGGGACGATCGCTCTGTGGCCCCGGGTCATGTTACGGACGACAAGGAAGAAGAAGCGAGCAGTGGCGCGGGCAGGAGCGCTCGCGCTAGGCCGCGAACATTCATTAAACGCCATCTACCATCGTCATCGGTCATGTTCTGTCTCCTGTCTTCATCGGCTTGCCGCTTCGTAACAATATCTTCCTATGTCGTGGACATGATAGTAGCCCCGTAATGGAAGGTACTTTTTGCATACACAACTCATGTATTTGCCCCAGCTTAAATATGGCGTGAAATATTGCCCAAATATTTTATCACCTTAAGCTACCTCAATTTTACTGGCTAAATGAAATTTGGGTAACTGATTCTTTCACATTATTAGATTACACAAGATAAATTATTGTCTTTCTTTAGGCAGAATTGCTATTTTTGACCGAACAGAGAATTTCACTGGAACTTCGTTTCATTTCAGTCCCAAATTATGTAGGTTAAAAGAAGCAATACTAAAAGTTGCGTATGTGCATATGACAAATTTTTACTTAATACGTACGCTTTATACATCGTTATTGTAGACAATAAATTAGAGGGGTCTTGCGTGCCATCCTTCGGGAAGCAATAAAGGCTCTTATTTGAGGCGTAGAAAGATATATCTATTTTTAAAGTAACTTTTCAGTACATCTAAAGAGGGCGCACGAATTGCGAATCATGGAACTCTATTGATGAAACCTTTTTCACAAAGGAAGCTGAATATTTAACTAAAAATCACTAAAGCAGCTCCCAGTAGTGGAGCATGCGAAACTCTAAATTATGAAGCATACCTTCCTTTATCGTTAGCAAAGCCACTCCCGCGGATATAGGTTGCATAATGCCAAACTCTGTGACAATTTTTGCATGTATTTCAGGAGCTAACTAAAATAAGCATAATTTTTTCTTGCTTTGTAGAAAACAAAAAGAAGAGTTATTGGTCGTTACTTCTATTGCAAAATGCGGTTTCCTAATTTAAATCTTAATGAAATCTCGAAGAACTTATTGCTTGGACAAAATAAACATTTCCATTCATGATTAAATTGTGTGTAGAACTATAGTCACAAATAATAAGATGTACTTGATGCGATTTTCCTGCAGAGAGTCGATGTCTAAAGACTGGGTATTTAGCCGAGCAAAAGCCCTTTAAACTTTAGATTCCTTGGTTGGCTGAAAGCATATGCTGTCATTGACACTATCTTAGAGATTTGCTTCTTGCGAGAAATATTTGCGGACTCGGATGGGAATGTCCATAAAAATGATTAAGTAAATAAGTGAAGCAAGCTCTTTCCGTTACATTCAGCGCCATGTATAAGAGAGTTTGGGGGAATCGAGGTACTGTTTCGATGCAGAAGGATATTGCTTACTAAATTCCATTCCGCAGAGCGCTGCTCATTAACGATAGCAAATATTTGTAGATAATAAGGAAATAGGACACTTCTCAGTGCTTGTTTTTTTCAGTATTCCTTTTCTTAGTGTAGGTGGAACAGATTTGCAAAGTCTTTCATTACTAGTTTTTCATTACTCTTTCATTACTAGTTTTTCATTACTCTTTCATTACTAGTGTTTTTCTCGCTTTCTTGACATCTTTAACAGCCTTAAGTGAAAAATGTTTTCTTAGGAGAGCTGCAAGTAGCTTAATAATGTATTTGTATGCTGAATTCACGTTGCATTTTGTTTCCACTACTTGACCTACTTGATCTGACTTCTAGTTTGAACGAATCTGTAGTGCACTTTGCAAAGAATGGTTTTTGCAGGGTGGATAGTTGGTATTACGAGCAGAGCAAACGCGAAGATTACAAAGACGACAAATTTGCGAAAGTGAAGGAGCTCTGAGGAGCGCCGGCCTTCGCAGCAGCAACGTGCCAGTGAAAATTGCTTCAACCGCCTCAATGAAACTTCGCGAAGGGGCCGCGTTTTCCCATCCTGAACTCGGAAGCCGCACCATAACCGGCTCTACCACTATGATAGACACCACGACCGTACCTCGCCGGCTTGTCACCAACGCCATCACCTGTTCCGGGTCAGTATGGCAGCGCGACGCACCCATCTTCAACACCAGGAGTGAAACATATGTGTAGTACTGTCTGACTTCCTACGAACGTGTGAGTGCCTACAATAAGTGGGACGGCAGCGTTAAACTCACCAACGTCATCTGCTATTTGACTGACGTCGAAAACATGTTCGGAAGCCACGAGATTGATAGTTCTACCTGGACAGCTCTCAAAACTACTGTGACCGAGTATTTCGGTCATTCCACTGTTCGAACTCTTCGCCCCGATGAAGGGTTGCGTTTTTGGGTTTAGAAAAAATCCGAAAACTTCACCCGCTACATCATGGATGTTGTCGACCTATGTAAATGCCTTACTCAATCTATGGCAGAGGGAAAGAGGATCAAGCAAGTCCTCAAGGGGATTGATAATTACGTATTTCAGATGCTGATCATCAAGAACCCCTAAACCGATTCTGGCGTCATCTGCTTTTGTCAAAGTTACGACGAGTTCTGAAAACAGCGTCTCATGACACGCCGTAGCATTTTTTCGAATGATACCGTTTTGCCTCTGCACCTTCCCGCCCCTCCTCAGGATCACGCAAAGTTTCTTAGGAAAATTGCGGAGTTTGTACGGGAAGAAATGGCTGGTCAGATTTCTTTAGATACTTGCCGCCCTGACCCATCATCTCAGTCGCCCCCTATACGTTTCATCTAAGACCAGGTTGCTGAGATCTTGCCACCCAACAACCCACCGCCTATGGTCGCCGCCACGCTGCCTTATGCTGAAATTACGACCAGGCCACCCCTTTCATCTTCCATGCCTACACACGCGCTACCGAGCCCCAGCTTCACTAGGCGGCAGCTCGTGCCTCCCGGCCTGTCCGCTAAGCCAGCTCGTCCGAGTCCTCACACCGGTTCACGCACTACGAGTCCACGGAGTACACAAGATAACCGTCCGATCTGTTATGTCTGCGGTGTTGTGGGCTCTTTGACCCGGTGCATCTGTGCACGTATATCCCGTCCTTGTGCCTACGGGCCTACGGGCCTGCGACAGCATGCGACGTACCTGTATCAGAACCAGTATCGAGTCGTCTATCTTCGCCTAACTCTCCGACTCGCTGCCACTCACACAGGTGCACACACCGGTCTGCCTTTCATCGTAGCCAATCGCGCTCTTCTATAACCCGACGCTCACCGCCCCTTCTGACGGAAAACTAGGCGCCTCAGTTCCGAAGGCAAGAACTTCTCCAACAGCAACCGTGTTAAGCCCTGTCAACATCATTAAGTTTTTGTCGAATGTAATGATATTGATGCCTTTGTTGACATTTGTTCTCCGGTGTCAATGATTAGCTAATCGCTGCCGCAAATTTCAAAAAATGGTGACACCGCTCTCAGATATTTCACGGCGAACCATCAGCGCCAAAGAGATTCGACCCCATGCGGCATGAACCGCCTAGCTCTTCATAGAAGGCATCTCTTACACCATTGAACCTATCATTCTCGCCCGCACCTCTCATGTAATAATTCTCGGAATGGACTTTTATCTAAACATCATGCCATCATCGGTACTACACGTGCTCACATTAATTTGTTGCGACTTTAACACTATCGTGGAAGCAACTTCTGCTCTTGCTAGCACTCTCCTTGCTGCCTGCGACACTGATGTGCCTGCTTTCTTGTCTGCCCTTGTGCCTTTCTGAAGCTACTGTCCTGTATACACCTGTCTGTTTTCCGCATCGCAAATGTGTGCTGCTCCCACATGCCTTTCTGATAATTGCTAGAGCTATAGCAGCGGCCTGTACTTCGCCAACCCGTTGCCTTTTCCCACGACTTTACTTCGAGGAGAATCGCTTGCAGCTTTTGATGTCGTCGATCCAACCGACGCATCCACGGTTATTGGTGATCTTAGAGCACACCACATTACCGCCATGGCTCCTCTCATTAGAGTCACAAACTCTACGCCATCTGATGATTTCAACCATTCTGTTGATGCCTCTCTTCTCTCTCCACAGTGCCACAAGCTTGTCCCCAAACTTGAACGATCGAGCGCGTTTTTCGACCACCAAACTTCGCAGGGACGTACAACACCGGTTCAGCTTCATATGGACTCCGGACCCTATGGAGACCTATGCCAGCGCTCCTACAGGGTCTCAGCCACTGAACGCCACATAATCAACGCCCAGTGAGTGACATGATCCAGCGCGGAATGATCCAGACCTTTCACAGTCCTGGGCTTCCCCAATTGTGCTTGTGAAGAAAAATATGGCTCCATTTGATTCTGCGTCGACAACATCGACTGAACAAAATTACTAGCAAGGTCG
Organism: Amblyomma maculatum; assembly: GCF_055883805.1. Taxonomy (NCBI): domain Eukaryota; kingdom Metazoa; phylum Arthropoda; class Arachnida; order Ixodida; family Ixodidae; genus Amblyomma; species Amblyomma maculatum. The sequence continues at coordinate 126,126,770 of NC_139345.1, read as the reverse complement.
CTCATCATCTACCTCCTGACGGTAACGCTTTTGACATTCAGCAGGGAGCTGATTACGTTTGTTCGCTGGATCTGCACTCTGGCTATTGGCAAGTGCTAATGAATGAGGCCCCCCGCCAGACAACCGCATTCGTCAGGCCAGACGGCCTACGTGAATTTGATATCACGCTCATCGGTTTGTGCAATGCTCCAGCCACTTTTGAGTGCATGGTATGTCACATTCTCCGGTGGCTGAAATGGCAGATATGCCTCTGGTACTGAAACAATGTTGTCGTCTTCTCGAAGGAAATTTCAACCCGTCTTCTTCACCTCGAGTGTGCTCTATATTTTAGCGACGAAAGCCTGCAGCTAAATTTAAAGTGTCGGTACACTGCTCGACAATTAACAATACTAGGCCAGATTGTGTCCAAGGACAGTGCCCTGCAGGACCCTGCCAAGCTTCATGTATTGGCGGACTTTCCCAAGCCGAGCTCAATGAAGAAACTGTGCAGCTTTTGTGGGCTTTGTTACTACTTCCGCAGCTTCTTCAGACATTTTGCCAAAATTATCAACCCTTTTACCAAGTTTCTTACTGGCAGCCCTAACTTGTCTACCTGGTCCCCTGCGTTGATGAGGCGTTCAATACTCTTCACCGAATTGTCACGTCTCTACCGATCGTGCTTAATTTCGACCCCCTGTGTTTCTATAACCTCCACAAGGAGAGCAGCGGTATCGGTATCGGCGCAGGTCTTGCTCAGCAAAAACCTAGTTCCCTGCATGGACAGAAGCAGACAATAACTAATTAATAACTGACAAGGAATGTTTCGCTATTGTTTTGGCAATCACTAAATTTCGTCCTAACTTATACGGACGCGCACATATACAAAGTTGACCACGCTGGGCGTTCGATCCAAGCGCGCGTGCGGCGCCGTTCATTTGGCTCTTGCTCGAACACCGCACCACAGAGAATATAGAAGCAGACTCACTGCAGCAGGCATTAGCGGATTTTCAAATTGGAAAGAAAAGTCCCAGTATCTATCACGATTCTCCGCGGATACCTTAACCAAAGGCGTAAGAGAAAGGAAGAAGATGGGAGTGAAGATAGCGAGAAAAAGGTTGCAAAGTGGAGGGCTTCAGAGCACTGCTCAAAAGACGACTTCGCCTCATCGCACTCTAATGGTCCAAAGTGCAAATTATGGCATAAATAAAGCTGTCTCTCACTGCTAAACAATAATCACCACAACAAGCTCAGCCAAACAAACGTAGCTCTCGCTACGTATATTCTAGCAGGTCAGAGCTAAGCCACTGCCAATTTTACTGCTACGGGTGAAACTCTTTACCGAAGACAGCCACAGTTACCGTCCAAAGTTTGCTCTTGAAACGTGCGACTTCTTCCTGATTATCACTTATTCTAAGGCCGAATTCCTTTACACCATGATATTTGCATTTAAAGGCTGGCAGTGCTTGCTGGGAAAATGTGTTTCCCATGTTCGGCCACTTTTCATATTTCTCAGCGCATACTACACCACCCTCTGCGCGTGAGATGCCTTGTGGCTTTTAAATAAGGCGTACTGATAAAGAATTAGTTAGTTCCGTTAGGAAGTTTCGTTTAAGAGCGGCTATCTTCTAGCCACAAAGCATCAAGTCACTATAGTGACTGGAAACTCATAAGTTTTATATACGATGTTTAGTACGGCTGAAAACACCTTGAAAATAATCAAGTTTAAGAAGACAGAAATTGCGAAACGCAAAGAACAGGCATCTCTAGGTACATTCTAAACGCTGAGTGTCAACACCGCTTATTATTACAGAAAAAATCCAAATTTAATGCACAGATGAACATTTTTCGGCTGCTGCGCTATTGATAAAGCAAACTAGTCTTCACATATTCACCGAGGAGAGGCGTTTTTATGTATCGTTCGATGAAATCTCCTAGTATGCCCCATTCTGCGGGTTGCTCTGTCCTCCACAAATCTTGTCCAAGCATTTGTCGTTATCTCTACAGTGAGCCGTACTGAAAACTGGCAACTACGAAAGCAGATGTTTGTCGATGTCTGCAATATTGCCGTGTTAAGTCCTCAGGGCGCGTAAATTATGCTGATAGGATATTTTCCGGTAATGAATGGGCATAGAAGAGCATATGTTTTGAGCGTTCCTCAACAAATCGTATTGCGCTGTCGCATGTCTATTCTTAACTGGAGCGACTAAACCAGAACCTAAAAAAAAAGAAAGTTCTGATTCAATCAAAATCTTGTCTTTCTCTTTTCGCTCTCAGAGCAAAACGAACTTTTGCAAACTCATCTCAGAGAGTGAAAATTGTTCGATACAAAGAAGCTCACCCCGCTGGTTCGTGAGACGCACATTAACCGGCGTCAGCTAGGAGTCAAAGAAGTATCCTGAGGCCATAAACAGTGGTCAGCCGGAGCCCGCTCTCGAGGGGATGAGTCCGTCGTAAACGCTTCGGTGCAGTACCGGCTGTAAAGAAGAAAGCAATCTTACCCCGTGGGTTGCCTTATCGATTGCAAACACTCAGGTGCTCACTGAAGCTTTACTGATCTTTCTTCCCGAACTGCGCACTCACGTGCTCAGTTGCGTTAGATTCACGTGAGCTCCGCTGTAAATATTGTAGGTGCTATGACAAATATAGTATTCTAGTATTGCAGAAGTTGCCAGTCTGTCTGGAGAGGGCTCTATCTGTTTTATTTCGAAAGTCTGGCACGAGAGCATTTTACAACTACAAAAAGAAGCGTGTAATTTTGTAAATCACCGCTAGGCATGTGTGCGAACTACTGCCCGATAATCTGACGTGCTTGCCAGCATACCAGCATCAAAATTAGGCGCATGCATGCTAAACGCTCGCAATCCAGCTTGTATAAATTTATGTAACAATTTTTGCTATGGAACACAGAAGAGTAGCCTAATATTAGTCTCAGGCAGAAGACCTAGAAGCGAACATATCATTTAGTACTCAACAAATTATTTTATTTGCTACAACGTTTTCTAAGATTGTGCCGTGATTTACAATACCAGGAGCTTCATTCCAATATTTAGTCTCGTTTTGCTTTGAGAAAACCGGAGACAATATAAGACGGGGCTACTGTCTCTAAAGGTTTTAAGATATGAGCATCAAGCAGTGAAAATTGAGTTAGAATTGGTAGAAGTAAAGTGGGCTTTCCTTCTTGTATCGCATGCATTTTTTATTTAAGGGAATCCTGGGAAATTCAAGGTTTGCTGAGCACTATTCCACGTTCCTTTCTTTCAAAAATGAAACCTCTGCTTCTAGCAGGCAAACATCTACCTTCAACTTATCAGTTGCTCTCAATTTACCGGTTCACTTGACTACTGCGATCGAATAACTTCTGATATATTTCTAGTTGTTATTTCATATAATTACATCGTTCTCCTTACCGAACATGTCTTACAAGAAAAGGAAAAATATATGTTTTAATAGTTAGGCATCTGCAATTAGACTACGCATACGAAATCTCGTACTGTATAGACGCACGTATCGGAAATAATTCTTTTAATAATTGTTTCACTTAAAAAAGAAAACACATCCAAGTCTCTCATCAAGGAAGCAGATATAGAAAACGTGAATGAGAATTGTGTCCACTCGAGGGAGACCTTTGTTTTATATATGTAGACCGTTCTTTTATAAGGCGAGAATTTCTAGCACAATCTTACTATAAGACTTGTTCCTTGTGGAGCTAGGCCAGCCACCCTCTTTTTCGTACGTTTGAAGCCGGCATACAGCAACCCGAATGGCGTTAAACTGTATAGCGGGAAGTGATCGAAATGCGCTTTTTGGCAATGGAGAACAGCACGCCGCTTAGAACGTTTTTTTTTTTTTTTTTTTTTTTTTTCATTCGGAGTTGGTGGAAACATTGCGACTCGCGATTATAGGGCGAAAAAAAGTGCCTTTATTATACCATGCTTCGGAAGTACCTTTCATAAATTCGCGCCACATACGCAGTTTCCCTCGACAAATTCACCATATGCATCGGCATTCTTTTGAAATTCAAGAACAAAAAATTTGAAATATCGCATAGATCCAGGAGGAATTCCAATTCAAGATTGTCAGTTGGTTCCTTCAGCGCATACGGAATGGCATAAGGTTGTTAGCAGTGCAACCGTTTTCTTTTTATTTCCCCGGTTTCCTTGGCGGCGTTAGTATTTTTCTTAATGAGGGATTTATCAGAGCGCATTTCCATAGTCTTTTTTGCTAAGGTCTCAACTCTGCGCAATAGCTGCTCTTGAAAATGACGAATAGAGACTGTTAAATTTAGAGCTTAAGGCGTTTTTTATTTGACGTTTTTATTCAGTTTGTACGTTTGGTCACTACTGAATACGGCGAAGGGTTAACAGAGGGTACCATTTTGACATCTTGACCCCCTTCTATCTTTTGATATAAATATTTCTGGGGCAGTTTTCAAATTGGCTTTAAATCGTCTTTCCTACCTTAGTAAAAGTGAAAACATAACCGCGTATAAAGAGAAGCCATCTTAAAGCCAGCTAAACCCGCTAGCCTAAATGAATTTGCAATATTTTCTACGCTACAATGTACCCGCATCATTTTATCACTGTATGCGTGACGTATGCATTTTTATTTTTTTGAAAATTGTTACTTTTAGAAAATTTCCCAGCAGACAATAATTTTAGCGAATTGTGTAAATTTAGACGCTACAACAACATTAAAAGCATGTAATTCCGAAATATTTTATCCCTTATACGTAATTATTAAATGTTAGCCTCTTTCAAGTGAATGCTTAAAGGAAACAATGCATCCGTGGCAATCGCTGATGCCTCTTAATCACGATCGTGTCAGTCAAAAATATCCTGAAGTTAGGTTCCAGTTGACTGCATCGCTCAGACAAGGCGGCAAAGGATGAGCTGGTAATGAAGTCGGTTAAGGCTTTCGCTGGCCTAAAATGAAGCAGTGGCGGTAGCAGTTTTTTCTCAGTGGTAAATTAGCTCACAATGTGCAAACATTTAAGGACAGTTGAAGTACTGGCACCCGTCACAGTGGTTCGCTGCCTGTTGCGTTTGCAGGTTGACTCTATCATCACGGAATCTAATCACTTCAGTAACAGGCGAATTGCGATGAAGGCGAAGTTCCAAGTACTTATGTGCTGTTCTGTGTCGAAGCTCGTTAGATGCCCCATGCAATGGAGTGTACAGTATTTGACTGAAGCTCCGTTTTGTTAGCTTCACGTTTGCCTAACAGTTGCCTTCACTGAAATATAAAATGTCGTGAAAAGGGGTTCATTTTCTTGATGGGACGGCTTACGCTGGCAGCAGCTCGATCAGACGCAGTAGAGTAGAGCAACGAGTCGCAGAGCACAACTTCAGAGCAAGAGATCAGCGCCCAGGTCAAGCGATGGGGATAGAGAGCCACGACGCTCAATATTCTTCGTCTTCATTACTATGGCCTCGGCGTAAAGAAACTGCTTCCCCGCCATCTGGGCGAATCATGGAGTAGCGACGACAAGATAATTATAATATAGCTTGAGGCAGTTAGTGTTAATAATTGCACGGCCTCGACGGCGATGGTCAGAAGAAATGGTTACTTTCTCGATGACGAAGTTTACGGCGGACGTGCGCTCCTAGATGCAGTAAGAAGTACGGTGATTGGTTGCAAATTTGCTGTTGCCAGGAATTCATAACCACGCGAAGCAGCCGGTTGGGAGCGACGGAGCAGGCTTTTCGTTATCGTACAAATCTTTGCGATAGCTTTGCGTGTGGTATGGAAACGTATGAGCTGCTGACAGCGTTCCTAGGCCTTTTGCGTTGCACCTGACAAAGCACTCTGCGGAGAGGCATCTAGATGGTTTGGCACAATCATGTCGAAGGTACGAGATGGTTCACGGCTGTATGAGAGCAAGCAGGATGAAAAATCAGCTATTGCTTGGTTGACAGTTTCGAAAGCGAACGTTAGAAATGGCAGTACTTGGTCCCAGTTCGAGAAATTATAGAAGATGTAACATACATAGTCAGCAAGTCCTGAAGCCCACTGTAGAATTACTGTGTGAGATGATTCGTTTCCAGGACACGCTCGGTTGTTGCACGATGAATGGATTAGCAAGCAAATAGAAGCTGTTGGATGACTATGAACAGAAACTCATGAACACTGCCACTCAGTAGCTCTCGAGAGGCGCCGTGTGGGTGAGCGAAGTGATGGAGTATGAAATTTGCTACCTCTCTTACCGTCACCGTTTCAGGTTTTAAGATGAGTAATACAGCTACCAGGTCGATATCCCCTACGTCGCCGGGTATCCACCGGCTTTCAAATGGTAGAAGCTTTCCCCCACCCTGGTGCTCTCCTCGGCTCTTCTGGGGTGAAATGCTTGGGAAAAGAGTCATTGGAAATGTTTAGAGCATCTCTTAGTGTTTTTTTGAAAGAACGGCGAAAGCCTACCCTCACTCTCCTATCATTTTCTCTAATCATTTGACTCAGTTGTGGTCGTTTCAAGTAGTCGTTTAACATAGTTGTCATCCCTTCGTCATGATGACTCATGCATGGTCATGCTATAATTGACACTAATTACTCAGCATTTTACTCGTTTCCAGTAAGGTGCAATATTTAAAGTCATCGTCTGACATATATAGGCTCATTTAGAGCAAATCATGTGTCATGCGTCATTGCGGTCATATTTAGTCATTGCTAACCATTTTTATCTGTTTCTAGTCACTTGCGGTAATTCAAGTCGCCCTTTCACATATTGGTCGTTATGTAGTCATGCTGAGTCATGCTAGTCACTTTAGTCATCACCACTCATAGCTAAGCATTTTGACTCATTTCCAATCAGTTGTGGTGATTTCAAGTTATCGTTGACATATTGGTTGTTTTGTAGTTATGATAAGTAATGCCGAGTGTTTGCAGTCATTACCACTTTTTCGTCATCATCATCATCATCATCATCATCATCATCATCATCATCAGCCTGACTATACCCACTGCAGGGCGAAGGCATCTTCCATATACCCGCAATTAACCCATTCCTGTGCTAGCTGCATCGATTTGGCCCCTGCGAAGTTCTTAACTTATCCGCCCACCTAACTTTCTGCCGGACCTCGGTCGCCAGGGCGCGGACGGCACTAGATGCCAATGAGGCTTTGGAATACGAGCTCAACCTAGATTTTTGAGGGCCTGGGCGAATAGGGTCTCATTCCAAACACCTCCCTGTACAAAGGAATAAATGTTTGTCACTACCACCACCCCTGATACGCTTTCCTTCCCTTGAAATCCAGTTTGTTACCCTAAGCGGTTATCCTCTCTTTGCACTATATCTCTTGCCCATGCGCATTTCTTCTTTTTGATTTCCACTAGAATGTCAGTAACTTGAGCTATTTCCCTTGTCCACTCTGCACGTTTCCTATCTCTAATATTATCTCGTCCATGTTCCGTTCCACCGCCTTCTGTTGTGTCCTCAACTTAAGTAGAAACCCCCTTCTAAGCCGCCACTTTTCAGCCCCATAGGTGAGTACAGGTAAGATGCAACTGTTCTATATTTTCGTTTTGAGCGACACCGGTAAGCTGCTAGTCATATTCTTTGAGTGCTTGCCAAATGAGCTTTATCCTATTCTTATGCTCCTTCTTATTCTCTTTTCAGGGTCCAGATCTGTGGTTACTACCTTCCCTGAATAGACATATTCGCCTACTACTTCCAGTGCTTCGCTACCTGGTGTAAACTGCTGTTTCTTCCTGAAGCTGTTGAACATTAGCTTAGCCTACTGCTTATTGATTTTCAAGGCTGCTTTTATACGTTTTCTGCCTAAGTCATCAATTATTTTTTTCAGTTCCTCCCCAGAGTTACTTAGCAAAGCAATGTCATCCGCATATCGCTGATTACTGAGGTATTCTCCATCTATCATTATGCTGATTATGCTTCGAGCATTTTTCTATCACCTGGTTGATGGTATAAATCTGATAGATAGCAAAGTATCCTTTCGGAAAACCTGCTTTTATTTTGCTTGATTTTTGTGTCATGTGGTCCTGATGCTATTAGTGATTACCTAATTAAAATATTTTATATGTAACAGACTGTAAGCTGATCGGTCTATAATTTTTCAGGCCCTTAGATTCCCCTTTCTTGCGAATTGCCATTATCAATTAAGCATTTTTACTGATTATCCATCAGTTGCGGTTATTCACAAGTCGTCGTTTGAGACATTAATTGTTTCTTAGTCATTAGCCGTTATGAATCACATCCCGTCATTTTACTTATTTCCAATCAATTGCTGTCACTACAAGTCGTCATTTGACATAATGGTCGTTTCGTAGTCACCAGCAGTCATAATAAGTTTGTTCTTGTAGCTGCAGTCATTACCGCTCATGGCAAAGCATCTTTATCAATTTTCAATGAGTTGCGGTCATTCCAAGTCACCATTTGACATATTTGTGAATATAATTGCTTTTAATCTGTATTAGGCATCATGATTAGGCATTACCATTTGTCATTCCCTTAAGTGATGTCTATTTATAGCTTCTAATAATTACTTATCAACGCCCCTCGTTTTCACTCTTCATATCCATCCTCAGTGTCTGCAATTTTACGAGTGACACATCAACGCACAGATCAGACGCGCAGCTCACAAGCATCATTCCAGCGAATAGATTTTCTCTCAATGAGCCGACAAAGGCTTTCACCTTGAACTGTGCAACATGATGGGCCTCTGTCGCACGAGGCAGCCTTATGGCGGTCGGGTGGCGGAACGAATCTCTAATCCAACTGTGCAACGTCAATCAAAGCTGTGGCCTTGTGGCAGAGCTCCTGCCGCGACTTCAGGAGGTACCTAAAAGCTTCCAAAGGGCACACGATTTTCTCCGGCCTGGTGCTAGGCTCTTCTGGGGTTAAATTCTTAGGAAAGCGGTTGTGGACCAAAACGTGACCAGCCTTGCACAAGATTGTACAAAGCCCACCAATTTTATTCCATGACCCCTTTTCTAAGCATCGCACCACACGACGGTCGAGAACCAGGCCGGGGAAAAGTTTGTACTCTTTGTACCGGTGCTGTGAATTTGTCGTACAGCATCCTCCTCACATTCAGGAGCTACTAGGTTTGGTCCCTGGTACGTCCGGGTAGCCACCTTTTTTCAATCAGTACAAGACTTCCCCGGCCTGGTGCTCCACTCATCTTGGGTGAAATTCTTGGGAAACAGTTCATTGATCGAAGGTGCGCTGATGGGTCTGTGGTTTGTTCCGACATCGGACAACTAAACGCCCGCCTTGCGCGGTAGAACAGCATATGTGGCACTGCTTTTCAGGCTGGCGGCAGTGAACCAGCCACCTTGCTGCCCACTTTTTGTTATATTTTGTATCACGTGCAGAAAGGTAGCTCAAACCACCTCTAATGGCTGTAGTGTTCAAAACTCATTTTGTCCTCAAACAGGCCAGCGGGTTAGCGGAGAAACACGCCTGTGAAAGCCGTGCACTGTGCGCCGAGCCCGGGGACGCTTGTACCCCTCTTTGCGGATAAATTTCCGGTAAATGTCAAATTCTGGCTTTCGTACCTGTCACCTCCCGCAGCTGAGTGGACGTCCAAACTATTAGGCTGAATGCGAGGCAGATACTCTTCCCCAAGGAGAGCTGTTCGGTTCCACTGCTACATTCGGGAGAGAATGCAGCGGCGTACAAAAATCGTGCATGCCGCTCCAGTAATACCTCGGACTAATCCGATCTAAGGTTTTGAGGATGCCGGTATGAGCGCTTTACGGTTCATCACGATGACGGGTACAAATATCGGGGCGGAGGACTAGCGAAATAAGACGGAGCCAATTTCTGCCTTCTGAGTTTTAGTTCCATCCGCAGAGTAGTCCGTTGGATGGTGAAATGGGATGGGAGGCTTGTCGGCCGAGTGCCCGAGGATGTGTAGCCGCGGAAGTGGTAGCCAGAACATATATCAGAGAAGAAACCCAAGTATCTCGTCATTTTTCAGGAAGCATAATTTGAATGGTGAGGGTTGTCAAGGAATCCTCAGGCAGCAACGACGATATAGGTCAGTTCACCGGTGGCCAGTTAGAGCGTCGGGGTCAGAGTGGAGTGCTAGCGACCAGAGCTGTAAACTACGCGGATGTCGTAATCGTGAAGTCTGAAAGCTAACCGGACAATACGGCTAGACGGATCCTTGAGAGATGTGCAAGTAATTGTGGAACCTCGTAATAGTCCGCGCTATTTCCAAGTCCTATTTTGCTGTAACGGAGTAATCGGACTCCGATTTTATACGAGAACGGTGGCGTAGCGGACAACGTACTCGGTGTAGCCATGCTTATGCTGGGCGAAAAACGGCAGAAGGCTAACTGCGGTGACATTGTTGTGTTCTAAAGGGGAAGTGGAGTCGTAATGACGGAGAATTGTCGGTGACATCAATATACGGCGCAGCGCCATGAATGCGTCATCGCAAACTTTGAAGAAGTTGGCGGTGCCTTTCAGGAACTGTGTAAGTGGGGCTATGACAGATGTGAATTTCCGGAAAAAAACTACGAAATTAGAATGCTAGGCCCAGAAAGCTGCTCAGCTTTTTCATAGAGGTCGATTTCGTAATGGTAACAAGGGTGTAATGACAGGATCAGGTAGAAAGCCATATATTGATATGACCGGAAGACCGGGGCCCATAGAACTTCCCCGTAATGCGTTGAGGAAGGCAGACGATGGCAGGAGTTGTTAGGCGAAGAGTAAACTGAAGATTTATTTTACATATTTACAACAATGCAAACATTCAAGCACTTCAAAAGGCTCGAGGTAGCTCTTAAGTGAGAGCACAGGCGATTCACAGTGAAGCAGCCCTCGTAGACTGCTTAAATCACTTTTCAGTCCAAGATTCCTCTAGCTGCAGAACCCGCAGCTTATTTAAAGTACAATGGGCGCTGAGCCGCTTCTGTTGGCTCCGCCCATGGCTTCTTTGGCTCCGCCCAATTGTTCTACCAGCACCTCACGCACAAACGCGCACACATACACACACCTCATCGCACTTGAACAGGGAATACTGTAGACCGCTGCAGAATAGACAGGTCCTCCCCGTTGCTCTATATGATGCGGCAATGTCCCATCTGGTTCCAGCCATCCCCAATGGCGCCAACCACGCGATGGTGCCCACATCCTCGGCAGCAGAAAGCCTGGTTCAAGCAAAGACGTCTTAATGGCCTTCGAGCGGCGCGTGCAGCAGCTCCTTTGAATTCCCCGCCGCCTCCCTGAGAGCAATTAAGGAAACAGGCTTCCGCAGTGAAGTCACAGTACGACGAGTGCAGCTGCTCCATTTTGCCCCGCCGACCCAATCCATTGTCCAGAAGTTTCCAGTCGCAACACGTAGTCTTGCTGCAACGGCGCCGGCCAGGCGATAGGACACGCATCTCCCCGCCGTCAAACATGTTGCCCGGGAGAACCGCACTCTGGTCCAAGCCAGTATGCCTTAATGATCCTGGGGTCACACAAGCAGCATCTTTTAGTCAACAGTCGCTTGCGTGAGAACAACTAAGAAAGCCATCTCCCGCTGTTCGGTCATAACACGACGGGGTGCCGCGGCGCCTGGTTCGCCCCGCCGCCCTGTTCCATTGTTCAGAAGAGAGGGGCCAGAGATCAAAGGACGTGCCTTTCTGTGGCCGACAAAAGCGCTTGACTTCAATTAACTTGTAGAAGACGCGTCTCTCCATATCGGCGGCAAGATCCGTGATCCTTTGTCCGGATGTCCCCGCCCAGCGCGACTCGGTCCGCTGTTGCATTCTTGAAAAACCACAGCCGGCTCTCCAGCGGCCCTCTCCGAATGTTCGGGCTCTCTGGAATGATTTATGGCCAATTGCTTGGGCATTACAATATGCCTAAGATGTGTCCTAGTATTGTGAGTTGGCAGGCACCCAATCGGCCTTTTTTGAGGTTGAGTTGACCGCGTGCGTGAGACAGATGAGGAAATGACGAAGGCGAGTCAGGCGGATGGGAAGGTCGGTTGAAAATGTCACGTTATTATCCTGATAGCGCAGACAGATGGTTGATTTGAGGCTGCGAAATGTGGTATTCATCATTATTTTGAATGTGCTTGGAGCGTTCTGTAGTCAGAATAAGACACCGTTCAATTCCTATAGTCCGTCCGGGGTGACAAACGCGGTCTACTCACGATCAGCAGTAGCCGTAGGCCGCTACGAAACCTCAGAGCGCAAATTCAGGGAGGAAAAGAACTCTGCGCCTTCCAAGCAGTCAAGTCCTAATCGATTCATGGGAGGAGGTGCACACCTCGACAAATATTTTTCTTCATGCGGCGATATACAGCACAAAAGCATAGTAAGCATAGTGGCCCATCCTCCTTTTTATCTAGGACCACTGGAGACGACCATTAACCGAGTTAGTGCGGGTAACTAAAAAAGAAAAAGAAATAAAGCTGCCCTGCCCATACCGCAAACGACAAGAAACGGCCTAAACGAATATAGCATAAAAGATGGACAAGCGCGAAAAGTTTGCATTTCAGAAAAGAAAAAGCAATAAAATGTTTAAAAAAATTGAAAAGAAGTGTACGAGGGGGACCCAAAAGAAACCGAACTCATATATTTTTTTTTTCAAACTATATATTCATATTATAAGCAGAAACCTTATGTCCTTCAAAGTATAGTGGGTGGAACAGCGCAAAAAGACGAAACACAATAAGAGACACACAACAGACGAGCGCTGACTCGCAACTAATTTTTTATTAGGAAGAAAGCGGATTCTTATACAAAAAAAAAAAATATGTCACATGAAGTTACAAAGAATGAAACCCTTCACCAGGCAAAATTCAAGAGATATCTTCTTCCTTCAACAGCCACGTGGAAAACCCTATCAAGCAAGACCAAACATACAAGCCCTCCCTCCCCCTCCTCCCCAACAGCCCGCTTCACAAATTATAAATTATCACCAAACATTATCCAGAAAAGAAACCTCTTTTTTCGATAAGCACCAATGAAGGCTGGCTGACACACTGCAACCACTTCTTGCTGATGTAATATGCCTCAGTAATTTCTCTCGAAGTTTTGTGCCTATGGCGAAACAAAATCTTTGTTTTTGAAACCAAGGGGCGACAACTTTTGTTATTCTGCTTTTCTTCGGCTTTCTGCTTTATTCTGCTTTTGTTATTCGGCGCTACATCAGACATGAGATTGATACTGGAGCCGTATGATTCTGTAGCGAACAATTTTTGTCGACACGGCGTTTTTCAACACAGTATTTAGACTGTTCTCACGAAACATAATATAGAAGCAAAGAGCCCCATCCCAAAACAAATATAACTAGCAGAGCAGGCCCCTGAAATGAACCGAATCATTGTAGGATATAAATATTGAAGTTGGTTTGCTTATCTTATAAGCAAACCAACTCTATTTGCACAAAGCTACTGACATGAGCCACTATAGCTGTCGAAAATAAAACTACAAGGCAAAGAATAATCAAAATTACAATTTTGCTTTGGCGTCCTTCCTTCCTAAAAAGAAGCAGAAAAGCTTCATAACTGATACTTTACTGATTTTGCACATTTCGCTAATATGTATGTGAAGTTTGTCATTATACTTTATACATCATGTCTGGAATTCTTGCCAGTATGTTCGAATCTATTGGTTTCTCCTTTTATTTTAAAAACTTGCTGTGTTGTGGTTTATGGCGCATAAGCAATTAAGGCTGTAATGCGCCAACCGCGGTGTAGAAACGTTTTACTTCAAAAAAATGGCATATGTATAATGGCATGGTGTAACGAAAATGCCCACATTTATGTAATGAAAATTGTTTTTTAAAATATTAGATCAGAAGCTTTCAATATGAGGTATAACATCAATGCGTTGCTTCAGTTATACTCTACAAGATTAGGAATGTGCAAATTATGATCCTGATTCTTGCTACCAGCATCAAACTGATTCAGTACGTGAAACCCGTGCGCCCTTTATTTAAGTCGCGTATTGCTGAAGTATATGTAGTCAGACATATTTCTGTATGCGATAGCGCGTAGAAACGTACCACGGAATTGGAGATATAGCGAAGGAATAAGAGATATTGGCAGCCTAGAAATACTCATATCACAATGATTCTTGTTATTTTTCTTTGTTTGAATGAAGAGTTTGAAAATAAACACATTTATGTGGAGAATACACAACCAGAAACACAGCGCAAAAACCAACACAGGCCAAGTAAAGGCCATGATAAAAGGAAAGTCTCTGTCAACGATTTTTTTTATTCAACCTTGGCTTTCTTGTGCTGTTCCGCCTAGAATTCAATTACTTATACATCTTCTCCGGGGTGCGCAGTGCGCCTAAACTATACGTGCCATTTCATCTTCGCATTTGTTAGTGGTAAGAAACAACGCCCAGAATAGTGATTTATACTGTTGAAGTCATTCAGACTGCATATCATGAACCAGGGCTAAGGAGCTTAAATAATGATTCAAATAAATTGGTCGTACGTTCCGTGTCATGCACCATTTTTCTCATACACCATTCATACACCACAAGGAAACAAATAAGGGAAAGCGCGAAGCGCAAAAAAAGAAACAGCATCATTACACCTGAATGTTGCATCACAACTCGTTCAGAATAATCAGAACGAGCGTTTTAAGAGTTGCGGGGGCACTGCGTTGCTTACCTCCTTTACGCTACAATTTAAAATATTGTGTTGAGTCTTTATTGACTTCAACTGCCCAAATGTTTTCCAAGCGCACCAAGTATTCCTTCCACAGCAAAGGCCCTGTACGTGATGATTTGACTTGTAGAACGCATACGAGAGTTTTTCTGTTCTTCTATATATCGTGATCTTGCACCAGATGGACGCATTTTTAAAATAACGAACAAAGAACCAATTATCAAAAAACCTGACGGTCTAGAGGCGATATTCAGCAGAGATACTTGTGGGAAAGCGAAAGCAGCCCCTCCTCACCCTTTCTATTGTGGAGATGGCAACAGGCGATTGTATTGAGATACCCCTTGTACTTTATATGCTTTTCTGACGGCGCTCCAAGACGGCGATTGTGTGTTGACTCCCTTTTCCAGAGCAGACGCAGCGGGCAGGCTTCGCGTACTTGCGCGGGACCACACACTCTCCTTGTGGAATTCTGGCCAGTTTGCGAACTGCCGCTTAAAATCCCTGGACCCTGACCTGAAGCTCCGCCTTCCACCTGGCCTACCCCGACGCGAAGAAACTTTGCTGTGCCGCCTGTGGGTTGGTGTAGCATTCACAAACTCGTATTCTTTTATAATAGGCATGGCAAACAGCCCTACATGTACAAACTGTGAATGCGACGAGTGTATAGGCCACATTCTTTGTGAGTGCCCGGTATACAGTGAGGAAAGGCAGTGTCTGTGCCATTCGCTGGAGCATCTAGATGGACGCCCATTGAGTGAAACTAAGATTTTAGGTCCCTGGCCACGGCGATCGTCTGCGGTGAAGGCCTCCCAGGCACTGCTCCGCTTTATGAGAAGCACAGGCCTAACCGAAAAACTATGAGTTTGCTATGACATGACTGTAACGTAATGTGACGTGGCGTGTCTGTTATGGGACTGTTTAACTTCAACTATCCATCTCTCACAACTTTTATATCTACTCATCCCCTTCCCCCTGTGCAAGGTAGCAAACCGGTTGCTTTTACTGGTTAACCTCCCTGTCTTTCCTCCTCATCTTCCTCCTCCTCCTGACAGCGCTGGTCCCCCTCATTCTTCTCTTCTGGAGGCGCCCTCTGAATTTCTTAATTCAGCGCGCCCGCTGTACCAGGTCAAATGGTCTCTTGAGATGATTGCACATACATATTTATGTACGTATGTCGTCAACTCGAATTAGTGTCGCTAAATAGCGCCAACTTTACTCGCAGATATGTGCTAATTAAGGAGCGAAATGGTATGAAGCCACCAGGAACGGCGCAATAGGATTGGCTGGGGCAATAGTCTGACTTAAATAAAGTGAATCTTTGCGCCCCGAGGAGGTTCACCCTATTGGTTACTGGCATTTCTTGACAACTTCAAGAATAGCTGCAATCATGCTAGAGGTATTTTTGTGTAACACTGTCTTCTTGAAAAAGATTTCAGGTGCAAAGAATACCGGAGCTAGACATCTGCTACACATTTGCTTCTCTTTCTCTTTTAGTTTTTGACGAAGACATACGTCAGGAATGGCTGCAACAATGCCCGAGGTATTTTTCTGCGTCATGGGGTCCGGGAAGACTATCGGTTTGAAATGAATTTCAGATGCAAAGAATACAGAAGCTACACATCTGCTACTTTATCTCCTATAGTTTCCAATGCGGACATTATTTTCTCCAAAATGGTTTGGAGGCCTTGACCTATATATTTAAGGCTTAAGTACTAAGTTTTTCAGCGGTTCAAAGTGTCGTCGCAAGCACTTATATTCCTTGCTTGGAAGCTTTTGTACCGGGAGGTAACTTCTACGGGTGCGCGATATGTGAAGTTCCCAAAGATATCAAATTGCTATTCAATAGCTTCATCTCGTTCCTCAAAGGCAGTCCACTCAAAATAACGGTGTTAGCATTGGAGAAAAAAAGAGATCTTTGCATTATTTATTCTAGTCTAGTCTATTCAGGGTTCTGTTTCGAGAATTTCCTTTGTTTCTACAGGCCAGAGAAGGTTTCGGAAATTCAGGTTTGCATATATCTATTGACAAAATTCGTATGCACCAAAATTTGCTATTTGCGGATGCCTAACAATATAGTCACTCTCCTCAAAAGAAACATGAATAATTTATACTTTTCAGGTTACTCTCAAGTTTTGTATTATGAATCTAAAACGTCAGTGCATTTTATACGTTCTCTAGATTTTTTTTTCCTGAGTGAAATTTTTTTTCCATCCACTTAGATATCTTCCACCTATCTTTTATGTATGAGTCAGTGCTGGCATATAGCAAAGCGAAGGAATTGTTTCAACAAAGCTGAAGTGTGAGGAACGGTCTCGTTTTGAAAGAATCGTAGAGGAACGAGCGTATTTTCGTAATACTATCTGCGGGCAGCGAGTTTAGGTATACAACCTTGAAGCAGAACCTTCGATAGGTATGATCAGCACACTCTGTAGGTTGAATGAAAGGACCTCTCGATGGCATGGAGTAAGTAGCTGCAGCAGCCGCATGCAATTGAGGGCCAAAAATAGCTGCGATCAAAGTGCAAAGCCAGCTGGGAGTGTGCTGAATGGCCCATTTGCTTACTATTTATCGCAGAATCATGCGGTTAATCTTCAAAGCAGGCTGAAGTGGGAACCGAAGCTTCTGAAACGTGCAAGGCGAAAGCTATGTCGTCATTAAAGATTCAAAAGCTCTCCACTTCCCGCGGGGGATTAAAAGTCTTCTCTTCATAAGATGCCATCAACCAGCTCATAACTCAGTCTCGTTCTACGTATAATGGGAATTTTGTTACTTTCTTTATGCAGAACTATGGTTGCTGTGCAGACACTGTATTTCTTCCAGCACTTTCACGTACGTCTCATCCACTCCCTGATTACGCAATGCCTGCATCACCGGCGAGGTTTCAACTGAGTCAAATGCTTTTTCGTAATCAATGAATTTTCTTTATTGCTTCCGGGGTAATGTCGCCATCCTCAATTAAAGCTGAATATGTATTCTGTAGCAAGATCCTGAACTTTTCTTTCCTCCCCCTCACCACTAGTTTATTGTTGGTCTTCTTGCTTACTAATCTGTTGCCTTCCTTCTTCATATTTAGACTAATTCGGAACCTCACCATCCTGTGGTCACTGCATGTTGACGATTAAGTGAGGGTAAATATCCTGCATATGACCTGGCAGCTTCCACATAACGCCTCAGAGATGGTTAAGAACTTGGCCTCTGCGGTCAAACATGCTGTTGCACAGAGGCTGATAGCGGGGGTCACGGGTGAACCTCCTCCATTGAACGCAGTGGCCCCAGATGGCACTTGACGTAGAGTTTCCCTTGCTTTCGCACTATATTTGGATTGACGCATATAGCCCATACTACGTCTTTATAATTGCAGCTTGGTTACCATTGTTACAGTGTGAGGTTTTCAGAGCAATTTTGGCGCAACTGCGTTGTCAGCACTTGTTGTGGAAGCCAGAACAATACAAAAGTGTTCAAGCCTTTTATAATTCCTCCAGGGCCATCACGCCCAGGAGCCTTTCAAAGGGGCAACTTTCAAATGGCGAACTCAGCCTGTGGTAATTTCAAGGGCTAGTATTTTTCAGCTGCCCTGCTATGAAATTAATTTCATCACTGAGAAAATGCTGCTGCGTGCTTCTCAACATCGGCAGCATGAGAAGTAGCTGAGAAAAGAGACAAAAACTATTCCACTGAATTTATTATACTTTGATAAGTGCTAATAGTAATAAAATAGCAAAAACATTTAGGGTACGCGCTTGGAAAATGCATGGCTGTGCCTATTAAGAACTGTATGCTGCATCGGATGCTGAGAGTACAAGACACGATATGCGTGGCAAAAACAAACTCAGACCTGTAGCGTACTGCGTCAACTACTGCAGCTTGCTCTTCATACTTGCGACTCCTGACAGCTCAATCCAGGAGCCTTCTATTCAATCTCACAAAGATATGATGACCATTTTGTCACTTCCATTCTTTAGGGACTCTGAATTAGGGTCTTCAGAATTAACTTCAATTGCTCTTGTAGCATTTACGAGCGTTCAGCTTGAGCCGTATGTAAACCGAAGGTATGTATAAATGAACGCTTCTGGAGACGCTACACTCAATAGATATATTAATTCAAGATTTTAAATCACCATGCATCACTACTCCATTGATATTCCCAATATCCCATCCAAGCTTCAATTTAGGGCTCCCTGACTGCTCATTGGAGGGTCAAATTCTAAAGTTAAAGCTCAGCTACTTTGGTCATCTGATGAGAAGAGAGGAGTCGCTGGAGAAAGATTTGATGTTGGGATAGATTGAGGGTCGCCGAAGAAGGGGTAGGCAGCGAACGCGATGGTTAGATGGCATCCTCGAGGCACTGCAGATGAAGTTATGTGATGTTAGGAAGATAGTGAGAGACCGGAAAGCGTGGCGTGACATGGTCCATAGGGTCACTAAGAGTCGGACACGACTGAACGACTGAACTGAACTGAAGCGAATCCCGACAGCCGTAGTATTCATGCTGCGCTTAGAAAGGGTAATTAAGCTAGCACTTCGCCAGGTACGACAAGCAAGCAGCGCTGCAGAAACGTAGGCGCTGTTTATACGAGCATGGGATGTTCACAATACGAATAGTGATTTCAGGTGTTGGCCTTAATGACCCGGCATATACAATTCTAGCTACATCACGCATTAAGGTTGCACTTTTTACCTTTAATTTCGGTTTCTTATTGTCAGAGCGGTGCTATAGCTCAACCAAGCCGTCGCAGTCCCCATATGCACAACTTGACATTTGCAGTTGAAACGAGGACAAGGTACATTTCAGAAACGTTATATCTTACCCGATGGCTAAATGTGTACACATTATGTTATGCAATGACTCGACATACATTAGGATGATTCATGATGCTAAAGGAACATCTGCATATTAGAGTAAATATAGAAAATTGAAATAGGAATGCTCTTTTTAGGTACAAAGTAAAAATACCCCAAAACTGGTACACATACATTGTAATCATCCGAAAAAGTATGCAGGATTTCAATTTTCTCGTCACTTTCAATGTGGCACTCCTGCACGGCCATTAAATAAAAATGAGTGTCCAAAAATCGAGCTTCCACCGTCTTCGTGACAAGCTATTTTAGGGCAAGAAGGCTGCTTAGTTCGCTCTTCTAAAGGTAGTTACGCTAAAGGGAGATGTATAGAAAGCGCGATGTGACTGTGAGGGGCCGCTGAAGTCTACCAAGTTTAACTCCTAAGTCCAATTCATTAAAAAAGAATGCAGTATTCAAGACCAGGTTTAGGTTATTTATAACGGCCCACTTTCTCTTGAGATAATCAAATGAAAACATGTAGGAAACGTTTGGTTGTAGAGGTTTCGGAACACGCAGAGTCATAATTTTGCTTTTGCTACGTTCTTTAGCGCGCTATTAGCCTCTCCTGGTCATGATTTGTTAGCTATCGCACATGGTGGCTGTGGCAGCAATGTAGAGAGGAAGAGAGCTCTAATCAATTAAAAGTCAAGTACTGGAAGAGTGCGTTCGTTTGACCCTCAGCTCAGGTTTTCTTTTTTTTGCCAGAGCAGAAATTCCTGCTTTGTTTCATTGAACAGACACGGGACTGCGTACGTCTGTATATGGAATCTGTGGTTTAATGCGTCACGAAGCCACCCCACTGTCGCTTGTTTATTGGTATGGTAGTGCAGTCTATGATTGCATGACTCTGTAATGAGAACTTTGTGCTTATGTTCAAATAGTAGCACATGGTTTCCATAAATTGCCTTTGAAGCTTCAGTGTCGAGACTTCGAGTCAAGCCCTAACAACACAATTGTAACAGATGCCGAGTGTAATAATAAAACGAGTATTATAACGCTGGATAGCTTTTGAGTATAGTTGAGCTTTACTAACTACGCTTTGTTGTTGTTTACTGCAATTTGTTCTTTATATAATAAAAATGAAACTTTATGCTACAACATCGTCATAAATAGGTGGACAGGTTATCTTGAGTATAGTTCCGGCAACCATTATGACTTTTATTTTTGGCACGAATCGAGTAGAAGGAATGGGGTCGCTCTCCTGGCAAACAGAAGAATGGGCAAAGCAGTGCTCGGCTACAACCTCAAAAACAACCGAATGATTTCACTTCGGATTCAAGGTCCCCTTTACACATAACAGTTATCCAAGTCTATGCACCAACCACTTCTGCTAAAGAAGCGGATGTTGAGAGATTTTATGCTGACCTGCAATGCCTTCTAGACTGCACTCCATCATCAGACGTCCTTTTTCTCATAGGAGACTGGAATGCTAAGGTAGGCAGTGAAGAAATATTCGGATTTACAAGCAGGTCCGGTCTTAGTGAGCCAAACGACACTGGGTAGATGCTAGTAGAGTTTTGTCAAGGAAATAACCTGGCCATAGCGAACTCATTTTCAATAGCACAAGAGGCGCCTGTACACATGGACTTCACCGCACGGTCTGCACAGGGATCAGATTGATTATATTCTTTGCCGACAGAGATGGAGAAACCCTATCCAAGCAGCAAACCAGTAACTGCGGCCGATTATGGCACCGAGCAATAGCTTGTTGCTGCCAAATTTAGGCTTCGTTGTGGCTGATAAAAGCGCAGAAAACTAGAAGGTCATTCATGTACGATCTGGATCAAATTCTATCTATGCTGTGGAAGTGAGGAATGGTTTTTAAGAATTAGATCTATAAGACAGGGAGCCTGAAGAGATGTGGACTTATGTTCGTGATATAATGCAAGAAGTTGCTACTAAGGTAGTTCAAAAAAACAAAGAAATGAAAGAAAGCAAACCGGTTGTCTGAAGAAGCTTTGCAAATAGCTGAGGAAAGGAGGATGGCAAAAGTTATGGGTGAAAGAGAAAGATACAAGGTTCTTAATACAGATCTTCAGAAAATAGCAAGGGGACATAAGAATGCCTTTCTAAACATACGGTGCTAAGAAGTTGAGGACAACAACCAATTGAGGAACACAACAGCTCTGTATAAGACAATCAAAGATATCAAAGGAAGCTTCTGTGCTAAGTGGGTCGTCATAAAGGAAAAACGGGGCAGGGACCTCACGGATGTTTCAGAGAAAAAGAAGAGGTGGCAAGAATACACAGAACTGTACAAGAAGAACCAGGATGGACAAACCCAGCTTAAGAAGGTTGTGATCACTGATCTCGAGTCGGACATCCTGAAGAGTGAAGTTGAATTGGCCTTGACCAGCCTAGCTAAGAACAAAGCTAGCGAAATTGATTGCATTCCAGCTGAATTGCTTCAAAACCTTAAGGATGACGCTATTAACGTCCTGTATACATTAAGTCAGCAAATTTGGACAATCCTGCAGTGGCCACAGGATTGGAGGAGATCAGTTTATGTCCCCATTCCAAAGAAATGCAGAGCCAAAGATTGTTTCAATTACCACAAGATCGCGTTTATTTCGCATGCTAACAAGGTGGTGCTGAAAATCCTTCAAGAAAGGCTGCAGCAGTATGCGGATTGGGAGTTTTCGGACGAGCAAGCTGGGTTTCGCAAGGGAAGCGGAACTAGAGACCAGATTGCCAACCTTCGCTGGATCATAGAAAAAGCAAGAGTTCCAAAAACCCATCTACTTCTGCTTTATTGATTATGCGAAAGCGTTCGTAGATCACAACAGATTGTGGCAAGCTCTTCAAGTGATGGGAGTTCCAATTCACTTCATTTGTCTAATCAGGAACCTGTACGAAGGACCACAGGGCACAGTCAGAAATGAGGATGGAGTTACTGATTGGTTCCAAATTGAGAAAGGAGGAGACAAGGCTGCATACTGTCTCCCTGCCTATTTACCCTTTTTGCTGAGAGCACCATGAGGAAGGTCGGTCTGGACGAGTCTTCAGCTGGAGAGAAGATTGCTAGAAAACAAATCAACAACCTTGGATTTATGGAGGATACCACTTTAATGGCAGAAAGTGAAGTGGGACTCAAGAAAATCTGACGCGCGTGAAAGAAGAGAGTGACACGTTTGGCCTCAAACTAAACATTAAAAAGACAAAGATCAAGGCGTCTTGTCCTATCAATTCCTTAAACATACATGGACACGAAATGGAAGCTTGGACATATTTCCTCCTCTTGGGCTCCATGATTACCCCAGGAGGTGACTGCAGCCATGAAATTAGGAGACTTCTGCTTCTGGAAAAGAGAGCCATGGCTAGCCTTGAACGCCTAGTAAAGAACAGAGATATCAGACTGCCAACCAAGATCCGTATAACTCGTGCTATGTTCTTTGCAATTGTGACGTATGGATGCGAGAGTTGGACTGTGAAGAAGGCTGACCGCTGAAGTATTGAAGCTTTTAAATTGTGGTGCTGGCGGAGGTTCTTGAGAGTTCCATGGACTGCAGAAGATCAAATCGATCGATAATGACGACCATAAACCCTGACTGCTCATTTGACGGTCAAATTTTAAAGTTAAAGCTTACCTACTTCGGTGATCTCAATAGAAGAGAGGAGTTGCTGGAGAAAACGTTGATGCGGGGAAAGATGAGCGTCTCAAGAGAAGGGGCAGGCAGCGAACGCGATGGTTATATAGCATCCTCGAGGTGCTGCAGATAAAGCTATGTGACATTAGGAAGAGAGTGAGAGACCAGAAAGCTTCGCTTGATAGGGTACATAGGGTCACAAAGAGTCAGACACGACTGAACGACTGAACTCAACTGACCTATAAGACATATTTTTTTAATGTTAGTCATATAGTGGGAAGAGTTGAACTTTACTGCGCCGTCATATATTTTCGAAAACATCTCATGAATACATACAAGTAACAACCAAACATATAAACCCAAAATCCATGCAAAACTGCTTTCGCTCACCTGCCTAGCTTCAGCTTTGGTTAAACAGCTTACAATTTTTTTTCCTCCTCATTGATTACATTTGTGCGTCTAATTAGCTCACCGCGTGCATAAAATGCGCATACATATTCCTGTACCTGCGCTTCTCAAGTCCCCTTGCCGGTAACGGCCGAGCCTGCTTCATTTGGCACAGAGGGTCCAATTGAATAGGAAAAAAAATAAAAAATACACGCTTTTGCCGAGGCGCTGATAACAGAAAATATTTTGTGGCGCATACTGTTCACCGCCGGAGTTAACGCATAGGTGCTTATTAGTCACCGATGAATGCTTCCAACGATGATCCTTCAGTGGCAACCTGTTTTTTACAGTTCATTGCGCAAGTATGACATCGTGAAATCTGGGCCGGCTTGCACGATAAAGTCCGAGCTAAGTCCAAACTTAAATGGTGTCTTTAGAAAGACCAAGCTTATTTAAGACGGCTCGTGTTCCGAACGTCGAACGCTTCGGGTTCATGTTCACCAGAGTGGCTTCTCAGAACGGCCTCAGCAACCACTTGGGGCATTTTTCCTCGTAACACAATCTTGAGCCGCAAAAAGTAATGGCACGGATTTTACACAACGCAAAATTTACGGAATGTGTACATCTTACAGCAGGGACAGTGCCAGCGCATCCCTGTATTTCCCTAATTTCTCTACTTAGACACCTGGCGTCCTTGTGTCTTAACCAAGACAGCACTAGAGTCGTAATCATACAAGCGACTTATTCAAGTCAGGACTGAAGCCCAGTCTTGACTCCAGTCTTAAGCGGCCATGCTAGTGGCCTATTCTTAAGACTCCAGTTCAGTCTGGACTTAGCTAAGACAGTCTTAAGATTGTTTTGTGCAAGCGGGCCCTGCTTTCCCGCTTGATTACATGCTAACGGTGGACCCGGGTATAGCACAGATAAAACTGCAAATGTTTGCCTAAAGTGGATGGGGTTTCGTCCTATTTGAGTACGGCAAGTCCACCATAAGTTGTAATGCATAGTCATTCACTACCGCGAATTCCAGGCTTCAGGGATTTGAGCCATTTTCGGCTCTTCACACTATCCGTATGGACATCGGTGGGCTGCCTGAAGCCTAGTTGCTGCACTCAGCTATTCAGAGAGTAAACCACTTCTCGTTAGTCGGAGAAAGAAAAGCTTGTCAAATTTAAGAAACACGCAGAACGGCACTGGTAGTTGTAGCAACTGGCTCATTAAGATAAGAAACGCATGCTTAACTAACAGTATAAGTAATATTTCTAGCGAAAAATTCAGAACGCTTTTAATAAGAATTTGACACTTACATGTTGAACAAAGGGAACCAGAAGCCATGAATAGGTTGTTATTAAATTTGCTAATATTCCGTCCCAGAGACCACATTCCGCTGACCTGAGCAATTTCGCTCATAAAAGCAGATACGGAGGCTTCAGCCAGCGTAAAAAGAATGCCACCACTTCAAACTACACGTCTCTTGTACGCATCTGTGCCACTAGAGCTCAAATCAAATTTACAATTTTGCTCGAATTTCTTAACTCTTGCTCTTATATTAGGTGCAACTCATTTCTATCGAAATATATTTTCAAAGAACTGCATGAAAACGCTATGCTTTTTTATATCTTCATCTAACACTTATAAAACAAAAACATAGAGGCGTTGTGTTGACGAATTGTAAAGCAGGATTATCCATGCGTCGAGGATGAGCACTTTACATTCTCCTAGACGTGTGGGCTATACAAGGATGAAGTAAATGTTTCTACGACTGCTGCCAATAACAGAGCTCAGAGCGGAGTCAGAGCTGGCTGTACACGTATTAAATGTGGCAAGCAATGACGCCGCGTTGAATTGTGTTTATAAGCACTACTCTGCAGTGCCTTTTATTTCATCTACACTTGTAACACGAGCAGGCTTTAATTACATTTCATTGTTAACGGTTATGACGGTACTTTTCTTCCTTCAGAAGGGTGAACAAACAGTGCTGGTATACCTTGAGAATAGACAAATTTGAATTTAAAGTCATATATAACTAAAGAACGTGCTTTCACTGCAAAGTGGCAGTATGATTCAGTTTTCGAATGTCTTGGTTAGTATGCATGTTTGTAGCCAGC
The DNA here is from genome assembly GCF_055883805.1 of Amblyomma maculatum. Lineage (NCBI taxonomy): Eukaryota > Metazoa > Arthropoda > Arachnida > Ixodida > Ixodidae > Amblyomma > Amblyomma maculatum. The sequence continues at coordinate 126,101,289 of NC_139345.1, read as the reverse complement.
TTACGTGATATATTCCTTGCAGTTTGCGCTATGAATTTTTTATTGCTTTGCTAAAGAAGCCTGTTCGACAGCGTTGAGATGTGTCCTGAACGTGCTCCCGACAGGCAATGAATATTGAGTAAGATACTTCTTGGAACGTGAAATATAGAAAAAAAGGTCCTAAATTTAACAGCCAGGTACAACTAATCAGACATGTAAAACCAGGAGGAAGTGAATTTTAAAGTCTTGTATTCAACGGGTATCGATAAACGTGCAGTCAATTGAGCCAAGTTGGCGAAATTCGACCGGTGAATTGCATCACATTTTATTTCGCTTTCAGTTCAAGACTATACTTTCAAGAACAGGCTCTAGGCATAGATTACCGAAATTGATGAATTAAGTCCTTATTGTTAGAGCACTTTAAAATTTGAAATCTTTTATGTCCGTGCAAAGCCCTATGCGTAGCGATGTGCTTGAAACCATTACGAAAAGAATGAAAGTTAAAGAAAATGACAACATACAATACAGAGTGCAAGAAAGTGCGTGTAAATACAGCGAGAGGTAGGCTATGGACGTAGCTACGACTTTTCGTACTCGATTCCCACAAGGAATTCATGAGCTCGCATGCGCTCTTGAACAAACATTTCGCTGCAGTTTTGAGATGCTGTTACTGTGCTAGGGTAGTCAAAGTCAGCCTCAAGTTCATGCAAACCACCTGATTATTGGTTGAGTTATTCCGTTTTGCGCTTTGTTTTTGTATTACTACAGGATTTAGTACTTTGAAAGGGGGGCCATATGACTACAGTACCTTGGCCCTTGCCCTTTCTGGTCTTGGCACATCAAAAGTAATAAACCATGCGTTTGATTGCTCAAATATTGCGGCACTCGCTGCATTTATCTTCTGCATAAAGAATGGATTGGGAGAAATACTAAACCTAAAGAAGCGGGAATTATTCGTTTCGAAGAATGTTTTTTTTACTTCATTTTCTCCTTCTGCTTTTATTATTTGCTTCGATGCAGCTGAGCTTTTGTACTAGTAGTACACATGTTCCTGACTAAATTGTTAGCGCTACGTTGTGTATAACGGGACCTGTGGCGCGGGACCATCAGCGAATTAGTTCGTTTTTAAAGTAATGAATATTTGCTAACGGAAATAGCCCACATGACATGGTTCAGATGGTAGGTCGAGAGTGTCGCTATATGTCATAATATGACGCTGCTCGAATGATATGAAAAGGCGATTGTCAGTCGCTGAATGCGGCAATAACTGTGCGCTTGTGACATACATCTGCATGGTCGAGAATGACGTCATACGCAGGAAACGCTTGTGCTTATTTGAATGCAATGAAGGGCACGAAGAGCTACTCTTAAACTTTCCTCAAACGTTCTTCGGAAATATTTGTCTCTGGTGCAGTGTTTCAGACCAAACCAGGCTAAATCTCTTTACAGTGCTTCGAGTTTTGCTGACAAGCGCAAAACGATGCCTCTTTTATTCAAGCACCAATTTACTCAAATTTTGTTTTGTCTTTAATAAAAAGCAAATTAGAGTTTTCTACTGCAAATATGTTCATAAAGTTCGAGATATTTTAGAACGTTTCCAATCTCTCATGATATAACATACTTCACAGAGGTTTTTGAGGTCATTATCGAAGAGACCATATTAGGTGGACAGGTCGATGTAAAGATGTAAAGCAAGGAACGCGGTAGAGGAAAGGTGTTACAACGATGTGGGAGCAACTGATATAACATATAACAAAAGGGCTGGTGTCATGATGGGAGGGCGGACAGAAGAGATCGAACAGTGCTATATATAGGACCGCGGGGCATTTTCGCGTGCCCTGTAAGGTGTTGTGATCCGGGCGAGAGACCACGAAACTAGGAAGAAGCACTTGTGTCTTTTGTACCGCTGCGGCAGCCTTCGACCGCGCCTACACACCGTACCGTAGGCCTCAATATTGGCAAGATCCTTCGTCTTCGCAGATCTCTCGCCTAGAGTGCCTTCCCCCAATAATGGATGCTGCTCCTCTAAGGCTGCTGAGCCCACGAAACGCGCAACAAGACCATGGGTACTGCCCAGATCAAAGTAAAGCTGTCGGAAAAACAGGCAGGATCTGAAGCCAAAGGGCCGTACTTTTAACGGTGGGCGACTAGGAAGAGAATTTTTTTCGGAGTGGTTTAGTGAAAAGCCTATTGATAAAATATATGGGCTTCCTTTATGTAGTTTTGTGTGTAAACCCTAATGGGAATACGGAATTGGGATGTGGAGTTCGAAATATCTTTTATGTTGCCTTTTTCGTCCCATCAAGATCCTTTAGGAGTGTAAGCAAACAATGTTTGGCTACTAAGCGGAAAGAGTTTTTTTTTCCTTTTTTTTGTGTGTGTAGGGAGCTGTCATACCCGCTGCAGTTTGCATATGGTGTAGAAACTGGTAGTTTTTATGCAGCACCTGATAAATTGTTTTGAAGGAGTAAAATATTGTTTTAGTCGATATGCTCGATAGATGCCACATCATAAATCAATGACCTATTTTCAACGAAAGGACGGAAAAAAATGCAGAGAATTGTGACAAGAAACCTAATATCGATGAAAATAGTGTTGATACGAATTTTTGCTTTGGTTGTCTATAATTGTATGGTTGGTTTAAGTGAGACAAACAATTTTCAGCAAATAAATATTGATCTAGGTGCACAGCATCTCAAGCACATTCTTGTCACCATCCACCTCACTTCCACGTTGTCGTCCTCCTTGCTGCGACGCAGCGACGGAAATTTTCTAGGAACAGCGTAACCATGCTGCTGTTCCGAAAGAACGCGATATAGGATTTTGATTGCGGTGGTAACTTCTAGGCGAGCGATTTGACAGTAATAAATTGTAGTCCGGTACATCTCTGCATGCTGGTGTCGTATAGCTGCCTGAGTTATGGTTACATATCTTCAATTTTAGATTAATTATAAGGCCGAGTACGACGGGCATCTATGCCAATAATCGTGTTGGTGCCACTCAATTTACTTTCGGAAAAACATCCTTCTGGCCAAGTCGTTATCTAGGGGTCATCTATAAAGTAGATGACTTCTTATGTGTTTCTTGCGTTGAAATAATTCCAAGTTCTACCAGGGTAGAATAGCACTTAAACTAAACGAAAACTGGTGCGGGTTTGTTTTCATTTTCTTTTGCTACCGCACAACTCTAGAGATGTACACGGTTTCATTTATTGTGTCGAGAGTTTCCTTTAAGGTATACCTAAAAAAAAGTATTTTTAAGCTCAAGAAATGTTTTGAAGACTACTTTATATTCTTAATTTGATGTAACACCCGATGCATTCTACCTTATTAGTTTCGCTGAACATCTGGGTACCTACTAGCCTTTGGCGCAAGAAATTACATAGCTCAAGCGTTCTGTTCATGATGAATGTCACTGGACAGAGACTCCAGCACAATACAGGATCAATAATAAGGAGAGGGCAGCCGAAGAAAAAAGCGTGTCTTCATCAATGGGCTGCGAAAAGCTGCGCCCTTCTCTGGACCGGACACTACATGTCTTCTTTTTAAATTTCTATAGAGTCATACTGTAGAGCCCGCATATACGCTTGTTGCATAGACTAAGATTAAACGTTACTCTCACAAAAAAGTACTAACGTTTATTTGGACCAGTGGACTCCTCGGCATGTTACTTAGACTGCAGAATGTAGTAGCGGTATGCCCACTGTAAGCGCGCCGAAAACTAACGCTAGCTACTTCCTTAAATCATTTCCAAGCAGAACGTTATCGGAGTGCTTACTGCTGGGCATTTGGCTGGGAAGTTGGAAAGCTCTTGAGCAACACGGGCCTCCACTCGTGATGATGATGACAAGTATTAAGGCTACTTTACTTTCACATCTCGTATCCCCAAAGCATTATTCATCCCTACTTTCTATTATTCTCCTCCTCTCAAGCTCAGTTTCACAGGCCAGATATTTTTCTCTGTGACCAACCTCCTTTTTATTTTTCGGCGGTATGACCAATATTTCTCGCCCTGTTAGGCACTTGCCTCGCTGAAATTAGGCATGCTTTCTGCACGTCGCCGCCTAGAATCAATAAATATCTTGTATTGTATAATTATTTCTTGAGCCACACTCTCGTCGAATTACTGCACTTTTACTCCTGAAACATCAGCCAGAATTCATCATGAGCTTAACTTGACGCGTATTCACATTGTGTTTTGATGTTTAACCAAGGGCTCCGCGTTTTTCTAATTTTAAATATAAATATATAAATATAAATGAGAAGCAGGACGCCTGAAGCGACGCAGTCAAAGCTTTGGACTTCAGTGAAGCAACGGAACGTGCTCATTTGTGGAAAATACACACTCGCGGCTATAAAACATGTTCGTCCGATTTTTGCGGCTGCCGCTGCCATAGCATTTATTACCTTTTTTTAGTCGTGTAACTGAGCTCTACTCAATGTTATGATCATGGGCCTTGTTTGTTGCGAATGAAGTTTCATTTTTCTCAACCAGAAAAATGGTCGGAGCGAAGTCATCTATTATTGCTTGAGAAGAGTAGTTTCTACCAAAACAAGCATATTGTGTTTATAGACCCCAGTCCCATAATAATTGAACTTGAGCAATTTACATCAAGCAGATAGATAGTATTTATTTGCTTGTTGAATAGTTGCAGGTGTTACTTTTCGGGATCAACACTTCCTGCTTTTCGACCACAATTGACAGTAGAGAAATATGACACTGCCTTTTAATATAAGAAATAATAAGCTAATTCCCAGGGCATATTCCTAAAAATGGCTATGATGACCCCTGATATTTTCCTAACGCTTTCTCTTTTTGTGAAAAACAAATCCGGCAGTCTCTCACTTCTGTTTACTACTCTGCTAAGAATGTCTACAATGATAACCTTTGTTTCAAGTTTTGTCACATTATGGTAGTCTCAATCATAACCAAGCCTAATTTCTTCAGTAAACACCATCTAGACGCACTTCGGCCTGCATGGCCTATGAAAAAAGACGGGAGCGGACAAAAATGGAGGACGACACTGATGCGTCCTGTGAGCCTCGATTTCTGCTCTGCTCCAGTTGGAATGACCTGGCGTACAGCAATAAAAACAAAAAAAAAACAAAATACAGCAAAGAATGCAGGGCAGCAGTGGTCATTGTTCGAATTACAACTGAGAAAGCCAAACCTGTCACCATAGACCCTGTTGAGATTGGTATTCTTTTCAATACCATAGAACCACTCGCCCTAAAAAAAATTTCGTTAAAAAAACATAACTTCGGCCAATGCTCTTCTTAGCAAAGTTATTTGTTTTTTCACAGGGTGTAAAAAGGAAAATTTAGGTGCAATATATTGTAACAAAATGCAAAATATTAGGGAGATATATCGATTTTGGGGACATTTTTATGTTTTCTTCGATGCAACGGGTGGAACAAGTCCAGACATATGACTGTCAGCCAGCTGCACATTACCAATCATTTAACGTAAAGTTCTACTACACTAAAGACGAAACAAAAAGATTATCACAAGTATGTAATAACCGGAAACCAAAAATTGCGATACGTGGCGCTATTTGCGCCGCATGCGCCGGCAGCGAGAGTGCCAATCACGGTCCATTTTCTAAAGCAGGTGTGGTCAGCAGGAAGCAGCTGATTGCCTGGATCTCAAATTAAGACCCATGCATGTATTGAATTCAAATAATTTTTTTTTGCATATTTTCTTTACAACGAAACTGAGTGCAGCAAGAAAGAAGCAGTCATTACGACCGCTTGACATGCCTTTGCAAAGAGGCAGTTTTGTAGCGACTGAAAAACCGAGATTTATGTATACTTATTTTAACAGACGGAAGATATAAAAGGCAATACACGCATACACTAAAAATTATCCAGGTACATCTGGTACCTAGGAATTAAAAGACAGAAAAAGGAGAAAAAAAGAGAAAAAAAAACAGAAACGCAGTGGTTACATAACATTGCAATTCGATACGTATTTGCGCATGTACAGTTTAATCAAATTTATTCAAAGAATGCATTCCGAATGGTAGCGGAAGACATACTCTGCAACCGGTCATAAAACAGTGTGTTGATGTACTTAGGGAGTATATATTTTCTGTGGGCCTCTTCCTCAACATCCAGAAGACGCATGATCGGCACTTAAGGAGCCGGCAACTTTGGCGCAGGCGTGTTTTGCCTTAGGCGCCATGAATCAGTCGACTACTCCCGGTCCTGACGAACTAGTAGCTGGTTTTTATTCTACATTCTTTAACATCATCTGTCCTTCATTGCTTAGGCTCATAAATTATTTCCTCGAGAGTGGCGCCAAGCCACCCTTGTTCAGTGTTGGCCGTATCGTTCTAATTCCGAAGGAGGGCATGACACCGTCGAGTTCTCCTCGTGGCGACCGATTAACCTCCTTGACGCCAACTATAAATTCGTAGCCTCATTGCTAGTCAGTAGGGTGCGAATATTCCTGCAGGATTTGGTTAGCCAATACCAGTCATGTGCGGTACCTTTACGATCGGTGTTCGCTTCGCTGACACTGATGAGGGATGTCTTCGAATACGCCTGTGCCAAACGGATAACTGGAGCTTTTGTTACCTTGGACCAGGCGAAGGCCCTCTCCTGCGTAAAACATGGTAAATTGTCCGCCGTTCTCCGCTCATTTGGTTTTCTGACGAATTCGTTCAGCTCCTACGCGGCCTTTACGCAGACCTTAGCAGCGATCTAGTACTGAATGGCAAATAGTCGGCAGCTTTCCGATTACGTGGAAGTGTGTCAGGGGTGCCCGCTATCGCCGCTACTCTTCATACTTTTGCTCCACCCGCTGCTGCGTAGGGTCGCCACGAACAGGCGTATTCGAGATTTTTCAACAGTAGGAAAAAAGACTGTCGTTTTATCTGCATACACGGACCACATTTCACTCTTCGTGCGTGACAATGACAGTTTCATTTCTTTCTTATACCCTAGTCACACGGTCATTTTCAAAGGCGATTGAGTCGATAGCCTTCGAGATTTTCAATCGCGATCGAACTCGAAGGAGATGTGCCGCTGCTACACGGCAAAACTCGAAGTCTATTGAAATAGTTATGGTGTTTGGCGCCAAAATTTTATGGCGCCAGTATCGTTGCTTTCGGTTTTGCTTAGAGAACTAAAATCTCGCTATAAATGTAAAATAAAATGTAACTGTTACCTTTTTTTAGTAACTGCAGGTGTTTAGTTGTTATTCAAAGACAAATTTGTTTTGTTTTTTTTTTAACTCGCTGGCGTTTATACGGCTGTGCTTTTCATTGCGTTTGCCTTTCTCGGCGGCACATGTTACAGGAGTAGAGAGTGCATAAATTATTTGCTTTAAAAAGAGCGATGTTCTTTTTTTTTCAATTATTACAGATATTAATATTTTACCGCGTAAAATAAAGATATAAAATAACGCTTGTTCACGTTTTTGTATCGTAAACGCGCTGTGCACATGTGTGCGTGACGGTCCTCGGGTCAGCGCTAGCAACCTTGCGGACGTTCGAGGGCCTTCGAGATATCGATAGAGTTCTGGGCTGCTCCGCTGACTCGATAGACTATCGACTCAATGCTCATTGAAAACGCCCGTGTGGCAGCTTTCGAAGGCCTTCGAGTCGATAGGCAGTCGCATCGAGGGCCTTCGAAATGCCCGTGTGACAGCGGTATTAATTAAACACCTCTTCAGAATATGCAGCTGTATCTGGAGCGCATCTCAACACAAGAAAAGTAACGCACTCCGCTTCTGTCAGTTAAGGGGCTCTTTAGCCACCCCCGTACCACTTGTGGACGCAGTGTGCTTGCTTGGCGTGTTGTTTAGCCAAGCGGGGTCTGTTCCCGAACCTGGGAAGTAGTTCTCTCGCGAGCAATGCACGCCCTTTCTGACGCAGCACGTTTCAACCTTACGCTCAATGATAAAGTCAGTGTCGTCAAAAAACGAGCGTGCGCTTTCACCCTTTATGTGGCGCCTATCGCGACAATCCCGCGCCGTGTGACGAACACGCTTGCGTCCCTTATAGGGACGTTTGGTTGGGATGGCAGGATAGCGCTAGTCGCCCGTCACATCCTACACCATCCGAGGAGCACAGGAGGCCTTGGCCTGCCGTGCATCCCGACAGTGGCTCGAGTACTCGCGTTAAGGATGGAGGAGAGGCTACTAGCTGACGAGTCTTACCCTGGTCGAACGCTCGTCCTGTATGGGCACGTCACGTCGTGTGCTTACACCCGAACATTACCTTTGTCCACAGGTGGAGAGACCTCTGCCTTTCTACGCGTAGTTGCCGAAACAAACTCGACTCTCGATGCTGACCTGTCAGATTTAAATGTAGGCGACGTACCCGCCATAAGCATGAGCGAACTAGTTGCTTTCGCAGGCTTTCAGTTGATGAGCAAGGAGAGACCACTGTCTGCAAATGGCGAGCGTGGGCATCTTATCGGCTGCCAAAAAAGTGGGAGATTTTGACTGGATTAGGTGCTATGGCGTCCTCCCCACGAGACAGCACCTTGCCAGATGGCGCTGTGTGCCAACCAGTGTGCCAAGTGCAGTGCTCCCGAGAGCCTCTCGCATGGTTTTGTTTCGAACGTGTAGATGGGAGAATATTGTGGCGGCTCGCATATAGGATGTTCAACGTCCAGATGAATCCTGGCGTCAGGCGCCGGCGCAACCCTTTCAAACACCTTATGTTCACTATAGTTTTGTTTGTGTTATGGCGTCGCAGATGCCTCGCTGAGGAGCGCCGCAGTCCCGCCCGCGCATAGTAGCCATTATAGTGCCTAGAATATCCATACATGCTTAGGCTGCGTCTCGTCATCTGGAAGTATCTGTCTGGAAAGTTAGAAACGGCCAGCGAGGCACGGTTTCTGCGGCCCTGGCACACGCGCTTTTATGTTGTGCGGTGGAGCAGACTTGGGATGCCTGTCGTACTTTATTGGAACCTCACCCCCCCCCCCTTTCTATTGTTTTCCCCTCTTTCTGGAATCATGTATGTATAAGTACCCTATAGCGTTTGGTATAGTGCTTTCTTCTGTGAGTTTTGTTCGTTTTTGTATGTATGTATCTACAAAATAAATTCTCTTTGTGTGATGTACTTGTTCGTTAGGATGTATTTAATGTGCACTTTCCTTTGTTCTTAATCATTTGCATTTCCTGTTTTAGTCATTTGTCGCCGCTCATATGAATATGTTATGTTTAATAAAACTTTTTCCAAACCTCTCTATCCCTTGGATCCACAGCCCAGCTATTTACCAACTGCGCCACGCCCCGGATCGTGACACGCTCTTCAAACGTCCCCTTGTCTACTGTGATGATGACAGCGGGAGTTCGCGTGACAGGTACGACGCCTTTCCGTTGCTGAAAACGAATTGTACAATGCCGATGAACTTTGACGCGTTCAACGAAATGCTGGTTGTGTTCGACAAGGGGCGCGCGATGCACCGTCACTACAAGTCGTCGTCACCAGGCTATTCATGCATATGCGAAGCCGACTACACCGGGTGTGCCATCTAGGCGTCCGTGCGCCCTTTCATTTGCCGCTTCCTCGAACGCAGCACCACACAGCAAACAGAAGCAGACCCAGATGCCTGGAAGGCGTTACAACAGCAGGCATCAGCTGCGTTTAAAATTGATTTACAGGATACAATAGGTGCAGTATCTGTCAAAATTCTCTGTGGACACATGTATCACGGCGTAAAGAAAGGGGGAAGGTGGGAATAAAACGACAGGGAGATAGAAGTGCTGTAGTGGAGGGCTGCGATCCATTGCACTATATTGCCCTTTTTTTTTAATTGGTTCACCGGAAGGGGAAGGCGCAGTATCTGCCACACTTGCTCTGTGGACACCTTAACCGCGCCGTAAGGGAAGACAGGATGGTGGAAGTGAAAGTGGAAAGAGAGAAAGCAGATCCATAGTGGGGGGCTACAGAGTACTATCGACCACCTGGGGATCTTTAACGTGAGCTGACATCACACAGCACACGGATGCCACTTCGTTTCGCCTCCATCGAAATGCAGCCGCCGTGGTCGGGTTCGAACTCGGGAACTCCGACACAGTCGTCGGGCGTCTTACCACTGCACCATCCCGGCGGGGTACATTGGCTTTCGCCTGATCGCTTTCTAGAGCTCCAAAGTGCCCTCTTGAATTTTTTTCAGCGATATTTCATCACTGTTGCAGTTTCGTGCTCGACCCGTTTTCGGTAACCTAACGACATCACTAGGGTACCCTGCTTCGTGAAATCGTGAAAGCTTGCGGTGAAGTTAAGAACAAAATATGTGTAAAAGTCTTGTTTACGAAACTGCTTTTTCAGACGGCATATTTATAAAATATCCAGCTTACCTCACAACACTAAACATAGTCCTCAGCATTTTGGTTGTATAGAGGAAAGCAAAAGCGGTGAAGGCGATTAAGAGAAATATTTATTGAGAAAGAATTCGAAGTTCATATCTGCTTTACTGCCGTTCCTCAACCCACACGCAGTTGACAGCTGGCATCTGCCTATTAATATTCATTAATTAATAGTAATTCAACTTACAAAGGATATATATAATCAAAGAGTACCATTTCGAATGACGCTTTCCAAAACCTAGGATACCATATTGCAGCCATGGCATTTATAAATATGTCTCTGAACTGGTTTCTGAACAGCCCAGAAATGCACTACACCTGCTATGTGTAAACGGACAGGCGCCAATAAAAAAGTACACCTATGTGACAGCAGAAACGATGAGCCGCTGACCCTGTCATTTCACTGAAAAGTTAATTACATTGCTCACTGTCTTTTTTCTCTTTTTAAAAATAATGCGCGCTGTATATTTTAAGTAGGGCGCGGACGTCTCACAGGGCGTGTGCAAACAGGCGTCACTTTGATTGAAGATGTCCCAGATGTCTCTTATGTCAGACGCACTGACTTTTTAAAAAAAGTTGCATATTAATACTTCAGCCTGATTCCACCGGAAGCTAATATATAGCAGTCGTGGTGAAACTGCAAAAAAAGTTTTATTGGGAATTTTGAGGGATTCCAGAAAGGTGCGATTCTAAATGAATGATAGGTTCGTCATGCTGCAGGTCTCTTAATTTATATTTTGATTAGTCGATATCATTGTGTTCGTGATGGCTACGTTCTATTGTGTTCATGACTCTCTGAGCTGCAGCGTGAGGTCAGATGCGATAAGTACCGCCGATAAATTGAAGACGAATTGTCGCTTTTGTGTAAAACTCCATGTGTAAAACGTGTATGACTGTGCGCCAAGCTGACGTTTTCATTGTATCTTTAATAGCTAACTTTATTGAGAATGTCATATGTTCATAAATTTTTCAAGACTCAAAAAGAGCCATCGTCACGATGGTGTGGCTACTCCCAAGCGCTTCTAGTAATATAACAACTACAAAAGTATGCTTGTTGTGTTCAAGAAGTTTGTTCGCGCTTCTCTCTTCGGCTGTTGAATTTATTCGGCAGAAAAGAAAACAAATGTGGTGATAGCATAACGTTCTCGTGCCTGGGCCAGGACGCTGACTTTGTTCTTCTGGAGCCGGTTCAAAAGCCACTCGCGGTAATATTTTGTTTTCGCGGTGTAGCTGTGGCAAGGCGCAGACGATACTGGAGTATAGGCAGTACCAAGTCTGCGCAGATGAACGACCTTTGCGATGTTTGCTGCACAATGACCTTGAAGTTTCACACTAAAGAAATGGGGTTTACGTTCTAAAAAGTGGCACATGTTTGGAGAAAGTGACTTTTGCCATTTGTACCGGTCCTAGGACAGGCAGTAAACGGCGATGAAGAACTATTTAAGCTCACCTTAGCTTTTGCCTTGATTGAGATGATTAACATAACTTCTGTTCTCCTATGCTTCAAGGGAAGGATTATATTTATTACCTAACAAACTACATTAAAATAAATATAATTAAACGTACTTTTCACAATTATATAATAAAATTTGTTTTTTACTATTACCAGATTTGGAGTATTATATAACTTGTGATCACATTACTTGCGATATTAAGAATGTGGGACTGAACCTAAAGTAAAGATATCTGTTAAAAATTCCAAATATAAAAATAATAATAATGTTAGTGTCAGTGTCAAATACATTTATAAAAATCAAGCTTCTAGCTCGGGCAATGTTGACACTATAAAACAATAATTTCATATCCAACGAACTGCGTGCCATTTGGCGAATTAGCCTAAAGATACGTTCGCTGCGCGTACAGTGTCACATTGTAAGCAAATTATGCGGGATGGGCCGAAAGTGCAAACGTAACGTAAAGCATTGTTTTAAAGTCGGTCGCTGAGCAGTGAAAAAGCGGAAAACAGGCGAATACCCTTGGCGCTGCTACCGATGTCTTGGTCTCATTTCTGCTGTCCGTTTCGCCTTCTGAGCAAACATAGGCGCATGAAGAAACGTTCTCAATCACTGCTACGTACGCGAATGAACAAATTCAAGCTTGTACACCGCTAAGACGAGACACATGGAGTCCTTCACAACTTGTTCTACGATGGCCTAGGCTGCCTTTCACAGCTGCTGTTTCGCTCCGCTTTTTTAATAAAAGGTTGAAAACGTACCACTTAAAATAGGGTCAAGGTAAAGAGCAGAAAAATTAAGGAGACGCTCACGCTGTGCCTGACGTGTAGAAGCGATCGCGTGTGTTCGTTTGCTTCATATGAAATTTAGATATATGACGGGTTAACGCATTAGCTCAGAAATTTTGCTTGTGCTTTAATTTTACTCTTTTAGGCTTTATTTTATTTCTCATTTTTTCTTATATGATACATTTTTTTTTAATTTAACTGTGGATAAAAACAGTTATGGCTTTTGTGTTAACAATCAGTCACCGAGGACTTATGGAATAACTTCAGGCTTCCACTTCTCTTGCCACATGCACTCAGAAATATTTAAGTCCTGACCAGCACTTGGTGAAACGTTAGCTGTGGCAATAATTTTTCGATCTGATGGGCTGAAGGTGAACCACGTAATGTTTATCTGTATTTAAAATGTTAATCTCTATCTGTATTTACAAGGCGGCTCGCACAGATTGTTTAAAGAGTTAAACAATACTCGATATTCATGTTTAGGTTCATTGTTAGTGAAATAATGTGGTCAATGGCCTCTCTGAGAAGCGAATAAAGCAGAGGAATTCTCCATGATGTCCTTGTTCTAGAGTTACTTAAGAAATTCTTTCACCACAGTGCATCTTTGGCACTCGAAGCCTTTTGAAAGTACGTCTTTCTTACATTTTCTTTAATATCAAGTGTTACGTAGCTGAACGTAATGTATAAAATGATTCCTTTGTCGGCACTAATTTTAAATTTTTTGTTAATTTATTAAATAAAATGGCACATAATTGTCGTATTTTATCCATGACATGCTACTTGCTTGATACAGTAGTAACTAATAAAAAATGTCCATCGCTTTCTGCAACAAAGAGCTAAAAAGAAGCATAGATCACAATCTTTATTCTGACGCAGCTGTCTTAAAGTATGCTTCCTAAAAACAAGTACGCTATTCCTTCCAATTTACGGCGTTCGTCTGCCAAGAGCAAGCGAGATGGGTGAGAACCCCTGTTGCGTACGCTGCTTGCTTTGGTTCTTAGTTGCAGGAGAGGTATAGGAATCTTTAATTATTTCTGACTGAATCGAGCCATCTTGGCATTCTAACAAGTCCTTATAGAAAAAGGACCATTAATTCTCAAGCCATGCGTTGAATTTCTGCGCAGCCAAGCAAATTTGAAAGCGCAGAGAGGCATGATACATGTTGGGGTTAGCGGTGCAGCACTTGACAACACTTTGGCAGACGGCACATAATTTCATTTTATGCGGTGCTTCTGTACGCAAAGATCGAAAACTGTTGAATTCTATTTCCAGAAACTAATGAGGCAGACTATATGAGCAAGGTGAACTTTAGCCTGCGAGACAGCTCATACATACAGAAACATTGAAGATACTTCAAAGTACACTAAAAGATTTGAAAGATTGCCCAATAAAAATAATTTCAAAAATAAATAGCAGGGTGGAATGCTGACTGCTAACCTTAGATAAGCTGAGCTATCTCCGTCATAACGGTAATGATTTAGTTAAAAAATTTATATATTTCGTCTTTAAAAAAGAGCGCTTCTTATCAGGTTCATATTTACTTTGGTACGTAACATCCCCTGAACTGCAGACGCAAATATATTAAGCTCTGAGGGTTATGGTACATAAGTGCATGCATGCTTGTTATTTTTAAATGTGATATATTCCGAAAGAAACAGTCCCCTGACGAGGGCTACACTGGTGATTATCTTCGGCATTACCTATAGCACTTCTGCACATATCAATATGTGCATTGTCAGCAATGGAAGAAATTATTTTTGAGATGAATCCGGACGCACTGAACTCGCATTTTAGAAGGTGAGAGCAGTCTATATCCAGCAACGTACGTATTGTATTGGCGTCGGGACGCCAAATAAATAAACTGAAAAACAAAATGCACCGTGGACCAAGGCGCCTAAATCAAAACCCGCTTTCTCTTCAAAACTTTGTACCATTTAAATGTACTTGTGAACTTAGTCATCTTTCATAACTCGACAGAGAGATAGATACTTTCTTGCAATAAAAAAAAATAAAAAGGCAGAGTTTCGCCGGTGTGCTCAATCGCACAATATATAAAAAAATATTAAATAAAATAAAACGAACTGCAGAGATCGTCTCCACCCTTGCGATTCAGAGCAATAATGACTTCTGGCACTCCTGAAGTAAAGGATATTGCAATGGCCCACAGAGAAAAGTCATTTCTTTGATGCCAAGAAGTGCAGAAGGGAGGGCAGGCGTATCTGATTTTACTCTGAGCGAGTATTTGGAGCTTTTTTTCCTTTTCGGCATGTTCAGATTCCAGCAATGTCTTTGCAGCATCTGCTGCTTAAAGACTGAATTTTGTAAACTCAGGTGACGTAATGGGTTGCATTTTACAGTACAAGAAATGAACGAATGTATGGGAGAAGTAGGGATATTTCGTCGACCTCCAGTTATTCTTGTCCGCAAAAACGTTTCAACCGAATAGAAAGCTTGAAGAACTTTACATGCGGCTAACAACGTATTTCCACTAGCCTCGCAAA
Source organism: Amblyomma maculatum (assembly GCF_055883805.1). Classification (NCBI taxonomy): domain Eukaryota; kingdom Metazoa; phylum Arthropoda; class Arachnida; order Ixodida; family Ixodidae; genus Amblyomma; species Amblyomma maculatum. The sequence continues at coordinate 126,086,238 of NC_139345.1, read as the reverse complement.
AGTGATACATATTAAATTGTAATTCACAATTTGTCCTTTGCCTCAGTATTGTACTGTTTTCCCTGGGCATAAAATAAATGAATAGATAGATACATATGAGTGCTCAAAAAGAACGCGTCCAACTGTCATCGTGATCATCCGCCAGACTATGATCACTGCAAGGTGAAGGCCTCTCTCATACTTCTGCAATTGATCCGGCCCTGTGCTAGCTGCATCCACTTGACCCCTACGAACTTCTTAACTCATCTGCCCACCTAACTTTCTTCCGCCCCCAGCTACACTGTCCTTCCATTGGAATCCAATATTTACCCTAAGCGCCCATCGGTTGTCCTCTCTTCGCACTACATGTCCTGGCCATGCTCATTTCTTCTTCTTGATCTCCTCTAGAATGTCAGTAACGTGAGTTATATTTCTGACCCACTCTACAGGTTTCCTATCTCTTAATCTTACCCCTATAATGTTTCTCTCCATAGCCCTCTGCGTTGTCATTGATTTAAGTAGAACCTTCTTTGTTAGCCTCCGCGTTTCAGCCCCATAGGTAAGTACAGGTAAGATGCAACTGTTATATACATTCCTCTTGAGCGATACAAGTAATCCGCCAGTCATAATCTGCGAGTATTTGCCAAATGCACTCCATCCCGGTCTTATTTTCCTGTATCCTGTACTAAATAGATCATGGCCTTTTATTATAGAGGTCATAGCAGTGAAGGGCAAGAAGGGCAAGAGGCCACAGTCAGAACTGGGCATGGTCTTACTGATTGGTTTCCGATCGAGAAAGGAGTGAGGCAAGGCTGCATACTGTCGCCCTGCCCATTTAACCTATATGCAGAGTGCATCATGAGGAAGGCCGGTCTGGACGAGTCTTCAGCTGGAGCGAAGATTGCTGGAAAACGTATCAACAACCTTAGATATGCGGATGATACCACTTTAATGACAGAAAGTGAAGTGGAACTCAAGAGACTTCTGATGCGCGTTCAAGAAGAGAGTGAGAAGTTTGGGCTTAAACTGAACATTAAAAAGACAAAGATCATGGCGTCTTGCCCTATCAAGTCCTGGAGCATCAATGGACAAGAAGTGGAAGATGTGACAGATTTTCTGTTCTTGGGTTCCAAGATTACCTCGGAAGGAGACTGCAGCCATGAAATTAGGAGACGCCTGCTTCTGGTTAGGAAAGCAATGGTTAGCTTTGACCGCCTAGTAAAAAGCAGAGACATTAGTCTGCCAACCAAGACCCGTATAACTCGTGCTATGGTCTTTCCAGTTGTGATGTATGGTTGCGACAGTTGGACTGTGAAAAAGGCTGACCGCCGAAGAATTGACGCGTTTGAATTGTGGTGCTGGCGAAGACTCTTGAGAGTTCCTTGGACTGCCAGAAGATCAAATCAGTCGATATTGTCGACCATAAACTCTGACTGCTCATTGGAGGGTCAAATTCTAAAGTTAAAGCTCAGCTACTTTGGTCATCTGATGAGAAGAGAGGAGTCGCTGGAAAAAGGTTCAATTGTTGGGAAAGATTGAGGGTCGCCGAAAAAGGGGTAGGCAGCGAACGCGATGGTTAGATGGCATCCTCGAGGCACTGCAGATGAAGTTATGTGATGTTAGGAAGATAGTGAGAGACCGGAAAGCGTGGCGTGACATGGTCCATAGGGTCACTAAGAGTCGGACACGACTGAACGACTGAACTGAACTGATAGCAGTGAGGCCAGGTGATGAGTTAAAACGAAACTGTTTATTAATTCCTAAAAGAGAGTCGGTCGATCTGCAGAGGGTCGCCTGGCTGGATGTGGTGCGGCTTCGTGTGCGTCTGTGCTTCGTCTCGTCTCGGCTCCGAATGCCTTCTTGCCGAGGCGTCGAGTCCTCGCGTTTCTTCTCCGAAGTTCGAGGGGAGACATAATTTAGGCGGGGTTCGCGGGGTGCGAAGTCTCCGCGTGGTCGTAACGGAGGTGGAGGCAACAGACCGACCAAGGGAACGTGCTCATCGCGCGGTTCCACATCACGTAAGCACGCCCTCTCGGGCCGCCGTGGGGTACGGGAGAGTTGGGTCGTCTCGAATGATATGTGTGCTGCTGACAGAGGTAACAGAAGGCACATCCAAACGACGCTCGATGCTAAGCAGCTTAAAGCAGAGAAATAAAAGGAATGATCTCTTGTTTTCTAAAGTACCGGTGGAAGAAGATATAAGAGAAGGAGAATGTAGCGATCTTCTTGTACTGTAAGCACTGTTGGTAAGTGCTAAATTGCTTAGCGTCATGGGTACCTCATGAATGATGCTGAGGTCTCTTTAGAGTCGGGTGTAAGTTTTGCTTCCTTTGACGTCAACTGCCGGAAGTCACAGGTATACAATAGCCGTCTTAGCAGCATATCTGGGAGTGTCATATTACCGTGTGGACTGAATAATTTCACCATGAGAGTGGTGTTGCATAACGGTCGTATTATTATGCATACAGATCTCATAACTAGCAATCTTACTTTATCTGGTTTGGTATTATAGTATATTCCCAAATAAAACCTGACATTAATTTGAGATGGCAGCCATCGATTGCAACGCTTTCGCTCGAGAGAAAGTTCATCCGATCTCAACATGGCGAATACGCAAATGACTGATTAACTAAATATCTCGCGCGCTAATGCATCGTCGTGAGCTTAGGCAGCGCTACGTATGAACACTTTAACTTCCTATAGGGGCGGCACAATCATTTTAGGATCACTTATCTACAATAGTAATTAGTCCGATGCCGTACGTTCATGCGAAGAAAACCTGTTTGCTACTCACTTTGTTCTTTAAAGAATCCCTAATCGAAGAGCTCTTCCGAAGGCTGCACGGCCGTCAGTATATGTCTTAACATGACGGCGAGATAATGGTTTCTGTGCGCGGTGCAAGTGACACCCTTTCGCGCACATGGTTCAATACACGGACTGTTATGCAATAAATGTGTGAATTAACAAACTTGTTAACAAATAAAAGAGTTGATAATTCCAATCTAGATAGCAGAGCACGTCGAAATTCTTGTTTTCAGTCCGCCCAAATTGCCAGTTTCTTCTGAAATATTTGATATTTATTTCACTCACCACGTACGCAGCAGTTCGAGTTTGTCGTTCGTCTTCTAAAAAACGGAGCGACTGCGCGCAAATATTTTAAATTTCTTGTCGGCTAATAAAATCATGTTGGAGTTTGCGGCCGCTTTGCAAACTGTGAAGAGAGGATGGTGCCGAAACGTATTTGATTGTTAATGAAAAGACGTGATCGCAATTTAAGTTTTCAACAAAATACAAAAATTGCTGAAACAGTTCGCAGAAATTTTCTAAGGTCAGCTTTGACGAAGTTACCCCAAAACAACTGAAGACAGCAAAAAAGCGCAGGTTGGGAAATAACGCAATAACTTCCATCAGAGGGCCTTCACAGGTATTGGGAAATAGCCGAAGACATAATAAACTCAAAAAGCGGTCACGTTTCTACATAGTTGCTCTGCTGAAAAGAGAATACGTTGCTAACTATGGGCCGTGAAAGCGCATGCACTCTGGTCATCGCAAGGCGGAATGATGGAGTTTCCAGCACATTCTTCAGCGCATCGTTCCTGACCTGCAACCTTCGGTAACATCGACATTGCGGCGCAAGCTAGTCATCAACGGTCTGCCGCCTATTCCATTTGAGTTCGACGGTTGGTTTGGCGATTACAGACGCTGCAATATCTCTAGATTTCGGGAGCTTCAAAAGAAAGAAAGAACAGCAAATTCGCATAGCTGCGCACAGTTTATTTTACCTTGCAGGTTTTTGTAAAGTACATTTTTGGTGCCTAAGAAGAACCTAGCGTAGTCTCCATTCTGCCGTCTTGGCCGGTTTAGTTTTTCCCCGTCCTAGAAATCGTGCAAAAATGCTGTAGCAACGCGACTCTTTGTTCTGTGCTGCCAACGAAGGCGTGGTAAGATTCTCGCCGAATGGCGGGAACAAGAGTAGTTCTGTGTGTATGCGTCCTTTGAACTCTCGACGTTACTGATGTGTGCAGTGCTCTCCACAGTGGGCTGTCCGGAGAAAAAGCTTCCTTAAGTATTGCTTTGGCTCGTGATTCATCTGGTATTGCAGGAGATATTTTGCATAGTTATTGGTGAACGCTGTGAATAAATAATGAATAATGCAGAATTATCTACTGAAGCCTGCAAATGCTATTCGCCTGCGTTAAGACGTTAGCTTGTGCATTGTGCTGTAAATTTCGATTCCAGATGTCGTAAAAAGCGTAGACTGTGGTGATGCTGCTGCGCGCAAGGCAATCATTTCCAAACGGTTTGATATTTTGCAACCATTTTATAGTGAAAAGCACCAAATGACCTATTCTAATGTGGCGTTTGTGCGATTAGTGTCCCTATTCCGGGCTGCAAAACAAGCTTGCTCAATTTTGATAAACGACTATTCGAGAATGCACCTTATGGCTACATGCCCCGTTTCACCACACGCGTCTAGCGTGGTGATTTAAAATAGTAGCATTCGAATGATGGGGAGTAATTTATCACACTCTCCTTCAAGGCACCCGCAAGCTCGTAATGAAAGTCTGCTTCCAAGAGTGCCCGCTAAAAAGAAAAATATATATTTTAGAATGATTTGCCTATATGTACTTCAAATCGCCGTTCACTCGCCGTGCTGCCTCACAATGCATAAAGAGGCTACTCCAATGCACTCTTTAGAGGCTACGTTAAAATGCAGCGCCACCTCTGAAAATGTGCAACCTTTGAAATGGTATTTCGTACTTTCACAGTTTATTCTTGTGTCTAGTTGCTTATTTTTCAAAAACATACGACATCACTATGGAATTTAAAATCAGAAAACTGCTTTGGAATCTTTTGTTAAAATGATTTTCTTTGTGTGCTAACCTTAATACAACCCGCCACTCAGCTCAGGCCACCGCGAGTTCCCTGGGATTCTGTTAGCACGGTGTTACTAAATATGTGTCGCACTTTATTGGTGGTTATCTTTAATAGCCGCAGGACTCTACTATGTCTCTGATGAGGCAAACTTACCTCTGTCATCTAAACGCGCATTTCCTAACCTAAGGTCTTTTACTGAGTCACTTTCCATATTCTTGACTGCTTTGAATAGGTTATACGTGGGCAGCTGTGAACAGTGATAACAGCCATGCATTCCTTCAATATATAAAGCTGAACGCTTCATTTTGTGCGAACCTGCTGAGTAATTCGTACGTCCTCGTCTCTTCCCTGCAGAAGAAAGATTTCGTAATAAATAAGCCGCCGTGGTCAAAAAGTTTCGTTGAAGCATATTTCTGGTACGTGCAATGTCGTATATTTCGAAGCAGGACTAAATTGTGCACTTTCAAGCTCGTCTCTCATCCCAAGGACGAATTTTAGTTTCGGTTTTGGCTTTGCTCGAAAGAGGAGAACGTTATTCATTTGAAATGTGTTGTTTTGTTTAGTGCCGCCAGTCTGCCGTTGGTGCTTTGCTGAAGGGACTACGAGATTATGAAGTGTAATGTTTCCCCAGGGTTTCTTTTATTACGGCAATAGAGGACGTCTTCTCCATGAAGTTATCGATGCTCAGAAGCGAACTCTGCACAGCTCTGTAACTATGAAAATAACTGCACTTTTTATGACAATTTGTGGCATAAAGTTTTCTGTAAGCTGCTTTCAGTGTTACGTCGTGAATGCCAACCTAGCAAGGCTCCTCTTTAGAAGGAGTGATTATTGTAAGAGATATATGTAGGGTTGGAGAACAGCCTCATGTACTTTAGAAACAACCTTACCTCAGTCTAAGCCGCTGGTAATGGAGCACGGCATATGTTTGTTGGTTTGTTCGGTTAAAGATCCCAAAGCGGCTCAGGCTATGAGAGACGCCGTAGTGGAGGGCTCCGAAAAATTTGACCAACTATTATTCTTCTATGTGAATTGACATCTCACAGCACACGGGCGCCTTGCTTTTCGCCCCCATAAAAAAGCGGCCGCCATGGCCGATTTCACATCCTAGGAAGAAGTCCAGCGTCCTAACCACTACACCACCAAGGCGCGGATCACGGGTGATGCGGGTGATGTGAATGATTAATGGAGCGAGGCAAGTTGTGAACTATCGGCGAAGTACTGAACTCTCTCTTTCATAATAAATATCACTGAACTACTGGGAGCCACCTGTCAGCAAGGATGATATTTATCTGAAGGAAACTACTCACTACAAAAACGTTAGTAGCGGTGTTGCCCTGCGCAAGATCTTCTTTGAAAAGAGACCTAAAGAGCTATGCCATAGTCTTCATCCCAGTGAACAATAGTCGAAGTAAAAGCAAAATGGCAACTCTAAAGCTGCTGAATGATTTGAAGCTGTAAAAATTAATCAAGGACATCAAAGGAAATGCACAATAAGCATTGATGTATTTAGTAAGGAAATAAGGGAACAAAAATCTTTCTTCTTTGGGCATCTTGTTCGAAAAGAGCGTAGAGTAACATGAGTTCATTAATTCTTGAAGTAAAATTTTCAAGCTTGCGGAAACGGATGATCAACCTTCGTTCACAAAAGCTTCGGCGGGGTCGTGCTAGAAGAGACGTTATTTGATCGCCACTTCTCAGCAAGACTCGTTTCGGTGGCCGCCATTCATGGCTTTCTTCATGATCTTCCAGGAACCTGAGCATACTGAGAAATTCTTGTCTCCACTACACGAACGCCGGATTAAACCAATTTTATGACAGGGTTATTCTCCTTGCCGGATTGTTCGCTCCTCATTGCCCGTATATATTTATTTGTCATTTTGATGTTACCGATCGTAGAAATAAAACCCAAGTTCAACATAGCGCAAAAGAGCGCACCGCCTCATCGCTCCTTTGAGAAAATGCGTATCCGTCGTGCCTTATCGTATATTCTTTTCACGGGAGCTCTGCTGGCCTGTAAAAACTACTGCCGCCAGCGCTTCATGTTTCGGTCATTCTTTGGCAAGCCAGGGATGATTTATTACCCACGTTTGCTATCCAAGAGCTGCCGATGTTTTTTAAGCTGAAGGGACATCGGGATGGATTCGCGTGAAATATCAATGAAGGATTTTTTTCTAGTTCCCTTGTCTTCACACTTATCACCGCGTGAGTATAAAACGGCTTTGCCAGATGGTTTTCTGTTCACTGTCATTTTAACTGGTGAGCGATTCTGAGACGTCTAGTTTGGCTAGTCAGACACGTGATTGTTATAAACCAACAAAATTTCACAACAGTGTACAATGTAGATAAATCTATATTCCGTCAACGTTCTTAAACACAAAATTTTAATAGCTAAGGAAACAATATTTTCACGTGGTGGTGACAATGCTATTGGCAACAACTGAGGAGACTTCTTCGCAAGAATCAACCCTTTATTGGGCTGACTTGCTCCCGAAAAAGAACTAAACAATCGATGGCGACGACAGCAACGATCGTGCTCAGCTGTCTCGCAGTGATCTTCGATCTACGAATACCGGTTGCACGCGTCAGGGCTCGATTTAAAGGCTGCACAGAAAGATGGAGATAAAACCGTAACCGGTAACTAGCCCAACTTGGAACATTGCAGAAACACATGCGAGTTGCCGGAACCTTCGAGATACATCTCGGCGCATTTTTTGCGACCAAGAAACTGTTAAAGCTACTGCTGGCGACAACGAGCATGAACAAACAAAGGATACAGAATTGATACGCTTGAAGAACCAAAGTGATAACGCCGCATGTCGGCGACTGCTAAAAAGACAACAAATAGAGCTTTGAATGATTCGCGGCATTTATCCCTCCTTAAAAACTTCCCCTCGATGTCCCAAATAAACAAAGCAACTTGAACATAAACATCACAAACATTAAACACCGCGGATTCGTTACCATGCGTAATGTGGCTTGAGACGAACAACATGTACAATTTCTGGGCATACGCGTCGCCGTTGGGATGCTGTTGTGATGCGGCGACGTCTTTTCGCCGCTTCCATTACGTGAGGCAGCATTGCATCAAGCGTGGTCCTTGGGTCCCTGCCATACACAAGCTTTAACGGGGTTGCCCTCGTCGTCTCCTGGATAGCCGTGCAATACACGAAGATCACGTACGCAAGATGACGTCCCAGGTCTTTTTTTCGGCTTCAACGTAGATGGCGAGCATGTCCGCTATCGTTTTATTCAGACGTTCCGTGAGTCCGTGAGCCTGTGGGTGGTATGCGGTCGCCCTCCGGCGGCTTGTCTGGCTGTACTTCAGGATGGCTTGAGTGAGCTTGATGAGCGCTTGGGGGATGAGCACTTGGGGAGATGGCTTGATGAGCACTTGGGGGGCACTGTGTCACAGGAGAATGCGCTCGACGGAAAACTAGCTACTTGTCCTGCGGTACTATTAGGCTGTGCCTTCTTTTTTTTTTTACTTCAGCGTAGCGGGTAAATGTAATCGGTGGTCACGATGACCCATTTGTTACCCGCAGATGACGTCGGGAAGAGACAGATCAGATCCATCCCAATTTGTCAAAACGATTTCGCCGGGGGTGATATGGGATTTAGTAGCTCAGATGATCTGATCGGAGGCAATTTGCGTCGCTGGCGTTCACGGCATGTTTTACGTAATGGGCAACGTGGTCAAGTAACCGCGGCCACTAATACCTCGCATGAATCCGATGCCACGTGCGCACCATCCCGACATGCCCTATTGCCGTTCCTCGAAAAGCGCAACAACGAAAGTGCCCGGTGCGTCACTCACAAATAAAACACAACCTCGTGTTTTGTTCGAGCATGAAGCGCAGTGCGGAAATCGAAATGCAATATTAATAAAATAGTTTTATGGATTGAGATTACTTACTGTAAAGAGCGTAATACATCGGTTGCGGCCGTCGCGCCATCTTTGCTGCGTTGACAAAGTTAGCTTAAAAAAATTGTCGCGGCGTAAATTCGTGAAAGAAGAGTTTAAGGCATGTTAAAAGGCGATTGTTGCTGAGAGCTGTCTCTGAACGCAACGTTAAAGTATCATACACTCACTGAAGACAGGAATTGATTACGGTGAAGGTAATTGTGTAGTGTAACCGTTGTCATACCGTCACATCCTGGCTGCTTTCGCGGCTGCGTTCGTTGTTATTAAGAACAAAAAACATCGTATTATGCAACCTAAAGGGTAACATACCCCAGGAAGTATGGTCGTAAAATATTTAAATGTGAATTTCAAAACAAATTGTACCTACAGAAATCGAGAACGTGTCTTACAATAAGGTACGTGGTGTTAATCTACGGCGCCACACTTATTCGTTTTCATTCAACGTCCTAAAGATGGCGCGACGGATGCACCTGGCATTATCAGAGGATTACAGCAAGCAATTTTAATCCAGCAAACTATCTTATTCCACATGCATTTTAGTTTATGCACTGCAATATATACTTAAAAACATATTGCTTTATACTGACTTCCTTCTTGTCCTGTTAAAGTTTTTAGTGACGCCACCCGGCACTTCCGATGCTGCAGGTTTCGGGGAATAGCAATACGCGTCGGCGCATTTTAGAATGCCGGCAAAATTTCGTTTCCGAGTTTCTTAGGTACGACAAAGGGGTATGTGGTCTTGTTGGGCGCGAAGTTCACGTGGACGTCATTTTGGAGAGTGAAAGATGAACTGACGTCTGAAGACAGCAGGAGGGGAAGTTGTCTTTCCTCCTGAGTAGTCCGTCAAGTCCTTCAACTCACGGTCTAAGCGCTGCTGTTGAGCGAAGCTGCTGGCGCTTACCAGTCCCAAGAAAGCGTCGTCGTCGTCCTGTGGGGGCGCGTACACAGAGGCCCGGGACAAGCAGTCTGCATCAGAATGCTTGCGATCAGACTTGTAGGCCATTGGGATGTCGAAATAATCTCCATCTAGCAAGGCGGCCGGAGAGACCTTTCAAAATGGCGAGCCAGCAGAACGCATGCTGGTCGCTTACTACCTTGCATGGCCGACCACATAGGTAGGGGCGGTACTTTGAAGTGGCCCAGATGATCGCGAGGCACTCCTTTTCGGTCGTCAAGTAATTTGCTTCGGCTTTTAAGAGCGACCTGTTAGCGTAGCGATTACTTGCTCCTGGTCGGCACTCTTCTGAACGAGGAACAAGAACGGCGCCTTGGCCCACACTGCTCGCGTCGGCATGTACCTCAGTTTTGGCGTTCTCATCAAAGTGCCTGAGGACCGGAGGGGACTGTAAGCAGCGCTTAAGCTCCTCAAAGGCTCTCGCTTACCGTGCATCCCATTGAAATGGCACGTCTGCCTATGTAAGCTACGTCAAAGGTTCGGCGAGGCGCGAAAAGTCCTTACCAAATTGTCAGTAATACGCGCACAGTGCAGGGAATCTACGCAGAGCTTTCTTATCACCTGTCTGCGAAAACTGCGATCGCAGCTGCTTTCTCTGAGTCAGGGCGGACTCCCTCCCTGCTGATGATATAACCCAGAAACATCTCTTCGTTGGCGAAGTGACATTTCTCTGCTTTACACATTAAACCTGGAAACTTGATTGTGGTAAACACTGTTCGAAGCCTTTTCAGATGGCCTTAAAAGTTTGAAGAGATGACGACAACGTCGTCTAAGTATACAAGACGAATTTGCCATTTGAAGACAGCCAGTACGGTGTCCATTACTCGCTGCAATGTCGCTAGTTCAGTGCAGAGGCCGAATGGCATTACCTTGAACTCTAAAAAGCCATCTGGCATGATGAAGTGGTATTCCCGCGGTCTCTTTCACCAACATTAATTTGCCAGAACCCGTTCTTCAGGTACACCGACGAGAATGATTTAGCGTTACAGAGCCGATCTAGTATGTTATCGATGCGAGGAAGTGGGTAGACATCCTTCTTCGTTATGCTTCTTAAGCGGCGGTAATAAAAACAGAAAGGAAGTGTTCCGTCTTTATTCTTCACCAGGATGACGGGTACTGCCCAGGGACTTTGCGAAGACTGGCTGACGTCGTCACGAAGCATTTTATCGACTTGCTCTCGTATGGCTTGGCGTACTCGCGGCAATACTCGATAGGGGCTTTGACGAAGAGGTCTGGTATGTTCGTCAGTGATAATGCGGTAGTTTTCCAATGGAGTCCGTCCGATCCTCGACCCTGACCAAAAGCACTCACTGCAGCTTTTAAGAAGACAGCGAATCTGGTCTTGTCTGCACCAGGGTTATACTGGGTTGACGTCGAACATCGGGCGATTTCCTCGCGGTTGGATGCATCGTGTGTGGGCTGGTCGGTTAAGGCTAAGACATCTCGGGTGTCTACTAGTTCGTCGAGGAAAGTGACAGTTGTGCCCCTCTTAAGGTGCCAGTATTCTTCGGTGAAGTTCGTCACTAGCACCTTAGCTTGTCCTACCCTGATCTTGGCGATGCCTCTTGCGATGCCGAGACCTCGTTACAAGAGCAACTGGGCGTTTTATTCGATGACACCTTCGGGAGTTTTGATTTCTACGTTACCTGCTTAGACTATGAGGCTTGATCGGGACCATGCGGTCAATTCTTCGTCCAGTATGTTCAAAGTGGGAGGCTGCGTCGAATTCGTAGTAGTAGGTACGGAGTTGTTCGTCGAAAGCTTGATGTGCTTTGATCGAAGGTGGATGATCGTCCGATGCTCATTCAGAAAATCCAAGCCCAAAATCAGGTCGCGAGAGCGCGGCTACAGAATCACAAAGCTGGCAGGATACGTGAGTTCATTCACAGTTACTTTTGTGTGCAGCGTCCTGGCGATGTAATAGGGTTGCCCCCAGCGGTGCGGATCAGCGGACCATCCTAAGCGGTAGTTGCTTTCCTGAGCTGGGAGGCAAACATTCCGCTGATGAATGAATAGTAACCTCCGGTATCGACTAGGGCAGTGGCTATGCGACCGTTGACAGCAACTTTACCATGGCTTGTTCGCGTTCTCGCATTGCACGTCGGCCTTGGTGTCCGATCTCGGCTCTGTTGTTTATTCAGGTCACAGCAGGGGCACACCGTTGTGACTTCGCTGGGCGGCGGTGTCGGCTTGAACTCAGGTCTTGTCGTCGATGTTGTCGTACGTAGCGGCGGTGTCCCTTTAGAGCCTGAACACGTGATCGCCGAGGTAGTTTTCATAGAATGCGTCGTTGTGGAAATGATGTCGTCATCTCTCGTCGTTGTCGGCGTATTATCTTCGTCTTTTCGCCATTGAGCAACCTAATCTCCAAAGGTTGCTATATATAGTTTAGTCTAGGGGGCTAGGGGCTTTCCTCGCACACTGTCATCATAGCTGCGGCCTGGCAACAAAACACGGGCCCTGTACGGCGATAGAGACCTGAACCGACGGCTTGATGGCACAAACTCTCCGCTGCGCAAACTGGTCTTGATTTTTATTGCGAAAGCAATACTACTTGCACTTTCAAGCCTTCGCGTAATAGGCCGCAGTTACGGCTTACCCACGTGACGCTGTGACGTCACAGCCCATGAGACACTCGCGCTGGCAGGAGCCGCCAACTTGAGTCTCTCGTTTCACATGGGATGATTGTGTCAGAATATTTAACGTGCGCTGACATCGCACAGCACACGGACGCCTCTTCATTTCGCAAACACAGCCACCGAGGCCGGGTTTGAACCCGGGTACTCCGGCACAGTAGTCGGGCGTCTTACCACTGCACCACCACGGCGGGGCAATGGTGCCTAGTGCAGACAGAAGAGAAAATAGAGAAGAAAAGGAAGAGGGGAAGAAAGACGCGCGGCGCAACATTAGCCGTCGTCCACCACCGAAGCGGTGGTGGGTGCAATGACGGCCTACAACAGATAAAAATTAGGTGGCAGGCTGGTCCCCGCCGCAAGCGGCGGTGACCTACCTGCCCCAGCCCCATCAGGGGAGTGGTTAAAGATCAACAGGTGGTTGAAATTACTCCGCAGCCCTCCACTACGAATCCTCTTACTCTCTTTCCACTTTCACTCCCACCTTCCTCCCTTCCCTTACGGCGCGTTTGAGGTGTCCACGGAAATCAAGTTAGAGAGTTACCGCACCTTTCCCTTCCTATAAATAAATCAGCCGCGGCTCAGATGGCAGGAGCTGCCAACTTGGGTCTCTCGTTTCACATGGGGCGGTTATGACAGAATCAGCCTGCTAGGACCCTGGCATTCACGTTACCCCTATAGGCCACTAAACTGATTGATTTATAGGTAGGGAAAGGCGCGGTAACTGTCTCACTTGTTTTCTGCGGACACTGCAACCGCGCCGTAAGGGAAGGGAGGAAAGTGGGAGTGAAAGTGGAAAGAGAGAAAGAGGAGCCATAGTGGAGAGCTACGGAGTAATTTCCACCACCTGGGGATCTTTAACGTGCGCTGACATCGCACAGCACGCGGACGCCTCCCCGGTTCGCCTCCATCGAAACGCAGCCGCCGAGGTCGGGTTCGACAGTAGTCACAGTAGTCGAGCGTCTCACCACTGCACCACCCCGGCGGGGCTCTATAGGCCACTAAGGCACGTTCATATGGGTTGGTTAGAGCGGGGCTTTATATGTGGGTTGCGGAAGAAGAAAAAGAGAAGAACGCTCGGTCAACCGCAGCTTCTTTCGCTCAATATGTGGTTCTGCAGCGTTGAACTCTAGTCATTTTTTGCGGTCGTTCACTGGGGTGAGGCCCTGGTGCATCGACTGCAAATCCTCGCGGGCCGATTCTTGGTATGGGCAATGGCGAACGATGCGGCCAGCCCCAACCGAATGGAAATAGTTTTGGCGTTTGTTCTATGTCCTTCAGGCGTCACATTTCCTTTGGCTTGAGGGTCATACGTAGGCATGGCGAAGGGGGCGCCAAGGCGCGTTGTTCAGGAGTGACTTGATCGTGTCTAGAGGGCTTTGAGAGTCTCGTCTGAAAGCAGGTCGTCGTAACGCAGCAGCATAGTTCATTACTTTTTGCCCTTACGGCGGAGCTGTCAGAGCCATCGCGTGAGGAACGCACAATGCCCGTTGAACTTCACGGAAGCCGCCCTCGAGTAACGCAACCTGTGGCTGCGTTGAAGATTGGAGCAGTCTGCGCAGCCTTTATCGAACGACCTCACGGATAACCTCTCGCAGGCTGTCTCTGCTTGCAGGCGAGGCGTCATAGTGGCCTTTGGGGAATACTTGGTTAGATCGCTTGTACTGGCGGTTCCTTGTTTCCAAGGTATTCGCTATACTCGCTGCTTCCTGGCAGAATTCCGTCACATTTATTGGCGGTTGTCGTACTAGATCGGCAAAACGTTGTTGCTTTACACCGCGAATCAGGAAGTTAACCTTGTTTTCCTCAGTAATGCCAGGATCGGCGTGGCGGAAGAGATGCTTCATCTCTTAACGTAAGCGCGGATGTGCTCATTTAGAAATTGAATCCTGGTTTCAAGGAGATACTGCGCTTTCTTTTCTAAAGACACTTACAAATACCTTGCGTACATGGATACCTCAAACACGTATATTATTTGCCGTTCACTTATATTGTTCGTTTCCAGAATTTCAGAAAAGAGAAGTTCTTCTTTGTTGGGAAAGCTTGTGCGTAATTGCAACGCCTTTTTTTCCCCTAGTTTGTTTCCAGAGCTGTGGCGTCCTGACGCTAGATGGGGTCAAATTACAATCAAGCCAGTGCATTTCCAACACTTAAGTGCTTACTTAAACATGGTGAAAATGCTAAGGATGAAGGACGCAGCCAAATGAGGCATTTTTCTATTCGACCGGAGAACAAATGATGAAAACGTTAATTTGATTGAAGAGTTTACTTGAAGCTGTTTCCTGCTTTTAAAGGGCCTATGGCATCAGTTTCCTTGATATAACGAACTATCCTATTGACGAGGTTATTCCACCAAGGTTTTCAACTTACCAATCAGTGTGCCATTAGGCTGGAGTCGTCAAAACGTATCTCATATCTAGTGGCACCTATTGCACTATAACTTGGGCTTTGTCATTGTATTTGCTAAAATGTTTAAGCATTACTGTCAGTGCGAATTTGATAGAAAATAAAATCACCCATGGTGCTTTTGACTGTTTAGAGTCAGCACTTTGGACCTGATTAAAAATTAGGAAAGACAATAAATGAATTTGAGTGCTTTTTCTAAGTAAATATGCCTGATTTTAGCAATATCCCCCCCCCTGCACTTCCTAATTTTTCTCCGTGTTCGTCGAGGTAGGTTGCCAAATTGGTTGGGACCGTTCGCGCCCGATAGAACCTTTGGATTTTCTGGCATTGAAAGTGGCACAGACGAACGTTATAAAAATGAACGTGCATTTCATTGCCATTGAAGTAAAATACGGCTGTATTACACCAGTACAAACATTGGACACAATACTAGAAGAAAGAACTTTGCTACGTGTTGAATGGTTGGCAGACTACACTCGCAAGACTAAATTGATTTTGCATATTTACACTTGTGCAGCCGCCTTTAAAGTAAAGTATGTAGGTAAGTTTTGGTGTGTGCTTTTCCCTTAGAGTTTATATATTTATTTCACCGCACCTTGGGTGCATATTGTAATGCTCACTTGCAGCCGGCTGTGCTGGTGCAGTTCTGCCGAGGATTTGTGTTTGGGTAGATTTATGTTTCTAGAAGCCAGAAAATAAAATATGACCCTATATGAGCAGCTTCTCGGAGTACAGGATATTGTTAGTCAAATAATGCAATATATAAAACGAAGTATTGGGAGGAAAAATAAAAATAAACGTTGCAACAAGTGATTATTTGCAACCTCGAAGTTCTGCATTTTTTGAATACAGGGAACCACCGAGTTTTCATTAAGAGCGTATTGGAGGCGCCCGCCATGGAGTGCATTTAAGTTTTCGTGGCTCCTCGCGCGACCAGGCAGAGATTTAATAACACTAAGACAATTGACTTAAGAGGTTCCGCGTCGGCTCCAGCTTGTTCTACGTCAAATACGTCAGCAAAAACTTGCCTTAAACATTGCAGTCTTTATATGGTTTAATGAAGGGACTGACCTTTTCTAGAACAGAAGCTAATACAATCCCGTGCTTTGTATGTCGTAGAATGTTTGTCAGGTATCTATTTCAATTTTTCATTGCATGAAAATGCGTAGCAATACATATTTTTATGCACGCTGCGCCTAACATAGCGAGAGTTTAGGAGCCAGATTTTGTACAAGAAGCTGGCAGCATATAACAATTTGCTAGTTAGAAGACAGAATATAATACAGGAAGAAACAAAAATCATTTTTCACATCACCGCGCAACAGCATTAGCTTTACCTTCTTGGTGGGTAACGCCAGTACTACTTATATTTAGTAGGCGTAAACTCTGCACACAGCGAGGGAAACAGGGAAAGATTCTTGAGGTCTTTCTTTAAATTGTTCACGCTTCCAACCACGAGAACTGACTCGCGCTCAAGTTCAAGTCGCCAATAAAACAATGGCATCCCATGAACAGGGAATATTAGTCAACGACATGACCGCACGACTTGTATTTTGTGGATTTGTAGTTCTGATCACACCACAGCCTTTAAAAAGAGCACATACTGCACTGTACATTCTACCACTCGATTTCCTCAAGAGTAAGAACTGAATTATTCTCCATCTAAATAATACTCATAAGAAAGTGATTTTGCAGCGAATTAGTATCCGCTATTGATGAATATTTTATCATTGCAATCCTTTTAGAAGAATATTCCCTTCCTGAATGTAGTTGCATGTACTAAATATGAAACCTAAGGTTAAATGGATATCTGTCTGGTCGTTTATATTATTTCATATCAATCAATTGATTCATTTATTAATTTTATTTTTCCAGAAAGCAAGCTGGATGCTCTCCTGGGACGAACGTTTGACTAAACGTAGTACACAAAACGAAGGCACAGCGAAAGAATATAACACCAACAAACATTAATTAGTAGGTGGATAACCACTTCAAAACTTTACATTGGCATTAGATATTATATATCTTATGTCATGTAAACATCGTTTACATTGTTTACATTTACATCGTTTACGTTTACGTTTACATTTACATCGTTTACATTAATATATATATATATATATATATATATATCAACGTTTCAATTTTTATCTGATAAGTTTTATATCAATGCCATTGTGGTGATTTCACTAATACCTTATGATTCAGTGGTGATTTCGACATGGGGTGTTTTCTTTGAATGAACTGGGACTGGTAGTAAGCATAGTTTTACAGCGTGTCACTGTGGTTCCTGACTCTCGAGTTGACATGAATTCACCAAAACTTTGAAGGAATTATCTATCAGCATTATAAAGAAATCAGAAAACACAAGCCGTTCACAACATGACAATTACACTGGGCATGCGAAATAAAAAAACAATCAGTAGTTACAACTTAAAACAGTAAACTGTAATACAACATATTATTTAGTGCTCTAAATAATGATCCGAGCTCTATTCGAATCAGGTTTACTATGCAGGAGTCTATTGAGTAATACTGGAAGGTTGTGAGCCAAATACTGAAGCATGTAAACTGTACAAAATCACGGAATTTCCCATACATCCGGATTTCTAGTGGATATATATTAGTGGTTCGGCGCTGTAAACATGCCAATGAGGCTATGTCGCTCTTAACTGGGGGTGAGCAAAAGTAGTATGGTTATATTTGACTGATAGCTTTGGCCTTTGACCAAAGTTTTAAAATAACAAAATTTCTTGCATAACATCCTGTAAAATGAACAACACTCTCATTATTTGCGTTAACTGGAAAACGCCGGCATTTGCTGCACGTCATCTAGAATCCGCAGTTCTTACGACCACCACCGCTTTATCTAAAAATGCCGATGTAGGTACCTCCCCCTTGAGTATGACCTAGCTCAGTCGACAGCGCCCTCAGCACCACCGGTCTTTAGGTAATGCTCAGGGAATCCCTAGCCGCCTTGGCCATCCCTACATCGATGGAGGTGGGGCGGGTTTGCAAATCAGCTCAGGCGGATGCAGGCCTTCTGGAGCAGCTTCAGAGAGCTTCCGCTGGAAGTGTAAGCAATAGATCTTAATGCCTCCCTCTACGAGGAGAGATCCGGTTGGGAAGAAGGGCGCTGCTTAATGCGCAATTACGCTCTCGGTGGAGGACAAACTTAGCGCCAGCTAGGACATGATTGGTGGCACTCTGCACTATAGCTGGTTCCTGTAAAGAACAACGAAGAGCACTGCGCATATCTCCGGCGCCCATAAAATATTTTAGATGGTCCAGTGAATAGCAACCAGTTAAATTTTATTCACTGCTGAATTTTATTCCTTTTAGACTTCATCATAGAGCGAACATCGCGCGTATGAAGTTACATTCAAACAAGCGGAGGTCTAGTGCACACCAAGCCGTAAATGAGCATAATATATTTATATTGCGCCGGCAAGTATACCAGCAGTAAAAACAAGAAAATACTTTTATGAGTGAAATAAGTAAGCGAATTAAGGAACAAATAACGAAAGATATAAAATCTGATTAAAGAGAAACCAGTAACAGGAAGGTAAAAAGTAGCAAAGACAAAATGAAATTACTAGAAAAACAAAGCAAATAATGAAAAGAGCCACGTACTTTTGGTAACAAAACTTATCGCTAAAAAGAAATCAACATTTCAATTTTTATCTGATAAGTTTTATATCAATGTCATTGTGGTGATTTCACTAATACCTTATGATTCAGTGGTGAATTCGACATGGGGTGTTTTCTTTGAATGAACTGGCACTTGTAGTAAGCATAGTTTTACAGCATGTCACTATGCTTCCTGATTCTCGAGTTGACATGGGTTCACCAAAACTTTGAAGGAATTATCTATCAGCATTATAGAGTACATTACAGATAGGGAGGCTTAACGTAGTGGTGAGATATAAGGTTTACGTCATAAAGCGACATCGACCAATATTCATGAGGCTGTAGACTATAAGCAGAAGTAACGACCACCTGACACCTAATAATATACGCTATCTTACATTACAAAATAACCATGCGTTTGGTTCTTCCACAAAATCGTAACCTCCATGGCGGAACTGCGTTCTCGTTCTCACCATGAGCAGCCAAGTGTACTAACAATTGAGCCTCCTCGGCTGGGTTAAAGCTGAATCAAGAAAAAGAATACAAGGTCAACTCCAGGGTCATGTCTAACAAACGCCATAAACAGTAATCGGATGCTTTTCTTGCTACAAGATATGCAGAATAAAATTACAAAGCACTTCAGTTGCTGCCAAGCTACTTTTAATGATCAAAATAATGTCTCATAATGGAGCTCTCGTCGAGACGAGTTAGTTTCACGGCCCATGAGTTTTAATGTTCGCAGTAATATTATACAGAAATAAAAAAGAGACCGATGGGCATAGCATTATAAGGCGGGATCATCATACAACACGTATTTTTTTTTATACAGAGCTTAGGGGCCGGATGAATGAATCGTGTCTACTGAAGCAACAACGCCATATCTAGAACGAGTACTCCCTACACAAATTTGGGCGGAAACAAACATGTTTGCTTTCCTTTCGCTAATCGAGGTTTCCCTGAATAGAGTACGTTTTACAGCTGGGCGAGATCGAAGCGTAACAAAACCGACTGAAATATTTGCTTCCGTGTGTAGGCTGAGAGTAGTGTTCGCTGCTAGTCGTTGACGTGAGTAATTGGATAAAAATATGTCCTTAGCCAAATATTCATAACACCATTAAAGTGAGCTTTTTTTATCGCATTCGACATTAAATATATTTAAATGTTAGCAAAAATGCGCATGGTAATTGGAAGCAGTATAACACATACTTTTCTGTCAGCATATGATTAATATGAGAGTAAATAGAGTTTTCTGTGGAAAAAATACTTCAACATACCTTAGTCGATTTTAATGTGCGTAGTCGTCTATAAAGTAAGCCACGGACTACCAAAATGCACAACATTATATATTTAGTGAGAGTGAAGAAGGCATGCCCTAAACATGGTGTACCTGATATTGATTTTTTACGCACAATTCCTCAGGATTACGAACAGTAATATGCAAAGTAAACTCGAGTAGTGCATAGATTGCTGCTGGCAGATTTTTAAAATAATCAGACCGAGTACGGATCAATATCCTTGACGACTACAGTTATTAGCGCCTATATATACATACTGATTGCCATTGTCAGCCATACATGCTTTCAACCCCCACAGGAGAGGAAAGTGAGGCTTATTTGTCCCTTCTTTAACATCGTGCCCCTAGCCCACAGGTATGACAACACAATAAAGAAATTGTAAGTTCAGCGAGTAGAGTGACCTCAGCACTGAGTGATCCTAAAATCTTTTTGTTGAAACATAAGAGGTAAGAATGTAACTTAGAAGGTCATCCTCTTGTAATGTATTTCTGCATTCTCTTATTATACCTCAAATAGAAGGAGATGTGCGGAACCTTTCGTGCGCTTTTGAGGCTTGCAGGTAAAACAAACCTTGTGCATTATACCGCCTAAAACCTCCCAGCTAGTCTATGTTTGTTTCAAAGAAACATATTTAAATCTCATTATTCACCTTCCTTCAATTCCCCATTTCAGTGGTGGCGGCAAGACCCCAGTCAAACAGATGAGGGGCCGCTAAGACTTCCAGTTGTTGTATAACGACCATGCACGCCGCCCATATGTGATGGACGCTGAAGCAAGGAGATTAACAAAATGCACTCGTGCTTCGCCATATGATGCGACGAATATTCCGGACCCCTGGAGAGCGTATACGCGTAGACAAGGAAGGGATTGTTGACCGATCCTCTTATCGCAGAGTGTTGACCGTGTCAATCTGTTTGTGGTGCTCAGAGCGAGAAAGCTTTCAACAGGCCAGCCTATACTGATTACTTTTTTCTTCTGTCGCACTATGGCAATCTCCGTTTTCTCTGGCTGATGACTTCCGCGGACATGATTTGTTTTTTTTCCGACCATCAACGCTGTTTCGGCACTCAAGTCCATCATGACGAGAAAAAGCTTCTCCTAGCTTGCACAGTAATGCATTCCTGACTACTCTCTTCTCTGACGGCGTTAGGCTCTACTGAGGCTCTATGCGCTGCACTCCACTTTTGCTCTCACAGCCTTGTTTTCTTTTTAAGCGCACCCAATCATGTAGATGGCACATCGCTGGATTAGCCGCAGCATTGTTAACGGCAACGCGCTGAGGCATTGCAGCGTGACACCCCAGGGATGAGTGGTGCTAGATCGCCACAGTGCGCCAAGTTTGATACATGCTTATGAAGCGGGAGGATTTGGTATAGTAGGAAGAAGTTTCGTTCCCGTACAAGGGAGAGCTCGCGAGCGTGGTGGTAATATGAGATGATTGGAAGGAATTGGCCTCATTCGGTGTCGTCCTCATCAAATGCTGAAAATGGAAGGTCATTGAATTTCAATTTTGTTTCGCTTTCAAATCAACAAATGAGGTGATCGTGTCTTCCACTCTTTCACCTTTCTGGCACCTAAACGAGTTTCCGGTGCGTAGTAGGATTTAATACGTCTACCGGAGGCTTGCGTCTGGCGAATTCCTAAGCAAAAATGCGTGTCCTGTATTTCAGCACCCGAAAGCATTGGAAATATAAAATATCAATGACTGAGAATAGCCCACTATAGAAAGCAATTATGCGTCCTCACGGTGTAGAGTTCGAGATTTCGTAGCGGTCAGTAGGAAAAATACTCATGAACATTTAGAAGGCGCTGTGTGTCTAGGCTTCTAGGGAAAGGTACGTTTCTTTAGACTAGAAGCAGTGCATTATAGATTTTAAGCGCAGGATTTTAGGATTCATTATGGTTTCAGTATATTATCAGCAGAATACCCACACGATTACATAATTTTGAAGCTGCGGAATGCTAAGTATTTATTGCGCTCACATTTTTTAAAGCTGTATACATGTTGCTATTTACTTGGTGATTTGAAATTCGTATCATGGTTTCAGGCTTAGGCAATTTTCAGGCTTTAGGCAAAATCTTGTTACCTAAGCCTTCAAGATCGGCTCCCAGGCCTCAGGCAAGATGAACAAATCGAATTACCATTGCCAATGATGACTAAAGCCACTCTAAAGGAGGTGAATATATTTATTCCTAAAACACAGTTGTGGCTTCTTCAGGGCCGAATTGTGATGACTACTTTTATCATGGGCGTTCTGCAGTAGGAAGATGACACTCCACTGTATAGCTTATCTTCAACAATCTGGAAAAACTGAATGCTCCAGATAGCCCCGTTTCTCAGAAAGATATCCAAATCACCTGGCCGCAGTTAAAGAATATAACTTATATGGAAATGAAAACGGGCTTGAATATTTAGTATAAAAAGTTTTTCGTCATCGTTGACAGTTGTCATATTAAATAGTGATGTCAGATTTCAGCGAAACCCACCCCACTTTTTTATGTTTCGCTTCCTGTTCTGTGTTCTAGGCGTGTCTAAGTGCAGTGTCTACTACTGGGACTTACACCTACATCTTCAGGATTTCATGGGCTCTGTTGGACGCACGTTGTTGGTGTTTATGTCCTCCTTCTAGCTGTGTAACCACAACTTGTTAAAATATAATCCCTTAAAATGATATTCAACAAATACGCCAGTGCCTTCCCTGGCAAGATTTATCCGGCTGCGGTCGAATGCCCGAAGGTTTCCCATGGTTGGCAGCTGAGCTTACTCAGCCGAGATTATGAAACCGATTAGCGACCAGCAGCGAGCCACTTATCAGGTGTGGTGGAAGTCGGCCAGCGGCCCGACCAGCACAGACCCGCAACTGAAACTGTCCTTTTTGGCCACGGCTACTAAGCCGATTGGCTGGCCAAGATTAGATGCCAACCAGGTTACCTGGTAGCAGGAAGCGCCAAAAGCCCAAGCTTATCTTCCTACCGAATGCCAACTGCCGGTGCAGGATATTGGTGGGCAGGTTCACAACTCTCTCATAACGCCAATCGCGTTCATAAGGTGTCATACGGGCAATCGACATTAAGTAGATCAAAACGCAAACCCAGTTACCGTAAATATTTACTACTATATTAATTTGGCAGATACACCTGCTCAGCAGGTTTACCTAACATCTGAAATATATTCTGCATGAACAAACTTACGCTAATAGATATGCACTGTTTATTGGATCAAGGGCACTGGGACGGATGGAACGGATACTAATATTTCATAGCGCTCTTGTTTGAGTAATCACGAGCATTTGATTTTAGGAAATAATAATCGGAGTTTTAAATAAACGTTCTGAAACAGTTCCTGAAACAGCAGATAAGCCTTACTTCTCGGCCTCAGTACTATAGTATCTGTTTTATTTCCCAGTGGATACATAAACTTGAGTTGACCGGCATACAATCAGATGTACAATGTCGTTGGTTACACTCCCTACCGCAAAGTGTTCTAAACTTAGCTAGCAGATGGGCGATAAAGGGCGAGATAAATGGTAAATGGCATGACACAACTCTGAACGTTGTACAACGAAGGGCTGTGTCAAAGATTTGATGCCATATCTCGAGCGTATTTTCCCTGCATGTTTCTTCTCATTGTTGTGTTACTGCTTTTGCAATGGCGATGACGACACTTTTTTGGACCGAGGAAGCTGTATGCTCTTTAGCGTAATGTTTAAAGTGCCTACAGTTATAGACTTCAACAAGCGCTACTGACGTGGTAATCGTTACGACTGCTTTTGTTTAAGCTCCGTGAACACTGAACAAACACCAATCAAGGAAACAAACTAATGGCAAACTCAAATGACCGCAGCAAAGAATAAAACTTCAAATGGGTGGACGTATAAAGCACACAAGGGCAGAAAAACGAGGATTGACGTGCATTGCAAGTATATGTTAGATAAACTCTCTGATAGAAAAGTAAGCAGAGAAATCGAACCCAGCTTCATACCGCGCTAGCTACCCAGCGAGCCGGCGCGCGTGTCGTCATTGGCCAGGTCAACATCGAGACGAAGGGACGGAAACCAAAGCGTGCGTTTTCTGCCTGATTCGCTCTCCAGTGGCGACAGAATTGGCACAGATCGCTCTTCATTACTCAAAGCGCGTTTTATTGATTTATCTACGGGCTCCTTATTAGCTCCCACTCGACTTCAAGGTGAACATTTCATAAGCTTGCTGGTAACGCATCTATTTTTGAAACATACAAAAATTTACGATCAGTGAAGTTATATTGGGCACACGTCGTGGGGTGTTAGAGAACGTTTCCTAGGTTGTCGAAAGTGGCTTTGCTCTTTAGGTAGGTGGGGAGTTGTTTAGTCCTAAAATGCCCGATGTGTGGGTCATATTTGGTGCGTCATGCATGTTCACACACTGTGCAAACAAATCTGTAGCAATGCGTTAGACGTATTAGTGACCGAGGTGATAAACAATTAGTTCAAATGACCAGCACGGCCTCCTTAAATGCACCGAGAAGTGAGCGCGAAAAACTGAACTGGTCGCATTGTAAAGCTGATGGTGCCCTAACGATCCCCAGAAACTGGTCTCCCAATCGCACTGATACATGCGCGACGCTGAGGCTTTTTTCCTTGTGTTGAATACCGAACTTATGTACAATATAGCAGAATGAGTTTGGTCGGGCTCAAAAGACATTTAGAAGTACAAAAAATCCATGAGGTGCATTTGACATTTCCTAAAACGCTATTCGATTTCGCTCAGCAGTTAATGAACTATATGAGCTAAACAACAACCAACTCCAACACTGAAGTCCTATACACCTTATGTCTGGTTGCAGGGGACACCTAATGGTTCAATATCGCACAAGGAGAGCACGGTGCAGTAATGTTCAGTAGTCATCTTGGCAGGGAAGTCATCTTGGCAGTTTATGACAGGCAGTTAGATTCTATAGCAGATAAGAGGATTGCTATAGAGGAACGTACGTACTGCAAACTCGTTTAACCAGATTGGAACAACTTGAATCTGAGGAGCACGTTGGAACGCCCTAAGGGGTGCAGTGATAGCGTACAGGTAGAACATCCACCTCGCATGGAAGAGGACCGTGGAACGAATCTCGCTGCCGCGCAATTCCCCACTGGATTAAAAGAATCCGCATGACGATGGAATTGGATAAATAGGTTTGGGTGCGACCTATCCGGTAAACACCTCCCGAAACTTATTCATTATTGATATAAACAGCGCGAACACGAAAACAAGGGACAAGAAACACGAAAGCCACAGTACAGTTTCTTGTCCCTTGTTTTCGTGTTCGCACTGTTTATATCAATAATGAATAAGTACCAACTCGCCCAACAAAGTATCTTGGTAAACCTCCCGAAACGCAGTAATTGGTCACAACTTAATATGAATACTCTAAAAAAAACCCGACCCTCAGTTCTCAGCGGCTGCGAAGCAACTAACAACGACGGTGGTCAGACTTCTGGCTCCGGATAGGCCAAGAATCTCTGTCTCCGGACAGGCCTCCATTATCACCTGATCCTTTCAACGTTGATCACTATAACCCCAGCTAGTGAGGCTAGTTTAGCAGTACTGTTGAGGAATTTGATGGTATGAAATGGGATGCGATAAGGCTTAGTGAGGTTAGGAAACTAAATGAGGCATATACTTTATTGAAGGGCGGGCATTCGTTGTGTTGTCGAGGTTTACCGGAGAGACAAGAACTAGGCGTAGGATTTTTTGTCAACAAGAACACAGCTGGCAATCTAGAGGATTTCTATAGCATTAAGGAGAGGGGGGCAGACATCGTAATCAAGCTTAATAAGCGGTATGAAGGGAGGGTTGCATAGGAATACGCGCCTACATGCAATCATGACGATCAGGCTATTGAAAGCTGCTACGAAGGCGTAGAATTGGCGATAGAGAAAGTGAAGACTCAGTATACTTTACTAATGGGTGACATCAATTTGAAAGTGCGGAAAAGCAGGTTAGACACTAAGCAGTCAGTGAGTATGGCATTGGTTCTAACAATATCAGGGGGGAGGTACTTTTTGATATTGATGTGCGAAACGATTTAAGAATAATGAATTATTCCTTTTCAAAAGGAAGAACCGCACGCGAGCATGAAAACGTTGAAGTGGGGGTATTAAAAATCAAATTGACTTTATACTGTGTTCTAACCCCGGCATTATGCAGGATGTAGACGTAATCGGAAAGATGCAATGTAGTGACCACAGGATGGTGAGGTATCAAATTAGTCTAGATCTAAAGAGGGATCGGAACAAGTTAGTAAGAAAGAATCTATCAACGAATTAGCAGGGGTGGAGGGCAGAAGAATTGAAGCTCTTGCTACAAAATAGGTATTCCGGTTAAACCGAGGATAATGACTTTGGCGTAGAAGCAAGGAACAATATATTCAGATATATCATTGCTGAGTGCACGGTAGATGTAAGCTGTAGGATAGTTGGAGTAGATGCGCCGGCAGACAACCTCAAGAGACGAGCGATTTGACTAAGAAACGCCAAATTTTGAAAGCTTCCACCCCAATAGACAGGATAGAACTGGCAGGAATATCAATGCTAATCAATAAGCGCAAAATAACCGACATAAGGAAGTGTAACGTGGAAAATTGATTATGCTCTAAAGATCGGGAGCAGCCTCAAAACTTTGACGAAGATATTGGGCACAGGCGAGAATCAGACGTATGCGCTTATAAACAAGGCGGGCAATCTCATCCCATATGTGGACAGGATAGTCGCAGTAGCCGCGTTTTTAGACTAAGGGCAATCTTAGACTTCAATCAAGCAAAATATCCAGCCCATTTTGAGAAAGGGTATTATGCTATTGATCATATCGATACCACCAACCAGATGATAGAAAAATTCTTGGAATATAGGTAGCCCTTATAAACAGCAATCATTGACTAAGAAAAAGCATTTTAGCCATTAGAAATCGCGGTAGTCATACAGTCATTACGAATTCACGATGTAGACGAACCGTACGTGAAACTACTGGAAGATATCTGTAGTGGAGATACAGCAACTATAGTTGTGCATAAAAAACTAACAAAATGTCCATAAAATAGGGGTTAGGAAACGAGTCACGATCTCCCTAGTACTATCCACGGCTTGCTTAGAGGAAGTATTCATAGGCTTGGAAATGTAGCAGGTAGGGATGAGGGTTGATAAAGAATAACTCAGTAATCTGCGATTTGCTAATGACATTGTCATGCTGAGTAACTGAGGGGATGAATTGCAAGTAATGATTGATCACAAGACAGGAATAGCAAAAAAGGAAGGCTTGAAAACCAACATACAGAAGATTAAGGTGATGTTCAATAGCCACAGGAAGGAACAGCTCTTCAGAATAAGTAGCGAAGCACTGGTAGTTGTAGGTGAATGTATTTACTTAGAACGGGTAACAACTGCAAATCCGTACCCCGAAAGGGAAATACCTAAGAGAATAATATTGTGATACAGCGGATTTGAGGGGCACATACACGTTAAGACTAGCATCCTACCGGTATCACTCATGAGGGAAGTGTACACTAGTTGCTCCTATCTGTACTCACCTATAGGGCTCAAACATGGAGGTAAAAAAAGGGGGTTTAATTAAGTTGTAGACAATGCAGAGGGCGATGGAACTAAAATGGTAGGTGTGACATTAAGGAATAGGAGACGTGCAAAATGAGTCAGAGAAAACACTAAAGTTACTGAGATTCTAGTCGAAATTAGGAAGAAAAAATGGGTGTGGGCAAGACATGTAGTGCGAAAAGAGGATGGCCGATGGGCTCTAAGAGTAACGAATTGCATTCCAAGGGAAGAAAAGCGTAGCAGGGTGGGGCAGGAAATTAGGTGGCTGGATGAGTTCAAGAAATTCCCAGTGGTCACGCAAATGCGGCTAGCCCAGGAGCAGGTTAATTGGAGCAAAATGCTAGAGGCCTTCATCGTGCAGTGTGTATAGTCCAGCTGATTATGATGAGCCGCCTGAAGCTATCGGGTTAAAATAATAGGCGTAAATAAAGGTAAGGGAAAGCAAGAGAGCAGGATATGCGAGGGAGCACGCACATGTTAATGACCTTCTAATCAAAATCAAGAAATCATAGGCAGCGGTAGGTCATGTTTTTAAGATGCAACATAATCGGCCGTCCTCAGGGTAACGAACCGGATTACAAGAGAAGACATGGGTTGCAAGAGACAGTAGAAAGTTTGGTGCATCCGCAAGATTAGGAAGTTTACGAGAACTATGTGGTTGTTTTATCAAGCCATCAGTTAGGGAGAGATATGAGAAATACTTAGTACTGATTTCAGCGTAGTCAAGGGAATGAAGATGACAATGCATAATTAGAGCTAACTACACAAAATGACGCATACTTGTGTCAAATTCAAGACGCCGCGAGCCTGACCTCCCATAGTCTTTATATTAGAACGTTAAGACATATGGGGCGAACGCGTAATTTTGGAAAGTACATTTTTAGCCTTGTTGTTTTCAAACAATCTGGCTCATGGTGCAAACATAATTGCGTGTAGACCTAGAATACTGCATAAAATTGGCATTGGATCTATTTAGGCACTTTTAGCGGCTTCTTGTCTGGCTTTTTATCTGTATTCTGCAGACTCCGCCGGAGCACGGTGAGGCACTGTGATGCAGCCTGTCCCAGATATATGTGCTAGAAACCTACAAAATAGATGAAAGTGAATAGCGGCAGCTGGTCTTCATCAAGGGCTACGGCATGCAAACGCTGTGGCTCTACTACTGCTCCGGTCAACAAAATTAGAACAATCGTAATCATGAACAAGAAGTTAGTAATGACTGTAATCTTTTCAGCTAATATGAGAGCGCCTTTCAATACGCATGTCTTAGAATATACGAAAACACTCACCGCGTGACTTAAACCAAACAAAACCAGCTGCCTGTAAACAAATACGCACCACCGAGGTTTCTATAGGATCGTTTATCTTTTAGGCTGAGCATTCAGGAGTTGTCTATTGAAACAACTGCAGGGAATTCGAACACAATTATTTACCTCTTTTCAAATCAAAAATGAGGTTTTACTCTTCGTTAGTGGCAGAAATAATTTCTTCAAGCCTAAGGAGCCAATGAATTTTCAGTCGGGCAAAACCGTCCACGCGCCTGATCCCATCTGTTCCTGTTCAAACTTTACCTGCATCAGAGCGACGACAAAAGATGGGGGAAATCAGAAGACTTCGCTGTGAGCACAAGAGATAAACAGTAGATGGCCTTAGCATCCTCTCACTAAGGTCGCCAGTGCTGGAATGCAGATGAGGGCTGAAGAAAACGTTTGATGTCACCGCTCACAGAGGAAGAGGAATCTAAGCACAGCCTGTAGAAGCTTGCTGGCATAGCAAGAGCTGTTTATTGCAGCCACAGTGCAATATATACGCGGCTATAGCGTATACGGGCGCTTGTGCCAACTGGTCGGCGCGTTTATTCATCGCGTACACGATCGCAAGACTGAATTCCTGCATACTTTTGTAGCCGCTTTGTTATACGTGCAAGCTGCATTCTCATTCTTCATTTTCCACTATCCGCAATCATGTTAATAAGGTACTGCTTAGTGGACGTCCGCTCTGCTGCACTTTTAATGTTACATCACTCATACAGGTGGAAGCGCCTTCATTTGCATTGCGGACACAGGACAGAAAGACAAACGTATGTAAATGCTGTGTTTTGGCGTGTCTTCTAGAGCGTGCCTCTTTGTTTTAGAGTGCCCTAATTCTAAGCTACTGCAAAGTGTGAGCCTGACATTCCGGAGGAGCTGTTCGCGCTTGGGCGTAGGTGTTTATCTGCGAGTAATCACTTCGCGTCGCGTACCCTTGCTTGTACGAAAAAAACATTGCACGTGTTTTCCCACTTCCTGACTAGACGGGAACGCCCATGCTCCCTCTAAAGGACTAATCACTTTGTATTCACGCATGTGCACACCCTAATAAGAAAGTATCTGTAGAAATGATAGCTCTCTGGCTAGCTCTTGTAGAATAGTCTCTATTTGGCCTGTCACAATACAGATGGCTGCAAAACTTCAAGGAGGTAGATCTAAACAGGTCATCTGAAGAGTCGAAGAGTGAGCGAGCAAGAAAATGGCAATATAGTTCGTGTGTTTGAGCCTTCCATATAATACAAGCACCTTAATCTTCTTCAAGGCTATTTTCAAACTGTCCTGTGTATTTTTTGCGCGACATGTGGTCAAACATATAGCGTCTCAGCAACTCGATTTGTACAAAGTCGCGAGCGAATTCATTTTTGCGCTCAGCCGATATACACAAAACGTACAGTGAGGTTAACGGTAAGAGAAAAGTTTACGTTCAGAGAAGTTATTCCTGAGAGAAACGCCTTAGAACATCATTTGGGCTTTCGTACATTAATATTGCTATGCTGGCTGTGGTTACAAGGTGCAAAACTCGCATTGGCTCTCTTGCCCGCCCTGCAGGCTTTCTTTCTCTTGACGTTGCACATAACATTTTGCTTCCCATCGAATTCCCTGTTCTCAATTTAGATAGAACCTTTTCTGCTAGCCCCCACTTTTCAGTCCCATAGAGAGTACATGTAGCATGCTGCTGTTGTATTAGTTCCTAATAGTGGATACTGGTAAACTAACTTTTCACAATTTATGAGTGCGTGCCTAATTCTAGGTCTAATGGATTGGATCTCAATTCACAACTTGTCATTAGTAGAGGTGTTCTCTCCAATATATACACGTTTTGCGATGCGGGAAAAAGTCTCGCGCGCAAAACCCGTGCATGCTGTTTCTTAGACGATGTTTTGTTCGGGTGAGAATTTTAGTAGGGCCATAAAACATCCGCTCCTAAAGTAAATGTACTTATCAGCAAAGATTTAACACCGCTATGACTTAACATTCGCATTCTTCTAATGTGTTGGGAAACTCTCACACGCAAAGTATCTGTTTACAAGCACATCTACATATGGGTTTAATTCATTGCAGAACTATTTTCCGTCAATAAGTGTTGAGGTCCATGATATCGTTAATGGGCTCTTAGCTTGGACCATAGAGAGTCAAGTTAAGGATCCCCAGGTGGTCGAAATTACTCCGTAGACCTCCACTACGGCCCTCCTTTGTCTCTTTCCACTTTCACTCCCACCTTCATTCCTTCCCTTACGGTGCGGTTCAGGCGTACACAAGGCAAGTGGGACAGATGCTGCGCCTTTTCCTTCCTGTGAACTAATTATTATTATTATTATTATTATTATTATTATATTTCTAGCCAACAATAAAGTAGCTCTTCCGCTGGATGCTCTTATCTTTCAAGACAGGTCTATAGAAATGTTTAATGAACGCTAAGTTCTTGGTGTAATATAGTTTTATATTTCCCAAATTGGGACGCTCATACAACGTAATTTCAGAGAAGGCCTCTGCTGTTACCGGTGATATCCCAAGCTTCTAACATTTCTGCCCATAACTGCAAACCTGCATGTTTACTATCCTGTATTCATTTAACGCGTTACCAACTTTATTATAGGATTACCTACACTGACTAAACCAAATACAAATACAAATAATTTTATTTAGCATCAACACTGATTATACAGTACTCGTGATGCTGCAGGGTGCTAGCAAAAAGCCTGCGATGGCTTGACAAAGGCTAGCACCCCGCTTACAGTGCAATACAGCAGCGGACAAAACACAACAAAACAAGAAGAAGCCCTTATAAACATAACGACGGCTTTATATATTACAGAGTACATTTAGAGGATAGGACTAATATTGGGTGGTAAAGAACTGCATGTGTTAACAATATTTTGATTTGAGGACATACTGTTGTATAGATTAGCTGGACTTGTTAACCGAGGAATTAAGAGCTTGTGGTAGCATGTACATCAACATTTGGCGGCCATAGTTGGTACGGGTATGGGGAATCTTCCAAACCTCGCGGCTTCGTGTGCCATATGTTTTTTCAACTGGAGTCAGCGTTGCAAGTGTTTCAAGGAAAGCGTCACTATTTATGCGATAAGTATGATAACGTTTTAGCAGAACTGCGTTGAACAGGTTCGGTAATGGTTCTAATCTAAGGTCATGAAATATAGGTTCTGTGTGTGCGTCATAAGGTTCATTAGCAATGATTCTTACAGCTTTTTTCTGTAGTCGATAGATTTTGGACAGGTTTGTGTAGGTCATTGTTCCCCATACCAAATAACCATACGATAGCGTGGACATGAAAAGGGAATTGTATAAGAGCAATTTAATGTGCTTTGGCAAAAAATAACGAAAGCGTGCAAGGATACCTACTGTTCGCGAAAGTTTGGAGTGAACAAGGTCAGCATGCGCGCTCCACTGCATATTCTCTTGAAAAAGAACACCTAACGTTTTTATAACTGGTACCAACTCTATGACCGAAAGACCTAGTCGAAGGACAATATTGGAATTAACTGGCTTATTTTTAGGGCGAAAAAGAACTGATTTTGTCTTCGAGACGTTTATAGTTAAAGAATTAGTTTGGCTCCAAGTGTTTAGTACATCAAGCACTTCATTCGCTTTCTTAACAAGCAGGGGTAAACTGTGATGTGATAAAAATAGGCTTGTATCGTCGGCATAAATAACAAATGAAGTGTTTAAATCTATGTTAACAAGGTCGTTAATATATAGGTTGAAAAGCAGCGGCCCGAGAATATTTCCCTGCGGAACGCCGTGTAATAATGGTTTGAAACTGGAGCAAGATTTATTTATGTGTACCCTTTGTTGGCGGTGTTGTAGGTAAGACTTAATGAGAGATAGAAAACAGCCTCTGAAACCATAATATTCCAATTTTTTTAATAATGTGGTGTGATTGATTTTGTCAAATGCTTTTGAATAGTCTACAAATATTCCAAGTGTATAAAATTCACGCTCAAAAGCATTAAGAATGATTTCTTTTTGCGCCAGCAAGGCGCTTTCTGTGGATCGTTTTTTTTGTAAACCCAAACTGATATTGTGTCATGATGTGATGCTTGGTTAGGAATGACCTCATTCGAACGTGTATTAGTTTTTCAACGACTTTGGAGAAAACAGGGAGTATTGAAACGGGCCTGTAATTAGACATGTTGCATTTCTCACCACCTTTACAAATGGTAGTAACTTTGGCCACTTGGAGTCGGCGAGAAAACTGACCGCATGAAAATATTTGATTAATGATATACTCTAAAACTGGAGCTATAATAATAGTAACATACTTAAGTGGCCGAATCTGTAAGCCATCTATATCAGTACAATTAGAATTGTTTAAAGACATGATTGTAGACACGACCTCATCTGCAGTCACTGGAGTTAAAAATGCACTATCTTCTGTTCGTTGGGGCATAAAATCTGTACAGCTGGGGTCATGATGGCTATTTCCTACTGATGTGAAAAAATCATTAAAAGCTACAGCTATGTTTTCTCCAGCAAGAGTTGTACCATTTACAGTTATCTCGTTGGGGTTATCATTTGAATCAGGGTGGCGGTTTAGGAGCGTATTTAATTTTTTCTAAATGAATTCTGGAGTTTGCTTCGTGTCCAGGACGAAAAGGTTTTCAAAGTACTCTCTTTTAGTTTTCCGTAAGAGACTGTTTGTTCTGTTTGTGTGCTTTTTGAATTCATCTAAATCGGTTTTGTTTCTGTATTTCAAAAACTTTTGATAAAGAATATTTTTCAGCTTTATAGCTTTGATACATTCTGCAGTAATCCAGGGTTTGCGTGCTTTGCGTGGCCGTTTGTGGGTTCTGAAGGGAAAGCAATCATTATAAATATTTATAAATTTGTGTATGAAGGTGTTGTAAGCCCTCTCCGTATCAGTGCTCGAAAGAACGCTCTCCCAGGATATCTTAGAAAGTAAGTTATAAAAAACCTCCAGGGTGCTTTCATTTATCTGCCGATATGTATTAACACTCCGCTTCGCGTCTTTTAATTGGAACTTGAAGCTTTGAAGCTTCAAGTTCATATTCAAGGAACTTGAATATGAAGCTTTTTATCTTGCAAATAAAAAAATACCCGCCTCATCGAAAACTTTAAACTAAATTCAAATATTGAAACTATAATGCCATCACTTACCTTGCTCCCGTGGACGACAGTGATCAATATCGCTAGTTACAAGTACACAGCTTCGAATGGCACGATTATTTCTTGTCCCTATTCGGATCTCCCGAACATCACTCACTGCCATTATTAACACTAAATATGCTTATACGTGGTTTCCACCGCAGTTTAGAACGGTTTACAAACTGCTCTCTTTGGCCCATATTCTTCCATTTTTTTTCCCATCAAGTGTATAAAGACATTGTCGATTTCAGTTCGGAGGAGTCGAGAACTTACTTTTTGCAAAGGGGATTTATATCCGTTCATGTGTCATCAATTTATAATTATTCCAGTCTGTACGAAATGTTTATCTTTCTGATTAACTATTTCTCTTGATTTCATCAGTAATAAACCTTTTGTTTGCGTGTATGGCTGGGAGGTCTAACGTCTCAAAGTCATCCAGGCTACGATACACACTGTAGTGGGGGACTCCGGAAATTACGACCAACTTAAACCTTTTGTTTTCATTTTTTATTTTGCGATGGCGCGTGCATTCTGCACTACGTATTTCTTATGCTATTTGATAATTGTTTCTGAAATACTAAAGTTTCGCTGTTTGCTGCTGTGCTGCTTTATGTAACGGTTTCATGGAGATGGTTGTGCAGTGGTTAGATGAATACTCACTTCTTGGGAAACAAGATGTATTTTATTTCATTTCCTTAGACGACATAAGGAAGCCTGCATGATAAGTACTTTGATGATTGCTTTTCGGCTACCTTCTTTTTAAAAGCAGCAACTCCACATTCCGTGCAATGTGAACGGCATATTTGGAATTCGACATGGCTTGCCCCCGTTTCAGATATCTTCATTGCTGATCTAGCTACAAAGCGCACATTGGGTCAGTTAGTAATGAGCCAGTTCAGTGCAATCCCTTTTGTCGAATTGGAAGTATTTTGAGCAGTCAGGGAACCTCATTATTAGACCTGGCCGCACCGATATGTGTTTTGTCAGTCACAGAGGTTCACAAGAACGCTTGAGCGGAGACGCTAACGAGGATTGCTCTCCTTAACGCGCGGTTGGAGTTTGTCCCCTTCTGAAATGAGGTTCAAAGAAGCGCTTCAGGGTTCCTGGAGTAAGCTGTGTTTACTTTATTGTGTTTTTTTTTACTGAAACTACAAGTTCTTAAAAGTGCTAGATTTGCACCTTTAAAAGAACTACGTGAAGATTGCTTCGGCGCAATTTCACGCCTCTATACATATGTTTTCTCGAGTCGCCCAAACATTCTTCTGGTCATAACATGGAGGATCCTGCTACGAGTGACGTTTTGGTTTTTAGATCGACCCTGAGCCTTCGATTAAATTTATGTGCCCCTTTAGAACTTTTTACTTTTATTATTTTCTGATTAGCAGGATGAATAACGGAACCGCATATGTACAGGCTGTCTTTATCTAAGCACAGTTATTCCTATAAACAATTGCGTTATGTAGCTAATAGGGAGGTGGCCTCAAGTAATAAAAAATAAGTGGTTTTTGTCGTGCTTCATAATTGGTATCACCATACATAGCATTGCAGCAAGTACAATTATTACAAAATACCTTGTTTCCCTTCCAGAATCGCCATAGGAACTACTAACGACCACTGATGAAAGAGCCCGGTGCATATGAAAGTGCTTCCTTGTACGATTTAGCCATGTGCTGGGAATTTCCAAGTACTTGAGACATGTATCGGGACCCTATCATCTCAGGATTAGTGCTACTGATTTGGCCCTTTAAAACTTTAGAACTCCTCCAGATATCAGTTTTGATATGCACATAGGTAAAAATTTCGAATAGTTAGTGGAATACCTTCTCGTATTAGATTATGCGAACCAATAAAATAAATGTACTTCCACATTATTGCAACCGAATCATTTATTTTAGGAAACTGCGAAACATACTCGAACAAATATCCTGCTGCTTGAATATTGCCAGTGGCGGCAGACACCTTCGGCGGCTGCTCGAAAAGCAGGGCCCAAATCGAGATTGCTTGCCATCCTGCAGGGACCAGATTGTGAAGGGTTCAGCTAGTGCCTCTGCGCACAAATATGTAACGCAGCGATCATGAAGCTAACACATCTTCATGTAATAAGGCTACGTGACACGGCAAGGTTTAGGAAAGTTGGGCAACCTTGCCTGACGACTGATATCGCTGACTACGGCTCATAGATGTCTGCGCCCGTCTGAGGTAAGATTCTGCTTTCTTTTATCGTTTTTAAGCAATCAAAAAGTACTTGTACTCGTGTAACCTGGTGCTCGTAAAGTTAACATATAGAGATTATGTTGCGGCCTTTGAGGGGAGGCTAGTTTTGTGTATTTCAGAGTTACTTCTTTAACTCCACAACCTGGCATCGTACTGAGAACTTCTCACACTCCTGTCATCCTGTGCGATTATACGCAAAAGCATAGAATATTAGTTTTGTTACGCTGAAGGTTTTGGTGAAAAACTGGTAGTGCAGGACATCAAGGCAACCGCGTCAGCTGTCAGTCCTCGGTCGCTCTACGCTTACCTCACTTCCTCTTTCTTCTTCTATAGCGCATCTTCGTCTTCTTTGCTGCCGGTTACATTTTCCTCTGCGCAGCCGAAGCCCGCCGTGCAAGTTACGACGTCTCACGAGGGGGCAGGGCTTCAAGCGCGCAACGTGTTCAGACTTTTTTGAAAGACGGCCTGTTGCAGTGAGGCATGCAAGCTCGTAGGTGACATCACTGATGCGGTTAATGATCACGTTAGGTCTATTGTAGTGAGCCAACAATTTCTGGTTAAGCCCACGCCTTCGTATCGGTGGCCAAAGCCAGACAGCATTGCTTGAAGCGTATAGGTAACGTGCCGATGGCGTTTATCGCAGCGTTCCTTGGAGCCGTCTGTGAAACAATGGTCCGCAGGCACGCCAGTCGCCGAGCTCTTCTGCGAGACACAGGGTTTCAGCGATGCAGGGTTCATCGCTTATGGAGAACGACAATATGATACCTAGGGTGTAGCGTACGTCGTGGCCCAGTGTACAGGAAAAAAAAGGGCTAAAACCCTATAACCCGTAGTCTCATGAGTGGCTGTTTTGAAGGACTATGTGACAAAAGGCAGGATGGTGTCCCAGTTCTTGTGATCCGCCTCCACGTACATTAAAATCATATTTTTAACGTCTTGTTTGTGCACTCTGTCAAGCCGTTCGTTTGCGCGTGATAAGGAGCGGAGTGGCGAAAATTTGTTCCACAAAGATTGAGGAGCTTCTTGACAACATCCGCCGTGAACTGACGAACCTGGTTACTTATCATAACCAGCGGTAGTCCACGGAGTAAGCCCATTGAGCGTAGTAGAAACAACGAGACTTGATGGGCTGTAGCTGACGGGATAGCCGAGTTTCACAGAACCGAGTAAGATAATGGGCGCAAACGACAGTGCAATGGTTGCCAAAGCAAGACTTTGTTAATAGACCCAGCAGGTCGATGCTGACTTGCTCAAAAGGCAAAATGGCAGGTGGCACAGGATGCTACAGCCAAGCGGGAGCAACTGTAGGGTGTTTGTAGCTCTGACATTGGGTGCAACTTGCCACATATCTGCCACTGATCGATTCCATATTCTGCAAATAAAAGTGTTCTTGTACGCGGCGAAGCGTCCGAGCCGATCCTAGATAACCAGATTTGCGATCGTCGTGCAGTACGCTCAAAACATACGAACAGAGGCTTTGAGGACCTGCAAGTAGTAAGCGTGGGCCCACTGAAGAATACTTCTTTTTGCACAAGAAATAACCACGAAACAAAAAACGGGTGGAACCTCGACGGGTCTGCGGGGCGTTGTTCAGAGTCATGAGGACAAGATATTTTTGCTACTCTGATCTAACCACTTGAAGGTCCGGAAACTCTACAACCACAAACGAAATGTAGTCATCGAAGTTGTCGGGGTCGTACTCAGAGTTCTCGGGTCGTGGCTAGAGAAAGACGTGATAGCAGTCTGCGTCCGCGTGGCGTCGGCCGCTCTTATAGACCACCTCGAAGGCATACTCCCTTGGAATAACGAAGGTTGATAACCCAGCAGAGAGTGATGGTCGGTTTCAATGCGAAATGGGCGGCCGTGTAAGTATGACCGAAACCGCTGGATGCCGAAGACAACTGCTAGGAATTCCTGCTCAGTAACAGTGTAGTTCCACTCGGACTTGCTTAATGTACGGCTGGAGTATGCTATAACATGCTCTTGCTCTTTGCAGCGCTGAATCAAGATAGTCCCAATGCTAACATTACGCTACTCGGCGCTGCAGGATCGAAGTGCGTAGAAGCATAGGATAGGGTGCGATTTCAAGAGAGACTAGAGTTTACGAAAGGAGGTTCCTATTCGGAGTTCCACTAGAAAGAAGCATCTTTGTGTAACTGATTCGCGAGCGGGGCGGCGATATCAGCAAAGCGGTGTACAAAACGACGAAAATAAGAACATAACGCCAAGAAGCTGCGAAGCTTTTTGACAGTCTGGGGTGTCGAAAACGATTCAATAGCCTCCGTTTTCTGGGGATGAGGTCGCACCCTGTGCTCATCAACAAGATGTCTGAGCACACTGCCTACCGCTCGTCAAATCGACGCTTCTTGGAATTAATAATACGGCCGATGTGACGCAGAGTCCAGGAACCGCTAGGAGTTCGTTGTGTTCCCTTAAATTCTTCCCAAAATAACTAAGTCGTTTAAGTACCACATACAAATGTCCAATTTAAACCTCGATGCACCGTATCCACAAACCTTTCAAAAGTTGCGGGCGCGTTGCAAAGTTCGAAGGGCATAACACTGAATTCAAAAAGTCCGTCTGGCTTGACAAATGCCGTTTTTTCCTTATTATCAGGGTGCACAAGAGTCTGCCAATACCCGGATCTTAAAACGACGGAAGAAAAGTAGGAGGCGTAGAAAGGCAATCTATGGCGTCCTCTATGCGAGGGAGTGGATATACGTCTTTCTTGGTGATGGCGTTCAGACATCAATAATCCATGCAGAATCGCCACGTGTCGTTCTTCTTGCGCAACAGAATTATAGGAGCCGCCCGGGAACTGCAAGACTCTTGAATGACCCCCTTTTGTAGCATTGCTCGGAATTGTTCAATAATAATATTGTGCTTAGATGCTGATACTCTATATTGTTTCTGAAGGAGCGGGTGGGAACCTGTTTCGATCATGTGACGAATGCGAGAGCCAGGCAACTATCAATTTTAGTGACGAAGGCGGAAGAGGTACGGTTGAAGCGACTCCCACCGATGTCACAGCGGAGGGCATACCATGTACACTGGAGGGAAGCTTCAGCCCAGCTGGCAGAATGGCGGGCTCATAAAAGGAATTGATCGCCCACATTACACGCACGACCGTTCACCACAGAAATCAAACAGTGCGGCACAAGTACATTCCTCTTAACACACGCCGAATGAATACGCTGTACTAGAGCTTCAAAGGTGTTATTATTATATGGTGATGAATGCACTGGGACGCACACTGCAGTCCACGATGGTACGACTGTGTCTTGGGAGACGCAAAATACAGTTTCCGTATCGCACTAAGGTTCCAAGAGATTAGGCACAAGTGTCTCCTCAATATAAAGTCGCCCCACGGTCAACGGCCACGCCACACATTTTAGAAAGGTCCAAGCCTAAAACACATCATGGGTGGAAAGGCCAATAACAATAAATTGCGATTAAAACTAATCCGTCCAGTTCAGCTTCTACACTACCCAGTCCCAAAGGCTGTAAGGATTCACCGCTTATTCCACAGAATGTTGACGTAGGGGCACACTGAGTATCACATCATGGGTGGAACGGGCAATAACAATAAATGCCGATTAAAAAATAAACCGCCCAGTTCTACTTCTACACTACACACTCCCAGAGGCTGTAAGGATTCACCGCTTATTCCACAGAATGTTCACGTAGGGGCATACTCAAACATCACTCATTACTGAAACAGTAGCATCAGTATCCACTAGAGCTCATGTCACTACTACATCCTAAGATACGGTAACTTTGTTCTTCAGCACCAAAACGGATGGAGGTAAGTTGGAACCCAGCAAAATTTCAGCGACCTCACCTCCATCGGTCGTGCTGATTAGTTTTACGGATGAGATGAAGAGCGCCGGCGTGGCGATGGAGACCGGTGTGTTCGGAATGCAGGAGGAGGATTCACGCTGCGATCACATGCCAGAGAAGTTTCCCTCATGTTGGCCTGGGAATGATCCGGTGCAGCGGATGAGTGGAAAGGTGGACGGTGGGGAAGATTCTGCTTTTTGTAGTCTGGCTTTGCAGTATAGATGGTGGTATCGTAAAGAGGTGAGCGGCGATACCACTGCTGGTAGCCTGGCTCTGCAGCATAGTTTGTGGTACTGTCGCCAGGTGAGCGTCGACGATAGCAAAAATGTGAGATGTGACCAGGATTGCCACACCGGTAGCAAACCAAAGACGGACGAACAGAAGTCCGCCTCGGGCAGACATCATCCTTGTCCACACCCATATGGACAACATTATACGTCACGTCCACCTGGAAGTTGATTGGCGGCGGCTCTTTAGAATGCACACGTGTTTCGTGGTGCGTTCGTGGTGTATGACAATGTAGGAAGTATCTGGACAGCAGGTGCACCTGACACCCATCATAGTCCGCAGCGTTGACTGACAGGTGTTGAGACTGAGGCAGCGGATATGTAGATGGCTGTTCAGTGGGATGGTAAGTTAGATCTTGACAGCGCGTGAGCTCATCACGCACAATTTGACTAATAGTAGCGGCAAGGTCAGTGGTTGATGTGAAATCAATGGATGATATGGTAGGAACAGTAGTCAAGCGACCAAACTTGGGCGTAATTCGCCGCATCTTAAGATTTTAAAACGTGCGCCAATGCTAGATCACGTTCGATACCGATGTCAGATTTTCCTTAGTTATCAGGTAGGTGTAGATGTCTACGGCGAAGCCTTTCAACAAGTCGCCGACCTTGTCCTAGTCGCACATGCGAGGTGACGCGAATTTACAAAGCTTCAGGACCGCCTCAATGTACTGGTTTCAGGTCTCTCCAGGAAGCTGTGCTCGGTGGGACAGTGTCTGTTCTGCACGCTTTTTCTTTCCAGTGGTGTCGCCGAAGCACTTGCTGAGCGCTTCAACCAAATGTGTCTGAAATGTGAAGGAGTCTTCGTGGTTCTCGTACCACGTAAGAGCCATGTCCGTGAGGGTGAACACCACGTTGCCCAGTTGAGCGGTCGCGTCCCATTTGTTAGACCGGCTGACGCGTTGATAGTGTGTAAGCCATTCGTCTACATCCTCACCGGCAGCGCCCGAAGGATCGAGGCTTCCGGTAATGCGGCCAGAAGGTGCTCGTTGTTGACCTGGGCGCGGCGTCTCCATCCAGGGACATCTCAGGGGTGCCAGGTGGCAAACCGGCAAGGCGTCGACTGCGGCGAACTCCGAGTGGTAGAGCCATTGCTGACAAGGTCGGTAGTACCCAGCAAGCCTCTATCAAATTACTATGCTGAAGGCTTTGGTTAAAAACTGGTCGTAGGGGATGTCACGGGGCACCGTGTCAGCACCCAGTCCTCTTTCGCTCTACGCGCGCCCTAATTTCTCCTTCTTATTCTCTAGCGCGTCTTCGTCCTCTTTGCAGCCAGTTGCAGTATTATTATTAAATTATTGTTGATTTCGGCGATATCACTATTTAGTTTGGGTTGTACGCTTTATTTATTTGAAATACCTTACAAGACCATTAGGCAATGCGTAAGGGGGCGGAAGATTCTGCACAGTGCCATATTTTTTTTAATGTGAGAAAACAGGCAAATATACAAAGCATGGTAATCAATATATAGACAAACAAAATAGTACAGCAGAACAGATGAAACGACATGGAAATAATCATAGTAATACCAGAACGACAATGCTCACAAATATAAATTTTATTAATCTTAAATAGCGCCAAGCGACGCTATTTATGTTCGACTTCGGGTCAGATCTGATGTTTTTGCATTATATTTGTTTCAGAAAAAAGTCACAATCGCACATCCACAGGTATCAGAGTGTTTTGTATTTTTTAATAACGGACACGGAGGAAGGCGCGAACAAAGGATATTGTAGCTAGCCTGAGAAACGATCAGGACCCTGTTTGCTTAGTAACCTGCAGACAAAAATTATGCTGATGACGAAAATGGTGACTAGTGTTATGGCCATTTAATCATACCCACTATATTTTGCAAATGTTAAGAGATCATGCCATTTTGGTTCATAGGTTTCGAATACTGACATATGCTATAAACATTTCGATTATTGGTTTGCGCATTGCTTTACGTCGGACATTTTTTGAAGGACTATCGGATGGCACAATGCCCTTTTGAGTCTACGAGCTGGAGGAAATGACATCGGGGCTACAGTGGTAGTCGCGAGTGAAGAATTCCCAGTTCTGCCATATCGACATATCTTCCATCGGTGTAAAAGCAAGATGGCCGAATGCCAGCACGAGGTCAGGATACGTCTCTAATGAGCGATCAGGAAACCGGCACTTACAGTATACAGGTGGAATCTCGTCATGTGATAGAAAGTCCTTCGGGGAGCGAAACAATCTCAATAGGGCGCGTCCGGCAATAGCATTAACCCCTGTTCATAAAACTTTAAGAGAAGAAAGTCAATTCCGTAGCGTGCGCAGATATCAGCAGTTCGCACTTGCATGAGAAGATGTGCGAAACGAAAATCAGCTTTCAGCTTATAACTGCGATGCCTCCAGCGCTACGGCGAGCAAAGATGCACACATGATTCGTTACCGACACGAAAGCATTAGGGGCAGACTCGGAAAATGGAGATACGAGGGACGATTTTATGAGCGCTTGGCATGCGAAACGAAGTCACGTGACGTGGCATTATATCGCGAGCTTTTTCTTCTATGTGGCTTTGTCTTTTGGCCTCATTTAGCGACGGTGTCGACTAATTTTCGAAGGAGCGGTGTACCTAAGCTCTTATGCGTACCTAAGTTACACCAAAGAAGCGGGACAAAGATTATTGTGCTTATGGTGAACAATGCATGAGTGCGAGTTAACTCCAAAATGTTAATGAATACTAAGCATGTGTTATATTCAGAGAGAAAAAGATGTAAATGAATTTCATGCTGATGTGGTGATGCATCGCAAACCAGTTTATGTCCAGTAAAACAAAGCCACGTTTGTCTGCATGAAACGACCTGGCGTTACCTATTGCTAAATCTCACTTTTGAGCTATAAAATAAAAGCTTCACTGCCACAAAAAATTGAATCAGCATGTATCGCAAAATATGACTCGCTTTTGCCGCTTTTTCTTTCTGGCGAGTGTTCGTTTTACGTCATGATACACGTTACTCCTTATGCTTAGTGCTCTCAGAGTGCCAACGGGAGTTTTATGCTGTACGTTACGTCCTCGCACAGCTACATTTCAACAAAAAATGCAAAAAAAAAAATACCGCTAGCTTTACAGCAGTCAGTGCCCATGCAAATCATCAAGTTACCACTGCCATCAGTCGTGAAATAGCTGGACCGAGTTTCGTCTTTGCAAAACTTCCCACTTCTATTCCTACTCTGCTACCGGAAGTGTTAATCGCAAGGTAGAAGAACTCAGGGTGCAGTTAAAAAATTAGGGAACTGGCAAATTATACTCCTTTATCTGTTTGGTCCGCTAACCTTCGTTTTGAAAGAAAAAAAAATGGCGTCAGGTTAAAAAGTAATCACCGAATGTCAGCTTTTCAGGTAAGAAACAAACTAAGTAAGATGTGAAGCCTGCATTTGCAAGCATTCTGAAATTGACCACCGATGGTTTCAGGTTTAAATCTTGGTGAGTACGTGAAAATTTTATCCGAAGTACAGCTCAGCGCGGAAACGTTTTAAGGTGTTTTACACATGGTTTCCTGCTCCTTTTTGGCGGAGATATGTTATGCTGCCGACGTATGCTACTTTGAGTAAATCTGAAAGGACAGGTGTTTGTCATCTCCTAGCAAATACTTGAACAGATTTCAAATTCAAAGTCATCGATTGGGAATACATCACTGCATTTCGCGGAATATACAGGGGATGCGTCGTTACACGCACGCGAACAAAGCATTTGGTGCATTGACCAAATTTGAAGTTATCTGAACCCATGCCCGGATAACATTTGCCCTTGTAAAGCATTCTTTTTCTTGAGTTCAGGGGTAACACCGCCGCCTCGGCTACGGAGAAAAGGTGCGCAAAGGCTGCGCGCATTAGAAGCCTTCACGATAATGCAAACGACAGTTATCCGCGGGCATCCGGCATAGACGTCGTTTCAGAGCATTCAGAACATTAAGCAGCGCCTCACATGCGGGTTACGCGGCATATATAACGCAAGAGGCATCGTGCACAACACCCTCGGCAGTGATCTGGAGCACGTACTTCTGGTTTTCCCTTTAGGCAAGCGAAAGCCGCTGACACTATCCAGCAGGTCTTGCTTGATGCATGCATCTGCTGAACCTTTCCCGTATACAAAGCTGCTTGTTTTGAAAACACGCTTTCCTAAAAAGGGCACAGTGTGAACACAAGATTTCTTTTACTTCCAGATACATTTTGTTCATTTGCGTTTCGAAGGAATTTCATATGCTCGGCAGTTTTCCACCTGATAAATTGCGAGCCGCACCTCTTTTCTCCGTTACGTCCGACACATATTTCACTCGATGTCATGAGAGGATGCCAAATAATGTAGTTAGAGCTCAAGAAACGTCGCCATGAAATATGGAAGCAGGAAAACCCCACAGTAGCCTCAGGTTGGTCTGGTTTGTTAACCTAATTCGCTTTTTTTTAGTATTGTAAATGGCTTTTTTTAATATTCTTTCCTGCACTTGCTCGTTTCATATGTGTGATGAGAGAATTCGAGCGTGCAGATATGATAAAATATGCCGCAGGTGTTTGCATTCTATGTTCTGTAAGAGTTTATGTAACAGCAGGGCAGACATTGTCTTGCCAGGAAAAAAAGCGATGCTAATGGTATTTTAGCAGATTTTCGGAAGCTTCACAGAGTTACAAAATCATTGTTTTCAAATTTACACTTTCGTAAGTGCCCAAATCGAAAGCGTGTTAGATTTTGCACTAGTTTCTGCGACAAGGTTAACGCTATGTGGATCAGTTCCAGGTCTCTTATTGTTGTCACC
This sequence comes from Amblyomma maculatum, assembly GCF_055883805.1. NCBI lineage: Eukaryota > Metazoa > Arthropoda > Arachnida > Ixodida > Ixodidae > Amblyomma > Amblyomma maculatum. The sequence continues at coordinate 126,041,409 of NC_139345.1, read as the reverse complement.
AGAATTAGGGTTGCGGAATTCGGCATAAACAAGCGCCAGAAAAACTAGGAGGAACCACTACAAAGAGCTGTACTTCATTCAAATACAATTTTTACATTTAAAAAGAATTTGTTCTTCTGAATACTTTCACAAGTCATTCAATACATTAATTGTTTTCCCGTTTTTGATACAAAGGCTTGACTGCGTGCCGGCTGCGACCACCGAGTTGTCAAAGTTCTTTTCCGCAAGCATCGATACACAAGACAAATTTTACATAGACAGGTGTGCTCAAAGGACAACCGAAGAGCAAAGCAAAGAAGTGATGTTCGCGCAGGACGATAGACAGTGGTCACATGCGGCGGGCGTTACACACAGCCGGTGCATTTTATCGCAACGCGTCTGAACCATTCGTCATTCATGGACATCGCTTCGAAAGCCGCAAGCGCTCTATGCAAAAAAACCATGTTGCAGAAGAAAAACTGTCTTTCTCTCTTATTTCTATTCTGTTAACCAAAACTGCTAAGTTGTTAAATACCACTGGTCACAAAAGTAACGAATATTTATCTTTGCATTATGCGAATGGATCATTGGTCCATTTCTGTCTATATAAAGCCTCATAATTACATAACACTGTAGTTTGGTTTCATACACTCCAGTTTCCTTCAAGTATTGTACTTCTAGTGCAGTTTACCACAAGTGCATACAGGTGCACATTACATTTTCAGTGCTCACGATTTGCAACTGGGTTGTCAGAGATAATGTTTATTGTTATCGAGTCAAGGTACATCTCCGCAGTTTTCTTCCCTGGCTGGTAGATCTCTTTGTTTTCTTGCCAAATGGATCCACCATACGATCATTGCGGTTGACGATGGGTAGCATCTGCAGGAGAATTAGGAAGAATTATATTTCTACTTCTTGTGTACTCTCTGGTTCCCCTCTTCGGTGGGGCTGGCGTTATTATAGCATCTCACTGCGAACGTTTCATCTTTCATGAAATTCAATACCTATAAGTGACCAACCGCCTGCTCATGCAAAGCCGATTACATAACTCTGGCTACAAGATACTACCTGTGGTGCTGCATCTGCACCTTTAATTTTTACTTTTATGCCATCGCACATAAAGCACAGCATGCGCCCTATTTGCAGACACTGGGAGCTTTACGTTTGCGCTCACTGAGCGGACTTCATGCAATATTGATCTTGGTTAAGGATCCTGAGGTCTCCTCGCTATGTACCTTTCTGTTCACTTTGTCTTCCAGTCGTTCACAATCCTCACCTCATATTTCAAAGCAGAACATATCTCCTCATACCACCGTGGGAGCCTGATTTTGCGCACATGTAAGCATAATATGGGCGTAGGCTCTTCTTTTAACCAGGCTGCGCAAATGATGCGACCAATATAGGGAGAGTTCTGACCATGTCTGGTCTCCATAGGGCCATTACTTTGCCAATATGCTCCGATATTGGACAGCTGGATTGTACTGCCTTTGTTAGCACGCCCTCGCTTCCTTGAGGCGCTACGCCCTGAGGACGGCAGGCAGGCAATCAGCGGCGGGTCTCCGACCGCATAACTTCTTGCTGAAACTTCAACGCGTCGCCCGCGCTCCCGACTTCCGCTAACCATACGTATATTAGACTCCTATCTTCTCATCCTTGAACAGCAAATACTCCTAGAACAGCACAAAGTAAGGATAAAAAGCGTAATGGCGAGGATGCTACTGGGGTGCTCACTCTTCGAAGCGGAAAGATTCCGGAGTAAGCGTTCACGATAACCTTAAGAGGGCGATAAGTCGGTGCACTTTGTCATGTATTTCTTCGGGCGTTTCCAAACAACATGACATCCACGCTCTGCGCTCTATTCCAATAAAACAGTGCCGCCGATATTAGGCGCGTGACCTGGGTTACGGTGAATTCCTTCATGCTCTCTATTAGAACAATACGCAAATGAAAGTTTGATCTTCCTTTTGCCCATTCAAATTTCTAGTGATTGAAGCCTCGAAATTTCTGGTGCATATTGAAGGAAATAAAGTAGATGTATATGAGTGTACATTTTATCAAGAGCTGCTATTGGCTTGATTCGAGATGAATCGTGTCTTTTTTTGTCCAAGAAAACCACAATGCCACAATTCGCAAATCACATCACTTTCACTCCTTTCTATTTTTCTCAAACAGTGCTGTTCGTTTTTATATCATGTGGTTGCAATTCTTGGTGAATACCTGGTCATATGTATTTCGTGTATTTACGTCTTACCTGCTAAATAATATATTTAGAATGCAGACGTCTTTGTACGTGAGGCGTCATTGTATGCACACGTTTGTTAGTGGGCTCTTCAAAATCTTGCGATGAAGGCACATCAAAGCTAGGAAAAAAATTTCACTCTGCAATTATACCTGTGTGTGCATTTGCGAATGTGTAGGTTACCAGCGTAATAAATGGCCCTATCTTTGGCATGTACCAGCACCTCCATCAAACTGGCCTCACATGATTCGCCTACGGTAGAGGCTTTCTGGTGTTTAGACGTTAATGGAGATTTGTTATGGCTTTCACGTGCTTGTCGTTATTGTTCTGCATCTCTGAAACACCTTGCTTCAGATATACTATAGAGAGGAAGTTTGAAACAGCCGCGACCCCCTCTCACAATCACTATGTCGGCTCTTCTATGCATCAACCTATTGGCGCCCCCCGCGGCTCGAACTCGATCGACCAGGACCGTATGACTTTCCAGACCGGAGCAGTTGAGCAGGGCTACCTCCCATCACTCCCTGGTATGATTGAGGTTTGTGACAAGGTTTGCGGATTATTGGCATGCCCACATTATGTAGAAGATATTCGAAGAGTCCTGCGCACAGTGTGATGATTGCCCTGTACAGGCAGGGTTAAAACACTTTAAAACTGCCTGGCGCAGCAGTGTTTTGATGTAAAAACGGAGGCGCGTGCATATATCCACCTTTTTATGGTCCTTACAGGGCTTAGCATAAATTGCGTGGCCGAACCGGTATACTTGAGAAATTTCTCGACACTTGAGGGCAGAATGTTCTTCGGGATCTCTTTCGGAAGAGTTTGGAGGTGTTGCCCGGAGAGTGCGCACAAAAGCGGCGGCGTATGCCATTTCGTTGCCTTCGAAGCCCATGTGACCAGGAACTTACACAATCATTCGGGTAGTCGCATTTTCAAGATGCAGTATGCAAAGAAAGGAATGTACTCCTGTTCAATCGTCGCTTGTCAATAGTAATGTGTTTTTTCCTCTGTCTTCGTCCAAGTGTTAGCGCTAACGTCTTCTTTAATACATCTGTTCAGTATTTCAGCAGAGCCTGTCGTTTTCTTTGGCGATTTCACACTGAAGGAACGCTATAGTGCTAGCAAAGGCGTCCAAGTCCGCTAAAAGAAGATAAAGGTTTATTTTGAAAATAGGAGAAACACAGCTTGTGGACACATAACACTACCGCCACTCTTTCTCGGTGCACGTTCTCGTACCGTATTAGCTGGAAGTAACCAACCTGCACGGGTTGCTTGTGAACCGTGAAATTAATTGACCGTTTGCGACACCACTCGATTTGTAGATTAATTTTACACCCCAAAAAATTGTCTCGCCCTTGTCTCTGCAGACATATTTGTCATTACGAATAGGTGAAGAGCTGTACTAAATGGCTCACAGACAAAATTTGCAGCTTTGTTGCATTTCTTAAACATAGCATATAAACAGCTGGCTTCATATACGGGATATCAGCAATGTTCAAAAGTTGCAGTTTCTAGAAAAACATGTCCGCCTTGACACTTACATATGTCCAAGTAATGCCTAGAAAATTAGGTATGGCTTCAAATGTGTGTCTTTATTTATTATAAAACACTGGTGGAAGCTACAAGAAGTGTTGTGCAGTGCTATGTGCCACCAAAAACTAAAACAAGTATAGAAAAAATATTTACAAGTGAGTTCTGTGCATTATTATCTGCACTTCTACTTCAGCATTAAACATAGTGATGATGATGGTCGCTGAGAAATCTTGCTGCTCTTGTTAACTCCGACTTCTCAAGTGCTTTGAGGATGGGAGTCAATCGTAATGAGTTTGTTTTAGTTTATCATCAGCTCAACCATCTGTATGCATTGCGTTGTCGAACCAAGGAACAAAAAAAGATCTATTGGATTGTGTAGTTGATCTCCACATGTGGCATTTTCTACAAATCAGCTATAAGCGCAAACTGAATACTGCTGCCAAATAACATACAAATTGTCTTCGAATTACCTTCCTTTAGATGTTATACAAACGTTTAGGCTAAAACAGTTCGCTAATCTTCTGATATTTATGAATAAAAACACGCTTCTATGGTCATTTTGACAGTGTAGCTCATAGCGTCTGCTTTCCAACAGCAAGTTCATTAAAATACGCTTTGCTGTCGAAACTCCGATAGCTGATGACATTGAAGGCGCTACTGAATTTGATAGAGAATGCAGTAAGCTATACGATTTGGTAGGAACAAGTTATTTCTTTTGGAGCAAATGAAAGGTAACCTACAATCCCTCTATGTAATTCATTTTTATCGGTACTCATGCTAAAGTTTCATTCGACGTTTTATAGATTATAAACCAAAAAGAAACGTGGCATAGAAGTTTAAAAATCACGCGATTTGTTGTCCTCGCCACGCTTGGTTTTTATTTTAAATAATAGTCAGTTCAGTTCAGTCGTTCAGTCGTGTCCGACTCTTCGTGACCCTATGGACCATATCACGCTATGCTTTCTGGTCTCTCATTATCTTCCTAACATGACATAACTTCATCTGCAGCGCCTCGAGGATGCCATCTAAGCACCGCGTTTGCTGCCTACCCCTTGCCTGGTGACCCTCAACCTTTTCAACATCAAATCTTTCTCCAGCGACTTCTCTCTTCTCACCAGAAGACCAAAGTAGCTGAGCTTTACCTTAGAATTTGACCCTCCAATGGGCAGTCAGGGTTTATGGTCGACAATATCGACTGATTTGATCTTCTGGTAGTCCAAGGAACTCTCAATAGTCTCCGCCAGCACCACAATTAAAATGCGTCAATTCTTCGGCGGTCAGCCTTCTTCACAGTACAACTCTCACATCCATACATCACAACTGGAAAGACCATAGCACGAGTTATACGGATCTTGGTTGGCAGTCTAATGTCTCTGCTCTCTACTAGGCGGTCAAGGCTAGCCATAGCTCTCTTTCACAGAAGCAGGCGTCTCCTAATTTCATGGCTGCAGTCTCCTTCCGGGGTAATCTTGGAGCCCAAGAAGAGAACATCTGTCACAGCTTCCACTTGTCGTTCCTTGATGCTCCAGGACTTGATAGGGCAAGACGCCATGATTTTTGTCTTTTTATGTTCAGTTCAAGCCCAAACTTCTCACTCTCTTTTTGTACGCGCATCAGAAGCCTCTTGAGTCCCACTTCACTTTCTGCCATTAATGTGGTATCATCCGCATATCTAAGGTTGTTAATAAGTTTTCCAGCAATCTTCACTCCAGCTTTCACTCCTCGTTTCGTCCTGTCTGTAATTTTGGCTGAAAAAATATGCACTCTACTTATCAAGACCATGTAGCCCATCTTTCTACGTTGAAAACCTAAAATGAGCTACAGAGTCCTACACATTGCCACCATAATAATAATCACCAAAATTCTCACTAGACTCACTCCGGGTAGAAGGATTGTCCGAATTCCTTCTATGATACCAGTCTTGTTCCAACTGCCCTTCCTCTTCCTCTTAATCTCCGAGATTACTAACATCCTCCCTCCGCATAACTTTGTTATCTCCTTCTAAGCTTCTTTTTCAATCTAGCATCTTAACCTCAACAACAAACTGTTATCTTAGCTTCGCAAAATATGTCCCTGCCGTCCACATCTTTGTTTTGGATTGTGGCGCTTTTTGGGATGATTGTTATATCGTCCTAGTCTCTGAATTCATGACCACCCTATTACACACTATATTCATGGCCATCCAAATGAAGTAAATCATTTTGGTTTGGTTTACTAGGCTACCATCCTAAAGCCACTCGATCTATGAGAGATGCCCCAGTGGAGGGCATCGAAAATTTACAACAGGCATTGTTTCCCTGCACTAACATCGCAGAATGCACGCTCATGTTGCTTTTTACCTCCATCGAAAAGCTAATTCAAGCGACCCTGGGGGTTCACTATAAATAAAATAAATAGCCTTCCATAGAGCTTCAGAACGTTGTGCAGCAGAGCTTTGTGCAGTCATCACTTAAAGTATAAAAATAGTTTTGTCTATCATGTAAATTCGAAATTGAAAATTTATGTACTGAACCTCAGCTTCTTTGTTTGTTGAGCGATCGGATGATTCAATTCAATTCAATTTTATTATATCCGTTCAGTACATTCCCGCTTATACATACAGGAGGTCCCAGAGTCAGTGACTGAATCGGGACCTCTGATAAATGACAGATAAAGATTGATATACAAGACAGCAATATTTCACAGTAAGATAAATTGAACGTAGACAATAAATAAGTTGATAATAAAAATAACATTCCTTTGCAACAAAACACAAACTGAGCAAGCACGTTAAACACTAAATCAAACAGTAATATATATATATATTATATGCATAAAAAGGCAAAGTACAGACATTGAACATGTTAAACCACACAAACATACATACCACGCAAAGCTGATAACATAGTCATTATTCAGTATCAGTTTTCTGTTGTTAAAAAGAAGCGTTTAACTTCGGATGCAAATCTGGTTTTGTTACAGGATTTGACGATGGATGGTAACGCGTTCCAGACCATGATAACAGAAAGATGAAAAGTTTGTTTCCCATAATTCGTACTCTAGGAAGTAATAAATTTTTGTTTCTTGCGAGTCGCGTTTTGTTATCAATTATTAGTGAAATTTGTGGGATAAGTGATACTGGACGTTCGTTGTTTTGTAACTTGTAGAAGAATGTGCATAGGTTGTATTTAACGAGTTCAGCGACTGCCAGGGTTCCATGAATACGCAGTAAATGCTTAGCGCTAGAGTCATTGAAGGTGTAGTAGTTTTTCTAAGTGCCCGATTTTGAATGTTTGTAGAGAAATTAAATGCGTGTTATGTTTCCCCAGGCTACAATGGCGTAGGTGATGTGGGAATGTATGAATGCATAATACAAAGACATCAGTGTAGAATGTGAAAAGAAGGCTCGTGCTCTGATTGGTATGCGTATGCCGTATGCTAGTTCAGTTTTGACGTGGGCAATATGCAGACGAAATTTTAAATGTGAATCTAACTTCAGGCCCAAGTAGATGCAGTAATCGCTTGGTGTAATTATATGCTGGTCAATTTAAATACACGGTGGGGATGCAATAGTTATCAGGCTTGAAGTGAATAAAACGAAAGAAGTTTTTGAAGGATTAATCTGAAGCATATTAAGTTCACACCAGTTTGAAATATGAGCAAGGTCCTTGTTAAGATTACTAACTACAGTTGATACGAATTTGTCTGAAGTGAAGATTGTAGTATCATCGGCATATAAGACGCATTTTGAAGAAGTCAGGCGGTTAGGCGGGTCATTAACATAGACAAGAAAGAGATGTGGGCCTAAGTATTGAGCCTTGTGGTACGCCTATATTAGTAGTTTTTTCATCGAAGCAAATGCCTGAAATACTTACTAGCTGGCTGCGGTCTTTTAGGAAACATTTAATCAGTTGCAATAGTGGGCCTGTTATTCCTACCGCAGTAATAATAATGCCAACATATAATTTTAGGAACAAAGATACCATATGATAATAAGGGCCTTCTATCATCTTCATGACATCCAGTTTAGTGCATTGTAGCACATACAAAAGTGAACAAAAACGTTTTTTATTAATGGTTGATAAATTTAAAATCAACATTTCCGAAGGGCATACAATTGTGAGTAATTCTTCTAGCGCTCTTCCAGCGTTTTTCATGAGCTGGCAAAATGTCTCACAGTTGTACTAGAAACCAACTAGCCCAGCTTTCAACGAATAAAGAAGGCAGTACTTTACAAAACATTACCAAAGCTGATATGAAAATTACAAGTCTCATATAAATAGTTTTTGGGGCATTAGGAAGCAAATACGTGGCAAAGGCAGAACCGCATTGGTAATTGAGGACGATATATACCGTTGTTATGCGCCTAAGTATAAATGTAATTTGCTTAAGAATTGCAGGTTGTCTGTATTGATGGCTGTCAATTTGAAAAGGTGATGACAACATGCCAGTGCAAGTAAAATTACTGACTGCCAACATGCTACTACTCGGTACGATGCGATACAAAATTCTTGAGCATAAACATGACGTCACATTGAGTTCAAAAGCAGCAAATATATAATTTGCGAAGCAAATGTGATTGGTGTGCTTCGATATTTCTATTTACGTAAAACCGGATCAGCCAGATATGGTTATAAAGAGAGATAAAAGCCAACAACAGGTGGCAATAATATAAGATAATTTTCATTACAAACATTGTATTTCCATTTGTTATGTAAGCCGCAGTATCCGCATAGTTTACTCGGCGGTTTCTTTAAAATGTAGGCCCATTCGCTGCTCACAACTTCGCTTTATGCGCACCCACGTGGCATCGCATAGCAGCCTTAGTTAATGGGCGCCATATAAACAAAGAGCGGAAACTGTTCGTGCTTTAAAGGGGTCAAACTTAAGCAGCCCAGAGGCAGCCACGAAGCAGAACGGGAGGTATGGACCACATTTTTTTGAATTAGCTTCCGCAGCAGACGCTGTAATGTCGCCATTAAATATTGTTATTCACGCTCCGCCGCTACGCCGAAGTCCATTTCCTTAGAGAAGAAAGGAAATGCGAGTTCATTACGTCTGAAGTCCGTTTCCTAGTTTTCGCACTTTGGTCCTTGATCGCTTTCTCGTCACCTTTCCTTTCGGTCTTATTCCTTTAAGGGAGACTCTTGTGCGCATGACAACAGAAAGTCGGAATTGTTCCCTGCGGCGCGAGAAGACAGCTTGGCCACTTCAAGCCGACTGAGGGAAACCGGAAGAATGGCACTGCCAGGCTTTATTACTTTCTGGGCATTGCTTCCCTTCAAGCCGTGTTCTTTCAGAAAAAAAAAAAGAGTTGATCGCCTAGATGGGCTTAGCGCTGCATTGTTTACGCTGTCTTCCACACCCGCGTCATCGTAGCCTCAGGACAAAAAGAGAGCCACGACATATGCGCGGGCTGTGACAGCCCACTTACTGGCTGTTCGCCTTTCTGATTTCGTTTGCTTCTGCATATACTGCCTGTATGCTTTATGCTGGTCTTCAAGGCTCTGTTCAGACTGCAGGTTATGGTGAGGTACGGTGCGCGCCGCTAAACTTGTCTTTTTTACCGGCCAGGAAAGCGGAAGCAGAGTGGCGGTGCCAAGGAACCACAGCCCCACTCCTCTTCTATCTGCGGGCTCTTTTCTGAAATGTCAAGGTGTGGTGTAGTAGCGAAACGAGAAAATTGCTTTCTCTTTTTGTTATTTTTCGCATTATCCGTACCGCTGGGTGTCTTGTCTCGACATGTGCTGTCGAGACAGCTCGCCTTACATAGTGTGGCCGCCTGGGGCAGTTCGCAATACCGCATTTGGACAGAACACCAAAACCAAAAATTACAATGCAAAATCACACTCTGGTGTCTCACGAACAGGTCAGCGACACCCATCAGAAAACTTAAAATGTCAATAAGCACAGTGTAGGCCAATTCGCGTTCTTCTCTTGGGAGAACCGCACAATATAAAACTGATGATTTTGCTCGCTCAAGTTTTTCATGCTAGTCTAATATATTTTTTCACCGCTAGTTCATGTGCCGGCATTTCTTCGATTGTAGTTGAGATGCCAAGTTCGCTTATATATATGCCTTTTATTGACCGTCGTTACTCTGCGTTTGTGTGCGTCGTTATTTCGTCCGTGTTTTGCTCGTGCAGCTAGTCTGTAAACCAACCAAATATACACCAACCAAACGACGTCTTCTTGAGCATCCAATTGAAGCATGTGTCACGAATGCTGTGTAGGCAGTAGAAAAAGGCACAGTTCGTTAATTTGCTTTCTTGAAATAATCACTGCTATTTAAGTTCAAAGCCTCAGTAAATCAGCTACATGTTTCAGTCGGCAATCGCATTGTTAGCAGCTGGGCTTGCCGCGAATATTCCTAATTTTTATGTCATTGGAACACCATTTTTCCTCATTAGACCACCGTATATAAATGAGGATCTGTCAGTCGCTTCTTGTTTATAATCCATTCATTCGTACTACCTTGCACTCACTATTTCATGTTGCTGAAGCTGAATGGTACTGTTTTTCACACTAGAAAAACCGCTACCGGCTGGAAACCTTGCAAATAATATTTTGATTTCAGAGCAAAAACTCTTAGTCACAAATGGAAAGAAACAGCGCTACTAAGACGAGGCAGGAGAGCAGACAAAACACATGCGCTGATTTTTCTGCTCTCCTGACCCGCTGTTCTGCAATACTGTTCTGCTCTCGCTGTTTCTTTCCATTCGTGATCATGTACCAACCAGCCCATATTCGCCCTCTTCAGAAGCTCTACGTCACCATCAAATCTGCGAAAGAAACGGTAGAGAGCCTAACATTGACAGGGCACCAATCCCAATTCAATGGTCACAATCAATGTTGGCCAGTGCAACCTCCACAGTATGTCTTTTGAGACTCTGAAATGGGCCGTGGCCAAAATTGTGCCAAATAGATGTCCAAATAATATCAACCGGGCCAATTTCATCGATCGCACTCAAATCAGGGCAGTGAAACCCTGAAAATTCTGCCCTACACGCCCGCTATGTGAGCTCGGTCAAACAGATCAAAACCTTTTGTCCAGGTACGACGAACCATGTCTAGAATTTTAATGGGTAAGCATTCTAAGGCTACATCGATGGGTATCGCATGAACGTGACTTTGTCTGAGCCGTAAAAGTGGCACTAGTTGGCATATCAGAAAAAAATGCGCCATCGGATACAGCGTCAAGAAAAGGTGTGCAAGTGACAAAATTCTTAATGTGGATTAGTTAGGTATATAAATAGATCCAATTAGGGAGTAGGTGGGAGTCAAGATGGCCGCTTCCGGTTTCCGTTCTCAGCATCTGGTCACGTGTCTCAGTGGATTTTATGTGTCTCAGTGGAATGCCCCTTGTCATTCCTTTCAACGTATCAAAGTTCACCGGCGTTCTATAATTGGCTTAGAAAAAAAGGTAAGGCGCAATATCTGTAAATCGCGGACTCGTGCTGACACAGCTCGCTGAAAATATAGCGACGCTCAGGCTCACGCATATCACCAGTGCAGTATATCACCAGTGCAGCAGTGCAGATGGAAATTTTTGGTTACTCCCAAGTGTGGTCTGTTCCAACCCAAACATTTCCCCGGGTCATCCAAAACATTGACCTCGGTCAGACTGGACCAAACTTTATACCAAAAACTTAAAAATGTAATGCCAAACTTTTATCCAAGGAATCTCGCAGATTTCGTAAGGTCGCTGGAAAATATGATCACCATAAATGCACTGACGCGACTGTGTTTTCGGACAAGTCACCGGGCTAACCACATTCAGCCGCTGTGGTTTTTTCTACCCAGCTGTCCTCTGCAATTACTCTTAGGGCTGATGACATTTTCCTTTTTTCGGAGAGAAATAGAACTTCCAAACTTAGGTTCACGAACGACAAAGCATTTAAAATATGACAGACCATTTGATAGGGCTAATCATGTTAGTATTATGTGAAGGCGTCGAAATCTCAACAAACTGTTCATTCTTAAGAGACTTTCAGGCAGAAGTTTGACGGTGGCCAACCAGAGTTTCGAAGCTGAGCCAAGTCTATCTTCGGAGAAGGACTTTCCTGTTTCGAAACTGGGCAAGCTACTTTTTAAATTTGAATCTTTATAATGCTAATGGTTGCATTTGGTGGCTGGGCCGCCACACTTTGGGGGTCGAACCAATTCGTTAGTGAAACCGTCTCACACCTTTCGCGCACTTTAAGTGAGCAATGCGATAGCGGTGTGTTTGGATTTATTGTGCGCGGATGAAAATTGATGCACACACCCGCACGAAGAGCTAAACGTACATAATGAATACGAAAAAGAATATCCAACCAAACCCGCTTGTGATGGGACTTTATGCAATTCGCAATGCTAGGAAGGCCGTAAATAACAACAAAATTCTAGAGGATACTTTGCACCACTAAAGTGCAATGAGCCGAAAGCTTCTGCTGCGCAGTGGCCCTAAGCCATCCACTACCGGCCCATCATTCTCTCTTTTATCAATCCCGCCTTCCTCCTTTTCGTACGGCTCGGATATGGCGTCTGAGAGAATTGTGACAGATACAAGGCATTTTTCTTCCTTTAAACAAATTTTAAATCCCGCCAATGTCTGCTGTACTGCGTCTCCTTCTATATGCTGTGTGGTGCGGCGTTCGATGAAGCGCCAAATTAAACGCACCGCGCGGACGACTGGAATTGAATGCACTTCATAGTCACATTTGTGTATTCGGGAGGTGCCTGGTGACGTCATTAAGACGTCACTTTTGATTATTAGACATAACCGGATGCGACGTTATGATAAAGCCACGGTCGATGACATCACCACTGACGACGTCACCATTTGTTTCATGGTATGCCATACTACACCACTGATGACATCATCATTAATTTCAAGGTACGACATACTGCACCACTGATAACATCATCCTTTATTTCATGGCACGACATGCTACACCGCAGATGATGTCATTTATTTTAAGTACGACATACTAGACGACTAATAGCGTCATCATCAATTTCAAGGCACGACACACTACACTACTAATGACGTCACCATTTATTTCATGGTATGACATACTACACCACTGATGACATCATTAATTTCATGTTACGACATACTACACTACTAATGACGTCATCATTTTTTCAAGGTAACGACTTATTACAGTACTGATGGCATCACCACACTAAAGCGTTATGAACAGATGGACGGACGAACACGATCGAGGCTGCGATCATGAGCCATTAAAGGCTTTCGCTTTAATAGAGCTCCTAACAGAAGAACAGAAGGGGGCTATACAGATCCCTTAGCTGCCATAAAAAAGCAGAGAAGAGAAACAAGACACTATGTGTCACCCACGAGATACATGCATCTAAAGAGACAGAGATATGCTTCCAGATACACTGGACACAAGATAATACTGAGAACGCTGAGCAGAGAAATCTTGACAGCCTCAAACATCTAATTCCAAACACTAATGCACCCCCACCAAGCTACCTTTAGATGCCCGCCCCGTTGTCCGTATCGTAGCTTCCTCTCTGTGGAAAAGTACACGTGCCCTAATCCCCCCAAGCACTTACCCCCCCCTTCCTAACTTAGCTAGACTGAAGGAGGTGTCCCAACGGCTGGGACGACCTTAGCCTGTCTGTCATGTGCAGGTGGGGCTCTGAAGATAAGGACCGATCACCTGCCCGATGTGGTCTACATCGCCTACAGGGGTGGGCATTTGCTACCTGCTGCGGACTTTTGTGGGGACAAGGGCGTTAAGGACACGGATTCTCCAGGAAGTAGGATTGCCGGCTACGAGGGAGGAGGACTTCTCCAAGTTGCAAACGGTAAGAGCGAGAGCCTCCTCCGGTTTCTGGAACAAAACGCTTTACATGATTTTCTATAGTAGGCCTTATGCAAAGTTTGCGAAATAAAAAAAAAACTAAAAATGCCCCGGCATGCAATGCACAGTGCCAGCATGTGGCAGCAAGACGAGCACTGAGAGCGTCTGCGGTGATAGCTACGATATTTTGCACCGGCTTCATACTTGGCTACCCCGTATGCAAGAGAACTGAACAAGGGTTGAGAAGGAGCCTCAGTTCTGAAGTCAAGCCAACGTTTCATGAAAGGGACGTACCTTCGTCATAAGAAATACCTGAGTTCGGTTCGACTATTAGCCGGAGGCATTTTCGTTTCATTCTTGCTATGGCCTTTTAGGCTGAAAACGTCACTTCATGAACAGGCATCACAGCGGCCTGATGTTTTGCAACTTTAGTTGTAAGGTAGACCTTCCTGCCAAAATAGGCAGAATGTCTTCGACAGACTTATTTTGTTGATGCTGAGCTCAGCCTATAGAGTTTTCGTTTAACGGATGTGCTCATACAGTTGCTACAATTGGTTGATAACTTGATACAAAGCATTTCTTATTTCAAATATATATTTCTTAACATCGCAGCTCTTTGTATTGATGCTAGTCCTTGATCTGTTTTCCGCAGTACATTATTAAAAAAGTCAGAGAGATCTAAGCATGGCTAAATTATTGCTGATGAGAAAGAGGTACGGCAATCAGGATAAACAGCGCATCGAACACGGTTTGGATTACGAAGTCTCCAGCCTGCAGCTGGATTTTCTGGGAGTTCAGGAGCTCATACCATTTTGTGCATTTGACGTTTAATCTTCAGTTCTTGCCACTCGGCACGATCATCAATATCTATAGGCTCCGCTTTACGGTTTTTCTTGGCAGTTTATCATTTCATAGGCTGGCATTGAGTTCTTAAAAGTGTTAAAGGTCTTTATTTCATGGCATGCTATTGGAGGTACATGCGTCGCTGCTCACAATGTTCATACGCATGAGGGAAATATAGCACCACATGAACTCCCGTTAGTGATACCGTGTGAGAAAAATGACGAGCAAGAATAACCAGGGGTGATCAACAATTGCCACAAAGGTGTAACTTATGCGTACCGTCGTCCCACTCGCCGCATATGTGGCTCGGCAACGGCGGGCGTCACAGTTGCTATGAAAACTAGAGAGGCCACTGCCTCACAGTTGCTATATCAACCTGATGATATTTAGGAGAGGAATGGCTGGATGACTACACTACGGTTGTTTTTTGCAGAAATTTCAGGAGTATAAAAAGGCACTAAATCTAAATATAAAAGGAAGGGAGAAAGATTATTCTTAGGAAACATTACCAACATTCTTTTCAGCGCGGAAGGTAGGGTCCTTACGTAGAAAACTACAAATGTAAGTCCAGAATCCGTCCCACAAAAAGAAAACGCCCGCGCGACAAGAGGTGCGGTTAAGTCATTTTTTCGTTGTATTTTCAACTGAGCTTTAACCATAACCAAAATTGCAACTTTAATCGAAATCAAGCCAGGAACAGAAATTCACTCGCCGTTCCATAACATTTCGAGTCGGGCATTACGGCAGTTGCCCCAATTTTTTAATGTTTCAACTTCAACAAACAATTTCCTCTTCATAAAATAAATGCCGAAGATTTGGGATTTGAGGCATTCTCAATTGAAATCTACAAGTCTTTGGTTACGAATATTAGAGGTTACCGACTAGGTTTGACAAGAACCGCTTGAATGGCTGAGAACAAGCGAGCTTGATCTGTGTGGCGCGTTGGCTTTCGTTTAAACTGGTGTCTTATAAGTGTATTTCTACTGTACTTGTTTATTTAGAAAGGACAAGAGACCTCTATCACGGTATTTTCTTAGACGATGTGTGAGGTTCTTTTCTTTAAATATTCTGGCCACCTTATTCTGTGGCTTATTCAGAAACAGCAATCTAAATAGACGACCAGACTGACCAAGCTAACAACGAATACTTTTATATACAGACATGAACGGTACGAAAGTAGAACGAGCAAGTGGGACGATGGTAAAACACACATTGTCAAAAAGTCACCGAGTTGTTGGATGGAGAAGCCGGTGCATACGCTCCGGGTAGTCAGAGGTTTGAAAGGTCGGTGCAGAAGGGCCTCAGTAAGCCCAGCGGAAGGCTAGGCCACCGGACGGGGCCCAGTAGAGGCAAGAGGCCTCGAGCTGTATTTCCACGGCCGATGCGTCAGGCCTCCTCGACGTGCCTGGGCTCAGCACGGCGCCGAACGCTCGTGCCAGTGAAGAGCTGGCGCTGTGACACTCCCGGGCCCGACCACTGTTCCGAGTTTCGTGGACGACAGGAGAACAGGACAGGATACGGCCGGCAGGCCCCAGGTCTGGATCCCCGGGTCAGGCCTGGCAGAACACGAACCGCCCGAGCTCCGTGGACGACCGAACAAAAGCCCCGCTGTCGCCTGTTCTCTTCCTGTTTCTTGTGAAAAACAGACCGAGATAAGTGGAGTACGGTTTGGGTGGCATGCAAACCAGTCCCAGAAACTTTCGCCGCCAGAACCTGGAAAGAAGCACTGGACCCATCATCACTGGCAGGTATGCTTCTCTGGCCCGTCAAGACTGTTGGAGCGTCGGCGAATGGGACGCTTGCACCCGGAATGTTGCCGATAATTACGTCATATAATGGCGTCGGCAGACACCTAGGAATAGCTTTGCCTGTGAAGTATGGAGAAGTGTTCGGACAAGCAGTGTCGGTGGTGCGCGACATTGGTTCTAATGGCATCGTGGTGCGTCAGGCGTTGGTGCCCGAGGCTGCATATACCGGTGAGCATCTTTACGTTTAGCGGATGGTTCTGACATCGAAGCGCCTGAGGCGGAGGTTATTATCAAGTCGACAAAAACTGTGAGGTTCTTTTCTTTAAATCTTCTGGCCACCTTCAGGCGTCTTCTGCCAGGGTCAGGCCTGGCAGAAGACGCACCGCTGCGAGCTCCTTGGACAGCCGATCGGCTCCGCTGCTCGCCTGTTCTCCCCTACCGCGAGCAACTCTGGTGCACTCATTTTTCTCCAATCTCTAGCCGCGGGAAAATGTTGCTTGGCTGGCCTGGTCCTGCCGTGGACGCCAAAATTGTGAGGTTCTTTTCTTTAAATCTTCACAGAGGACGCCAGCTTAGACGTGTGTCTTCGCAAGGTTAAGAAAACCTATCACGGAAAAGGGCAGACGGCCTACACCTTCCATCTAATTGACGGCATTTTGTACCGGACCTATCAACTTTGTCCAGGAAAAACGATTGCACAAGCGGTCGTTCCAAAAGTTTTGCGCCGTCAGGTCCTCGTGCAGGTACATGGGAGTGCACTTGTCGGCCACCAGGGTGTCAGAAAAACTACCGCAAGAGTGCTTGATGACTTTTACTGGCCAGGGGTGCAAGCTTACATTAAGCGGTTTGTGAGGTCGTGCGATGCATGTCACAGGACTGTCCCGAAAGGAATGACCCGGGGATCCAGACCTGGGGCCTGCCGGCCGTATCCTGTCCTGTTCTCCTGTCGTCCACGAAGCTTGGAATGGTGGTCGGGCCCGGGAGTGCCACAGCGCCAGCTCTTCACTGGCACGAGCGTTCGGCGCCATGCTGAGCCCAGGCACGTCGGGGAGGCCTGACGCATCGGCTGTGGAAAGGCAACTAGAGGCCTCTTGCCTCTACTGGGCCCCGTCCGGTGGCCTAGCCTTCCGCTGGGCTTACTGAGGCCCTTCTGCACCGACCCTTCAAAGCTCTGACTACCCGGAGCGTATGCACCGGCTTCTCCATCCAACAACTTGGTGACTTTTTGACAATTTGTGTTTTGCCATCGTCCCACTTCTCGTTCTACTTTGTCCCGTCCATGTCTGTACATAAAAGTATTCGTTGTTAGCTTGGTCAGTCTGGTCGTCTATTTAGATTGCTGTTTCTGAATAAGCCACAGAATAAGATGGCCAGAAGATTTAAAGAAAAGAACCTCACGCGATGCTTATATAGGTATCGTATAGTTCATAAAAACTGCCCTTCCACCGCTATTGTGGAAGATTTTCTTGCGTTTGAAGGAAAAGCAATTCAAACGTCTGACGAAAAATAAAGGCACACGCAAATACATACATACATACATGAACTTTATTGCGAGAAATATACATGCAATAAATAGCGGGTGCGAGCAGAACCGCAAGCGCTTGTGGGCGGGCCACAGCAGTCATAGAGGTATGCATCCAATATAAAACGCTGGTAGTACACAGTTGTCAGTCAATGCAAAAGTAAAACAAAGCTGGCACAATGCATATATAGTTTTCTTACTACAATCAACAGATAAAAAGCAAAGACACTGAAACATATAGTCAATAAACGTAACAAAATTGGCAAGAAAACAGAATTGAAATTACAATTCTTATTAATATCTTTCTTCGCGACCTACAATTCACGCTTTCAATGCAGATTTTATAGCCTTCATATAATCACAACCCAACGTGTCTGCTGGTAGTTTGTTAAAATAGTGAGGAATATGAAATGAAAACCTGCACAGGCAGAATGTCTTCTGATAACAGGTTCTCCGTAGAAACGTCATTCTTATATAACAACTAAGGATATATATTTTGATAGAAGAGAGTAGGTGTACCTTAAACTGTTGACAAATTAAATAGACACCAGCTCCTCTCCTCGTGATTTCAGTTTAGTTTCCTTAAAAGCAGAGTACGTTGCGACATGAAATTATTTTACTAAACAACTCTCATGAGGGCCATTCACGAAGCAAACTTACCATATTGCTAATTATATTATATAAGATAATGACCATAGCAAAACGTATGCTACAAGAACTTCGGCAGCAAGGGTGCTCACTTTGCCATGGTGGAGAGTTTATTAAGATTGATCTCTAAAGAACAGTCCTTTGAGCCGCGCCACCTTGTTACAAATATATATTTTGACAGATTAATAGGATTAGGATTAAAATAATAATGTATGCAGATTCCCAAAAAAAATAGCATCGGGTTGTCAAGGTGCGCAATATGACATAGCAGGACAGCAAAGCTCTAAACAACACGAAATGCTGATCACATTCGTAAGAGAGATGCCACTCCGTCACGAACTTGGCATTTGCATACAATTATCTTAAACGAACAATCATTTTACAGAAACTGTCCTTTGTAGAAAACGAAAATTGACATTCATGCAGAGGTTGTGTAATCCTGTGTGGAAGAACATGTCTAAAGGCTCATCACCAAATGGCAGTGATGTCAGGTATCATAGGAAGGACGGTGCCTAGTTAAGTATTTAGTGCTTTTTTTATTACATTCAATAATAGTATTACATCTTTCCAATAAATGAAACAATGCTCAATGGTTTCATTCTTATTGAAGAAAAAAGGCTTCAGTTGCGCAGTGCACTAGCACTATTTTTGAACGCCCAAAAGATCGCTTCAAATCCACTTCGTAGAAAGTTCGTTTCTGTGTTCACGTTTTTACATTTTTTTACAATATACATAAGCCAAATAAACTACAAACATAATCTTTGGGGACGTGCTGTCTTTTAGGTTGCATTATGTGATGTATTTTAATTTAAATAGCCATAAAACCAGCGGTGAAAACAGCCGGGAGCCGAGATCAAATTTTGGGGCATGGCAACACTGATATTGATCAAGTGCCGTGAAATTAATCGTTTCCCGCTTTACGTGGGTAGCTGTTACCTTTTAAGTGGCGTTCAGAAATACGCACGAGCTGAAATCACCGATTATTTCGGCGAAAGGCAACGACGGATCATAAAGAAGTTACGGGGCCCTAACGCTGAGATCAAAATTACGAGATGGTCTTGTTGTTTTCGCATGAGCGAATTTGTCACCTATTTGTGACACATGTCATAGATTCACAATGCATTTAGTTGCGCCACTTACACCGTGAACTCAATACTTTCTGAAAGTAATGACAGAATTCGTTCGTGGCGTAGCGCCCGTATGAGCGCGAGTGGATTACGGGTTTCGTGGCATAGTGGAGCACGCTTCAGCTTCACAATGGAACAAGTTCTATTTTCTTCGAGTTGTCGAAGCTAGTGTAGGACACGGAGCAGCTACGAACTCCTTTACGTAACTGGGCCGAGGGCACTGGAGTAAACGTGTAAACAGCAATAAGCGGGTAAGTTTCTAATAATTCGAGGAAGTCGACTATCAGACATTCCTCATGATCAAGACAGCAAAGATCAATGATGCGATATTCCGACTGCGATATTCAAATGGTAAAAAAAATTGCACGTAGCTGCGTCGAGGACACTGGAGTAGACGTTTGAATAGCAATACGCAGGTATGCTTTCTAATAAACTGGGGAAGTCGACTATCAGACATTTCTTATAACCGATACAGCAAATATCAATGGTGCGATGTTCTGAGAGCCGCTGTTCAAATAGTACAAACATTTACAGACGGCTATGACGACGTCCAGCCCTGCAAGAGTCCAGGTGCCCGTCGACGATGCCTTTGGGTACAAATAATTACTCTGCGTGTTTCTTGGAAGCTGATCAGCGCTTAATTGTCGTAATGACTGTAGAACCTTTAACTCTTCTGCAATGATAAGGACAATTACACTTGGTTGAAATTTCACAAAAATGCGCACGCATTCACTATCGCCATCTTTAGCCGTCGTCAACGAGCACACAGATTATTGTTGGGTTGGACGTCCTCGCGATTGTAATTACATGATTTTTCTCATTTGAACGACCACAGTCAGCTCATCGTATCATTGTCCTATGCAGTCTTATATTTAATTTGTATTTTTCTCTAAGATGGAGGATGCCTACGACACTCCAACTGACATTAACAAGTCGTTAATTGATCGAGGTAGTAACTTTTATCTATTTCATTTCTGTGTTCAATCATCTCGGGATGAGTAAGGCAATCTACAGCTAGTTTGGCTGAATTTCATTTCATTTATACTGTAACAGTACTGAAGAAGATGAAGTTTAGAAGACAAGTGAAGGAGAAAGACGTTGAAAAAGGACTCTCGTGCCGGACGCGCTGCCGTTGACCAGCTGAGCTCCCGACCCTATCGTCTTGTTGTTCAGCGCTCCGACGTCTTACCCCCTTCGTAACAAATTGGTGGTCAGGTGCTGGGTACGACTACCCTCAAGACGCATCCTCAATCGCTGGAGCTTCGTCGGAGCCGTCGCCTCGCTGGTCTCCCACCCTTTCCAACAAGAATGCAGCAGACTACTGAGCAGCC
Source organism: Amblyomma maculatum (assembly GCF_055883805.1). Classification (NCBI taxonomy): domain Eukaryota; kingdom Metazoa; phylum Arthropoda; class Arachnida; order Ixodida; family Ixodidae; genus Amblyomma; species Amblyomma maculatum. The sequence continues at coordinate 126,020,645 of NC_139345.1, read as the reverse complement.
CCGAACATCAACACGGGACCCTTTACCCCCTTCTCGCGATGCGCCGCCGACCACCACGAATGCGACGCTACCGTTTCGCGAGCCTCGTTCCTTTGCCGGCCAAGCAGGGGAAGATGTTGATGACTGGCTCACTCATTATGAACGTGTGAGCCGCTATAACCGCTGGGATTCAGTGGCTAAACGAGCCAATGTAGTCTTTTTTTTGACGCAAACCGCCTTGATGTGGTATGAGAACTACGAGGACTCCCTGACAACTTGGGAAAGTTTTGTCGAAGCTATCAAGGAATGTTTCGGCGACCTAGCTGCAAAGAAGAAACAGGCAGAGCAGACACTTGCTCAGAGGGCCCAGGCAGCCGGAGAAACTTGCACCACCTACATAGAGGCCATACTCAAGTTGTGCAAAACCGTCGACAGCAGGATGACTGGAGATGATAAGGTAGGCCATCTGCTCAAGGGCATTGCGGAAGATGTCTACCACTTCCTCATTGCCAAGGAAAACTTGAGTTCGGTCTCTGACGTTATCCGGCACTGCCGAACATTCGAGGCCCTAAAGACTCGCCGTATTACACCGAAATTTGGACGGCTCGCAAATGTGACTACAGTGGCTAGCATTGAAGAATCGCCATCTCAAAGCCTCCTGTGCGCGATCCGTGAGATTGTTCGAGATGAGATGTCACGACGTGAGCAGCTTGTCCGGCCAAATGGCTTCGGAGGGTACGTATATGCTCGTCCAACTTATGGGGGTGCGTGCCCGCCGATGTCCACGAATGTCACCGACTTTGTCTGCCGCGAAGACCTATACACTCCGCGACCAAGGCCTGAAGAGAATTTCCAACAATTCTCTTGGCATCAGCGTAGAGATCCTCGCTCTTACTCCAGTCGTACATCGCGCCGACCGCCGGACAACTACCTCGTCCCGGAACCACCATCCGGATATTCGTCGCGGCCTACCATGCAGTAACCAGCTGACACGCCACTTTTTGAGCGACCTCTTCCGGTGTGCTACCGGTGTGGGGCCGCGGGTCACATTTCCCGCTACTGCAATCGGCGCACATCGTTCCGGAATCCCCCGACGGCACCGAACCGATGCATCGTCCAGCCCTACATCGACAGCTATCGGCCAGAACATCCTTCCCGGAGGGGCCGTTTTCAAAACGAAGGGCACCGCAGCCATTCGCCAGCGTCTGACCGTAGTTTGACACCACCTCCGTCATTTCGTGTGCGCCGCTCCCCGTCTCCACGGCGCCGATCTCCACCACCAACGCAGGAAAACTAGCCAGCGCGGCCAATGGAGGTGAGGTCGCTGGACAATGTGCGCTGCTACCTATTATTCCTCCGTCTGTGTTCATGTTAAAGAACAAGGTCAATGTGATTGTTGATGGTTTGCCAACGATGGCGTTGGTAGACACTGGTGCTACAGTTTCAGTGATGAGTTTAAATTTTAAGAACCTTTTGAAGAACAAAGTTATGTTTGTTTGGGACAAAACTGCAAATTTTTATGGAGTAAGTGGAGAGTTGTTGTATCCGGTTGGGGTATGCAGCGTTAAAGTTTCCTTAGGGGGCATGGTATTCCGGCGGAGTTTGCAGTACTGCCCCGATCTACGCACGACGTAATCTTGGGAATTGACTTCCTGCGTATGTGCGTCGCTACAGTTGACTGTCGAACGGGAGAGCTAAGTGTTAGTGGTTCTCTTCCTCGTGAACTTTTGGAAGAGACATCGAATTATGAAGACGTTTTGTGTGTGTGTGATGAAGCCGTCATACCGCCACATTCAGCAGTGTGTGTCCAGGTGTCCTGCTCCCGTCCTATTAACGACTGTTTTGAGGCTACTGTGGCGCCTCTTAATTTACAGTGTGTAAAGAAAAATGTGTTAGTGCCTCATTGTTTGGTTCGCGTGAAAGAGGGCCGTACCGGACTGTGGACTATAAATTGCTCATCAGAACCAGTTGTTTTTCCAGCGGGTTCCAAACTAGCTTCATGTAGCGCAACTCTCCCGAATTGTGTAGCTGCCGTTACTCCTGACCTAGACAACCCCGCTACTAACTCACCTGCTGACGAAAAGCTTCTTCCGATGATCAGTGCATCGTTGAACACCTCACAACGACAGATATTGAAGAACCTCTTGTCTCAGCACCTATCCGTCTTTGATTTCACGCAGTCCGACGGCTCGCAACGTTTTCCCCTGTCGCGCGCACGCCACAGATTGACACGGGATCTGCCCATCCGATCCGTCAAAAGCCGTACCGTGTGTCACCATGAGAGCGTAAGATCATCACCGAGCAAGTCCAAGACATGTTGCAACAGGGGCATAATACAGGAATCCTCAAGTCCTTGGGCTGCTCCCGTGATATTGGTGAAGAAAAAAGACGGAACATGGAGGTTCTGCATTGACTATCGTCGCCTCAACTCCATCGCTAAAAAGGATGTGCATCCTCTCCCACGCATCGACGATGCCATAGATTGCCTTTTCTTCGCGTCTATTTCTCTTCAGGTGATTTGCGATCGGGTTATTGGCAGATTCCGATGGACCCTGCTGACAAGGAAAAAACTGCATTTGTTACGCCGGACGGCCTATTTGAATTTAACGTAATGCCCTTCGGCCTATGTAATGCGCCGGCCACATTTGAAAGATTTATTGACACAATATTTCGTGGCCTCAAGTGTGAAATCTGCATGTGCTATTTAAACGATGTTGTTATTTTTGGCCGGACTTTTACTGAACATAACACGCGACTCGCTGTTGTGTTAGATTGCCCACAGAAGGCTGGCCTTGTCCTGAATTCCAAAAAGTGCCGTTTTGGTGAACGTCAAGCGCTGGTACTCGGGCATCTCGTCGACCGCGATGGAGTTCGGCCAGATCCACAGAAGACTGAAGCAGTTGCAGCATTCCAACGACCACAGAGTCAAAAGGAGCTCCGCAGTTTTCTGGGCCTGTGCTCCTACTTTCGACGATTCATCCCAAAGTTTGCCGACGTCGCCTACCCTCTGACATCCCTTCTACAAAAGGACGTCCCTTTCGACTGGGCCTCAGATTGCGACGCGTCTTTCCGCCAACTAAAGTTTTTGCTTACGTCACATCCCATACATGGCACTTCAACCCCTCCGCTCCGACTGAAGTCCACACTGATGCAAGTGGGATTGGTGTTGGCGCTGTGCTTGTGCAACGTTCGACAACAGGCGAACATGTAATTGCGTATGCAAGCCGTTCCCTCAGCAAACCTGAGCGTAACTACACTGTTACGGAGCAGGAGTGTCTCGCTGTAGTTTTCGCTGTTCAGCGGTTTCGGTGCTACCTATATGGACACCATTTCATGGTTGTGACGAACCATCATGCCCTGTGTTGGCTTGTCAACCTTCGTGATTCATCTGGTCGTTTGGCACGTTGGGCCCTTCGTCTGCAAGAGTACGACTTCACTGTTTCGTACAAGAGTGGCCGCAAACACGCCGATGCAGACTGTCTTTCACGTCTTCCTCTTCCTACGACCGAATGTGACTCTGGTGATTTTGATCATTACATCGCCTCCGTCGTGCCCGAGTTTCCCGACGCCTCGGCTTTGCGGACTGCGCAAGAGACCGATATAACCCTCGAACCCCTGCTTGCGGAGGCGCGAGATTCCACTGCTTCCAGCCCATTTTGTCTCCGCGATGGCCTTTTGTACAAAAAGGCTTACTCAAGCACCGGTACGAATTTTCTGCTTGTGGTTCCCGAGAGCTACCGCTCGTGCATCTTACGCGCCATGCACGACGACCCCACTTCCGGTCACCTGGGCTCTGCAAGAACGCTCCATCGTGCCCGCGACCGGTTTTATTGGCTAAAGATGCGCTAGACGACTGAGCGATATGTGGCGAGCTGCACTGAGTGCCAACGACACCAACGCCCTACGTCCACGCCACAGGGCCTGCTGCATCCTGTGACTCCACCACGTGGAGCATTTGAGAAAATCGGAGTCGACCTTATGGGTCCCTTCCCGAAGTCATCCGACGGAAATCGTTGGATCGTGGTTTGTGCCGACTACCTCACCCGCTACTGCGAAACGGCAGCTCTTCCTTCAGCCACCGCTCACCACGTGTCCCTGTTCTTGCTCCGTTCTGTGATCCTCCGCCATTGACCTCCGCGAGTGATCATCAGTGACCGAGGTCGCCAGTTTATGGCAGATGTTGTGGAAGAGCTTCTTCGTTTGTGTGCGTCGCATTTTAGGCATTCCACACCATATCATCCTCAAACCAACCGCTTGACGGAGCGCACAAACCGCACACTCACAAACATGCTATCTATGTACATCGCATCTGACCACAAGAATTGGGATACTATACTGCCATTTATAACATTTGCATTCAACACTGCAACCCATGAGACTACTGGCTACAGCCCGTTCTTTCTGCTATATGCCCGTCCTCCTCGGTATTGTCTAGATACCATTCTTCCTTACTGCGTCCATGATGAACCGTGCATCGCGGAAACTCTTTGTCGAGCCGATGAAGCTCGCCGTCTCGCCTGTTTGCGAATTCTCGCTTCGCAAGAGCGTTCAAAAGCTCGGTACGACAGCCGGCATAGCCATGTGTCTTACGCCCCTGGAGATTTAGTGTGGCTTTGGCGACCTCTCCGAAAGCGTGGTTTAGCGCAGAAAATGTTGGCGCATTACGCTGGCCCTTACGTTGTGCTTGAACGCATCAGTGAAGTGAACTACCAAATAGCACGTATGACAGCAAGTGGTCGTCGTTCAGTCAGAACTGAAGTTGCCCATGTCGCCCGGATGAAGCCGTGTCACTCTCGTGGAAACGAATAACTACCTCGCCCGGGGGGGCTTCGTCTGCCCAGGGGGAAAATGTAACAGTACTGAAGAAGATGAAGTTTAGAAGACAAGTGAAGGAGGAAGACGTTGAAAAAGGACTCTCGTGCCGGACGCGCTGCCGTTGACTAGCTGAGCTCCCGACCCTATCGTCTTGTTGTTCAGCGCTCCGACGTCTTACCCCCTTCGTAACAATACTACTGTTTTGTTACCTGAAACTTAGAGCGCTGACGCTAGTGATTATTTCAGTTGAACTGGTTATAAACCGTGCTTTCTAAACCAACTAAATAGAAGAGGAGATTGAGTGTGTATATATATGTGGGAAATTGTGCAGTCCCACAGGCTTGATGAAGTTGATGATGCTTGATGGCTTGATGATGCCAGTACCCCAGATTACGAGATAGTATAGGTATGTAGTTGAAACATCTTATTGTGTGTGGTTTACTAACCTCTAGGTGGCACCTTTGATAATTTTTTGAGTGCCTACAAAATATTTTCCAGTTTTGTCACCTACATCAGTACACCTTGTATCTCAGTGGTGATCTAAATATAGGAATGTTTAAGACTACATCCAGAAAGTAATGGTTATTGGTCCTTGTCGAATCATACACGCTAATTAATGTGGTAAATTTTCCTTAAATGTAACAAAAACGACGGCTACAATTCTAATCTCTACCACTGACTACAATGATGAGACTGTATCCGGAGGAGATATAAAGAGCGGCTCAAGTGACCACCTGCTAGTATAACACACGTGTATTATTAACACAAAACATTTTGTAAAAACATAGTTTCAAAAAATTTGATTGCAGCAGATTAATCAAGCAACACTTGATATGGTTAGGCCTACAATCTTAAGTTGTGACTGGATGGTAACGTTTGCACATGACTCTGTGGAAGAAGCGTTTAACTGTTTTATACCCCTTTTTACCTCGGCATACAATAAATTGTTTTCCGTGTAAGCCTTTTAGCACCTCTATACGAGCTAGGATGGCGTAGAACATACCTAAAATTCTTAACATGATATAAAAAAACGCAGCTGTTTTACAGATTTAAACAAACGCGAAATGCGGAGGATTCTGCTTTTCTTATTTTGCACCGGAAGAAACTGAACACTGCTAAAGCCAGAAACACGTATAATCTTAATAAGTTTGGTGGTGCTAGTAACCAGACCCAATTGTGGAAGAAGGTGAATTTGCTTTTAATTCTAAATTTGTCAGTTCTAATGAATACAGTTAGTACTGACTGTGTTCAATACACTGATTACAGCCTTCCCAAAAAGTTTAATGACGACTATTATGCACTAGTGGGCAGTGCTCATAACTCTGAGCCGCTATCCTGTGTTAACAAACCCATTAGTAATTGAAGGTGAATGAAGGTGAAGAGCAGGAGGTGTTCAGACGTCTTAACCAAAGTGGGAGCGAGGACCGCTTTACCTTAAATTGAAGCTATTATATCAGTACCTAATATTATTTACCCACTTCTTACTCGCATCCATAATATATCGCTTAACTTTGCCACCTCTCCAGCAGAAATGAATAAAGCTAATACTTTTTTGCACAAAGGGGGCCCATGAGACGATATTAGTATTTATAGACCAGTATCACTGTTACCATTATTTTCAAAGGCGTTGGAAAACTTTAGATTTTATAATTTTTTTTAGATATAAAAAACTCGTGGCACTACATTTTGGCTTCAGGCCAAAATGCTCTACCGAACTTGCACTTAACCATCGAAAATAAACAATTATCAACAACATACAGAAACCTTCGACAGAATCTGCCATCTTACTCTTATTGAAAAGCTTTCCATTCATGGTATCAGGGGCACCACACTGAAGTTAATAGTTAATTGAGTGATCGACAACAATACCTTTCAGTGAGAGATTGAAGCTCAACATACAGAGACATAAATTATGGCGCTCCTTAAGGAAGTATTCTAGAACGTTTATTATTCAATATGTTCATAAACGATATAGTACAAGTAGACTCTGAAGTAGATTTTATTATTTACACATATGACACTTCAATTATGTTAACAATTTAGTCCTGAGGGCAAATGAACTGATGGAGAACGTTTGTTACTGATCTCGTAAAAATGCATTACCTATCAACACAAAGAAGAGGCTGGGATTTAGGGCAAGAAACATTCAAGTTTTCGATTGTACGAGCTTACTCTCAGTTGGTCATGAAATTGAAATAGTCATGCAGTTAAGACATTGAGAGTTATTTCCAATGAGCACATGAGTCTGGATAACCGTATAGATTTATTACGAATTCCATTGGCTCGAGCTTTAGGTGTAATTAGGAGATGCCAATAGATGCTTTCTGCGAGATTAAAGCTTATCCTCTATCATGTTCTATTTGAATCGCATGCCAGATATTTCCACTGAGGTGGGATTAATATCAAGGATATTCAGTTCAGTTCAGGCGTTCAGTCATGTCCGACTCTTCGTGACCCTATGGACCATGTCACGCCACGCTTTCCGGTCTCTCACTATCTTCTTAACATCACATAGCTTCATCTGCAATGCCTCGAGAATGCCATCTAACCATCGCGTTCGCTGCCTACCCCTTCTCCGGCGACCCTCAACCTTTCCCAACATCAAATCTTTCTCATAATAGTCGCCGGAGTTAAATTCTCCCATTCCGGTCCACTTGAGCTCGCTGATACCCAAGATATCAATGTTCAATCTGTCCATTTCTCGCTTGACGATATCCAGTTTACCTTGCGTCATAGATCTTACATTCCATGTTGCTATGTGATATATCTCCTTGCAACACCGGACTTTCCGGTCGCTTCCCGACACATCCACAACTGAGCGTCCTTTTGGCTTTAGCCCAGCCGCTTCATTCGTCCTGGAGCTACTAGGAATCGCCCTTTGTTCATCCCCAGTAACATGTGGGACGCCTTCCAACCTGGGGGGCTCATCTTCCGGCGCCATATCGATAATGGTATTGTGACTGGCCATAGGGTTTTCTTGGCAGGAAATACTGGAGTGGGTTGCCATTACCTTCTCCAGTGAATCACATTTTGTCAGAACTCTCTGCCGTGACCTGTCTATCTTGGGTGGCCCTACACAGCACAGCTCACGACTTCATCGAGTTTCGCAAGCCCCTCCGCCACGACAAGGCAGTGATCCATGAAGGGGATCAAGGATATTATTCCGGAGTAATATCCGGAATAATATCTGCAAACTTTTTACTTTATAAAAACAGGCCCTCAGAGCTATAACTTATGTAGGTTACTTATATCAAGCACACACATTATTTTCTAGGTGCAGGATTATATCAAATAACCCGCTTTCAGGAGTTCCAGGTTTATACATTTTTAAAAATCACAGCTCCAGACCAGGTCAATCATTTAATAAATGACTAACCTATACGTTAACCCATTGCCTCGCATAACAAGGCACCATGAATATTGCCACGTACCAAGTCCGCGAACTAATTACCGACTTACATCTCTATGTTATGTAGTGACAACTCTAATGAATAAATTTGGATTTACAAAAGGTTCCATCCAATCTGTAACCGTCAACTAAATCCGAAATCTGTTCTTTAAAAAAATTTTTTTTGCTTGTATATGCAGTAAATTTCTGTGAAATGGTTTGTTTGTTCTTTATTCCTCATCAGATATTGATTTTGTTTTACAGTTAGTTGAAATTATTTGTTCGTTTGTGAGTGGTCTTCGACTCTTGTGTATTATAAGGAGCGAGGATTGCTGATTATTTTATTTGTTGCGTGATGTCTTCTTTTTTATCCACCTAACTGCTAGCCGAAGCAAAATAAGGGCTGGGAGCTTTGTAAAGCAGCACTTGCGGTTTTTTGTCCCTTCTCCTCAGCAATGTATTTGAATTGAAAATAAACTGTGAAGCCTTGAAACCTTTTTTGTGTGACACTAAGCAGCCGACAACCATAATGTTGTTGCTTCCTATACTTCGTTCCATACATCAGGTGCAACGCAGCGAAAGTTACATAAGTAATCCGCAAGAACGAAAAAGGAGGCGCACCACTACGTGCTAGTTTTGTGGCCGAATGGTTTCTGCGGAAACGGGTTGTATTCCGAGCATACACGTTTACAATAACTTGTTTCGCGCGCCTGAACATCTTCGCAGTGCGGATCTGATAGAAAAAGCCCGCTCGGAAGAGGCTATCGACGTCGCTGCGTTGCGCAGCGCGGAGGGCACCGCTGGCACGGTTGCGGGGCAGCGAAAACGCGACATGAACGAAAATGACAAACCAAACATACAAATTCACCCAATCAAATCCTTTCTCCCTAATGAAGGTGCTTTTTATGAAGTTGATGGCAAATGTAAGATGTATTAAGCTTGCCGACAAAGCAACTATTATTTTCTCTCGTCAAGCGCAGGCACTATTTCTCATCGCGGATGCGGGGAGCGCGAACAAGACCTCTAGCTTTGGCAGTGTTGCACTTGATGTACGCAACAGAGCATAGTTCCCTAATTTACTGAGAAATATACTCAAAATCTCACCTTCCGAGAGCTTTTGTGTTCTTCGCCAAGACAGCCACAATAAATCGGCAAATATATGCGCTTGCGGAGGTTTTGGTTACACGTTATCGTTAGCATCGACTTTAATTGTATACCTAAAATACCAGTCTTAAAGTGTATCTTCAGCGGTCTTCCTTAATATAAAAATTCCGCTCACTGCGCGAATAGTTGCAGCTTCGAGTGAGCGATAGCGCGGAAAAAGAAAAGAAAGAAAAAAAGGGAGTGCGGCCATTGAACAACGAATGGCAGCCGTATAGAGGGGCACCTCAATAAATAAATATACAGCGGGCGGGTAAAAATAAACAAGGAGCATTTCGGGTGTAAGGTAATGACCTTCTCAAGAATGGGGAAAATAGAAGCATCGCTCAGAATGATTTTTTTAGCGTCTTATTTTCTTTCTCATGCGTAGTGCTGCCCTGACTTGATTGCCTTTCAGCCTACAGGCCCTTAGGTTATCCCACATTGCATAGGTGTATTTGGTTCTCTTTTTCTCTGTCCCCGAGATAGAGCTCCCGCCCATTGTTCAAAGGTCTAATGTGTCAGCGTCCCTTTTGGAGCTTCCCTGTTAGCCCAGCATTCCTTGCCGCTTTCAGCAGTCCGTATCGTCTGCACTAAATCTCCCGAGGTCAGATTCCTCTCGTCAACAGCGAGTAAACAGGTAGAATTACCTTTGTCATATTAGTGACTGTCTGCACAGAGCGAATACAAACTCTCACATATAGTACTATCACTTTTTTTAAGTACACCAATGTACTAGGCTCGGTGCAATCTTTTCAAAGCAACTTGTATCAGCAAAATATGTTAAAATTGTGTCGTCCCTGGGAGAAAAACAATATTTCAAGCTATTTAAATCTATACTCCGAGTAAATGCATGTTTGCTGATTGCATTAAAATTCCGATTTACATTTTTATTTAGGTATGAAAAATAGCTCATTGTAAGAAGAAATAATGTCTAGTACTAACCTTTCTACCACGCCCACCAAATTATTTACATCGGTATATTGTTTTGAACGCTACGTGCTTGGAGAAAAGACTCATATATTAGTCGTCCACACCCGAAAGATGCTTGAACTCTATTTCTAGCCATCAGCCAAGAACTGGTGTGCTTGCTGGTCCCTGCAAATTTACAGTTTAGCGAAGAATACTGAATCAAACAGTTGAAGTTATAAGCTAATTTATTAACATATCCAAAATAAGTTTGAAGAATATACAGTCAGAGGTGCCACGCCGGGTAGCAAAGTTTGGCTACATTGCGACAAACTGTATATTTTGAAATATGTTCGTGACAAAAGTTTCACATTGGCTAGTTGACAATTTTTGATCTGGGTATGAAATCTAATGCGGGAACAAAGAAAATACGACATGTTTTGCTAAAAGGTACAGTATACTTTTACATGAGCGTGTCAGAATGTGGTTTCCAACTCCATTATTCCATTCTGCCAGGCTTTCTTCTGAAAATTTAGGTGTAATCATTTCCTAAACATATCTAAGTTTTCGAGAACACTGCACGTCCTGCACTGGAGAAATACGTAACCCTAAGCTCTGCTGCGTTGTCCGCGAGATGTGTCAGAGGGATTCCGTGTGTAAACGGATACTGGGCCTTTACTTTCCTGTCAACCAATTAAACAATACCGATGAACTCTAATGCATTCAAAAGAATGCTGATTGTGTTCGATAAGGGCCGGGCGATGCACCGTGTGCAGCAGACGCGCTTTGGCTTTGGCATTTCTCCACTGAAGATTCTGGAGTGGTATCAAAATGTTTCTGACTGCAGTTGGTTGACTACCTCTCTTTACACAGTTTCTAAACATTCCCACTTTTTTTGCGGCAAATAAGCTTCTTTCTCAGTCGTTCACGTTCATACATTTCAAAATAACAGCTTGAGGGGCTAGTTGGTGCTGCACAATACCCCGAAACGTGGCGCAACAAACAAAAACACATGCGAAGTTGATAAGTTGAGAAATAAACGCCCACAAGTGATACCTTAAATTCATAGAGTGGCACACTGCCTGAAAAAGGTGGCAGGTAGGTATGAGGTGCCAGTTGTGCTTTCTGCGCAAAAAAAAACTTTGTGGGTTGTGTGCATTAATAGGGAGGAGAAAGAAAGCACAATGCGATAAGCATGTAAAGTGTTTTATTGGATGTGTGGTGGGAGTGATTTACGAGATTCCACTGACGTGCGGTAAAGTATATATAGGGCAGACTGGAACATGTATCAGTGATAGAATAAGGGAACATGAGAAGTCCGTAGAAAATGGGAAGGGGTCAAATTTACCCTTGCACTGTCAGAAGTGCAAGCGTGAGCCATTGTTTAGCAGGCCTAATATTTTAGGGAAGAGTCGGGATAAGATGGCGCGCAAAATTTTAGAGGCGTTCTGGATACAGAATAAAGAAGACAGATGTATAAGGGAAGCCTCGCTGAGTTTTCGTAGAAAAGAATTTACTTTTATTGAGGAATCTTCTTGAGTAATGGAAAGAATCCAGTTTATTATCGGGTCAAAAGCTGTTATTCTTACACACCTCTCATGTATTGTGGCCATGTTTGTTTATTGATCATTTTTCCCTCAAGTACCAGTACTTCTCATTCTCATGTACTTCGTTGCTTTGTAGACATGTTGAGCATGTTACAGATTTTTCATTACATAGGGACTTCACAAGTGATGTGTTTTGGATGGACATGCCTTACTGCACATGTGTGGTGGTTGGTTGTTAATGTGTCACTGTGTTACTATGTGGTAGACTTTGTGACTGTCCAGCTTGGATGATGGTGACGGTACACTGGGACAATCGTGGTATTAGCTGCTGGGCAAAGCAGAGGTGTGTGGAGATGTACGTGAGTGTAGAATGGGTGACTGTCATGCTTGGACGATGTTTATGTTCTGCGGGGAAGAAAGTGCTACTATCTCCTTGGCAAAGAAGAGGATGATAAGAAGATGTACTTAGGTGTAGAAGAAGAGGAGTGGTGAAGAGGAAGTGTGTGTTCAGATCCATATTACAGTTGGTAGTGTGCGCGTGCGTTGTGTCTCTTCGCATGTGTTCGTGTTTGTTGTGCCACATTTCTGGATATTCACACTTCAAATTTTTCGATGTTGACGATGTTTCGCTTTCTTTTTTATTACACTTGGCTACAGGTTGCTTACTTTTGCTATTTTTGTGGCTCCTTTTTGAGTTTTCGACTAGACAACCGGGGTCCCCTGCAAAAGATAAGAACATAATTTTCAATGGAACGTAAAACAATTATATTTATGTACGCAAATTATATTACTAATAAACATAAAAAATATACCGGAAGATACAGAGAGCTCTTAACAAAAGGACAGAACTCTGAAATCATATTTAGCTAGTTTGCAGTAATTAGAGTTTTTTTAAATGACAAAGCCTTTTTTACCCCTTAAAACCTAACTTCACGGGGGGGCTACACTCGATGGTAGGCCTAACAATAGAGACGCAACAGCCGTCGTCAAGCCGCCTAAGCGGAGAGTGGGACTATCATGATGAAAAGGTCGCTGCATCCTGCTATAGCCCCTACCCCTACAAAAAATCTCCAGTTAGCTATTATTTCCGGCTCCATCTTTGACGAAACACCATGTGGCGCCAATTTTCATGCCATTGATTAAACATTGCAACGCAAAAATTCTCCTTGCAGTTAGCAACTGCCTTCTAGTCAAGTGGTAGGGTAGCTTGAGATAAAGATTTCAGCAAAACTCATATGCACCTAAAACAGACTGAGACTGCCTTCAACCAAGTTTTAAGCGATGGCGGCTAAAGATACCATATAAAGAGTGCCAGGTTACGTCCAAAACGCGAGCAGCGACCGAATACAGTACCAGTGGGCAGATATTTATTACACGTAAAAAAACCTTACTACGAAACATTTCCCGCGTGAGATTATATGGTTTTCTCTTTCCGACACGTAAGCAGCCTTAGTGACTCTGCCTAAATTTTTTTCTTTCGTTTTGTTTCGAATGTCAACCTGTCAACTCACATCAGTAAACTTCCGCCTTTACCTCTCATAATGGTTTGGTCAATATAAAATACCGATTCAAATTACGCGCATCTTAGCGCTGTACGAAGCTAACGATAAGAGCAACCATCAAAGAGAAGCTATACGCATAGTGTAAAATTACCAAGATGGCTTCTGCAGTAATTTTTTTTCAGCCAAACATTTATTCTTGATGGAGAGAACCGATATATTCTAAGAACATTTATTCACCAGAAAGTCTAACAACAGGAGCTGTGAATGGACGTCCTATCATAGTAACAAAATAAGAACACAAATTACAGTTTCGTGAATAATGCAGGTTGTTGGCGCTCACAAGCAATGATGAAAATTTCAGTGATCGAAGAGTATAGAAAATAAAAAAAAACCGAATAGGCAAGAAAAGCAGCGAAAATTTAGAAATGGAATGTACCAAGAACAATAAAGAATACTACACAATTCAAAACGCAGGAAGCGTCCGATCGTTTCATTTTATATTAAAAGCTTCTGCGCCAGGATATGCCCCAAAAAACGTAAAGGTCTCCTTTCCACTATTGGTTTTAATGCAAGAGGTAGAAGGGTAAACATTTTTGAAAAATATTGTTTTCAACTAAGTGCTCGGCGATAATATTTGCCCTAACGGAGGTTATAAAATTGGGTAACATGAAGCGTTCGGTAATATGAAAAAACCTATGAGTGCATAAAAATTTATCGGAGAGCGAGTGAATGGTCACAGATGTAAAATATCTAAGGTGTCAGAAAATATTAAAGGCATGGATAGAGAATATTCGCTAAAAAAGGAAGATAGACCTTTAGAAATATAGTGCCGCATGCGACAAAACTTTTAGCGCTATATGTAACTTGCTATAAACCTAAGAAACATCCCAAGAGAATTGAATGTGGAGATTTAAATATACGACTAAAGTAAGATACTTCTGGAAAGTTTGATAATGGGGAGCCTATCCATCAAGTGGAAGCTTGGATGAAAACCTTTCTTTGAGTACATCTTAAAACCAAAAAAGTGAGCCTTGGTTTTTTATTAAGTTATCAATAATTAATATTAATTACTCATGACCATTAAAATAAAATATATAGCCATTTTTAAATCGCGGGTTAAACAATAGATACACTTCTTTCAGGTGAATAATATGCGGTTGCCTGAATAACTAACGAAATACAAAACATTAAAATCATATAGGAATAAAGCGGAATCTTACAGTCAGTGAGCATTTTTTCCTATTCAGTTCTTTTCATCCTAGAGCTGCTGCTATCGATACAGACTGTTCGAGTGCAGAAAGCAAAGTAATTTTGTCAAAACATATTTAAACAAAACTAATTGTGGCTAATTTGAAAATGGGACAAATCCTCATATTAGATAGAGTCGAAAACTTTCGTAAATATGGAAAACTAGCGCCTGACAAAGTTTTTTTCCAGACTTCCTATACTTCCAGACTAGACTGCTCAGAATTCCAGACAAGAGCAGCTTCCATTCAGGAAGCTGCACTAGAATTTTGTTCAAAAATTTTTCTGCTTGTAGGTAGCAATCTTGTTAGTATTAGTACATTTTAAAACCAGGACTCATTTTCTCTCCCTTCAATCTTTTTAGGAAAATTGTCATTAAGAAAATGTAAAATTTATCCCGCAGAAACGAGGTACACTTCATTTAAAAGACTCCACGGGCGCAAATATCGCATTATTTCGCTTCATTTATCCTTCCGACTGGTGCATAATAGTATCCACAATATGAGGCTCCGCCGTGGTGGTGCTGGGGTTTGGGAAATCGACTATATGCCCAAGGACGCGGGGTCGAAGCCCGAACACGACGGCCTCTTTTAGATGGAGGCGAAAGGCAAAGGACCCTGGTGCTGTGCGATGTCAGTGCAGTCAAAGAACCCCAGGTGGTTGAAATTTCCGAAGCCCCTCCACTACGGCGCCTCTTGTAGCCTTAGTGGCTTTGGCTCGTTAACCACCACAAACCAAACGAGTAAATATGAGGCACAATGTTTGTGAGATTCAGGATTTATGAGGAATGAGTTCTGCTACATAGCCGGGCCTGTCTAGGCCGTTCATCAGAGATACAACGTTTTCAACCTACGTCATCTAAAGCAAAAATGAATTTTATAAGCATAGCCAACACACCATCTCGGCTATATACATCTGGGCGTTGTATATAGTATGACGGCAGAATATTCTGCAGAATGCTTCGCAGCCACCTCGGTCGATCACCACGCGCCATGTGACGCAACATCTGTGGCTCGTGTGGAGGTCGCAAGTCAGGGGCGACCGCGGCAACATTCATTTGAGGAGAAGCTGAAGAGGCGGCGGCTGCAGCGTCCAGCCGAGGTGAAGGTCGCGAACGTTCCGAAGCTCACGTGCCGGCACTGCTTCCCTTCCTTCTGCAGGCGCCGGGTCGGGCGCTTCTTCTCAGGCGCCAGCGCATATTGTGGCACTACTGTTCATTTGGTTGCTCCGGAGCCTGTGGGATCCACTTCGTCTTGACGGCCGCATGCCACGTGAGTCGTTACAAACTCAGTCACAACGGAGGAGTTTGTTATCACCATGGCGATGGTCAGGATCAAAGCTGTGACTAATTAGCGGCACCAAAGTCGCTATAAACAATTCCTCCAAGGAGACAGAACTGATTCCAAATCATGACTGGAACCAAAAAGAGGTGGAAATATTATGTATGCCGACACACTCGAGAAACAGGAGAAACGAGTTGGATCGAGGTTGTGTCAGCCAAGCAGTGGGCCAGGTTGATTCCTTCAGTTTCTCGAGAGAGGCAATCATACCATTCCATGACTACACTAATCAGTTTAATCTGGAAACGCGGATATATCCTCCAGCAGACAAGAAACTTGACCAAAGGTAGGAAGTAGCCTTGCGTCGGCTCGAAGCTCGTTCCGACGCCAAACGAACTATTAGCCCTTCGAAATTAGCACACTAGTACCCAATACAATACACTTAAACTTGTAAGGAATACGGCGAGATTGCTGGATATGATCCCATACTATGGATCTGCAAAAAGCGCTGTCAGCGGTGCGTTTACTACCAATTTCTTCTCTGCAGTGGTTGGACGCTATACTGACCAGCTCAGACTCGTTGACGCCAGTTTGGGCCACTGAGGGGCTCTTTAGGTCGCCGAGGGCCACTGACTCGAGACTATCTAGGTGTAGTGCCCACATATCTTTCAATGCTGATATTAAGTATTTTCCAATCCATCATATCCACGCAGTGCGACAGGCTGTGCATTGGTAGAATTGTCTGAGGCATCTGTGAACTAAACTCTGAAGCACTTTCTTCTTGTGCTTTGATTCTTGCTAGTGAACAAGGTGATTTGTTTTGGAGCGAAGCTCTACTTCTTTTCCTCCTGGCTACGATGAGAACAATGCGACTCTCCAGTTTTCTTTATTACAGCCACTACGGGAGGAACATGCGTTACTGACTGGGCTCACTCCACGATCATACGCTTAAATGTTTTCTACACATGGTAATGCCGCCTAATCAACATCGATACAAGATATTCAATACTGATTTTGCTTGCACTTTTCGAGATGGGTGTTGTGCAAGGAAAAGCATAGAGTCCACTCATTGTGTAATCTGTAGTAATTTACTTTCCCATCGGCCCCAAACCTTCCTCATGCTCTGAAGCCTGCTTTCAGGATCCAAGTTAGTTCTTAGTGCCGTGTCGTAGGAGTTCTCTCTGGCATGAATTTCGCGTTTGGCACTGGTGACGAGTGAGAGCGTCCCGTTAAAGGCGCGAAATAGGCGTTCGCGTCGAAGCAATGCGGTCTGAATAGGCCTCTCGAAAAACCCTGGCAGTAACTTTTTAGCCGCGGTTACTTAACTGACATTCTATATGTAACTATGTATTACAGAGTAGACAGAGACTCTTGAAGGAGCGCAGTCGTCCGATTTCCACAGCCAAGTACTCCGGACTGCAGCATCTCTCTTGTTGAAATAAAGCAGTGCATGCAGAAACGCAGCTAATCTGCGCTGACCTTGCCATGGAGGGCCATAGAGGGGAGGCCTCATGGGTAGCCAACACTGTACGCTTCTCCTTTCAACAAGCGCTCGATAGTACTAAAGACAACGAAATCCCAGCCGATGACCGCTAAAGCGGGTTGAATGAATGAAAACAGGTGCGAATAAAATCTTTATACAAATGTAACTATGAGATGTGGGCAGCAGCATGAACAAATCTGCTTCTTATAATGTGATACTATGCGGTATTATGCGGTACTATCGATAAAGGAACTCTCAATGAAGGCCGTTTAAACGCGCACAAAAATTTGTTTTCAAAAGAGCAGCGGGTTTCCACTGTACCTGTCATATACTGAAAAAAGTCCTCTTTGCTCCTAAGAAACTAACAGCGACCGAAATCGAATTTAAAGAATACACGTAGTGTTTCTTTAAGCTTGACGCTGGACGTCGCATAAGCGCCTTCTGTGTCGTCTGAGTACTGCGGTGGCGCTTTGCGTTATATCTTCCTTCAGGATGACATGAATTCGTTGCTCTGCACACGCAAGAAATGTGGATCGTCAGCAATCACCACGTAGCGTTAGGGGTTACCAATCAAAGCGTTGCTAAACGTTCACTCATATTTAAGTACATTTATGACTCATTAAACAGCGCCCATAGAAACTGGTGCCGGTGGCGGGTGTTTTCAATTGTCGCTGTTGTATCCGTTGTATCGGCGATCATCTCTTCAGCAACATCGTAGTCACTGTTGCGCTATTGCCCTTCACTGTAAAAAGAGTAATTTTTGTTATGGGAATAAACGATGACTCAAGTGAGTGACCTGTTTGAACAGCAAGCGTGCTCATGTTTACCTCGAATCATTGGCAATATTGCTCGTTAGCTTTTTGAACTTCAATATAAGTGTAATGAAAGAGGTTCAGTGGGATCCCCATAACTTTCTCGAGAGAGTATCCGTGCTTATTTTGAGAATTTGCTTTGGTTTTGCTTAAAAGCGACCAGGCATATTGTCGATAACAGGTATGCTCAGCCCCTTTCCGAGCTCATTTTAAGATAACTGTAGAACGCCTCCTTATCTCTTTGGCGGCGTTTACAAACGCATTTAGCATCCTATAAACGGCTTCCGCACTTTAGGTCATCTTTAAAAATGAAATATAGAATGCTGCGAGTTAGTAAACACAACCTGTCATCTCCCTTCGTGCACTTGTCATCGTTTTCTATTTATATTGCGTAGTATAGGAGGAGATTGTTCGCCTTCAGAATCGCATGAGAGGATCCCGTGGTTCGCTCAGAACTGTTATAGCACTATCGCAATGAAAACGAATCCAGTAAATATGCCTTCCATTTGATTACCACTAATCCTGCTAAAGTGTTCTTATCTGTCAGTTTCAAACTTGCTCTCAGTATTCATGAAAGCAACACGTCCAGATTTTTCATCCTACGATAGCAACACTACAAAATTACGGAGTGGAAACCGGCTCATTGTTCTTAAAACTGCCCATTGAAAACTTCGCTGCCGTAATCTAGAGCACTCTGTTCCTATTATATCGCTAAGAGTTTATCCACGAGAAGAATTACTGCTCCTACAGGAATACGATAATCTGCGCAGAACACGCAAATTTCAATAGCAAAGAGATGCATTCAGCAGCTTTTCAAGAACAGCGGGCGTTATTTACTTGATAGCTTCATAATGTCGACTGCAGTCGGATTGCGGTTATATATATCCAGTAGGCTTCAATGGGCCAGTTTACTGAATACAGTAGAGCGTTACGACAGACGCAACCGTTCGTTTTCACAGTTTATCTTGTCGACAGTTTCGGGAATGGTATTCCCTTCGTCAGGACAAGTTTACAATATCTTAATATTGTAAACTTGGTATATATTGTAATATTGTAAACTGGGTAAACTATATATATATATATATATATATATATATATACATAGGGAGGGGGTTGAATATCTCGAATGGGTCCGGTAGGTCATAAACTTGAAGTAGGTGACACACGATGAAAAAACAACACTTTAATCCGACGTTTCGGCCAGGGTCCGGCCGAAACGTCGGATTAAAGTGTTGTTTTTTCATCGTGTGTCACCTACTTCAAGTTTATATATATATATATATATATATATATATATATATATATATATATATATATATATATATAAACTTGAAGTAGGTGACACACGATGAAAAAACAACACTTTTATCCGACTTTAATCCGATATATATATATATATATATATATAAACTTGAAGTAGGTGACACACGATGAAAAAACAACACTTTAATCCGACGTTTCGGCCGGGGTCCGGCCGAAACGTCGGATTAAAGTGTTGTTTTTTCATCGTGTGTCACCTACTTCAAGTTTATGACCTACCGGACCCATTCGAGATATTCAACCCCCTCCCTATGTATATATATATATATATATATATATATATATATATATATATATATAATAGATATAAAATATATATATAGCCCAGTGTAAAGCACCCTTCGGAAGTCGGACTGAGCAAAGTCTACGTATTTTTCAGACCCTCATATATAGGCTCAAGTGCCCATCATGTTATCAATTCACATATCATTTCTGATGCACTTAGGGCAGTGGGAAAGAACAAAAGACTCATTCCGCGATTTCTTGCACAAAAAGAGCGCACTAAACAACGAGTGGGAAGTTTGACATAGTCACGCTATAGAATCGCCCCCGCCCATGAAATTTCGGCACGCCGTAGTGCAAGGCAGATGAACGTTTGGACGTGGCTCTGCGTGAACAAAAAAAAAAAAACATCAATCACAAGCTGTCTTGTTACTTTCTTATGCACCCTATTGGGAGAATAGTTGTTTGCTTTTCGAGGCCTATTTATGGCCAATAATGTTGTAAGCGTGTCGAAACATCGCGGTGCCTACCAGTAGCATTCAAGGCTGACGAATTCCCAGGAGTGATCTCGTGACAAGTTTTGCGAATCCTCCGACTGGAAGAAATGTCAAATATCATGAAAAATTACAGGAACTAAATCAGGGCCTTCTGGCTGTATCCGAAAGGGCCGCAGGAAGACTTTGGGACGGAACGTGTTTGCCCAAGCAAATGGCTTGTGTAAAAATACACAGAGAGGGGTACTGTGTTTTGATGTAATACGTGACTGGAAGTCGAAAGCGAAACATTATACTTTTTCTTTTACGCCTTCTCTGAACGCTAGAGTATTCTGCTGCCTTTCAAATAGAAATAGGTGAAAATATTTCTTCAGTGTCTTGTTCAGCTGCATTAATTGCCTTGAAAGCACACACATTCGCAGTGCGTGTGGTCTGCCCACTTGATACGCTTTGCGCGCGCTAGCCTGCCTTTTGATAAGTGCGTGGACACATGTGTACTGCATGAAACCATTTCAGTTGCAGGGTGAGTGTTATTTTGTAAACAACGGGGAACCAGTAAAGAGCTATAGAACGACGATACACACTCCGCATTGCCAATCTGCTCCTCGGATAATCACTAAATTGCAAGTGACAGAAAACCTATGATACAGCAATACAAAACTATATTATGAGTATTCAATTGTGTTATTAATGAAAATATAGCACATCTGTTTTACAACAAAGGATCTCAGGACGACATTAATAACGTGTTTTTTAATGTACTATGCATGGGTTTCTTACGAAATATTTTGCTAGCGATAACTAAAGGGCGCGCCTTACATACGTTTTTCTTCATTTTGCACATGTCCCAGTTTAATTACGAAGCGGCGGTATAACTACATATAATTCCACGGGCAAACAGCCATGGCATCCTTACTAAGGAACCGCAAATTTTATACTGGACATGATGATTCTAAGCAATATTTTGAAGCGACCAAGTGCTTGGAAGACTCGAACAAGTAAAAGTTACACGGAGCAGCCCTCCTGCGATTACGCAATAGAGGATGGAATTGGCTTGCAGCAACCCCTCTGTAAACTAACACTGATTAATTAACGCAAAAATGCAGCAGCGAAACATAGCTTTTAAGATCTTGGCTGTTCTTTGCTTACAATATTTTCTGTACTATAAGCGCCAAATTAAATGAAATAAATATGACGAAAATGACCCCTCCCTCGGTTTCGGTGTATGCCTGACAGCGGTTCTTTCCTTACGCCATCATACTACTCTTTTGTATTCTGTTCAGCATTTTGTATGCTCTATGCTTTTCACCCGCCCGCCCTCACCTTTCCCCTCTAATGCCCACTCGGGCCTTTAGTGTAAATAAATTAAATAATTCTTGGTTGCTACAGAGCAATCGGTATAGCGCTAATTAAAAACAAAGAAAGGAGAGCTAGAAAAAGTTTTGTGTCCTGCTCCTTTCTTGCGGTGCGCGACCTAAGACTCCGAAAAATTGCATACAGCTATTCAAAATCAGACAAGGTATTTTTCAGTCAAGCATCTTTTTCCTCAGCCTCATCGCAGTATGTGCGCTCTGACGTCGGTAGAG
Source organism: Amblyomma maculatum (assembly GCF_055883805.1). Lineage (NCBI taxonomy): Eukaryota > Metazoa > Arthropoda > Arachnida > Ixodida > Ixodidae > Amblyomma > Amblyomma maculatum. The sequence continues at coordinate 125,998,923 of NC_139345.1, read as the reverse complement.
CTAAGGAAATGGCGGCGAGTGTGTACAGTGCCACCTAGACAGGCCTGCTCATGCCCTTCTCTCCGCACAGCGGACAAAAGCTCGCAGAAGAGATTTGATCGGCGTCTCTATTACTGCCGTTGCGCCACCAGCGTGAGCCCAACTTGGAAACGATTACCCTTGCGGTTGCGTATCCTGTCTCAGAAGCTAAAATTAATATTAGCAGCTGGTTTTATCTTTGCATGCTAGATGACTTCCCCATAAATGTTACTCGTCGCCTCTCTCAAAACACGCAACCTCGCTCGTTGTTTCACCAGATGCGCAACTAGAGCGCTGTCTCTTGATTGCATAGACGCCCGTGACTCTCGCCAACCACAATAATTTCCCCTGAGACATATATTTCACGCCATGCTCAACACCGTGAACAAGCTGGAAGGAACTGGAGAATGTCAAACCACTGTCGTGTTTTTGCGAATCACCCTGATGACGTCAAAGTGAAGACATCCTTTCTTGTGAAATAGAACAGCCGGACGCGAACAAGGATGCGATATGGCGTTGATTTCCGAAGGAGAGTTTATTCGAGTCCCCACTCATCCCTACAGGCCAGCTATTTCCGTGAAAATAAGAAAACCAAAGTAAAATCAAATGATTAAACCAGCTCCCTAGTACACCTACAGATAGGAAAGTGCGCAACATCTGCAAAAACATAAACCATAGGTTGAAGTAAAAAAATGAGGCCATGCTGAGGCAGTGATCACTTGTCAAGTGGGGGCTGTAAAAATTTGATTTTTTTTTCTTTGTTGCATAAACCGAGTCAGCAATGCTGTAACCAACTTTATTTATACCCGGATGAAATGCTGTATATACACCTTAGCTACATCATATATACTTGTCTATTGTATACCAAATGAATGCCTTAATTCAAATTTATACAGCAATATTCACAGCCCAAAACGACGCTTTGTTTGAAACCACATAGCACGACCTGCGACAAACGGTTCGATCGCAAGGGCCATTTGAAATTACCCGGCGGCATGGTTTGGAAGAGCAAAGGCGTCAGGTGCGGTTCGACCGCATAGACTGTCATCCGACCTAACTAGAAGTTTTGGGCTCAATAACCAGCGAGATCGTTTGACCCCACCCTAAACCTTTTGCGGTGGCTGGGGTCTAACCCTGACACCCTTCAGAAGGCTATCCATAGCAAAACGAAAGTTGGGTCTGAAGTTAGGCTCTCAAGCCCCACCGTTTCGCGTCCGTTGTTGCTCTGCAACTGTCGTGTAGTCACATAGTATGGTTCTTTATGGTGATGTGATACGGTATCACCTTGGTCACATTCCATCTTATCACCTTGGTCTTGTGGTATATATATACTTTCTTCCTATGCGACGGCCACGCTTAGTTGTCATTTTTGAACTGTGGCTGACAGAACCTGGAGTTGTGGAAAAAATGACCTTGAGAAACGCAATCAGTACAGTTAACGACCTAAAAGCAACTTTTTGATCTGAAATACAGCTATGTGGTGTTCCAACTGAAATACATGCATTGTCAATGGGTTTGTCCTGAAATGAAAACGCAAGTTTTTTGGGGGCACAAGGGCGCACGAAGACAGAATAATCGGAAGGCTCTTAAGTTAGTGCGTTGCTGGCTTTCAAGGATATCAACCTGAGGGCCTCACCAAGCGGCAGAGAAAAGTCACTGCCCGGCTTGTGCATGCAAGTACATCTTTCACTATCGAAGCCTCCTCTGCTATACTGATGAGCCTACCTGTTCAGTCATCTACGCTTCCTAATTGTGCATATCAGTGGCATTTATAGCAAAATCCATAGGGAGGACCAGTGCATGCATCACACCTATTTCAAACATAACACAGAAACATGGCTTATGCCTGATAGAAATAGGCACGCTCTGCGGGATTTTAACAGCTGTAAAAAGCACGTTTACATCAATACCTTGCAACAATCTAGATGCATGGTAAGTTGGGTTGCGGGTAGAAAACAATATGGACCACAGTAGAAGCTACTGGTAAGCCAGGTTCGAAGGTCGTGACGCTGGTTCCAGATGCGGAACGATTTTGTCCTACCATATTCCTTTTGTCACTGGAACAGGGAGTAGAACTTATCTAGGCGGCGTCGGTGCGTAGTCACTGGTCCACGTTCTGCTTTGTTGACATATGTGCGTGAATTTCTAGAGGTGTTTAATGACCCCACGTGGCTTCTATAAAAGCTGACGTCAACGAGCATTGTGACCTCATTGTACCTCTTTGTTGCTGTACAAAAGACTCGCCGTGGGCACGATAAAACAAATGCCTGCTTTCTTTTATATCAGTAGTAAGAACTGACTCCCCACTTTGACGATTCTCTGCTTTAGCCCCAGTATCCGTCGAAATAAATCAATGAACACTGGTTACGACATATCATTCTGCCAGGCTTAACCCAGAATGTCAACTTTTCAACTTCTAAATGTACTGAGTCCTCATCTAGAACATCCACATTCGAACTAGTTCCTACGAACGTAAAGTAAAATAGCAATTAGCGTAACGTCAGTACCATGCAAAATTAATGCAGGAGTGGAACGACCCCAAAAGCTTTAGAAACGCTATTGCACTACAATCGCAACACCGCTAACATGGCCGGCAGAATATGCGGTTGATAACGGCCAACGCTGCCAATTTACTTTTGTAATAACTGTAACGCTGATTAGGGAATATACCGCATGTAACTAAAAAGTCAAAAGGAAAGTTTTAAGCCGTTTCTTGATTTCGCCTTATTCAGGATATAAGACACAGTAAAAATGTGTAGTACCAATGTGAAATTTTATTCAGAACATAGTTTATGCTCCGCAGTAATAACTTGCTCTGTACGGCCGCCTCATACTATCTTTTTAGGTCTCCGAAATTATTTTGTTTTCAATTGGAGGCATAAAATAAACAAAAGAAAATTTTCCAAAAAGTTATTAAGCAATCGAAACCCTGATGTTTGGGGAGGTGTCAAGGCGTGCCAGGACATCTGCCGAACAAAGCACTGTTACATGATAGAGAGGAAACCACCCGTAATGATAATGAAAGACTTTGTTTCCTTCTGTTCGTTCCTCCTGAGGTTATGAGCATAACAATGGGTGATAATGAATAAAGGTTTGACCAATGTCAGGCGGAGTGAAGGGGAGAGCTTCAAATAAAATGGCCATCGTGATCAACACTTTTTTAACCTATTTTTAGTAAAGAAATATTAGCGTTGATTACATAAGCAAAATTTAGCAATGACATTTTTTTATCGTGTCTATTAAAGAGCACCAAGTGTGCTTGTCTACACGTCCGAAAGCCTTGCTAATTGATCTATGAATTAGAACATTGGATCTCCTGAGCACAAAATGTGCGATATCAAACAGTTTTCATCCGCGTGCAAAAATCTAGCTTTGCTTTGAAACTGCGCTTTATGTTAGAAGTACATTAACACTATATTATGTAGCTGAAAAGAACCCGATGAAAATTATTTTGGTTAGACAGAAAAAATGCATGGCGGTAATATACGAAAAAGCTGGGAGAGCATTACACTAGCTCAAATAGCTTTCCTACCACATATTGAAAAACGCGTATCGGTGTCAATTTCGATACTTTTCTATTTTATGGTGCTTCTACCAGTCATCTTTTGGCCTTCTCCCGCACAAGTGCAATGTAGTGATGCTCTTTTATGAGCGTTACACCTGGAACAATGAACAGTGCAAACATTTATTAGTTTTGCTAGGTAAGCTTTTATCAATTGCCGACATTTTTTTTTCAAATCAGCTTTCGTATAATTGCACAATCTGAATCTCCAGTGCGCAGTTAGAATATAAATGAAGTTTTGATACACAAGAGACGACGTTTTTAACACGTTGGTCTTATTAAAGAGCTGAAACAGACGACTCTATGAGGAAATGTATTCTCTGCACGAAGCGAATTGTATAGTCTATGTAACGGTTAGAGGAGAAAAGAACTTTCCCTCTAAACAGTCCCTCTTCACTCACGATGCACGCACGGTAAAAGTACTTCGGAAACAATGCCTACCGATGCCTGAACGCGGGGCGTGAGAGCACGCAATGCAAGTGCCTGGAGACAGCACACCTTCGGAGGCCAAGGGCAGACAGAATTGCGAAAAGAAAAAAAAAAATAAATCCCACTGTGAGACGGATGACCATTCAAATGAAAAAAAAAAGCACGAAAGGATGAATGTGCGATGCGAAAATTGCCTTGGAGCCTTTCTCGAGATTGCAAATGCATGTTGCTGCTAGTGAAGTTGTTCGATGCTTGCAGCGGGTAGAAAAATAAAATGAATTCATTCTTTTGTCTCATACTCCCTTTCTATTTATTTGATTGTAACCACATATTGATTTTCGCTTTGGATGGAAATGCGAATGAGGAGGAACACAAGGGGCGATCGAAGTCCCCTCGGAGACTGGAGTGGTCTCATCCAAGGCATAGTTTTACTCCTCGGGAGAAGCGAATACTATATTGGTTCAACACTGAGACTGAGGTATGTTTGTATATATATATATATATATATATATATATATATATATATATATATATATATATATATATATATTTACAGATATATTTTTAGAGAAAACAAAAGAAAACCTCTGAGCAAGACGGTAATGGAGATAGCTGCCCTGAAAAATGCCCAAGTATAGTCTCTGCAGCCTTCTTTACTTTGTTGGCGTTTGTATTGAGGTGTTATCTGCACCATAACCTTGAGCTGCCCTTCACATAGGCTACTTAACAAAGACAAATATGTCACGACGATTACAGTGCTCGATTATGAAAAATCTGTGCAGAGCTGTCCAGGCATTTTACTTGTGCAATATGCCAAGCTACAGAATCCGAGAGATACGTTCCTATAGTTACCAAATTTGAGCCTTCTTTTTCTTTTTTTTGCTCTAACAGACATCTTTCAACCGGCACTCAATCCTCTCCCAGTTCTTGTTACAAAGAAACTTCCGATTGTTACAAAGAAAATCTTTTAATGACACCAGCCGGCACCTCCACTATGTTTCGAAGACCTCGTCTAGAATGGCGCAAGTTGACTTCGCCGCCAATAACTGGCGCATTTTCATGCTCTACCCACGCAAATGGGTTCCATCTGCGACTCCCCTTTCCACTTGCCTCATTTCTTGATTTCTCTCTTATACACTCCCCTCTCCGTCTTCGCCGCTGCCCCCTCCACTCTCCGTTTGCCACCGCAGTATCAATTACACTGCTTTTAATAGCTCGCAACACTGATGATATGGTAGCCATCAGGGGTAGCCTACACGAGCAAAACGACCTTCGCCTTTAAGTAGTAAGATATTCGTCAAGATTGCAGCGCTGCCTTTCATGAGAATGTCGTAGAGAATAGTGTTTTGGATGATCATGACAGGTAGTGGATGGCCGAGCAGAATCTCGGACCACACTTGGCCAGCTGCTAACTTTCGTAAGCAGGCCCTCTATAGGGCACCCTCCTAGCTAACCAGAGGGAAAGCCGCCGCCGCTGAAACGAGAAACCGGCACCTTTGAACTGCGCTCTAAGAACTCAGCTTCATTCTCGTCTAAATATATTGCCATCAGTTATGACTATTCCCACAGGCATACATTTTGAAGCGTAGCTGATAGGAGCTCATTTCTGGTTTGAGCAGTGTCGTCATCGGTGTAACTGATGGGCGCTTTTTGGGTTGTCCCCTATAATTACCTCTGTTGGCAACCATGGAGGGTAAAATTGTTATCGGCCTCTTGCAACCCGTCATTTTCATAAAGAATACAGATGTACCAAAGAATCAGTTTTTTTTCTCCTTTATTGCCTGCCAAGTAGTAGGCCTGAGATCCCCAGGGACCCCCTTCACGTTATCATGTCTTACACCAAAAAGTTAATATTAAGTCTATCGGAGATACTGCAGGGATTTGAAGCATTTGCAAGCCTTGCGAACATCACTTCTGTGGCAAATACAATTAACCCTTTCAGCCCTTGATTTTTTTTATTTTGACGATAGATGTTTCTGGCATGTTATTTTAATAACATGATCCCATAATCACGCAGTAACAATTTCTAGGTCGCAGAGCAAGCATTTGCCTAATTACAGAAATGGCGTCAAAATCAGACATCAGGCCTCAGAGGGTGTAAAATGCGAAGGATCCGCTTCCCTTACTGCGTGTCGAAGCAAAGAAAGTAGCGAAAATATATTTTTCTAACATTCAGGGGCCATAAAGTCATTTATTTAGTTTATATACTGTAGTTTGTTATTTCAGTGAAATTCTCAGTTCTACAAACGCAGCAGATTATTCCGTTTTATCCATATTCCAATGCAGTGCAATCAATGTTGGCGAAAGAAAGAAAATGTATTTGTGAGCGCACTGCGTTCGCGTTGTATTGCACCCATTATCGAGAACCCGCGCACCTGCGGCACGATCCGTGACGCACAATCTGCTGTCCACGTGCCACTCTAGCTTCTCGGCGCTCGCTTGTGAGCCATAGGAAAAGCGAGTGGAAAAATATGTCAAATAAAAGCTCAACTTGAAGGGGACTTTATTAACCTCTTAATTTCTCCCATTACTATTTCCAAATATTGCCATTATCAGTGCATGGCTCAACTCAAGCATTCGTGCTATGTCATGCAAAATGTGTTTTTTTTTATTTTTAGGGAGCAACTAAATAATTTTATGTAATTACCTTAAGCTATATTTGAGGTGAGCAAGAAACAGCCTGAATATAAAATGCACCTCTGCTGAAACGCAAGCGAAAGCCACTCTAGAAATATTCTCCAGCATCACTTAATGGCCTACACTGACAACCGTTGAGTCCTGATGGGGTAAATATTGCACATGTCAAACACGGGATCTAGCGCGTCTCTACATATACAATCATGTTTAAAACCTGGATACAAGCGTAGGAAGGTATTTAGCAGATAAACTGAAAAACTATCAGTGTAAAATGAATATTTCCTTATGAAATGTCAATTTAGAAATTTGATTTACTGTAATTTCTTTAGTCATGGCTTACCCTGTCTCATCTTCCTCCTCCTCACATCGGACAGGTCAGCAGAAAAGTGATAATGGTAATACCACTACTTCAGGGAATCTTGAAGGAACTATCACAGTAATCATCAGTACAGTTCCTACGGCTCCACATGCGCCACCGAAACATTTCTGTTGCGGTGTCAATTGACGCTACCAAGGCTGATAGGGTTAAGGTATGAAGCGCCGAAACAGGAAAAGACGGAAATCGGAGTTGGAAAGTGGAGGAGGAGTGTAGGTTTCGGCGGCGGACGATGTGAGCGTTTAATCATGAGTATGCTTCTGGCATATGGGAGTCGGCAAGGCTTATAGATCGCAGGCAAGGAAGTTGTATAGACAGCTACCCGAGGTTCTGTTGCCAACTTGGCAGTTAAAGATGGTAATGTGCCATGGGAATCGAACAGCTACATTTGTTCCCTTGTCTACAAATCGAACTCCTATACCTCGTATCTATGTGGGTGCTCTTTGTCCTAATGTGGCAGTTTACGACATACCGCTAGGTGCGTTTGGGAGGACGTGTGATGGAATAGGAGCCAAAATTAAGGCAGTGGTCTCGCGAAAAGAGAAGTGCCCGAACTGCGTTGTAAATAAGAAAGGGTAGCAAAACGCAGTCGGTAACTAGCGAAAATGTATGTAGCGCCATTCTGCTCAAGACAAACAGCCAGACCTCAAAGGTTATAGAAATTTAATCGAAAGTGCACTTCCAGGACATGTTGTATAGCTTGGTGTTACGTGTGCACATACATTTCCTCCTATAGATAGCTACTGCACGCCCACAAACGAGAATAAGATTATGGTTCCAAACAAGTATATTCGAAGACTGTTCAGTCTAATTGCAAATCAGCTGAAGGCCAGAAAAACTCTCCCGCTGCCTACAGCTTTTTCATTATCACATGATCAATGTCTATTTTTAATCATTACAGTTTCGCTCAGTACAGAAATAAATAGAAGAATAAAACAAAATGCTTCCTCCCGAGTAGATTGACCATGGATCATTTCCCGCATTTCGGCAACGTATAGCTGAAGCGCACGATTAAAAATAGCTGATATTGAAACTATTACAGTCTAGAAGCATATATAGTACTAGACGTAACACCACTTAAATTTTTTGTCACAGAAAACCACCACAGGCAGACATTGAATGAAACTAACAATGTATGTTCAGTAGCTCGGTAAGTAAGCCCTATACAATAATCACTGATAATGTGCATATGCAAAAATATGTAGAGAATAACCATACTTACAGGCTAAAAACCTGACGACCACATCAAAAAACATGAAAGCACGGTCGGCGATGGAATGCAATACATTGTGAGTACTAAAATATGACAGTATGAAATCGGCCAAAATTTTGTGCCAAGCAGAACGAAAGAAAACAGTAATTATAATTATAAAGACAAAATTATCATCTTTCAAATATCTCTCAAACAGTGTTTAAGTACCACCACAGATGCTTTTTAATAGTGTACGGTTATCTATATTTTAAGCCTGAGATTTGTGTCATAGAATGAGTATTCATGGCTGTAGCATGTAAGGACAATCCTTCATGCGGGAAATATCCCCGGCAATAAATGTGTCATTGTTACACTCTAAGTTAACTAGGATGGCTTTGATAATTTATAAATGGATAAAGCGCATGCGATGATATTTTAAGGAGTATTATTATTTTAACAAAATATTCAGTGGTCGCAACGGGGTTAGAAAAAACACTGAGTAACTAGAATAACGCAGGTGTCTAAGCGTGGTACGAAACATTTGATACGTGACGAAACCCTCAAAGTGTGTTGCTAGTAAAAGCAGGAAGAAAAAGGTTTAAGGATTGTGCAAAATGAGCTTTGGTTCTCAACTGTTTGCTTTTGCAGAAATCATTCTCCTCCATGTCGAGAATTTATTCAAATGCCGAAGTTCCCTGGCAGTGCTACGTTTAAGGAAAGTTTTTTAGCTATCTACCTGCGAAGAAGACAAAATTCTGATCTGCTCGTATTATATCATTAGTATGTATCCTGAAAAACGTCAAACTGAGGGTACTTGCCTGTAGTATTCAGGACGTAGCGCTCCGTAACCGGAACGCCTCTTGTATATATACACGCATTGCTTTTGCTTCGTAAAAAAAAATCTTCGTGGTGCGAAGACAATGACGCTTTAATAAAGGTGGAGAGTACTGTGGATAATGACGTAATAAGCCGTCGAAAAACTGCTGTAGAATAAGAATTCGTTTATACTGCAGAATTTTTCATCATGACAGCTTATTTATAAACTTTTTTATAAATAAGCTATAAATATAAACTCTGTGTACATTATGCCTATCTGAAAACAGCATGATTTTTTTATGGGCTGCTTTTTCTGATCTTTTTGACGTAATGGTATAGCGAAGAAAATTGGCTGTAATTTGAAGCCTGATCACTGCTTTCAAGATTGATATCTTATAACCACTTTAGCCAGCTGCATATTCACAGGAAAGGCTCGTGAGTTAAACAAACGTTAAAATATGGATAGACAACTTCTTCCAAGAGGTCAACAACACATTTTACAAGTTCTGTCTCAGGCACATCTATATCTAAGACTTTAGTGATCTTGCAAGGTATCCTTTGAACGAATTACCTGTGGCTTATTTACAAAGCTTGCAGCATTTCTACTATGTTTACTGTTCGGCTCCGTTCTGAAAAATACATTTTTGACCTTCTAGTCCCCCACATGTTAAGGTATGGTTATAATCACTGATATTTATGAAATATCGTTTTTATACCTCGCTAAAGCAATCGTTTATCTCGTTCACATATAAGATCAGTGTGGCCCGATGAACCCTGAAATGAATTTTCTAAATAATATGTGATTACCGCAATAAGTTTTTCAAATTATTTCATATATTTTTAAAAGCATGAAACCTGGTATAACTTTTAGCACCTGGAAAACTAAAACGCATGCCAGCTTTTTTCCGGGGATAATTTCGAAGTGCTGCTCTTTGAGCCATGGCTTTCGATTTTGAAAGCTTGTATTTTTTTTTTTTGCTCTTTTAACTACCTCGGGAAGTCTCATGTGAGCATCTGCTCTAATCAGCGGCCAGCATCAACGTACTGCACACACTGTATGTAGGGGTTATGTCCATTTCTTTCTCCAGATTTCGACAGCGATAATAAACTACTGGTTATTAAATCTCCGCATTCCCCTTCTTCTTATGAAGGCGCCTTCGCACTATCCCGTCGCACAGTACGAGCAATCTGTTCCAGTCGACTCTCAAAGGACGTGTAATTAAACCTTCACGCCGGCAATAGAAGATATAAGAAACTGCTTGGTGATCTGTCAACACAACGGCTATTAATGAAACAAATTGTAGTCGAAGCTCTAGTTATTTCTTTGATTTACTTGTTTCGATATTGTGGGTACCTTCCTTGCGGCCACGATAATCATGCTTGATAAAGAATCTTCAACAGTAACGGTTTAGGATATCAGCCGTGGGAGGCGCGCATTATCTGCTCACTTCCTGCATTTAATTCGCTGAGTACTACTATTGCACAAAGAGGGAATCGCTCAGAAGTGGAGCAAGCTAACAATATTAAATTTGAGCTTCTTAAAACGTTTTCAGCGTGCTCTATGCTTTTAAACGCGTTTCTGGTCGATGATAAAATAACTAATTAACCGTCTTATTTTTATCGAATGTGCACCACGTGAAGAGCGATTGTATTAACCGTGGAAAAGCGGAACGCATGAACATCAATTGGTCTGCGCTGCACATTCAGCGGAAAAAAAAAATAAATGGCACATGACTATTTAAGTGCACTACAGTAACTACTAGCAGAAACCTTCTGCTACCGGCTTGACTAATCGAATATTATAGAGTGAGTACACAGAGAGTACATGAGTAAGTTTTGCCCAAAATAATTTAGCACTTCTTTGTCGTTGGTCTGCGACCTTGGGCAGTACCGGCGTACGCCTTCTAAAAATAGTGACATGTCAGTATGTTTCCATCTGATCGAGTAAATATGCTCAACCGGAGAGTTAATAGGCATGCAAACTACTCTTCGTGTTCCCGATAACATATAACATAGCACATATCGTAATTTTGATGTGCACTACCATCAATGGTCTGTAGTGCGGGAAGTAAATGTTGGAGACTGGTCGGGGTCTTTACAAGTGACAGCTCGCATTTCGTTCTCGGTATGAAATGCTCAGGATCAGTAGAAAAATATAATATTACATTTTAGGAAATGTAGCGCAAAGAAGACAAGGACAAAAAAGAAGGAAACACACACGAGCGCTTACTCACAACTGATTTTTTATTAGAAAAGCTAACAGAATATATAGGGTACAAAAAATTATCAAATACATGTAATAAAAAGGTGAAATTGACAAACATTGACGAAAATGTGGAAAAAGGCAAGTCTGCAAAGATACAAAAAAAATTGTCAAAAATTTGTCAAAAAAATTGTCAATTTCACCCCTTTATTACATGTATTTGATAATTTTTTGTACCCTATATGTTCTGTTCGCTTTTCTAATAAAAAATCAGTTGTGAGAAGAAGTGAGGGAGAAGAAGAAGAAGAAGTTGTGAGTAAGCGCTCGTGTGTGTTTCTTTCTTTTTTGTCCTTGTCTTCTTTGCGCTACGTTTTCTAAAATGCGAATGCACCAACTCGCCCAATTTAGCATTCTTGTATAACATTACACGCAAGGTTGATACGTGCCTGTTCCCAGACGCATCGTAACATTTTCACCGAATGCATCACTCAGCGCAACATTGCACCTGGACTTCATTTCTTGCATCACGAGCAGCCGTCTTTGTCTAGTACAGGACTACGGTTTCGTGTTCTTGAACGAGAGAACATGATTGGCCTATTTCTCGCAGCGCTAAGAGATGGCGCTCTGCATAAAGGATATCGTCAGTTGAAACTGCGAACTCGCTTCTCAAAACCTCCATCTTTCCTCCCATCAAGTTTTCTATTTCGCTGAGACTGAAAAACCGCTCCTGCACTATCTCCAGAGGATCACTGCTCTTCTGAACTGTCCATGTCATGTCATACTCCCTTCAGCTATGAGAGCTTTTGCGTTGAATTGATGTTTCAATGCTGGCTTCACAACTGGGTCATGAAAGTCGCTGAGAAGGAGGGACTAAGATAACGGCACTACACGCTGCGCCTGACTTCAGACGCATTTTTCTGCGTCTTCCTAAATGTTTTTATCACAGCGACCAGCAGTTGTGGTTAGTGAAATGGATTATCTGCTGCAAAAGACTCAATAGAACGTCACTCAGGTCGTTTTAGCTCAGAAGTCGTGCGCGTGTGCATAGAATATTGCACCTCTTTCCTTATACTATGCGTGGCCGAATACGGTCCACTAATCGCAACTGAAGATTGGAAAAAAACTGTTCGTGCTAAGGAATAAAAGAGTATGCGCTGTTGCTTTGTTTTTAAAGCAAAACAACCAATATTTGAGCAGGTATGGTTGCGTTGCTGTAACTCGCTTTCATGACGTTTTTTTTCAACCACTTTTTTTTTTTTGAAGCGATCCTGAAAACTTGTATTCTATTCCACAAAGAAAGTGAAAATATTCTGTTTGGAAAGCTGTTCAGTGTGTCTTCGAAAAAAAGTTCCGAAGCAAAGAGGAATTTACACTCCAGATATGCGAAGGCCTGAGCATTGCTGGTGCACATGGTGCATCACGTTCGCTCTCGTTATCATTATCAACTAAATGCATCGTCATTGTCATTTGTAATGCCTACACTGTCGTTATTACTAATTTCAGTGTCATTTTCATCGATGCTATCATACTCACGGTAGACAAAGAGAATCATAATACGTTTCACGATCCTGGGCATAGTGCAGTTAGTATACTGGCTGCCGAGTTTATTATCAGATTTCACACACACACACACACACACACACACACACACACACACACACACACACACACACACACACACACACACACACACACACACACACACACACACACACACACACACACACACACACACACACACACACACACACACACACACACACACACACACACACACACACACACACACACACACACACACACACACACACACACACAAACACACACACACACACACACACACGCACGCACGCACACACACGCACGCACGCACGCACGCACGCACACACGCACGCACGCACGCACGCACACACACACACACACACACACACACGCACACACACACACACACACACACGCACGCACACACACGCACACACACGCACACACGCACACACACGCACGCACACACACACACACACACACAGAGTGAATATTACACGAAAAATACACAACATGGGTTAAAACCACGCTCTTTGGGCTCCGTAATCTGGGATTTGAGGAATGTAGGTTCGATTCCCGTTGAAGAACGGCTTTTTATTTTTCTGATGACGTTGTTTTGGTTTAGAGTGATGATGTCATTTGATTTATATATACAGTGTAACTGGGGGAACGAACGCCGGCAATATAAGTTATTGAAGGGTAACGCCTTAAAACAGACCATTGTACTATTTGGGGCACGATACAAAGAACCAGCGGCACTCTCCTCTCTCTCTCTCTTGTATCACTCAGTGTGTTCTCATTGCAGCGCCCCTTTTCTTGTGTGTCTCTAATGAATTTCATCACATGTACATCGGTTGCAACCAAGTCAAAAAAACAAAAAAAAACACTGATGTATGTGGCCCCACGTGAAGCCACAGATGTGTGTGAGCTTGAACACGGCCGTCATGCGCCGTGACTTGAATGTAGCAAGAATTTCGATATGAACCGCCGTGCCCATGAAGAGCTGAGAAGTTCTGCCGCATAACTTCGCGTCACAAGTAATAGGTCGATGAGCGACAGGCTCAAACAAACCACTGCCACTTTCTCCGGCTCCCTCTAAGTGATTGATCGATTCAAGCATGTTTCTCGCCCTTCGCTACTTGCCACTGTGGTCGCTTTCTTGAAGGGACGCATTCGATGCATATAGTGTTGTAATAAAATTCATAATTGGGAACAATGTGGTAGTTAGGTTTTTGGCAGGGGGAGCAAAATGCATGTTTATTGCCGAAAAATTTAATATAAGGATGTTCTCGCTAGCAGGGCTCATATTAGTGATGTCTCTAAGTAAGAATGTTAATTGACTCGCTGCGTTCCGAATTGAATGAACTCCCCTGACAGCCGGGTATCAGAACATTATGGATGATGTTTACCTATTCTAGACATAAATAAGGAGATAGAGCTGTGTATCCGCTACACAGAGTAGTCGCCGATGGTCCCGATGCGCTCTCCTCCGTGGCGCGACAAATCAGAATGGTGGCCCTGCCTCTATATATACACCTCTCCGACGTCTATTGTCCCATTACCAACTACGTGTATCGTTACATGACCAATGATGTACACGACGTACAACCTGAAAACAAGGTCAAAGGTAAAATCGTTGAGGTAATGATCAAATTATTGTAAGCCGCCTAATTACTTTGAAATCAAATTCAAAGTTCCAGCATTCAAGGTCAAATTATCCCACCCGATGACCTCGGCGCAATCCGGTGTATTAGAGTACTGCCTCTAAAATCGGTGTCGTGTAATAATTGGTATATTGGCCACTCACGGCTTTCTTGTGTTGCGCTTTTGTCTGTACTTAGGAGAGCTCTATATTTGTTTAGAGGTGTGTCTTCTGTGGTATATAATTAGGTATTATTACAGGTCACCTTCAATTCCTCTTGTGTTTCTTTCCTATCATTTCTCTCTCCAGCTGGCGCTGCACTACCGCTCTTTATTAATAGCATTTGAAAAGAACATTTCCGAGTCTTTTCATTAGCGTCATATTTCCGCTTTAAGGACATCTCACAATGAAAAAGTCATGTGCAGTTTCCATTCAAGAAATTTCAATAAGCAGCAAATCATAACCTGAAGATGTCTGCAACGCTCTCCACTCTGTTCTTATGCTCCTTATTCTGCTTTATTTCTAGATGTTCCAAAGCCAATGAATAACACTCGCTCACATTGCATGCGCTACAAATAGCTTCCTGCTGATCTCAAAATGTTCTCTTTTCCCGAGTGATCAACGCTGTTTCTTCCCATTGCCTCTAACATCCAGTGCTTAGGTCGCTATTCTTGCGCTGTAATTACCGCACGCACTTATGCTACTGTAAGCTCTGGTCAGTGTATCCAATACTTTCGAGCTCTTTACTGTCGCCCATTACAGCATAGACTTCAGACTCCGACTCTGCTATGTTCTTCAAACCTTTCCAAATAACGGAACTAAGGACAATGCAACGGATGAAAAGAGACATAGCAATAGCGGAATGCGAGATAATTTATGGATAAGGGCGCAGAAACATAATTAACGAATATATATTTTTTCACATTGTGTAGGTGTCTCGTTTCTCATCACTTTTTATTCGGATCGAAAACCTTGTTGGGGAACTCGATTAAGAGTTGAGCATTCATTAATTCACACTTTATAGACATATTACATCATCAGTCCCGACTACAAATTTGCACAATAATGGGTATTTGCCCGGGTTATCCTAAATATAGTTTCATCAATCCTAACCTAAGGTTTCCGAATGGAGCATGAGGAATAACACGAAGTTGTAAGCATTGCTAGTGTAATTAACACAATATTAACCTTGCGAAATAAGGTTCAATTATTAATAGTCTAAGTTCCGAAGGCTAGCATTAATTCGGCATAATTAGTTATGCGTCGCAAATGCTTATCTCTTAAGTGTGGTAATAATCCTAAAGTCACATGGCCGCTCAGCAGGAATCAAACCCGCCCCAAGCGAGATCTGAGAATGCTGTTAGCAAAGCTTCAGCATCAGGGTGTAATTTTTCATCGTGTTAAGGAGTACCATGTGGGGTTCGGTCGAAATTTCCGGAGTCCTCCACTACGGCGTCTCTCATAGCCTGAGTCGCTTTGGAACGTTAAACTCCACAAACCAAACATATGGGGTTCCCTGCAAAGGCATTGCAAGGCTTCCTGCAACTACGCCGTAGACATCTTGTACGTTGCCGAATATATGCGCTCATTTTTCTCATTTCTACGTACTCCCGCACACTGCAGATTCTGTGCAACCTGCTGATGCACGACAACGTTTTGTACTATTAGTGCTGGGTTATTTAAAAGACATCGCAGCAACTAGGCGACGTAAATGAGCCAAAAAGAAAACGAGCGAGACAGTTACAGCGCCTTTCCTTTCCAGTGAACCAATTATTATTATTTATTAAGAGAAGCATCGTGTGGAATAATTAAGAAAGAAAGGGTTAACCGTGTAAATGCGTATCCGACAAAGGAGGAGTGACACACATGAGTGACAAGAAGGAAGGAACGATTTTGACCTAAGAGGCGCAGGTCACAAATGCTGTACTTGGTGCGCGGCTCTTTTACTCCCGTTTTTAGCAGTGCTAAGAACGTTGTGCTGCTTGAATGTCATAGCCAGCTCAGTACCTGCTGAATGTATCCGTGAAGCTCCCACGTTTCGCGGTGGATTTAGCGCGAAAAATACAGTGACGGAGATTACATAGCTTCGTTTTTATACTTTCTGTTGAACTTTTTTTTTCTGAACTTTCGTTGACTATCCCAGCTCACAAACCGTAACTTTGTGGCACTCAACTCCAAGCACATGCAGTATTTGATCGAAATCCCTGGCGGAAAATTATTGTGATATCAACTAACAAAACGACTCTCATTCTACCCTACTGTTTAGTCTCGCTTTAATAGGCTATCCCACCATCTATGCATCGCCAAAGACTAGAATCTCACCTCCTAGATGCTGTCTTTTAGTCTGAGGGGTGCGTTTACGTGATGTCAAGGAAAGAAGGGACGAATACACGCCAACAGTCAATTTTGCTTTTTATTAGCATACATAAAGAATGGGAGTTCATCGCTACCTCCCTGGCGGTGGAGCTCAATCAGCATACGCCAAGGCCCTCAAAAGTTTATATCACAAATAAATTACGAGACTGAAAGAAGGGGAGATTAAGGCTACAAGTGCTCGTCAGTACTTTTTTCTCTCTCTTTCTCTCTATTTGTGTTACACAGTGACTGGTATCGGCGAATAAATCGTTTACACGGTCGGCGAAACGCAAAAAAAAAAAAAAAATTAACGCGATGGTTTGCGAACAGGCCGTCAATAGAGCTTGGAGAGGCCTCAGAGAAGTGTCCGGCAGGTTGTTTTAAGGTGTAAGAGAAAAATGCAGGCCTGTGCAATGTCACTATTGCGAGGACGGTTTGGGTTGAAAGGCATCCAACGGAGTCTTTTCTTGTTGGTTTGAAACAAAAAATAAATTTACTAAATGATTCGCGTCGTTTTAAGACACCTACCTTCTGCGCATAAAGATTTCGCTCTGCCAAAATGTTTACGCAAATAGGCTGGCCTAAATTAATTGCAGTTCCGAGAGGCCTAGCTCATTGTTGAAAGACGACTTTCGTTGTAACGATGAAACCGAGGTTGCTAAACGAAGGAATCGATCTGTCGTGATTTCATGCATCGTGATATGTAAAGTAAAATCTTTTATTGAATGTACTGTCTTTTCTAGGATGTCGGTAGCTCGTAATCCTTCACTATCCCCTACTATTATAGTCTGCTTTCCATTTATAGTGCACTGTTTGCCGTTGAAGAAAAAAGTTCCGAATAGGTTACCTGATCATTTGGCGCCCTGGTTCAATGGGCGTGACACGTGGCAGGATACATATTTCTCTCCACCAGTAAATAGACACTGTAAAGTGTGAAACCAGAGCGAGTTCATGCAAACAGGTAAATTTTGAAGCAGCCTGAAGCAACCAAGGCTGAATCTTACTCTTGAGTCCTGAACCATATACGGCGCCCTTCGAAGTATGCAGTCACATCAGCTCTTATAAAAAGGCATAATTTTGCCTACTTTCAGAAGGCAGCTCTCTTGCGTCTGTTAGGCGGTTGAACCGGATCGTCACTGTTGCCGGGAAAACCAAGCGAAATAATCACGAGCCGCGAGACAGTGACGAGCCGAAAAGAATTTCTAAGAAGGAAGGTAATAAGAGCCACGAGCTCAGCGCGTCTCACTGGTGGCTCTTCTTTTTGTTCTTCTAGGAAATTCCCTTTGGCTCAAAAAAAAAGGAAGAATACTTCGTCCACACCGAAATCGTTATCTTAACTGCCAGAAAGAGCCACGAGAGGGATATGAGCAAAATAAAAATTAGTCACTAGACGATTAAGAAGGTCCACGAGCTATGAGCCGCTCGCTCGTGACTCAAAATCTTTTTTGCTAGAAGTTCACATTGGATCATGAAACAAATAAACAGAACTTCATAACTGCGCACAGCTACATGCAAGCATCTGGGTTATTACACGAGAGATAAAACTACCTAATTATTTTATGTCTTCAATTCATGTTGTGTTTCGATATATTATGCACGCAGCACTCAATATGTCAACAGTAAAATTTTTTTCTTCCTAACATTAATAATAAAGGAGAGGAGGAGGATAAACATTTATTTCACGAGGAAGAAGTCAGGCAGCAGGGGCTACAGCTCTAGGTGGCCAGGAGTCCTTGGGCTCTGGCGACTTGGGTTGCACACTCGATGGCCCGGAGTTGGATCTGCGGGTCAGAGCTGAGCATAGCTGCTTCCCACTGCTCGCATGTGGAGAGCTGCAGATCCCGCGGAGGGCTATCTCGTGGACAGGCCCACAGTATGTGGTCTAGGTTGGCCCTCTGTTGGCATAATTTACAATATGGGGTGTATAATGCAGGATATGCATGGGCGTAGGTGACAGGATTTGGGAAGGAATGTGTCTGTAATTTTCGCCAGGTGACCTCCTGCGCCTTCGAGAGCGATTTGTGTCCCGGAGGGTATAAGCTACGTGTTTATCGAAAGTATTGGGTAATTTCTTGATATGAAGCCATACGATCTCTCGCCGACCTCATGAGGGGTTGTCTCACTGCCCTGCTGACGAGTCCTCGGACGAAATTGTGGGCAGCGTCATTTCCCGGAAGGCAGGAATGTGCTGGTGTCCAGATCAGCTTAATGGGACGGTTTGTCGTCTGAGAGACAAGCAGCAATCTTAGTGATAGAGGGGATATTCTGCCTTTGCTGTAGTTACTTATTGCGGTTTTTGAGTCGCTAATAATATGTAGGGCTGAAGTCGAGCTTAACGCAAGGGCGATTGCCGCTTCCTCCGCTTCCTCCGGGTCATTTGTAACGACCGAGCTGGCCGTGAGCAGTTGACCTTGGAAATGTACAGCCA
The DNA here is from genome assembly GCF_055883805.1 of Amblyomma maculatum. Lineage (NCBI taxonomy): Eukaryota > Metazoa > Arthropoda > Arachnida > Ixodida > Ixodidae > Amblyomma > Amblyomma maculatum. The sequence continues at coordinate 125,979,723 of NC_139345.1, read as the reverse complement.
CAATCGTGAAGGCACTGCAGTCCGCATGTTCGGCTGCATCGACATAGACAGTGTCTTGTTTGGAGTGGTATTGCTTGTGTAGGCTTTTGGCTCTCTGTACTCGCCTGTCTAAATGAAATTCAGGGTGCATTGTCTTCGGGAGAGGTGGAATCTTCAATTGAGCTCGCAGGTTCTTGGGCAGGTATTTTTTGTCTTGCCTTGCTGCGGGGTAATCAATTGAGAGGGTGTTAAGAATTAAGCGTCCTGACGGTGTGTGGGTTAGCCGTTCGTACTGAGAAGTGAGGTGGGCCTCTACTAGCTCACTGAGAGTGTTGTGTACTCTCAGCGCGTTGAAGCGCTCCATTGGGGTATTTATGGGGAGGTCGAGTGCGGACTTGTACGCCGGTCTGATTAGAGAATCGACACGTTGTGTCTCTGCTGCGCTAAGTTTAAGATAAAGGAGAAAAATTTTCGGGAGCAAAGCGAAGCAAAGAGGCTTCCGTGTGCAGTGCAATGTCAGCGCACGTTGAAGATCCTCAGGTGGTCGAAATTACTACGCAGTCTTCCACTACGGCTAATCTTTCTCTCTATCCACTTTCACTCCCACCTTCCAACCTTCCCTTACGGCGCGGTTCAGGTGTCCATAATAAAAAGTGTGATAGATACTGCGCCTTTAACTTCCTGTGAATTTAAATTCAAAAATTCTAAAAAGCTGCACTGCAGAAATGGGAAAGCCTGACCATCGCTGCTTCACACGGTGGATCTCATTTGCTGTAATTATTTTTATCGCATTAATGCACCGTCATTATCATCGCTACTGTCATCATTGTCATTATCGCTAATTGCAGCGTATTTGTCACTGCTGCTATCATTCTGGTGGTAGACAAGGAGGATTACGATGCGCGTTTCACAACGCCGGGCGTGGCGCACTTGGGTAAGACCTCGGCTGGGAATCTGAGGGATTGCGGCTTGATTGCCTGTGAGGACCAGATTTTTATTTTTGTGATGATTCATCAAGTTGATTGACAAACGACAAATCAACGCCAGATCCGACGCACAGATCCCGCGCACATCTCACACACAACTCTCGCGCACGGGGCTTATACTCTAGTACAGACACATATTCGGGTTAGTGTTGAGCGGATGGCTGTATTTTTGACGTTTTCTGAGCCGCCGCCAGGTCAGAGGCAGCGCGCTCCCGACTGTAAGCCGGCGGGTGTGACGTCACACTATACCTCAGGAACGCCAAAGCCTCGCGATCCCGCTGCCGCTCCCGCGCCTGAAGTTGCTGGACCATCTACACGGAGTGTCGGTTCCCCGGCGCGACTTTAGTTCATTGAGCCTAGAAAGACTTTCGTCTTAAAATTTGTACTGTGTAAACCACATACAGAGTTTTGGCACACATCGCTGTCCAGATTTTGCAGTGACGTAGGCAAGTGGAGTTGTTCAAGCCATGGTTTGCATATTTTGTGTATTCAAAATACAGTTGGGAAGGGGTAAGTTAGAGGTCTTTACGTCATTCTGAGAAGCTTGTTGCATTCAAGGAGAAATTTCAAAAACAACACATTTCAGAATTAGGCCTTGTTGGCGTATATTTTCTCCACAATTAGAAGTCATAGCTTTTCCAAGGCTTCAAAGCTGATAGGCATTGTGCATTAGTGAAGACCACTGAATCTACATCTTAGGTATCCACGGGAAGTATAGACATTCCTATGCAAAATTTTGAATTGTGGACTATAGCAGTTTTTTCCAAAAATAACTATAAAAAACTCATGCCTTATTTTCCTCAAATTCCTTCAGAAAATGCTCAAAGGTCAGGCAAAAAAGGATATGAAAAAAGATAATGCATTATGTTAAAACAGCACTAGAAACAGGGACCGATAGGAAGGCAAACACACAATCTAATTATTCTTATCTGTCCGTCACATTAATTATGTTCCTATCTGTCCGTATTTCTTTGCATCCCTGTTCTGTGTCCGTGTATTTTTTTTCTTTCACTTTGCATGTTGCATTAGTTTGATCCTTATTACTTTATGAAACTCAAACTTCGTATTTAACCAGCCTTGTGTTGTCCTCCTCTTTCATGTGTCTCGTCCTTTGGCTGGTTAAATATGAACCCTTAGCAACTTGTCCATTCGTCAACCTTATTGAAACTCAAACTTGCCATTTTTCCAGCATCCGCAAAAGCACCTGAACGGCAGTCGTAGAAGCCGCTACTCTGTTCGCTGCTGTAATAATCAATGAAATGCCATATTTGAGATAAAGTTGAGGCCCTCAGTTGATAACTAAACTTTTACATTTTTTTTCTCAGCGCATTTCAGAATTTTGGCATACAAAACGAAATGGCATGCAATCAAAGCATAAGCGCAAATCCGCTTTAAGAAGATAATGCAGGTATTCCTGTGATTGCTCTTGCCTCCCAATGAACTAGTATCCTTATTGCGCCAGGATTTAAATTAGTCAATGCTTTCTGAAAGCACATTTTGACCTTCTTTAGACGATAGAGGTTCAACACGACTTGTGATGATTCCTCCAGCTTCTCTACTGAAACATCTCGTTTCAATTTTCGGAACATTCCGGAATATATTTCAATTCGGAACATGCCGGAATATATTAAGGTAAGAAACTACAAAACTATCTGATATAAAAAGGCGACGTGGATGTCTTCAATATCCCCAGCGCTATGGTAATTCCTGTTGATTGCTGCTTTTCTCCACTTCTACTCTCAGCAACTAAGAGCGGTGCTCTTTCATGTTATACTTTGTTCATTCTAATTCCTTATCCCTCCCTCTGCCTAAGCTGCTCTTGTAAGGTCATGTGAGCACGCTCGAAACATAGCCAAAAATTACTGCAGCTGGACCAGTACTTAACCGGAGGAAGGACTAGCCATGCAGTAAATGGTTAGGTTAGGGCTGCCCTGAAATGTGTACCGGTGATAAGCGCTAGCTTGCATTGCTAAAATCAGTACAAGTTGTGTACAGTAGGCTCAGACGACAATGGGCGTGCATGAGGAAGGACACTTGGATTTTTGTGTTTCGGCAATAAAATTGAAAAGGAAGATGTAACTCCAACAATGACAAGTACCGGTTTGGGCACACTGCTCATAATCGCAATAGTAGCACATTAGTCTATTGGGATGCGTAAAGGGAATTAACGGTCAACAAAACGGGTTACGCATAATTTTCGTGAGCGCGCAGATCGCTTAGAAGAGTCGTGTTTTTTTGTAGCCTCTATTGAGGGCTAGCACCGCTTTTACCAAATATGCTGCCGTTGTAATACAGCAGTACTGTAATGGAGGGTCAGTAGCAATAGTGAGAACTAGTTCTGTTTTGGTGTTAAGAATAGTGCTCCTAATAAAGCGTGTACGACGATGGCAATATACTGCCCATTCCTTTGCTTCTTCCCTTTCATCGAGGCCGACTTGGAGCAATGGCAACAATGTATTAATGTCAATGTGCGACATAGCAATGAAAGGCGAACATTAAAATAAACTAAGTAGGATGAGGATGAGTAGTTTAGGTAAGATAACAGCATTTAAAGCCGTTAGGAAGAAAAACGTAAGGTTTAAGTACTTTTTTGTAGACCGCAATTTACACTCCCCTGGGTCCATTGGTTGTCTACTATGTGTGGTCGTTAACTGGTATACTGTCATTCCATGCAATTTCTTCGTTCGGATTCGCAGAGGCGATAAGGAGTGGGGCTTTGTTTATTAGTTACACTTTTTCTTCAAAAGGATGTCTTTATAAAGAGAAAAGAAAGGCAATATACGTTCGAATATTAAGGGTGGTTAGGAAGGCTTGCCTCAGTTTCTTGGTGAGGTGCTGTAATCTGGTGTCTGCGTGCTGATCAAGCTCAAAATAGCAGGCGCATGTAGGTGTGAAAAAGAACCCCTCATCATCCCATTTATGGGGCTCGTTTACTGTTTCCCATTTTGTATTGTCAGTCGCAGTATTTTACGGTATCTATATGTCTTGTGGGAGCGAAGCAAAATTGCACTTCTGCGTTATCTGCGGTCACAGAGCGCCATGTGCAGGCTCACGGTAATATCCCGTCTGCGGCCCTTGCGTATGGCTGTTGTTTATTCGCTATCGGGAATGTACTGTCGCCCGCTTCCCTGTGACGCGCCTTTGACACTCGCGGCAGCCCATAATGCGACACAAAATAATTGCCGCACATCTGCATTTGCTAGTGATGATCTACGGTTCTTGCGGGAGCTTTACGTTGTCCGCAATGCTGCCTAAATATATGTTATCTTCGTAGAGACAGGCTGGCCAAGCAAGAAACTGCTTTTCACATGTTTTCGACGCTGTTCTAGTGCATGTACTTCCAATTAAAACGAGTGATTATCGATCGTCAAGAGAAAACCATAATTTGAATTCAGGTATTTACTTCTACCGTGTAAGTTCTGAGCTTATCTTAAGTTACGTGCCGCCTCGTGGATGTGGTCCGTAATAATATGTTTCATTTATTCATGTATTGCCATTTCGAATTACACGCATCGCACGGTTCATTTTCGCACTTAGGCGTTACAAACTTATACCACTGCGCTCGAAAGGCTTCGCGTGATAATGCCGCAGATTGCATTAAGCCTGCATGGTAGCGCAAGACGTGACCTGTTGAAGAGTAGGTACCGCGTTCCGGTTTTCAACATAAAGCACTACTGTGGCATTTTCATATTCAAAAATAAAACACCAAATGGATATTGCGGAAAGTTTTATATATTCTTGCTCAATAAGCAACTGAAGTTGAAAGGTATACATTTATTGATGCGAAATTTGGGCGCCGCACAACTCTCCGGACCTCCATCCGTCATTGCAGTTGTGGAAGCAGACGAGCGAACATCACGCAACCTTCTACGGCAACCGTTAGTGTTAAAAGAGCATCATAGTGACAACGAATACGATCAAAGAATTATTTCTGATAGCGAGCAAAGGACACATTGTGCGAATTTCAACAGGCGCGCAAGTGCCGCCACCCTCGACACAACACTGTGTGATGGCAGACGGAGCAGCAATTCAATTTGTCTTCGCTCTCCATGTTTTGAAGAGCCCGCAAACTTTTGCGGATGGCGGTACCTTTAAGGCCGACAAAAAACGAAATAAAATTTCCCCTACCGCGCCACCTACTCCAGATAGACAGGCTGCATCGATGCGCTTGCGTGCAGACTGTGGATGATGTTGCTTTCGAGCTTCTGGATCTGCATCGGTAACTGTCACCCAAGGGGTCGTTAAAATTGGTAAGCCGGTGGAGATCATTCTTATCGCTAAAAGCCTCGAATGGCAGTCCACATGAAAATGAAGAGAATTTGATACAGGCCAGACGATGGAGAAGCACTGTTTCTCGTACATGGAATAGTTAGGCTTGGCCGACAATAAGGATCGGCTAGCGTGGGTCATTATCTTCTCCATACCCTCGCTTTTCTGCACGAGAATAGCGCCAAAGCCATGGTTGCTTCATAGGTTTGTATTTCCATCTTTGCGTTTCGGCTAGGTTGTCTGGAGAAGATTTAACGATGATGCGGCTCGTTAGAGGCTTATACCTGCTTTGCCATGCCACAAAAAGGCAAGTTTCCCTTTTTGAGCTGGTAAAACGCTGCGCAATCAGCCAAAAGGTTGTGACAAAATATCAGGAAAATGAGCATATTCTGAGTGTTCCGCGCACAGTGTCTTTGTCGGATGGTGAGGTGCGCGCGCCTGTTTTCTGTGGCGACGGCGTACCCCATTTTTAGTGCTGACGTGCCGGAGTAACAGTACCTCCTGCTTACAGTTAGAAGCGCTTCTAGGACTGCAGGGAGATCGCGAGAACTTTATCACTTCCAGCACTGTCTTTAGTTTCTTAAAGTTTTCATCAAAGCTCGTTGCAAATACTGCAACGTTACGCAGAGATATATGAGGCAGGCACGTCGTTACAGGCTTGCTCGCACAGCGTTTTATACACTATGAAACGTTGCCGGCGTTATCCTAACGTCGAATAGCATCATAGTGAACTTGAATAAATCGCCCGCAGTATTCAAACTCGTCTTCTTTCTATCTTTCTCATCGCCTTGGATGTCCAGTACCGGTACTAAATGATGCATCGAGGTATTTGGCGTGGCAGAGCCGGTAGAGGATATCGTTGGTATTTTGTAGGTTATAGACATCGTTCGATGCTAAGTTGCTTAGTCTGCGGAAAACGATGCATAACCTGAGAGTCCCGTCTTTCTTTTCACGAGCACGACTGGTACTACGCAAAGTCTCTTGATATGGCTCAATGGCATTGTCGTGAAGGGTATCGTGGACTCGCTCACGGATGACTTGGCGTTTCCGCTGCGCAACATTAGATGGACTTTAAATGAGCATTCGTCCAGGTTATAAAATATGATATATATATATATATATATATATATATATATATATATATATATATATATATATATATATATATATATATACATATACATATCTATATATATATATATATATATATATATATATATATATATATATATATATATATATATATATATATATATATATATATATAAATGACATAAATTGCCGAAATAAACGAGCCATACGTACATGTCTGCATGCCCTAGGGGCGTGTCTGACTCGGGATCCAAGGGCCATGGCAGGTTGAGATCTGATCTCATCCTTCCGTCTCAAAGGCTAAACCTGAGTTGGCAGTGCTTGCCACGTTGGGCATGTCACGTGTTCTCTTAACGTCAGAAAACCAGACGAACAGTCAGTGCACTACCGAAACACTGGCCAGCAGCCACCCAGCAGAGGCTCGAATGCCCGTAATATTTCCATCACTATGCCGATGCCGACAACGCCGACAACACCAACGCCAGGTGTTCTGGAGAATCGGGTCTCTAAAGTTATTGCTGTAAAATATGTACTCATGAACCCTAGACCGCGCTTTCGCCTTACGCCGACGAGTTAGGGCTATTCAGCGCAGCACGCAGGCGGTATCGGCTACGAGCTGTGGCCACCGGGAAGGAAGAGGTGCAACAGAAATGCGGCCCAAATCCGCGATGGGTTCATAGGCATACCTGCTTTGAATTTAGAGTTGTGAAGGCGTAGCACGTTGGCAGATCCAAGATATGATGAGTGGGCAGGGTAGCCGCCACATGCCTGAGAGCAGGGTGACCAAGCGTTTGTGTGGGCGGGGGTTAAATGGTTGAAATGGTAGCTAATTTGCTTGCGCTTGTAGGGTGAAAATAGAGTTTTAGACAGTACGATGCAAGGAAGATGTGAAAATCAGGTGGCGCTGAAGCGTATTTTGAAGTTTTTTTTTTTCATTTTCTGCGCATAGCTCGCTCATTCCTACGGTTGTGATCATTAGGCTCTAAGGAGGGCCGTTCGAAGGCGTGTTCTATCGTTGTGATTATTAGGTCCTATAGAAAGGCTGCTCGAAGGCATGTCGCTAGAGAGGGCATTTCCCCTTTCGTTCGACCGTGAACCCTGGTGACTAGAAACCTATCCCACAAGCACTTTCTAGATAGGGAGCTTGCAAAGGGTGGCGTTTAGCTGGGATTGTTTATGTCTCCTAAGAAGGATGGCCTAAAAGTGACAAAGGGCATCTGAGCTGTGAGTGCGCGCTTTGACGGTGCTAATTTGTTCGGGTGCTGGCCCTGCATTTTTAACGTCTAGATGCCGTCGATGTACCGCGTTTGGAGAACGTCTTTTCAGAGCACCTTGACAACTGTTTTGTGAACTACAACGGAGTATAAATGTTGTGTCATCTGAAGGACGAGGACGGAGACGAAGAAAACGGAACAACGGCTCAATATTAACTGAAAAATTTTTAAAACATGAAATGTTCATAAAAACGAAAATAAACACAAGAACAAAAAATGTACGACATGCGCAGCCCAGGCAATTTTTATAACTCTCGGTCCAAAAAAAGGCACATAAAACAACCCAACCATTTAAATCTTGTCACAATAGTAAGGCATTTTCAAAATAGAAAACACTGAATGAACTATGAGTTTTGTTCCCCTTCTTGCTTCATTTTTTTATTAATTGTTCTTCCCGCCAAAAAAATGGGTCAGTTGATAGTGAGCACCTTTTCTTCTCCTTCGTCACCGTCCACGTCCTTGATTGCCACAACAATGTAGATACATGCAAAGTCGACAAAGTTTTACACACATTTGGGACGGAAGATACCTCAAAGCCTTAATCTTAGTCTTAAAGGTCGTCCTTCAGATGCCGGCCACCAATTAGCGGCTACTATTCACACACTGACATCGGCCACACCACGCAAAGAGAATTTTTCTGTGTACATACAAAAAAACACACATTAGCCACAGAGTAATAGCACTATACAGACACTATAAAGCAGTATGCAAAAGAAGTTCAAATACATGATTCCTCGGAGAGGGGAAAACAATAAAAGCGGGGAGGGAGGGTTCTAATAATGCAAGACTGACATCTCAAGTCTGCATATCCCGTACAACATAGAAGCGCGTGTGCCGGCACCACAGAAACCACTCCTCGCCATCTGTTTTGAACTGGCCAGACAGATACTTCCAGATGACAAGGCGCAGGCTCAGTAAGGCTGGGAACATTGCGCGGTCTGGAGTAAGGCGCGCTTCAGCGAGGCACCTGCAAGGCCACAGCACAAACAGAACCACAGTAAACACAAGTTGTTCGAAAGGGTTGCGACAGCGCCTTAGGCTGGGGTTCATATGAGTTCTATATGCGAGACCCAAATTGTTCTCTCAACTACACACTAGAAAACAAAGCATACGAGAGGCTCTTGGGAGCCCCGCAGTTGGCACACTGGTCATTGCGTGCGATAATTGGTTCACTGGAAGGGAAAGGCGCTGTAACTGTCTCACTTGTTTTCTGTGGACACCTGAACCACGCCGTGAGGGAAGGGAGGAAGGTGGGAGTTAAAGTGGAGAGAGAGAGAGAAAGAGGAGACGCGTAGTGGAGGGCTACGGAGTAATTTTGACCACCTGGGGATCTTTAACGTGCGCTGCATGCGATACCCCATCGTGCAAGGCACTGCCTCGTGGAGAGGACGCCCCAGCGCCTGAGCCAATCAAAATATCGCACTTCATTTAGCAGCCGACATGCTGTCCACCTAATGTACTGGAAGTAGTAGGCGAATATGTTTACTTAGGACAGGTAGTAACCGCAGATCCGGACCATGAAAAGGAAATAACAAGAAGAATAAGATTGGGATGGAGCGCAGTTGGCAAGCACTCGCAGATTATGTCTAGCAGCTTACCGGTATCGCTAAAGAGGAAAGTATATAACAGTTGCATCTTACCTGAACTCACCTATGGCGCTGAAACGTGGAGGCTAACCAAGAGAGTTCTACTTGAGGACAACCCAGAGGGCGATGGGACGAAAAATGGTAGGGGTAACATTAAGAGATAGGAAGCGTGCAGAGTGGGTCAGAGAAATAACTCGAGTTACCGACATTCTAGTGGAAATTAAGAAGAAGAAATGGACATGGGCAGGACATGTAGTGCGAAGAGAGGATAACCGATGGTCGCTGAGGGTAACAAACTGGATTCCAAGGGAAGGAAAGCTTAGCAGGGGGCGGCAGAAAGTTAGGTGGGCGGATGAGATTAAGAAGTTCGCAGGGGTCAAGTGGATGCAGCTAGCACAGAACCGGGTGAAGTGGAGAAATATGGGAGAGGCCTTCGCCCTGCAGTGGGTATAATCAGGCTGATGATGATGATGATGATGTCGCTGTCCACGCTCGTCATTTTGGGACAGCGGTCTCGCGTTGCTCTCGTGGCTCGTTGCTGAAAGCCTGCGAAAGGCAACTAGTTTGCTAATGCGTATGTAGAAGTAAAGACATTGAGCACTTAACCTATTTTTGCATCATCATGCGACTGCATCACTGAAACCATGTGAGCTGCGCAAATGTGTCTGGATACGTTCGAATTCGGCTTTCGCGTCAAAATTTCAATGTTTTCTTTAGTCTACTAAATGAGCTAAAAGAGCTGCAAGGTTTCTGAATCGTTTTGGCTTCAGTTTCTTTTTCGTTCTCACCCACGTGCACGCTACAGTTTTCTTCTTTGATGGATGTATTACGCACATCGTCAGCCCCACTTTCCAAGGAGGGATAGGCAGCTAGTGGTATCTTAAATATTACCGACGTAATGTAGTAAATTATCATCCCTAAACTTCATTTGCTTTATCGCACAATTAAAAGGTACATGCTGACGATGCCTTTACATAATTGTTCGCGACATGACAAACCAAGGCTTTATGATAGGGTGGAAACATTTCTCAGAAAGAAAGCCGTCACTTGCGCAGCATGGTGGGATTTCTGGAACTGCTTGCGTTGGCGACGCGGATCGGAGCATACTTACCTGGTGCTGAGTCCCCGGTGTTCAAGACGGCCGGGGCTCCGTGCTGAGGCCTTCCATTTCACTGCGGTTGGCTGAAGCCCGCCACTTCCCCAAACTGGGGAGGCTGGAGCATGTAATTTTTGGTAGTGGGGTTCGGCGCACGCGCCAGCCCCTGCCATTTTGAAAATCCAAAATTAGAAATCAGATTTGGACTATACTTGAGAAAATGTGAATATACCCCGTCTCCACCGGGAATCGGGCCTCCATCCCTTGGATTCCCAGCCGAGCGCTTTACCGAATGCGAAACTCCCCAGATTATGAAACGTTTCCCCTGCCATTTTGAAAATCCAAAATTAGAAATAAGATTTGGACTATACTTGAGAAAATGTGAATATACCCCGTCTCCACCGGGAATCGGGCCTCCATCCCTTGGATTCCCAGCCGAGCGCTTTACTGAATGCGAAACGCCCCAGATTATGAAACGTTTATCATAATGACCCTTGTCTACCATGAGGATAGCGGGATTCCGCGAGTGGCAGATACTGCGTCTTTATTTCCTGTAAACGAATTATAGAACGCCGGAGAACTTTGATTCGTTCAACGGAATACTGGTTTTGTTCGACAAGGGGAGCGCAGTGTACCGTCACGACTAGCCATGACGTCAACAGGTGATTCATGCATGTAGGACCAGCCAGACCACATCCGATGAAACACATCGCGGAGGACATTGATCCGTTGGTGGCACTAGAAAAGAGGCCAGAAACTAAGTTCGAAGCTGAATTCACTCAAATAGAATTTAAAATAGACCAACTTGAGGCCAGAATCGAGGCCAAAATCGAGACAAAACTAAACCCTTTCATGACTTAAATTATGAGTCCAATAAATTAAATTCAAGGCCAGATCCAAGCCCTTAAGATCGATTTCCAGAGACATAGAGCAGAATTGGTTGTCATCTGAGAATAGCAAAACAAAAAAAAAATACAAGACGAATCCATCAGCTTCAAAATGGCTTGAGGAGAAACAAATGAATCTCTCATCTCGCAGTGGAACTACGGAGATTTCCAACGCTAGCGCGCTTTTGTGCAGCAATACCTCAAGCTCATAGATGAAAAACCGATAGCTATTACTTTTCAAGAAACGGGCAAGGAAGTTTAAGCAACGAGGTATCGATCATACATACATTAGTGATAGTGGAGCGAAATCCCGCGTCGGTACGCTAATTAAGAAAAACAATGTGGCTAAGAGCTTGATGTAAATTCTAAAGACTTAGAGCCAATCTTCCTAGAAAGTTTTACCAGGAGAAAGGAGGTACCTGGCATTTATCTCCTAAATTTATATTACAACCCGCGCAGCGAAAGGTGCGCTTCAGAGCCCTCTTTCACAAAACGAAAAGGGCGGCTGCAAGGAGCCCCCTGTTGATAGTAGTAGAGTTTAACTCGGCACACCCCGAGTGGAGGAACGCTAAAGTAGACGTAAAAGGCGGACAAAGTTGTGGAGATGCGCACGAGCTAGGACTAACCCTTCACACGTACACCAGCTCTCCGTTGAAAGCAGGGGGGGGGGGGGGGGGGGGCTAGCGCAGCGCGAACACCTCCCCAGAACTAACCTTCTGTAAAAACACAATAGACTTACACTGGCGAAATACGGAACAAAACTTCGGAAGCGACCACTTTATCCTGGCCTTTACCCTTAGAAAAGGCGTAAAGTCGCACAGGAACCTTCCACCAAAGATTACGGAATGGGATAACTTTCGAGATATGACAAACACAAAGGAGGCCGGAGGCAAAATTACGGATATAGAGCAATAGACGGAAGTCATCAAGCGACAAGCTGATAGAGTCAACGAAAACGCTAGAAGGAGACGACGCCCCAGAAATTGAGACAGTAAACTGCTCCACATGCGTGAGGTTAAACACAGAATGGAAGGTAGGCTTTAAAATCAAAAAGGGAACAGGAACCTTCTGCAGAAGCCCTGCTAGACACAACGAAGAAATCGAAAATTACGCGATTAAATTCTGCGAACGAAATTGTTGCGACAGGTGCGATGAAATGGACGGTGGTTATGAGCTTTTTCAAGACATGGAGCCTGCTACGACACCTACAAGATGCAACAAAGTTCAAAAACCAATCGAGCATCGGGTTTAATGCTCCCATGAAGGCACAGATGCCGAATTTATAGAAAAATTAAAACAAATATACATTGGAGACACCACCTCCCGCACCCTCCCGGTATACACGGGAGCAGCAAAAGAGATAATCGATGCTCCCAGTACCGAGGCGGAGGAGATCGAGTGCAGAACCTTTCAGCCCAAAAGCTAAATCGGGAACAGGCCCCGATGGGATCACAGACATGATCCTCAGGAGCTTAGGTGACGACTCCCTCATCGCTCTTAAAGGGTATGTGAAAGAATTTTGCTGGACGCTTAGCGCCGGAAGACAGGGAAAACAGAAACACTGAAAACAAGACAGACCCAGCGCTATTAACAACTGTCCAAAACTCATGCACCAACTAGCCTGCAAGAATCTTCTGACATGAAGGATGTTTGAACCAACGGGAGACTGCCCCAGCAGTTTAACTATGGCAAACGTTGTCCTAATCCCAATGACGGGCAAGCCTCCCAAACTTGAAAATCTCAGGCCAATCTTCCTAACTTTATGTGTAGGAAAACTTAAGGAGTGAGTTGTGCAAGCTAGGCTCACAAAGTACATGGAACAAAATTGATTGTGGCCTCATGCAATGGTCTGCTTCTGACCTAGATTGAGCACACAGGAAGTGATGCTAAGATTAAAACACGATATCTTGGACGCAGTGTCAAATAATTCTAAAGTGATGTTGGGAATAGACATGACAAACGAGTTGGACAACGTCAAACACACGGCTATAGTCCAGGGCTTAATCGGCATAGGTGCGAGCAAGAAACCCTACACTTACGTAAAAGATTTTCTGTCACACAGAAGCCTCTGCACAAAGTTCGAAGACATTGAGACATCCGCAGTAAGGGCGCGCCGCAAGGCTCTGTCTTTTCGCCTGTCCTCTTCAACGTGGTCATGAGGGATTCTCCAAGGCCCTAAAAAATTAAAGGGCTAAATTTCAGCATATACTCGGATGACGCCAACCTCTGGATTAACCACGGGAACGACGCCAGCATAGAAGAGCGCTTGTAGGAGGCAGCGGACGCGGTAGTTGCCTACGCCACCAAGAGGGGCCTCTCATGCTCACCGCAAAAATTAGTACTCGTCTATAATCCTCAGTCTCTTAAGGGAAACATAGACTAAAAATTCGAAATTAAGGTGGAAGATAAATCCGTTCCTAAAGTAGAAAAAAATCAGAATCCTTGATTTCTTTATCCAGGAAAATTGACAAATTGACGGCGTCATAAAAAGCTAGACGTCTACGCGCCTAAAGTTCTAGGCATTTTTAGGAGAACCTGCCTTATGGGCAGAGGCCTTAGATAGAAGCCTACTGAAATTAGTACAGGCGTACATATTTATCCGAGTCTGCTATGCGATACCCTTCCTAAAGTTTAGAGCGGATGAAAAGAAGGAATTCGATTGTCTCATCCGAAGATGTATCAAGAGAGCCCTGGGAGTCCGGTGTGCACCTTTACGAAGAAAGTCCTCTCGGTGGTGATGAATCAAAACTATGAAGAATACGCAGAAACAGTTCACATGTCTTAGAGAGACTAAGCCGCACCACCACGGGCAGAGCCATTCTGCAGATGGCAGGCTTGGAGACTGACTGCGGGCTGCACCGTGAAGCTATCATCCTCCCTAAATAGAGAGAAAATAGTGACACCCAAACTCCCGAAGAATATGCACCAGGAGCATAATACTGAGTGGAGGAATAAGAAAGCCGAAGCTCTAACGGAACGCTTTGGAAAAGTGGATCCAGAACAGGTTGCCTACGTAGACGAGGCTAGTCGGAAGTCAGGCACGGCGTTAGCCTCAGTAGTCAACGGACTAGAAGCCCCCAAGTAGGCAGCCATTGTTCGCAGCCGCCACATAGAGACGGCCAAAGAAGTTCGCTTGCGTTGAAAAGGAAGCAAAGTTTGTAGTTAGCGGTAACGAAACTGGTATCTGGAATATTATGAAAGGCAGAATCTTGGCTGAAGCGGCGAGGATCCTGGCCGGCAAATAGCTGACCCGCAAAATCAGCCTAGTATGAAACCCAGCGCATGCGAAGGTTCCCGGCAATCAAGTGGCACTCGAGTTAGTCTAGCTATCTACTTCCGGGTAACCGCAGAACCGCCGGATGGCCGGAACATAGATGAAGGCGCACAAGCATATTCTGAAATAGTTGCGAATTCTAGATTAAACAGAAAACTATGCCACCACTAGATACGATAGTCAGGAATAGAGAAGCGACTGCATGACGTCGACTGCAAGCTGGAAATTTTGTTAACCCAGAATAGGCCTTTCCCGTCTTAACAGGGGAACATGAAAATGATCTTTGTAGAGCATGTGGGGAGAGGGGTACCCTCGACAACTTTACATTGCAATGCGCCGATTGTTTTGAAGTCGACAAATATATCAATAGCAGATAGAGCTGAGAAGCCCTGCTTCGAAGCGAGGACGCCATTCAGCAGCAACAAGTCGTCCGCCTAGGGACCGAGGTAACAAAATATCTGTTACCGTTTAGTAGCGGAGGCTCCAGCTCCCGTTTCCTAGGTCTGCCTGCCGGGGGTGGGGAGTAAGGGGCCTGAATTTAAGGAGGACAATAAACGTTGTTATCCATCCATCCATCCATCCATCCCTCCATCCATCCATCCCTCCATCCATCCCTCCATCCATCCATCCATCCATCCATCCATCCATCCATCCATCCATCCATCCATCCGTCCGTCCGTCCGTCCGTCCGTCCGTCCGTCCGTCCGTCCGTCCATCCATCCATCCATCCATCCATCCATCCCTCCATCCATCCATCCCTCCATCCATCCATCCATCCATCCATCCATCCCTCCATCCATCCATCCCTCCATCCATCCATCCCTCCATCCATCCCTCCATCCATCCATCCCTCCATCCCTCCATCCATCCATCCACCCATCCATCCATCCATCCATCCATCCATCCATCCATCCATCCATCCATCCATCCATCCATCCATCCATCCATCCATCCATCCATCCATCCATCCATCCATCCATCCATCCATAGACGAAGGTAATCTCGCCAGGCGTCCGGTCCAGATGTCTGTGCGGCGCCTTTCATTTCGCGCTTCCTCGAACGCCGTACCACACAGCAACGAGAGGCAGACCCAGATACACAGAAGTCGCTAGTACAGCAGGCCTCAGCGGCCTTTCAAAATGATTTACAGAATAGAAAAGGTGCAGCATCTGTGGTTGCATAATGCAAGCCCGCTAATACTCTACGCCGACCTAGTGAGTGCGGTAGAGTAATTTGCTTTCTCTAGAGTACGGACGCCGAAGAGGGCTAAAGGAAACCACAACTTCGGCAGTAAGAAAAATATTTAGTAACATGAACAAACTTTCAAATAGCTGCTGTCGGGTACAGGTTGACGACAGTCGTTTGACGTCATCACTGCGACATTTTTATAATCCAAGTTTGTGACGCCATAAGAAAATGGCGTCATCAGATATGTGATTTCACACAGCCAGCCAACCCGACGCCGCGTGAAAGTATTCCGTGAATGCCGCTAGAAACCGACGTCTGAATGCAACATTTTATGAGCGGAGGGGCCTCCACATCGACGGCAATAAAGTTATCTTGAACTTGAACTAATTTTATAATGACAGCAACTGAGGTTTAAGCGTGGCAGCCTGATCTTAACGAAGTGCGTAAGTAGATGCAAGGCTAATGCATTCGCATAATACAGTTCCAGCACTTACCTGTATGCTTTTTTTTTTGTAGCACCGTATATAGCATCGCTAAAACCCATTCGAAGCGCGCTAAGGCATACGACGTATTTTCATTAGGCTTCTGCGTCCACCTTCGAACATATTCATTCGTTTGGTCAAATAAGCTGAAACTACTGACATTTTTTATATCAGTCTGGCTTCAGTTTCGTTTTCTTTTTTTCTCCCCCATGCACTCGCTCCAATTTCCTTTCACAAACGTTTTAAGCATATTTCAGCACCAGCTTCGGAGGTGGATGGTGATGTCTGTTATCCACTAAATTCTTCAAGTAAAATTTACTCAGTTGTGAGCTCTAAACTTCCTTTACAATTAACAGATGCATACTGACGACGTCTCTACTTAATTGTTCGCAACATGAGAAACCAGTCTTTTTTGATAGGGTGGGAACACTTTGCAGAAAGGCAGCCGTCACTTGCGCATCTTGGCAGGACCTGGCCCTACGGGGCTGGGACTGGTACTTTCCTGATGGGGCTGGGGCAGGTGGGTCACCGCTGCTTGCGACGGGGGTTAACCTGCCACAGAATTTTTATCTGTTGTAGGCTGGAGTGCACCCGCCACCGCTACGGCGGTGGACGACGGCCGTTGTTGCGGCGCGCGTCTTTCTGTCCGTCTTCCTCTCCAATCGCCAGCGCTGCGCGTAGCGATCGGACGAGTGGTGTATCGGCTCCGTAAATTTTTGGCTCGAACCGCAGAAATCTTGATCTGACTTCGGTGAAACCTGCGCATCTGCATTCGTTAAGGCAGCACGATACTGGAGACACCGATCGTATCCAGGCTCGCTCAATTTTCGGCCTCCTAGAGCAACACTGCACATCACCACGTAGCGGATGAGCTAAGTCTGACGGCTGCGGCTCCCCCGCCTCTGGTTGCGGAGACGCCCACTGGGCAACCAGTCAACATGCCTCTGCGCGAACAACGAGGCTACGACCCCATGACTCTATCGTGGCCCTTATACGCCAGTCAGAGAAAGGCCAATCCACCATTTTGGTGGAGCAAGCTGCCCCTTTTCAAATAGTCGAGAACCGGTGCCTTCGACTCAAAAACCAAACCACGAGTAGCGGCCAAGCGAGACTCCTCTGAGCAATGCAGACATGGGACACCCTCGTGCTTCGTCTTCGAATGCTCCACAGAAGATTTCGCCCAAACTTTTGAAAAGGAAGAAATTCTGACGACTACGTGATCATCACCAAGCCACGTACTACGGTCGCTCTCAACACAGCGTTGCGACAGGGGAAGCTCGGCGCTGCTATTTCCCAATACATCGGTTGGCAGCACATGAACGCCTTCATAATTTCGCCCAATGGGAACAAATTATCAAAATTTGTAGCACGCAGTACACCGAGGTAGTTCAGAAGCTGCTCACGGACTTCAAAGTTAACACCAGAAAAGGACCGCTCCCGCTTCATTGACACCTCAAGCTCACCGGTGACGTGTGTCGCGGCTTGCATCTTACTGTGCATAACCCGGTAACCAGTGACTCTTTGAAACATAAAAAAAAACTGATTGAATTATAGGAAGGAAAAGGCGCGGTAACTATCTCACTTATTTTCTGTGGACACCTGAACCGCGCCGTAAGGGAAGATAGGAAGGTGGGAGTAAAAGTGGAAAGAGAGAAAGAAAAGCCGTAGTGCAGGGCTACGGAGTAATTTCGACCACATAGGATACCTGGGGATCTTTAACGTGCGCTGACATCGCACAGCACACGGACGCCTCTTCGTTTCGCCTCCATCGAAACGCAGCCGCCGAGGTCGGGTTCTTTGAAACATAGTGTACAGTAGTGTGGTGAAGAACTCGGAGAAGGTGGCTGCTCCTGGCCCAACGGGGCTGGGGATGGTTCGGAACCCGCCGTGTGCGTCTGGGGCTAGCCTGCCGGCGGTGGTAACACCCCCTCTAGTTCGTCATTGCACCCGACACCACTTTGGTGGCGGATGACGGCAGTTGCTACGCTCGTCTTTCTCACTCCCTCTTATTCATTTGAAGTGAAACCTTCACTACGGCAGGTAGTTAGAGCCGTTGGGTACCCACGGTTTCACCTTCAAGTGATCTTGAGTGATACTGCGCCTTTCTTGTAAACCGATTTACAATAGAAGCGGAACTTTCACTGCGCTAGGCATAGCAGGCCTTAGAGTGACACTTCAACTGCCCGTCAAATGACCTTCACAATACTAAGTGTGGGTGTCCACGATTTCCTGAAGGGTACACACGTCTAAACAGCTTATTATGACGTCGCAGCGCTGTCAGGCGAGGTCAAAGGGACAAGAGACATACACAGAACTGCGCTAAACTTTTAACTTTATTTTGAACGTTTTTTATCCGCGCTTTTATATTTGGCCGAAGGACACCGTGGAAGTGCACCTACAAGGCAGATATGGCATTCTCTTCTAGCCACGTGTTTTTTCTTCCGGAAAAAAAAGCATTAAGAAAAGTCAAAGGCCGGGCCACAAAACGAACGCCGAGCAAGAAAATACTGAAGGGGTTAAAACACAACGCATAGAAGCAAGTGAAAACACAATGCCAGATGACAAACAAAAAATGGCAATGAAGAGCCAACAATAAAGAAGGCAAATTCACGAAAAGTTGCCTACGCAGGAAAAATAAAAAAGCCATCAAATAACACGCCAAAATACTCAAAGAAGCAAAATATAAAAGCAGGTAAAAACCTAATAAATGAGGCAACGATTAACAGCCAAAAATTCAGTGAGAGTTAAAACCGTGGAGAGATGACGTCAGTGAGACGACAATTAACAAATGAAGTAACAATTAACAGCCAAAAATTCAATGAGAAGCTAAAATCAAGTAAAATTTAGGCCTAAGTGAGGGCAAAATTAACAAGTCAAAAAACGACAGAGAGATGTAAGAAAAAGTATTTTACATGGATGGGGATGTAGAGCAATCATAATGACCCCGACAAGAAAGCGATCTCTTTTTCTAGGAGGGCTACTGAAGGCACGTTGACGCAGTCTGCTTTCTGTTTGTCAATGATGGCAGCTTAAATTATTTCCCGCGTCAGCTGGTTCTTGTTTTTTGCCAAGATTGGAAAGGCGAAGAGAGCCTATGAGCGGCACTAAAAATGAAAACGAAATTACCGGTGACCCTTCAGCAACACGTGATTGTACAGATAAGCTTGAGAAAACGGGGATTTTAGTAAATACATAGTAGTAGGAAGTGCGCGACCGCTTTAATCTAGCACCATGATTATATTGCTGGCACAAGAAATTTAAAGCATGGAGGGATGCCTTTTCTACAGCTTCCTTATATGCATAACTTCAAATATGGGGTAATAAAACAAAAACACATATTCAGAGAAAGTCAGTATTGATAAACTGAATCCAGCTCATTCGAATTACAAAGGCTTAATAACTAGCATCTCTCTAGTATCATATAGCGCAGACCTTTTTGTTGCAGTAACTTCCGCGCCAACACGAACCAAGTGCGCACAAATCTGCCTGCTTTGTAGGATTCATCTGAACGCTTCTTGAGATTATTTCCCGCCTCAATGTGATGAACAGGGAAGCGGCCATTCACACGTTGTTCCTTTCCTGTGTCTCCTGAGCCCGCGACATATTGGCCGACCACACGAATCCAATATCAGCGAGGTCAGCGTGCGACGGAGCCGGTACGCCCCAGCGTCTCAGCTATAGCTAAGAAAAATGAAAAAAAAAAAAAGTATACGCTGCTCATTGCCGGCTTACCGTCTCTTAGGAGGCACGTCTAGAAGACGTCTAGAAGAGAATGAAGGCGGGCCTTGATGGAGACTCCCCACACCTGGAGTCTCCATGTTTGAGGAGGTAACGCCTCATAAAGTCAAAAAGTTGCGCACACTTAGGGACAAGCCGAAGCTGTTCGTCATAGAGGAAATAATGTGCGACATCAGGAGTGCCTGGAGACATATATAGAGCTTGGCAGTGATCTCATTATGAAATTGATGCCGACCGCATTCGATACACAAAATTTATAGCGAGATTCATCAGGGCTGATTAATGAGCGGGAACCCGGGGGCCCAGTAGGCGCCGATATGGCTTTCCAATTATCACGGCCGCTTACGATGCGTTAAAGCCAATTAGAGTACTACGGAGATAGTAACGGGCTATCTCTAGCAACAGGAGTTATTGTATTAGGAACAGGAATTCTGTAAACGAAGTGCAATGTACGAAATAAAAAATAATTTATTCGCCAGGAATGACATACCTAATAGATTAGGGTCATCAAGATGTGAACTATGTAGCAATGAAGGTTAAAAAAGTTGTTATTTACATTGTTCGTTCTGCGAACGCGAACTTAATTTATTGGAATCAATGATGCAGTCAAATCGTTTTGCTCGAAACTGGTTTCAAACCACATTATAACTGATTAGAAGCCCGTATGGGTTGCACGAGAAGATTTTAGCAAGCACATTGGCAAAAAAAAAAAAAAAACTATACAAACCTAAAGTGCCCTCATTGCGATTACACAGAAAATGAGCGTAGAAGTAAGCAAACAAAATGACGGCAATTAGCTTAAGGACTGAATTAAAAGAACATCGCTGTTGTTATAATTATTGGGATCGCTGAGAATCTGCATATTTCTACCATAGGGAAAGCTTAATAACTTAGCTCTGTCAAATAACTCCTTTGTATGATGGAAGTTTTGAGGTGGGCTTAATATCCTCATTGGTTCTCTCGCGTAATTCTTGACAGCAATCATAATAGACATATTGTGTTACATTTCATTTCAAGCATTCTCTTATCAACACAAAACAGCTATTGGGTGCTCTCGTATTAGAACTTCCAAGAAAATAGATTTTTGCAAGCCAAGTGCCCATGACAGGCATATGTGGTGTGAGCACAGGCATTAGTGCAGGTATGAGTTCAGCTTGAGTGACTAACAAAACGAAAAGCAATTGTAACCATTGTAACCTTGGGAGATGGTTTGAAAAATTACAATTTAGCATTGATGGCGCAATTGTAATGAGCCGTTTAATAAAAGCACAACTAAACGTTATACAAGTACACATTAACAGACATTTTTACGTGGGTTGAAACATTATAACTGCTGAAGACATTGGTGAAACATTGTGATGTGGTGTGAAAAGCACGATGAAGTGACTACTTGCCTTTAAGAAAGGAATATATATTTATTCACGATAAACACAGGCGATATCATTTTGGAGGTATTCAGTGAAGTGCATAATATACATCTTCTATATACACACGTAGGCGAAAAGAAATTGAAGCAAAGTGCATATAAATCATTAAATCTAGAAGCATATGTGTACAAGAGAAGACGAGTAAAGTTTCCAAAATAAATCAGACTGCTGCACTGAAAAACAAAAATGTGTAGGCTACTGGATGAAAGGAATAAAAACAGAAATACAAATTTGAGATAACAAATTATCATGAAGCAATCATACACGTCAAACGTCTAATAATAATACTGCGCGTTCGAGTGAAAGATGCGTCTTAAACTATGAAATAGAATAAACATTTTAAACGGCGATTTCTGAGCCTCAAATTATTGAAATTTAGCTAAATAGCTTCGAGGCCTACGTGGTGAGGTCAGTCGCTCCAAATATTGATTCGCGAACTCAGATCAGTCCTCCTGAAGAAATAAACGATTAAACAACCTATAAAAGTAAGATAATATAAAAGTAACATAAAAGCAAGAGTTGAATGGGCTTCTTTGGGGCTAGTTACCAAGTCATGAAAGTGAGCGCTATATGTTTACTAATTTCAATCCGGAGTGGTGCGAATAACCAAAGCTGGAACGCATGAAAAAGTACTGCAACGTTTCTACGCAATTAACCAAGTGCACCTGATCTCGATGAGAGATAGCATATGCAATTCGTTTTGAACTTGTTAGTGCTGCTTACTCTAGGCAAGGAGTAAAATAAAAAAAAATCATTCTTCTTCATGGGGTTCTCGATTTTACCGACATATAACCAAGAATATGCTATATTGTACAGTACGGTAGAGAATATTATATTGGATATAGCTTTACGATGTGAACACTGGACTTTAAGGGATGCAATATAGTTGAAGACTATATATTACCTGGAGCCGTTTCGGGTTCTGTAACGAGCACGGACATAGCAATGTACACCGGTTCCTTAGGATTTATCGCCCACACTTGGCCAACGGGCCCGGTATTCACCCTGTTTTCTCTAAGTAGTCGAAAGCGCTAACGGCTGTTCCACGAAAGCGGAGGACAAAAACTTCTGTAGTCGAAACATTTAACCACGGACATCTCTGAGTTGGAAACAAAATCTTCGCAATTGAGCGCGCTATCCACTAAGCCAACACAGCGTGGCATGAAAGATATCTTTAATGCCAGTTGTGGCTACAACCATTACGATATGTAGACCCTAGTGACTGATTTATGGCGGTTATTGTTTTACAGCCCGTGGCACTTCTTTTCTTGACAGCTAATTGCAGGTGATCTAGGCTTTATATGTACTCAATGTCTGAGAAAGGTGCTGTGCTGAAACTTTGTACAACGCGGCTAAACTTTCCTTCTTACTAGGCTCGGTATAGCTTTGTTATATGATAGCGTGACACAATGAAATTACGGTTCATTTTAACGGGACTGCGTTAAAACCCTCTTATTCGGAAATTCCGGTGTCATTATTAGGATTCTGAAGTGAAAAACCTCTAGAACTTGAATAGGGCAGTTGCTTGATGACATGCCCAAGAACTGATTGGTCGCATTGTTGTGCGACCAGGTGACATGACTGTCGTGGCAGGAGCTGGTACCTTCAGTAGCTCCTTTAAGGTAAGAGGTTGCATTGAGAATTGAACGCGCTAGTGTCTTTAGATCCCGAGCCGGACACGATACTTCAAGGCCACGCTGGCACCTTCATATGGCTTTATGCTCGGGCGTATTATTACCTGCTTTATTTTCGCATATTCCTAAAATCGTCCAGATATATGCAGGGGCGGTATGGCACACCCGCGTATGGCGCAGGTATGACACAGCAAGACTAACATTCGGTACAACATGATAGAGCTTTTGGAATAAACAATAATTTGCCAAGCTATTTAGACAACTTTATTTCGGTACAACATGATAAAGCTCTTGAAATAATAAACAATAATTTACCAAGCTAGTTAGACAACTTTATTACAATTATTAGAACGGATACCATTACACGACGAACTTGAAGGCTACGTAAGATGAGCGCAGTTTATGATTTTTCTTTGGCTGCAATGTGTTTGCAAATATATATACGCATCTCTAACCCGTAAAGTTAGCTTCCGGCACTGCACACTTCTTTTCTTTTCTAAATGGAATCTTTGAGCGTAGTATTGTCGGGGAAACCACCTGAACGTACACTACGTCATAAAACTAATGGCCTTTGTACTAGAAGAGCGAGCGAAGTCATTTCAGAAGAACATGCTTTGCGGGAAGCCAATTTTACGAAGAAACAACTGCTTATTATTCACATTAAATGTTTCGAACCGTGTTGCGGTTCAATAAAATTTAGAAACAGGGCTAAACTTTTTGTTTGACGGTGGTAAATCTCCTAATGTAACGATGGCCTTGAAATGAAAAGAAACCTTTGGTTCGTAAATTTTACTTAAATAATCATTTACTCAGACAGCCCTGTGGAGCACATACTGGGCTCCTTGCTGCAAACTATATCTGCATAAATCCCACAGAAGTGTCTCTCGGAAGGCTTTGAAAGGGTTTGCAGTATATTTGCATAAACAGCTTAAAAAACGTTCGTTATATTATTGATGGTCGTTTGCGCACTTTGACAGCTTAAGAGAGGGTACCTATGAGTACATTTCAGAATATAGGGCCAAAAATAAACGCACAAATGAATATTGGAGTAAAAAAGTGGATATATTTGAAAGAGAATCCGCAATCATTTCCCCACAATTCTTAAAATACATATTTTTCTTTATTGTAAGTATTGTGCATTAGTCTGCACCTTTGATCTTACGATAAAAGGGCAGCTATATCAGAAGAACTAAAGCGTCAACTTGCGTGCTTGGAAAAAGCAGCGTTATAAATGGATTCGTTACAACGAGAAAAAAAATGTACGCACAGCGTATGGAAAAATCCGGGTACATATGTAAAAGTCAATATCGGAAAAAATATGCAGGATGATTCTTTTCAATGGTGGGATTTTGGCATCTAGGTTTAAATGAGCGGATACACAAATCTTGCCAGAAGTCATGAGGAGCGCCAGCCGCCTACGAAGGTTTCAAACAGCCCCGTGCTTGGGCTCATCAAAAAGGTGCATCGAGAATTCTCTCGCACAAGAACACCAATGTGTAACCAATGTCCTAGCGACATCCGCGCATCTGTTTCTAGGAAATAGGGACAAGGGCTCAAGCTGGCGTAGTTAAACAACTTGTTCTCCTTATCGGAAGGAAGCGATGTCTCCCTGTTAAACAACTAAAATAGCGGTAAGCTCATGGTTTCATTTTACCTAGCATCGCTTGAAGGACATAAAACATCAGGTTTTGACTGATGGACAAATGCCCTTCGTGTTTACATATGCTTAGCTTGACGCGCGTACAGTGCACTCACAAACATGCAATTCCCGTATCACTAGCCAATAGCTTCTAATAAGAAAGTTCATGTAGAGTGCAATAAGCTGAGAAATGTCCGATTGCCCAGATATGCACAGACACAACATAAGGGCAGTTGCCCGATGTCTATCCCGAAACAGCTTGCTGAGGAAACCGCACCGTGTATGCCAGCAACTATACTTTGTAGTTTAGCTCAGTGTCCAGTAGAGACATATCACAACTGTTCCTATTGTCGGCGGAAATACAGCCAGACGTCGTTTCTTCGATAACTTGTGTTTGCTTGAAAACGCAGGATCAGGTACACAATTCCAGCTTTGTTACATGATAATATTTAGGATATATTTTGCTAATTTTAAACAGTGCCGTTTGCCGAATACTTGCTTATAACTTATTTAAATAATTAAAGTACAACATTGAAAAGAACTTTATAGGAGCGGGGATCGCTTCGTCTTTCTGTCGACCTCAAAACAACACCTAAACATTTTCCCCTTGTTTTATACTGTCCCTATTATTCTTTCCTTTTAATGAAAAATCTCTATATTAGGCCAATGTATTAGCAGCACCAATAAAAGCAATGAACAGTCTCGGTCAGGTAATAAAGTGTTATCATAATTCTCTTAACTACATGCGACACAAAACGGGCCGAGTTGGCGCAGGCTAAACATATAGAGAGAGAAAGAGGACCAGAATGAAGAATGAAGCAAAATAACAACACGGGATCTCCCCCTCTTTTTGAAAAATATGTAGAGAAAACTCAGTATCTTGTTTATGCCGTCAAGTATTGAAAATTGTGTGCATTTGAGGATTTCAATGCCTATGACGTCGACTATATGATCTACGATGTCGCTCGTCTGATTCAGATCACTTAAGCAAGACAATGTCTTCTTCTCAAAGGTCCATATACCTTTCAATAGCTGAGGCCTCCAATTGATCAAGGGACGCCGTTACTGCTATTGTTGCAATGGCCACACGAACCATAAAAATCTCTCTCAGCATACTTTTTTGTACAGCTGTACAGATGAGACAGAATGTCATTTCTTACACACCTGCTGTCTCAATGGGCCGTTTTGGGGAACAAATTCCTGCGCGATTCTCGTCGGTGTGACAAGCCTACAAATAGTCCGTGCCTTTCTATTAGCTGAGTAGAATGTAATTAAGGAGATTTTAAAAGAGGCGGCCTCTGCGCTGCCTGATCCAGTGTATGCGCCTTGAAGCAGCCAGACACACGAGCTGGGAAACAGGTTTTATTTCCATTTCTTTTCTTTTTTTCCCTTGCAAAAGACAAAATTGAGACTGTTCCTTACGACGTTCTCACTTCAGTATGTTCCGCAAACTTGCGGCACCTGAACGCTGTGAAACTAACCTACAGGTTAGCATCTCTTATTCGGAACATCGTATCAACGAGGAAGGAGCTCTAACGGGTTCTAAATAATACCAGAGAGCCACAGAGAACTTTGTTCTGGGACAGTTATTTTATAGCATATACAGCTTCCGACGGCTCAAAAGGCCGAGACACCGGCACACCGAGACACTTGGACACATATTCATATGGAAATAACAGGCAATAGCGCCAAAAAACATAAAAATCGGAATGGCACTGTTTCTCTTGTATCCAGAGGTCTCTGCTACCTTCTCTTTTGCCACTATAAATATGCAATACATCCTGCAGTCATTGAGTGTGTTTCCTGCCTTAAACTGCTCAATAGTTACCAAAACGACCTTCTTGTGTAATAGAAGAAACGCTAGAGCATATACCTATTCTAACCGGAAATCTGGAACTATAATATTTACCACAGATTGAGTGATACATTAAGGGAAGTATGGCTCCAGTGTCCAACATATCAACAGGTGATTTGCGCGTTCTGTCTAAGCTGGAAGCCCAATGCGTTTCTATATATTCTTATCAGCTTACGACGGACGGTGATCAATTGATCATTATTAACTGGAATACTGTTGCTCCGTACAATAGTTCAATGCTGTAACACTAAAAGAAATTTATTCTGAATTCAAAGAAAACTAAATATAATGCTATTCCAAACTAAATCTGAATAAATCGAAAATCAGCTCTTAGGGATGAGGGTCTAGCTGACACTTTGCCGCTTACTAGAAATACCTATGACACAGTAATCTGACCTTCTAAATGCATACAGGATTAGCACATCTTGTAAGAGCAATTGTTTCTACTTAACGCCATCTATACCACCAATTTCGGCAAGACACCAAGGCTGGAGGTATGGAGCAAAAGCAAACAGGCAATCTGCTTTACCAAATGCGTTCAGAGGTGGGAGCGTGTAAAGGTGAAAGCACTGATTCTTCCTGGGCCAGGTGCAAGTTGCGCCACGACCACCTATAGAGAAGGAGAAATGATTAAACGGGATTTTAGTTTTGGAGTCCTTATGTGAGTGACGTGCAGGACCATATGTCACAGGTGGTGTGAGTGACAGGTGGTGTGTTTGCAAATAATAGGGGATCATACAAGAGCCACGAAAACGTCTATATTATGTCTTACATGTAGTATTCATTTATTTAATTCATACTTTGCAGCCTGGAGTAGGGCTAACACCCACGAGGTACTTAATTCCTCTCGTAAGCAGGTTGAGTATCCTGCGATTTTCTGGCAGGTGTGGCAAAGATATGCCCCACTCTGCAGGTGGGCATATCATGACCAACTTCTCACCATTGTTATTATGTACAGCTATTCATAAATACCCATATCAAACATTTTTCTTATCCCTTTCCCAAAATAATTGTACAACACAGTCAGTCATTTAGTGAAGGCACAATAAATTTGCTCCACGGGATACAGCCCTACTGGCAGCTCTAGATCATTGGATTATTGGTAGCCACCTAGCGACCTACGTGACAATCCACCAATTCATCCCCAGCATAGTAACACGTTCATGGTACACGTTCCTCCTGCACTTTAAAGTAAAATCTGTGGTCGCGGATGGAATAGCATCGCGCGAACATCAGAAGAACCTAGAACGATAAATCCAGTTTTCTGAATGATATTTTAGCTGCCTGCTAACTGGCAAGTCCACAAAGTGTATTTTGTCCTTTTCACGGGTAACCAGATGAAGCGCCCCAAAGTACGTTAGTGTCATTCTCTAGCACTGCTTCACCCGGGAGGACATTTTCATTCTCTGCTGTACTTATTTGCTTTTTTAAAAATTAATTTGACGTCTCGACAGTCCTCCTCTAATAAATATCCTCAATTGTGCGAGAGCAAGATATTGCGAAAATTTAAGCTTTGATAATTCCGTGCGTATTCGTAAGGAGCTGATGTTCTGCGTAATGTTCCTCTGGATAAATTACACTTTTCAGGTCTTTCGAACTTTAGCGCAGAAAAATAAAAGCCTGATTCTTTGTGCAAACTTTCCGCACCCATTCATACTGCATCTATCTTCACAGCTTGCTATAGATTGATGACGCCGTCAAGGGTGCTTCTCATAAAAATATACTACTTCTTTATTTTCCGCTTTGCATACAAAATGTTAAACTCTTGTATTATGTTTTTTGTTCCGCACCGTGTCTGCGTCATTGTCTGAGTCACAAAATATGCAAACTCAAGAACAGGCAAAATGACTTTCGCCAGTGTGTGCACAGATGTTCTTATTGAGTTTCAAAAGATGCGAACGTATAAATTTCCTTAGGCAGAATATAAACCTATAAATAGAACACTTCGAACAACAGCGTTCAATCTCAAAAGCTGAAACAGCAGAAAGCTTTCATTTTTGTTAGAAAATTGTGGTCTTTTCTTCTTGTTTAAATATCGGCTCTAATACTGACCTCCACTATGCACGAAAACCATTACCCAGCGAACTATACTCTCTGGTAACCGAAGTTTGCTTTGGGAGGCCGGTTACAAACCGCCCAAGGTGTCTACTATTGCCATAAATGTGATTTCATTTGGCGTTTTTTCTCATTTCACGAAACTGCCCTCGACTATACAGCATTCAGTCCACCTCCAGCTAAAATAGCCTTCAGAGCAATCCTGTTGCCCCGGGGGCATCCTGTTGCGAAAACCTCATTGCCAGCAGATTGGAAGTTATGCTGACAGGAAATGCTTAAACAGGGCGTTCTCGGAATTGGCGCGTAGAATTTGTGCTGCGCGTTGCGAAAGTGGTTTCGCCTGGGCACGGAACAGGGAAGGCAAGCGAGGCAGGAATTTGTTTCTCGTAGCTACCTCGCTGAAGCCGTCGTGCGAAGCTATGCAAAATTTTCTTAACTTGTCCACGGGATACATGCAACTCGTCCATATCGGCCTGCGTAATAAACCACCGCAACATTTTCGAGGCATCTGAAAGGCAAATCGCTAAGTCAAGCGTCTTAACCTTTCGGCGTAAGTTCATGATCATCATCATCATTTTTACTACTCCTAAAGGCTCCGTTTGTGACATTATATAAACAAAGTGTTGAGGCGGGGGCGCAATGGAGTGTAAATAATCATATATATATATATATATATATATATATATATATATATATATATATATATATATATATATATATATATATATTGTACTGTGATAGTCAGCACTTCAGCCATCGACATGCACCAGTGCGTTGTGCGACGAAGACAAAGAAGAAGTACGCTGGGCTCGCCGTTGCAAGGTCCTCTCCTCACAGCTCTCCATTTGAGCGTCAATAAACGCCCTATTACAATTGGTGGAGGTGCTGGGTGCGATCCCATCCAAACTGGAACTGCGAAGCCGTACACTACCCTCTACAACCGCCATGCAAGACGAGTCCACTTCGACGCTGCCTGCCGTTCCACCCACGATCATGTGTTCTGGCGTCGTGCGCCAGCGTGACCCTTGCCTCTTCAGTGGCACGGCCGACCAAGATGTCGACGACTGGCTGTCATCGTATGAAAGAGTAAGCAGCTACAACAAGTGGGATGACTCATACAAGCTCAGTAACGTCATATTCTATCTGACGGACGTGGCGAACCTCTGGTTTCGCAACCATGAGGCTGACCTGTCATCTTGGTCGACATTTAAAAAGAATTTCGCGGAAGTGTACGGCCGCCCGGCATTGCGTAAGCTTCGTGCCGAACAACGTTTACACGATCGTGTTCAGCGCGCTGATGAGACCTTTACCAGCTACATAGAAGACATCGTTGATCTCTGCAAACGAGTCGACCCGGCCATGCCGGAAGCGAACAAAATCCGCTACATCCTCGAGGGCATTTCTGAGGACGCCTTCCAGATGCTGGTAGCGAAAGATCCCACCAGCGTTAGTGAAGTCGTGAAGCTTTGCCAGAGCTACGACGAGCTCCGCAAGCGACGCGCTTCTAGGCGCCGCTCCAGTGTATGCGACGAAGGCGTATACACTGCCCTGGGTGGTTCGCCAACTTCTGAAGGGAGCCCGCTGAATCAACAGATCAAAGATTTTATTCGTGAAGAGGTCGCACGTCAAGTCTCACTCCTTCCCCATTTTCAAGACTCGGGCCGCCTTGTTCCTGAACTGGCTCCATCTTTGGCCCCCACTATACGCCGTGTCGTGCAAGAACACGTCGCTGATGTCATCATCATCATCATCATCATCAGCCTGATTATACCCACTGCAGGGCGAAGGCCTCTCCCATATTTCTCCATTTAACCCGGTTCTGTGCTAGCTGCATCCACTTGACCCCTGCGAACTTCTTAATCTCATCCGCCCACCTAACTTTCTGCCGCCCCCTGCTACGCTTCCCTTCCCTTGGAATCCAGTTTGTTACCCTCAGCGACCATCGGTTATCCTCTCTTCGCACTACATGTCCTGCCCATGTCCATTTCTTCTTCTTAATTTCTACTAGAATGTCGGTAACTTGAGTTATTTCCCTGACCCACTCTGCACGCTTTCTATCGCTGATGTCTTGCCGTCCAACCCCGTGCTGCCGCCTGTAACGGCACCTCTCACGTATGCCCAAGTAACGGCTAGGCCACCACCTTCGCCCACGTCTGGCTCCTATGTGCAGGTCCCTGCCTATCGTTCGCCACCGCATGCTGAGCCTTCGTTCCAAGGCCCAGCCTCAAGGTTCCGCCCACATCCTATGAAACCTTGGCGTACTACGGACAACCTTCCGATTTGCTATGCCTGCGGTCGGTCGGGCCATGTTGCATGCCTTTGTCGCCAGCGCCTCCAACCTTCACAGCCTGACATTCGACTTTACCCGTACGATACCGACTCACGCTCGCAAATGATTCCGCCCGGTTCTCAATTTGTCTCACAAGATCGCCAAACCTATGCCACTCGTCGATCACATTCTCCTCGGCGCCGATCGCTTTCTCCAATGCTGCGACGTTCTACCAGCACCGTTGAGGGAAACTAACAGTCGCAGTTCCGGGGGCAAGAACTGCGCTTGTTTCGAATTCCTCAAGTCCTCCGTGTCGTCCCGCTAATGTTATCAAAGTTTCTGTAGAAGGCGCCACAGTTCTCGCTCTCGTCGATACCGGTGCAGCCGTCTCCGTCATCAGTGAAGCGCTCTGCCGTCGAATTCGCAAAGTGACCACTCCTATTTCCGACTTTTCGCTCCGCACCGCCTCATCACAGCACATTCACCCCTCCGCATCTTGCACAGCCCGTGTGCTCATTCAAGACGTCTTGTACCCCATCGAGTTTATTGTTCTGCCGAACTGCTCGCATGATATCATCCTCGGATACGATTTTCTATCGACTCATCAAGCCGTTATTGACTGTGCTCGTGCGCAAATTGCCTTCGCCCCCCTCTGTGATGCCCCCTTCTGTGATACCCCTCCCCGCACTGCAAAACTTCTCGTCGCCCATGACACCGACATTCCTCCGTTCTCTGCTGCCCTCGTACCACTGTCTTGTGAGTGGGTAACTCCTTTGACTGCGATTTTTACACCTTCCGAAGCCGCCTCCCGTCATCCCTGCCTCCTTTTTCCGCTCGCAGTTCTCGAAATTCAAGACGGCAAGAGTGCACTTTACGCCTCGAACCCATTTTCTTGCCCAGCAGTCCTGCTCCGTGGCGAATGCATTGGACGTCTTGAAGAGCTTGATCCCGGTCATATCACCACTCTTGCTGACTCAACCCCCTCCTTCGACGTTAGTCTGTGCTCTTACGATGTTGCGACCGCTTCGACGCACTCCGACGTTTTCCAGCATGCTATTGATGCTGATCTTCCACTTGCGCAACGTGATCAACTTGTCGCCCTCTTGCAGAACTTTGCTTCTTCATTCGAACTTCCTCAAACTGACTTGGGCCGCACGTCTGTCGTAGAGCACACCATCGACACCGGTAAAACCGCACCTTTGCGCCAGCGCCCCTATCGCGTGTCGGCTTTGGAGCGCCAAGTAATTGCTGATCATGTGGACGGCATGCTCCGTCGTGGTGTCATTCGGCCATCCCACAGTCCCTGGGCGTCTCCAGTTGTGTTGGTATCTAAGAAAGATGGCTTTTTCCTGTTTTGTGTCAACTACCGCCGGCTCAACAAGATCACGCGCAAGGACGTCTATCCTCTGCCACGCATCGATGACGCACTGGACTGCTTGCAGGGCGCCGAGTTTTTCTCCTCGTTGGATTTACGATCTGGCTGCTGGCAGGTGCCAATGGATGACGCTGACCGCTCTAAAACTGCCTTCATCACACCAGATGGATTATATGAATTCAACGTCATGCCCTTTGGGCTTTGCAACGCCCCGGCCACATTTGAACGCCTCATGGACACTGTGCTTCGTGGATTCAAGTGGCGAACCTGTCTTTGCTATCTCGATGATATCGTAGTCTTTTCTACCGATTTTCAATCCCATCTGCTCCGACTGAAGGACGTTCTCACTTGTCTCGCTACCGCCGGCCTCCAACTGAATCTGAAGAAGTGCCGCTTTGCTGCTCGCCGACTAACTATTCTAGGTCATGTCGTTTCTAAGGATGGCATTCTTCCCGATCCCACCAAACTTCGTGCAGTTGCCGAATTTCCACGCCCAAAATCACTGAAGCAGCTACGAAGTTTCATCGGCCTGTGCTCCTACTTTCGCCGCTTCATCTTAAATTTCGCCTCTATTATTGCTCCTCTCATCCAGCTCCTCTCCGACAGCTCCGACCTCTGTGCATGGACACCTGCTTGTGATGACGCCTTCAACACTTTACGCCGTCTTTTGGTTTCGCCTCCCATCCTCCGCCACTTCGACCCGAATGCGCCAACTGAGATTCACACTGACGCTAGCGGTATTGGGATAGGCGCCGTTCTCACCCAACCCAAACCTGGTATCCGAGACTATGTGGTGGCGTACGCAAGCCGCACCTTGACCAAGGCAGAGTCCAATTATTCTGTTACGGAAAGAGAATGCTTGGCCATTATTTGGGCCATCGGCAAATTCCGTCCGTATGTCTATGGCCGACCATTTTATGTGGTCACTGATCATCACGCTCTGTGCTGGCTGGCGTCCCTCAAGGACCCGTCCGGCCGCCTTGCTCGCTGGGCTCTTCGCCTCCAAGAGTATGACATTCGTGTCATATATCGCTCAGGCCTCAAGCATACTGACGCGGACGCTCTTTCGCGCTCACCGCTGCCTCCCTCTTCGTTGTCTGATGAGATCTGCGCCTACGATTTGTCTTCGCTTGCCATTATCGACATGGCCACGGAACAGCGGCCCGACCCGTGGATATCTACACTTCTGGACTTTCTTTCAAGTCACTCTCCAGGTCGTTTCTCTAGGGCGCTTGCCCGCCAAGCTCACCATTTTTCAATTCGTGACGGGCTGCTCTATCGCCGCAATTGTCTTCACGACGGAAGGAAGTGGCTTTTAGTCATCCCCCGTCATCTCCGCGCCGAAATTTGTGCTGCTTTCCATACTGATCCCCAGTGCGCCCACGGCGGAGTGTTGAAAACCTACACGCGCTTGCGTCTACGCTTCTTCTGGCGTGGAATGTACCGCTTTGTACGCCATTTTTTCCGCTCTTGCCAGTCTTGCCAACGCCGAAAAACTCCTCTCAAGTCTCCTGCTTCGTTGCAGCCGTTGCCCTGTCCTGCCCGTCCGTTTGATCGTGTCGGCATAGATCGATACGGTCCCCTTCCTACAACTTCAGCTGGCAACCGCTGGATTATCGTGGCAGTGGATCATCTGACCCGCTACACTGAGACATCATCATTACCCTCTGCTTCCGCACGCGACGTGGCTGCCTTTATTCTGGAAAACCTGGTTCTTCGCCATGGTGCCCCTCGCGAACTGCTCAGTGACCGCGGACGCGTTTTCTTATCAGACGCTCTTGAGGGTCTCCTGAAAGAATGCCGCATCATACACCGCACCGCTACCTCGTACCACCCTCAGACGAATGGACTGACGGAACGTTTCAACCGCACTCTCGGTGACATGCTGGCTATGTACGTGAACACCGACCATTCCAATATATATATATGAATGAAAGAAAGAAGGAAGATTAAAATATATATAAGAGACGAATTCAAACAGTAAAATGATGAAAATAATGTGCCAAAATATAAAAAAAACTGACTGCCGTCATTGAAGTAAACCAGGCTGGCCACTTTTAGCCAATGGTAGCTGACACAGGGTACAGAAAAAAAATCGATCTAATGGTCGATGATATTTTAATGACTGCAAGATGAAATCGCATAATAATCAGCATGAGGTTTTGATTCTTAATAGTAAAGAATGAAAATAAACAAAGCTGTCAGTGGTGCTGTTTGCACTTTTGTTCACGCTTACTTGAAGGAAATTTGGAGTACATACACTCAATATCGCTGAATGTTTGGGTTTGCCGCTTTAGCTGACTTTGACGTGGAGGCAACAAAGAGTACAATTTCGGTACATTTTATGTGCTTGTGTCAACACGTAGTATAAAAAATACAATATTCAATTCGTAAGAAACTCACCATCAATTAAAACCAAAAACTAATTACCGGAACGTGGGAAAAGGACTGCTTTTATATGAATCGTTAGAGAGCGGAGAACGGCCATACTCACCAAGTACCAAAACGTTCTGCAGTTGTTGATATTATTTAGAAAGATAACAACTATTGCTTAATCAACGCGTATCATTTATTCTGATTTCATATACGAGAGCGCACCTCTTGGGCCCCATTCCTGGCGAGAGCGGCGTCGCTTTTGTTGTCACCGCCTACATACCTAGTTGGCCTCTATAGCGAAAACCGGGTCTGTTATCCAAGTTTGCGTCATGATCACTCGAGTCATCTGACTGGTGGAAACGCAGGAACCGGATGTCCTTACTCCTTCCCATTACAGCGTTTCCACCAACCAGATGACAGGAGGGTAGGGAGATAGCGACACTTTCAATTATGACCAACACTTAACAGTGACCCAGGGGCCACGACATCTAGGGCAGAAGGTTTTGCTTTACCACTCGTAACCTGCCATGGTCATCCTAAACGCAGATGTTACAAACAGCCCGGAGAACAGCAGCGTTGGGATACTAAAAAACTCCTTAACGCTATAGCATTTTTCATTTAAAGCCGAAGCTGAAGAGCACCTAAGTTAGGGTGCATCGGGCGGCCACCCTTTTGTAATCTTTGCAGGGTATCACAAATGCTATGAACTTTACGACCGTGGCCCCGGGAGAGCGAGGAAGGCTGCCAAGTAAGAATGGACATTGGAAGTGTAGGGTTTAAAGCGGAAGAGGAGGGTAGCCGCTTACGGTGGGAGTTCTAAGCGCAGAATCGTGAGCAGGTCTCTGCCATGTGCGAGTTGTCAGGTCACATGGATTGCAGATGTGGGCTTGGTATATTTTACTGCCTGATCGTCCAGCTGCCAGACGGGAAAAGGCATAACGCAACTCGCCACTGTTGTATTCCGAGTAGAGACACTGTAAACCCTTGGCGACGCTTGGCACGCTCGTAGGGCTTTGTATAAAGCAGGGCTTTATATCTTTGTCGCAGATGTTTTACAAAATAAAGCAGCTTACGACTGTATGCTATATGTGTGAGATTGTCTTTTATTAGGGCAAATAAATAGAGCTGCGATTAAAAAGTTGAAACGTGCATGAACTTGATCCTAAATTAGTATGAGAGGGCGCAGTCGAGAGTCAATAACGCGGCTACATCATGCCCTTGAAGGCGATTTAAGCTTCTGAAATGCGCTAATTATCCGCAGAAAAATGTGTTTGCGCAGATTCCTACTCCCACTTGGAAAATTAGTACCTTGGAAATAAGCTCCTTTAATTGCTATTGTGTCTCTAATTTAGAAAAGGTGGCTAGTAAATTCACCGGAGGAAGCGTTATAAGCTGTCAGAATATAGGCAGGTAGCCAAGCTGGAATTTCCGTCTCCAACAAGGATCAACAAATTAGACAATTATTTTTTTGTGAGCAATACTACCTCAGGTTTCAGACCATCCCGTAAACTCGGCCGGTAGCAGGTTTGACCTTTAGAACAACCGCAGAAATCGTGCCTGCACGCAGTGATACACAGCTTTCAAATTCAAGTAAAGCGCTTGGAAGAGGCAGGATATACGACTTGCCTGTTAACGTCGTTCCAGACAACTTATTAAGACACCTTGGCCTCTGCCCGCAGTGGAGCCAATGAACGGAAAAAACGAAATAAAAAAAAAAAGGCAGCGTTTATCCCCTGCTTACAAATGATTTCTCACAATCTCAAGTAGTTGGACGCAGGTGACAATGTGAATGTAGTTTTTTCGGCTCCCGATAGGCTGTCTAAGCTTTGTTACTTTGTGAAATCTGGATGGTCGCTTAGGGTGACAAACTGAATTCCAAGGGAAGGAACGCGTAGCAGGGGGCGGCAGAAAGTTAGGTGGGCGGATGAGGTTAAGAAGTTCGCCGAGGTCAAGTGCATGCAGCTAGCACAGAACCGGGTAATTGGAGAAATATGGGAGAGGCCTTCGCCCTGCAGTGGGTATAGTCAGGCTGATGATGATGATGATGATGGTGATGATGAACTTTGGTAGCACAAGCAAGGAAGGCTGCGCCAAGAAGCATAAAAACAAACTTGTATATTGCACTGACAATGTTGGGTACAGGCTTGCGCTTGCCTGTGGTAAGCACTGCACGGGTCAGACAGGTATATGTCTCATTCACCAATTACGGGAGCACAAGAACAAAGTAGAAAACAATGGTTCTTTTTATCTTGGTATTCATTTGCAGGGACTGCACAGAAGAAAAAAAAAAGAAAGAACCGTATTGCCCCCTTTTGAGCCAGTAAAAAAAGTTACCTGGATTACGGGAGAAATCATAGAGGCCTATTAAACTCTAAAACACCAAAACCAATGCGTAAGCACCGCGTCAATTGCTCTACTTGAAAAGAAAATGCGTTTTCTGAGCCACCGATAAGGGATCGCTCACTGCCTGCCATGTGCCACTTTCATCACGTTCAGAGTTCTGGTCATGCTTTTTATGTCAATTTTGTGTGTTTGTTTTCTTCCTGTGTTCAGAATGTCCGCCGCTGTGTTTAAACAGAATCACAGGGCTCAATAAACGCGAAGAAAACGCGAAGCTCAGTCGGTAGAGCGACTGCACCGGAATGGCGGTGGTTCCGGGTTCGATCCCCGGATCAGGAGGAATTTTTCTTTAACTACGAAGTTTCTGAGAAAAGCTCTATAGCTGTTCTTTGTAGCCGTATGGCTGCGCTCGGGTGGATCACAATGAGTAATTACACCTTTACACATTGTTTATGCTATATTTGAATCAAATATCCGCTAGCTGAAGGTAATCTCTGTTTGCCAGTACATTGAGCTTTCACCCTGCCGCCAGCACGATATGTAAATAGATGTTTCACACCTAATGTTAAGAACGTTCCTCAATATAAAATCTTGCGGGTATTATTTCTTGGTCTTTACCGGTGTCCTTGTGGCAATGCAGCATAGTAACATTGTTTTCGTTCCTGTTTGTAGGACTGGAGATTTGCACATGAAAAATATAGAGATCCGTGCACCGGGACGGACCTGAAAAACAATTTCAGCCTGTCCACAGTATACCGGGGCACTAGAAATATATCCTCTGCACCTCAACGCGCAAAACATTGTATTTTTTATGTAGCAGTGAAAGATATGCTTCATTTATTTCTTACTCCGTAACATTTCCGTAATATTTCTCATCGCAGGCCTTGTAAGGTGCAGAACGAACCATTTTCATGCCTGCTCTTTTTTAACTTTAAACCACGACTCACTTTATGCCGGATAAGCTCGCATCACTCTGAAATTCAGATAGCAACGCGTTCGCCTAAGACTTGAGCAGACACTCACCAATCCACGTGTTTCTTGAGCAACATGCATACGTCCAGAGGGCTTCAGTAGAGCATTGCTCATCCGTCGGGAGGCTGGTACAAATTTAAAGATATTATACCTGGACTTTATAAGCCCGCACTTGTAATTACGAATCACTAACTTTCCGTTCATGTTAAATGTGTTCAGGTGCGAGGGCCGGGCTAGTTGGCCCTACATGGTAATGGAAGAGCACACGAGATGGGGCACAAGTTTGGCAACAGTGAAACAGACACCAGGGCGCTGATTATCATCTCACTGTTTGTTTTGAAGAACAGATAAATAAAAGCAAAAAAAAAACTGGCGAAAGCAATCGCATGAACAGAAGAGCACTTAAATATTTGAAGTTATAAGTAACCAATTAGGTGAAAAAGTTTTTAAAACCGAAAACTGCGAGGATTATAGGACCTTCAAATGAGAAAACCCTAACAACTGGTCTGATGAATAAAAGTGGGTCAAGTCCAGAAAATACCAGGCTTTAAGGGATAAGACACAATTATAGGAGAAGTGAAACATGTTGGAAGTCACAGCTTGCAACGCTTGCCCAGTAGCGCCTTGAAACGCAAGCTTTTTTTATATAGACCGAGAGTCCGTTTATTAACACAATAGTTTCTGCCATGACGGAATATTTGTGGCTTTAATTATCTTCCCAGACGTACAGTCTTGTAATTTGCTGATAATCATGCAGATTTAAAGTACTGGAGTGCCCGCTTTACATTCACATTTTTGAGCAGTAATGGAAAGATTGCCTGGGTCGCCATGTTACCAAAGCTATGTTACCAAATCAGTTTAATATTTTTATGTACATTTCCATTTGAAGAATGTATTTCGTCCCGCCATGCAAATGCACGGAACACCCCATACCTGCTGTCCCTGAAACGTAAGGGTTGCTTGCGGACTTTCAAATTAGGTAAAGGTATCTGGCGCAAAATGTAAGCCGTGCCTTAAGGTTGACAAACGCGGCGGCGTGAAGGGTTGGTTTGTGGGGTTTAACGTCCCAAAGCAACTCAATCTATGAGAGACGCCGTCGTGGAGGACTCCGGAAATTTCGACCACCTGGGGTTCTTTAACGTGCACTGACATTGCAGAGCACACGGGCGCCTAGCTTTTCGCCTCCATCGAAAGGCGGCCGCCGAAGCCGGGATTCGATCCCGCATCCTTGGGAACGGTAGTCGAGCGCCGTATAAAAACTACACGTGAAGGGGATTTCTTCCATACTTTACTAGGTCGCCATAATCTCCACATCAATTTCGGTGAAAAATTATGGGGATATAAAGTTACGGGAACCCAGAAGGGTACAGTTAAGTGGTGGCCCGTCCCTAACTAAGGGCCATGACTGAATTCGTCGTACTGGGAATAAAGTATTAAAATTATGGTTCACTTGTGTCGAGGTCAAATTTGGGCGGTCCTGGTGCAAATATCGCAATTATTGAAGGTGGCCCATCCAAATTTAAAGGTCACCATCGGGTTGCCCATACAGTAATAAAAGGGATAAAAAATTTCATAGCATTATAATAATTACCGGTGCAATGGATTACTAAAATTTCGTCGTGCACAAGCTCAGATTAGAGGCTCTGCCCACACACGCTGCCTACAAACTCGCCGGCGCTCCCTACTGTCGCACACTGCTCACGTCATTTATGAGCAAAGAAAGGTTCTTGCCTTAACATATGTTCACGTTGTGTAAAGCGTTGCTTACATGATGGCTCGAATATAATTCGGGTCTAACAGATTTTGTTTGCTTATAATGAAATACATTTTCGAAACAAAAAAACCTGCTCCGTCTGTAACATGTGGAGGAGAACGTTTGCTATTTATGATTCGTTAAAAGAAGTCTGAATAGTGACTGACATCTAGGCCACATGCAATAAACCTACATGAGATGTCATGGTCCTATCAATTCTTGACACTTAATATTCTCCTGAGATCTACAAAATCCTCGCAATCATTTCCCTCCATCTCGTGTTGGCTGTGAATAGTTTCACTGTTGCAGCCGTTTGCGTAGACTTACATTGATGATAAACGTTTCAGGTGGGTGTGTATCGATATGTGTACTTCAGCAAGTTACTTATTATGATTTATATCACCATGCGCATGCATGTTTGCCTGCGTCTTTCAACCCATTGATCACTTTAGCTCACGAATTCGTAAGCAGCGCTGCTATTTCGCCAAAAGGGAGCTCCAAGGAGCAGATATTATACTAGATATTGAACAGAGCGTCTTTCACAGAGTATGGTTACATTGCCAAAGCGTCTCTTAGACTGTTCCAAAAGCGTAGAGAGCTAATATTATTAGTTTGGGAATAAAGGCACACCAATGAAACCGAAATGGCGATTCGAAGGCCACCCTATACTGCATTGAGAGATAAATGAAACGCCTGTGATACAGTATATAAAAGGGGACTGAGTCACCAACGGGAAACTAACCAGAAGTCTTAAAGTAGACAGATACTAGGAAAGAAATTATGTATACGGGCAGCAAAACATTTTGTTCCTTGCCATGCGTATAAGTCATCTGGCGGCATTGTGATGTAGCATAAATTTTACTCTTAACATGAAATATTATGTAATATACGGCCTTCTTAGCAGCTTTCGTGTATAGTTATGGGCCTATTTTTGTTTTGTATAGTTCTTGTTGCTGTATTTTCCTTCACGTACTTCACTGCTTTTATCATCTTTAGAGCAAAAAAAAAAATAAGCTGTGACGATAACAATGACTACTCGAGAGCACGCTGTGCTGTTACAACATATATCTATATCTCGTTTGCAGTGCTAGGCTCGCCAGAAAGTTAGCGAATCTTTGTTAATCCAAACTGGTAGCTTTCGGTTTACATGACCGTGTTTTCTTGAAGCCTTCTCACTATCTCCAAATCTAAACTTAGCGCAGAAGTTCAGTTCTGCTCACGTATATGCTATCTTGGTCGCATGGGATGTTTAGCTACTATTTGCAGAAAAGGGATTCTTTCAGTGAAAGGTGGAAGTCTCAGCGTTTTTCGAACGGGCTTGTGGGGTTCAGAAATAGCCTTAAAGGCCCACTGTTCAACCTCCGGTCGAAAATATTTTCTTCCCCGGTGACTGTGATACTTCGCGCCCAGAACGCAAAGCCGAAAAATGTTTTTGAAAAGAGTAGCTAATAAGGCAGTTACAGCCACCCCAATCACCCGATTCTGTCATGTTTCTTTCCTTCCGTTCCCTCGCAAAGGTTTTTTGCTCTCCTGCCCGAGGTCGTCTAGCCTCCGCAAGACAAATTCCCCTTCCTCCTCCGCGTTTGGCGGGAGGTGAGGCGTGGCACTCCGCCTTCGCGAAAAAAAAAAAGAAAACGGGCGAGGGAGCGCGCGCCTCTGGATTCAGTCGGGCCGTGGCGAGGGAAAAGCGCGCAGCGAGCGGTAGACACCAATCCTTCACCCTCAGACAGCGAGACGGACCAATGGACGTCGTTCGCGGGAAGTACGTGATTACTGTGGCTCGACGGGCCAGCGCAGGAAACGGGCAAGCTGGCTTCCCAAAGGAGAGCATGAGAGAGCTTTGATTTGTATTTTCGTTGCTTTGTGGCGCGCTTGTCACTGTAGCATTTTGCACAGACTATCTCCGGTACCTGATCGAAACACTGGGCTCCTTCGCCTAAAAGGTCCTTCCCTGGACAGTGGCCCTTTAATGGAGGCGCTGTTTCTTTAAACGAGTGTCTAATTTCTTCCAGGCCTGTATTTATAGATGTGTGCCTATGAAGGATGTAATTTCACAATTCAATCAGCACTCGGTCAATATATCAGATAAACGCGCGCATGTCACTGCCTCTTCTTTAAGGAAAGCTCAGCAGTCCGCTCACAAGTTCAGGGCAACGGTCGCGTAACAGCTAGGGACACCCTACGAACAGGCCTAAACAGCATTGTTGGAGAAATCATGTATCTTTCAATGTCATCCTACAATCGCCAAAGTTTTACAATAAAGGGCAGCGACAAAACAGCCCCTTTAGAACGGATCTCCTCGCGAGAGCCAGTTTTCGCTTCCACCAACTCTTTCGTAATTCCCCTAGTTGATATCTATGAATGCTAGCTGCCAGGCTTCTGGTGTGCATCACCTTAATTGTTTAGTCTAGCTATGCTTACTGTTACCTTCACACTGTTACTAGGCGCATTCGTTTGGAATCAATGGCGAGCCCCAATTAGTCTCTCATCATTTAGCAACTCTCTAGTAAGTTTCTACAATTTTCACGACTTCAGTTTGTGTCCGCTGTACACTGGCGCTCCTTCTTTTTATTGCGAAAGCAATATTGCTAGCACTTCGAGCCTTTGGCGTGCTGTGGCGCCTCCGTATATGACCTTTCACGTGACCGTGTGACGTCCCGACAGACTGAGAGACGGGGCCCCAGCTCGCACCATCGGATAGTGGCGGTGAGTCCTTACAGAAGCCGCAGCGGTGACGTCACGCCATTTTGACGTGACCGTATGACGTACGTCATGCCATACCTAGAGACGGGGCCCCAGCTCGCGCCATCGGATGGTGGCGCCGAGTCCATACACTGCGCTGTGTCGCAGCCGAGAGAGGGCGCTCGCTATTTTTGACGTCACGCTAATAAAGGGGGCTGTGGCTCGGCTCCTAGCAGTAGTCGGGGCGCAGCCTTACGGCATGTCGGATGATGCGTATAAAGCGTATAAGTCCCATTTAAATGAGCAAACAAGAAGTGAATAAGGCTACTAGAAACAACCAGAAGCAACCAACAGCAGCATCCGTGCTTTCGCATTACTCCAATGTAGATTCTGCAGGGCTCTATGTTTTTTTCTGATACGTTTAATACGATCTCTCCCGTGTGACTCTAGAGAGATGATGTAGCTAAATCTGTTGAAGTTTGTTTCCGTTCGAAATGAAACATGCCTTTGACACACTGCGAGTTAATGGGGCTGAATGAGGTAAGGAAATCTGGGCGGCACAGATGCTCCCGTTGTATGTAGGTTACTTTACAACGGCAACAATGGCAGTGCGGGGGTGAAGGAAACGTTATGTGCATTGCGATTATGTTTCAAACTCAAGTGGGCAACGAAAAATATTTGTTTTGCGTTGTATTACAAATAATGTTATTCATTTCACTGCTGCTTTTGTTTGCGCCTACGGGTCTTAAAAGTATGTAAAAGAGGGAAGTAAAGGAATAAACTGCCGATAGCGGAAAGCAGGAACAACAGTCAACATGAACAATCAGCACACGAAAGCCGAACGAAAGGCTTAATAGAATCAGACATGCCACAGTTCGAAAATTAAAAGGGCAGCGTCATCAGTGAGACCTAGTGCGACAAAAGCGGATTGGTGCGAAGGCTGAGTTCAGACCACCTCTCATCGAGAGAGGAGGCACTGGCAAAATCGGGAGCGGTTGAGAATATTGTCGCTTTTCGTGCTTGCCGGCTGCCTCCCAACTTCTGGTCGTCCTCCACGCTAGCTTTCAACTCAGCTGCTTTCGAACATTCGTCGTATATGTGTACTTTCTATACCTTTCTTCGTCACCTTTTTTATCAGATCAAGAAATAGCTGGTTGTTATTGTTCTCGAACACGCGGTTTACGTTTCTCAGTATCCGT
Source organism: Amblyomma maculatum (assembly GCF_055883805.1). NCBI lineage: Eukaryota > Metazoa > Arthropoda > Arachnida > Ixodida > Ixodidae > Amblyomma > Amblyomma maculatum. Next base: position 125,936,296 of record NC_139345.1, on the reverse strand, counting down.
TGAGAATGCAAAAGATGAAACCGTTTTCCTTGAAAAGTGTAGGGCACGTACAAACGCTTCAAAATGTTCAATAAAAAATTATGCGCTGATGCACTTCTGGCCTCCTGCAAGTTTGTGTTAATTTTTAACAAACGTTAGTTTACTATCAAGTGAACATTCATAGTTAGACAAGACTAGTACGTTTCTGATTTGAATGTTTATTTTCTCATTATTGTATTCTCATGCAAAACACTTGCCCGCTATCTACGGTTGTATACTGGATGTTTGATTCTTTTTTGAATAGCGATTCGTTTTTCAAATCCTGAACAAGTTACCAAAGTCCACCTTGGGCTCATTAATTTGTAGAGCAGAAATTATTTACATGACAGAGTAGAATCGAACGAGTAATATTTATTTAAAAATTTTAATCAGCTGCATTATACTCGAGGTTACAGTACATTACATTAGTTATTTTAAAGCTGATAAAATGAAAGTTCAGTCGAGAGTTTAAAATTTGATAATCGACACCATGGTTCTCTGTATCGAACAATAAAGGGTTTATCGGCTAAAAAAGTTCGCTTTTCCAAGCTACTCACAAGGTGGTGGCGAGTAAATAAAATGTATTCCCAGCATACTTCACTTCAGTCGTTCAAGATGCCTCCTCAATTATATTCGCTATAAACACACGGGGATGCCATTCTAAGGCGAAATTCCTTCATGGCACATACTCGCGGCCACGATTGTGTCTGTCCTTTCGTCAGTTAACGCTTTAGATTTATGAAGTCAAGAGTGGTGTAGTACGTCGTACTTTGAAATAAATGATGACGCCACGAGTGGTGTAACAGGGAGAGGTTTTGAGCCAGTTGGTTTGACATAGTTGTGAAAGAAAAGGAACCGCGACGCCCAAACAAGACGAAGACGAGAAGTGGACAGGACGAGCGGTAACATCCACAACCTTTCAGTGGCGCTGACGCTCTTATTTTGGTACCGTGTCTGTATTCGACACGCCAGAGCGAGCATACCGTGCTTGCTGACTGTGGTGGTGACTGTGACTGCATTCTCCAAACAGTATATCAAGTTTCATGACATTGGGAGTAAAAACACGCCACACTCGAAAAATAATGTTTTTTTACAAGGGTTATCTTGAGAAAGATATTTTGTCCGCAGCATAGCAATGCATGCAGCGTACATTGATTTTATAAAGGCTTGCAGAAATTCATGTCTACATATGCTTAAAAATAAATTCTTAAAAGGAAACATTTTTCAAACGAACATATGTCCTATGCAACGATGCTTCCCTGCCACGCGTGCATTTTAACAGTCTGCCGTGGATTTCAACAGACAGAACATATGAAGCATCAGTTGTCGTCGGCTGACGCAATGTATCGGATGTCCAAAAAAATTCGCCTCATCTTCCTGAAACTGTGAATATTGAGACACCAACTTTTTGTTGTGTCCGTGCCATAACTGAAGAAAATTCGGCTTGAGAGTTTGGAAAACCACAATCAGCTTTTTTCAAGGCTCAGTGCCAAGGCCTCTATTTCCGTATTGAAAATCCTGTGAAATATCATTTGCAACTTTTATTTTGCTCTGGAATCAATTTCTACAATCTTCGTCGGGCTAGAATTCAATAATCTGTCCTTTTTTTTGCGACGTTACCTTATCGATATTCCTTCTTCAATCACGTACGTCCTGGGGAACACATTTGTTTTCCCGCCTCTTACGTTGTGTGAAGTATACGCTCACACAGTCAATAATTGGCGCTGCTGATATCATTGTTTTGTATCATGTGAGCACGTGCCTGGTGCTTGTTGACAGCGCTACGAGTCAAGACGTATGGGAACCGTGATCTCGTAACTTTAAGTACTCCAGGAGGTATGAAAATGATATCGCTACGGGTCGACTGATCGAAGATAAGGCAGACGAAGTGGGTGTGCGCATGACGCGTGCTCGGGGGCCGAATCTTTGTCAGCGTTTTGGCATTGCCGTCCGGTTCGCCCTATGCTTGTGTCCCGTTCGGTGTTAGCGAACAAGTGTTTTACGTGGTGTGTACGCCTCGTCCCACGTAACAATATATAGAACAAAAATAGAAAATGCGAAATAAATAATTCTCTGAAACGTTTGGAACATTATTCCTAGGTAAACATAAAAATCACTACGAAGACCTAAGCTAAACAAGACCACTAACTCAAACGAAGGGATTAAAGAAAAAAGAAACAGTACGGATCAATATAGATGCATTCATCGGCTTTTGTGGTCAGGCCAGTGCCCACAAAAGGAAAGTGAAAGAGCGAACGAGCTGCTTTTGTTGAGAAAAAATTCCTCTATATCCCCGGTCATTTCCGCGTCATTGCCGCTTCCAGCAGCCGCCGAAGACGTGGACTAGACACCGCTTCCGCGTTTTTATTGGCCCTCACTTCACGGAAGATTGCCTCCTCAGCGAGTCTCCAATGCGGGAGTATTTGATGCATTTTTTCTTGCTTGCACTACGGTTCCTATACTTTGTAACGTGTACAACCCAGAATGTGACAACCGCGTAGGCTTAATTTCCGTTACACACACCGTCGTTGGAGTCATCTTAGCTTTTTTGGTTATTTTGGGGGATGCATTCCAGACGCCCCTCTGTGGTGAATAAAACTAATAAATAGGGATGCATCTTCATGTCATGTGCTCTTTTATACGGATCGCCACGATGCCCGAATAATAGAGACTAAAGTATAGAGATGAAAAGCGCTTACCTTAACAGCGCGTCGCGTATTAGCCAAACAAAATTGTTTCATTGCACAACTTCTTTTCAACTCACTGAGAATATGAAGTGAGAAAAGAAATTATTTAACCTGTAAGTAAATAAGGCAATAAAATATATCTGTATGCAATAACAATTAAATTATATCTTCAGAGCAGCCATCGTAAAGAAAAAGAAGAGGTGCGTGGACACGAAGGTGGGCTTAAAGGTGATAAACTAAGAACTTAATTCTGAAACGTCTTTTACTCAACTGTTCCTGTGCGGCCACCTCACAAATTCGTCCAGAGTAAGGGCGTATAAAAAGGTTTCTTTTGGAATAATTAAAAAGTAATGTTTGCGTAAATAAAGCCGGCATTATAATCTGCAGATTTTCTGCACCTTTCATTACACAGCCTAATGTTGCAAAAAAAGTTTTGTTAAGACTTCAGTGGCCTTGTGTGGGATTAAATTTTTAATGCAAATGACGGCAAACCATTCGAGGAAAATACCGGTACGTTTTTTGCTTAATCAAAGACAAGTTTTCTCGTCCATCTCCAGGAAAGCGTGTAACGAAATAGAAAACAGGAAATGGTAGGACGAATGTAGGCTTTAGCAAACTCAGGCGAACTTATTTGCCGTAATTACAAGGTGTACCCCGCCGGGGTGGCGCAGTGGTTACGGCGCTCGACTACTGTTCCCAAGGACGCGGGATCAAATCCCGGCCTCGGCGGCAGCTTTTCGATGGAGGCGAAGAGCAAGGCGCCCGTGTGCTGTACGATGTCAGTGTACGTTAAAGAACCCCAGGTGGTCGAAATTTCCGGAGTCCTCCACTACGGCGTCTCTCATAGCCTAAGTCGCTTTGGGACGTTAAACCCCACAAACCAACCAACAAGGTGTGCATCTTGGCTCAAACATCTGCTGTGGAGGTTATCATAATGCTTAGCGTAGGTTGTTTTGGCCTCGCAGCAAAATCTCTTCCCTTTGCCAACTGGGAAAGGGCCTTTCTTTTAACGTAATTTCTACTGTATTTCGAAGGCCTAGAGCTACCAGCACGTATGTCTTGCAGAAATGTAGTCACAGAACAAACTACCTAATATACACCGTCTTGGGTCTTAGCATTCGTGTTAAATGACACCCCTTTCTGTTCTCGGGGTTTCTGTTCTCTACAGTACATCCATGTTCTCGGAAAGAGCTTTTACTCCAGTGTTCAGAACTTTTGTAAAGCCCCCGTCTCTCACAGCCTAAACGCAATATCAGTCCTTTACACCCAAAAGCCGAGCTCTCATATTTTAGTGAACGCAGTGGATGTTCTCCAGGAACCCTACCGTGTGGTGTACGAAAGTCTGAAAAGGCGAGCATATCTCATAATTTTATGTAAGTCAGTACTGGTCTGGTTTGGTTTGTGGGGTTTAACGTCCCAAAGCGACTCAGACTATGAGAGACGCCGTAGTGGAGGACTCCGGAAATTTGGGCCACCTGGGTTTTTTTAACGTGCACCGACATCGCACAGCACACGGGCGCCTTGCTTTTCGCCTCCATCGAAAAGAGGCCGCCGAGGCCGGGATTCGATCCCGCGTCCTTGGGAACAGTAGTCGAGCGCCGTAACCACTGCGCCACCCCGGCGGGGTAATGGTCTATTACTTACTATGTGTGAAGAGAATGCGAGCTGCGGACTTTATAAGAATGCACGGGGCCATGCTAGAATGCCCAGAATTGGGCACGAATTATCACTTCGGCTTGCAGCGTGCAGCTGAGGGTAAACATCAGAACTATTACCCGGTAAATGGCAGGCTAATTATAGTTTGTGCTGCGTCGAACGTCTTTCCTGGCTTGTCGTCGTTTGCTGTAAAACTATGCAGCAGCTGGAATTACGCCAGTGTTAAAAGCAATCAAATATTTGGTCATTTGCTTTGGTTGTGTATCTACTAGCTGATATAAGCGATGGAAATAAATGTGAACATTCTATACGCTTGATTGGGACAATCCTATTGAAGATAATGCATGTTTTCTTATAAGTGCATTTACATGCCGTGAAAAAAATCTCACTTAGCCCATAGCAGCCGCAGAGGGTTTGCCCAATGAGCCGATAATTATTTTTAGCAGATAGTAAAGATTTTAGGTGCCCTGGTCAGTAGATACAAGAAAAGTAAGGGAGCAAGGCTTCATTAAACACAGTCAAGTTACTTAATCTGTCGGTAACACCATCTGACTCAGCTTCGAGATTGTGTACAACGCTGATATTCTTCTTCATCTGAGAATGACTGCAACGAAATCGCCGGATATCTATGGCATGCATTTCAGTGATTCCTGCCTTTTTTTTTCTTAAACAAAGATCTTCGAATACAGTTCCACATATTATTGGGCCGTTTGCCGAAATAAATTAAAATGTTAAACCTTTGAGTGAGAGCACAAGTTCTCGGTGATTCTTCCGAATAATAGGTAGTGAGAAGAAATGCGGTGTATGCCACTTCCCGCAAGCGTTAACTGCAATGCGTGGAAACTGGAATCTACATTTTAGAGTGGAACACACACCGGCATCACAACTCAAGTTTCTAGTAACAGGGATGTGGAAAACGAAGCTGCCTGTGGTTGCGAAAAATGATACGAAGAAAGAACTCCAATTTACTGCGCAAGATATTGATCTACACCGCATGATGAAGATAGTTAAGGTGTTTTCTAAATGCATGCGTGGAAAGAAACCGTATCTTTAAATTTAAAGGTGGTGCGTCGTCAAGAATACGCAATGCCTTATTTGGCCAACGAAACCTCAGAAAGTTGTTTTTGTGCTGTTTCAGGTATCCAATTGGTTTCCTCTTCCCTCTGAAGGGGTAAATGCGTGTACTCTGAACGTCAGACAGCCTTTTTCCCTCAATATTGACAAGCGCAGTAGGTAGGGCTCGAGCGTTCCGTGATAACAGGCACACTATAAAAATGGCATTCTTATTTCTTACACTCCTACCGCTTTCAAAGGACATGAAATAAGCCCTTTATAATTGTTTTCTTTCAGCTTGTGCTGCAAATGGCTGCAATTAATATTTATGTAACTACTCTGTGATACCTCTGTTTACTGTGCCTGATAAAATAAAATGAGAAGTTAGGGTCTTTGTAACAACTTGCTTTTCTTTACACTGTCTGCCTGACGCGGATTGAAACATTCTCCCTTCAGCGCCTTTCGATCTCGTAATGCGTTTGTCGGAGCAGACGATCGGAACGTCTGCATAAGCAGCACTGCCGCACCCGTGGGGCTAGCACAGCATTAGTGCGTGGCGCACAGATGAATCATTTTGCCAGTTTTATCACGCTCCTAGGCGTGTGTTAGATAGTTTCGATGCGTCAACAGCGAACCACTCTGTCTCTACCTCACGGCTTCCTTGTGCCTGAATTGTTACATGTTTAGAACGTACGGACGGGTTTATTTACAGAGAACGAACGAAGCAGGACCACGGCGAAGCATACAAACGTCCTTTTCCCTTGCTCTTTTTCTTTGTCTACCACAATATTGTCACGTGGGGGTGACCAGGGTCGATGACACAAATGAAAAGTCGGTGATTGCACTAAAGGAACTCTTTATTGGGCTGACTTGCGCCCGTAAAAGAACTAAGCAACTCGGCGGCGGCGATAGCAACAAACGTGCTCGTCGATCGTCGAGAAAAGAATGCCCGTCACACTCGTCATATCTCAATTTATAGGGTGCTCAGAACAATCTATATAACGTCGCAAACTGCTACTAGTACAACATCGAACATTGTAGAAACATACGCAAGTGATCGGATTCTTCGAGACAGATCTCGGCGCATCGTTCGCGACAAAGAAAATGATAACACGTCGTATCGCAACAATGAGCATGAAAAAACACGGGATACAGAATTTATACGCCTGCCAGAATCACAGTGATAAGGCCGCATGCCGACGGTTGTTAAAAAAAGAACAAATAGAGTTTTGAAGATTTCGCGGCAATATGCTTATAAGAATATCAGGCAAAAAGCTTCTGGGAGTTTACCGGGGGATCGACGTCTGTTTCCAGACTTTCCATGATGCCAATAATCGGAGGTTAAACATAAAAAGTCGGCAACAACAGGCACAACAGCGGGACAGGTCAAACTCGGCGCTATTAACCTTCCTACGAAATATTCCAAGAGTGTTGCAGCATCGGGCATTAGGATTAGCGAGACGCCTGCAAACACCTTGTCGCACAGCGGAGAAGAGTCCGGGCAGAATGCTTGTGGTGGTTCGCCATACACCTCCAAAGCATCCGGCAAAGACAATGGCGAAAAGGCGTTTGCAAAGTTATTTTTCTGGATAAAATTATATCGCATGATGACTTAAACGTACCAGTAAGGAACGTTTCTTCACATTTGTTTACTGCTCGCTTCGGCAGTGGTAGGTTACTCCTGCACTAAGATCACCAGCCACTTTGGACATCGTGCAACATGGTTTGAGGTGACTGCTTCATTTTCTTACCCTGTGTCGAAATACTGTAAATCGAAGCTTCGTAACGTTGTGTTAAGACATTGTGAAAGCCAGGAGAAGTGAAAAGGAAAAAAAATCCTTCAGTGGGCCGTTACTGTTCCTGAACAAGAAATTACGGTGCACACGGCACGAAATTTGCCTGCGAGTGGCGCGTGTTGGGGTTTTAAGAAATCACCATAGAGGTACACCTCTGTTCGCCCAAGAAGATTGCCGGTGCCATCAGCGTATTCGTTAAGGAATTGTACCACATCCGATAGCGACGCATTGAATTTCTTTCGGCCTACCCGCATGCTTACGCTCTTTCATTCGGGAAATGTATCACTGCACAAAATAACTAATGGGAACCATCGCGCTGCTTTCACCCTTGACATTCCTCTCAATTTCAATGATGGCGGTGCCGTCATTGACGAAGCGATATGGATCCCAGTGTTTAACCGGGTCCATTAGTGAGCGCCCAAAGTCTGAGGTCTAGAACGCTACCTCGATCGGGGATTTTTAATGCTTAGAAATCACCAGGCTCTGATGGCGGCATATCCAAATGCACGTTCTCCTGCTGCTCAGCATTGGCTGCTTTCATATTCTCCGCTCTCGAGGTAACGGCGACGGCGCGAAATATTTTATACCCTGTAAGCACGCATATTTGCAAGTTAAGAGCTATGATAAAAGGGAGCGCACTCAATTGATATTGGCACTTAGTTTACTGAAAATACTTTCGCGAGTTCAGGTGTATTGTAGGAAAGAATACAGGTACTTATCCTGGACCTGAAATAATAACGAAATAGTTAAAAGTGTCTGTTATTGTATTTCTATGGCTTCACCTACCAAGATACTTATTTAGGACAGCGGGTTGACTTTTCCACTCGCAAGGCAAAAAAAAATTGTGAAACGCGAATATTGAGTTTCATATTTTTCTACTTGAAAAACGAGACAGAAAAGGCCTGGCATAATCTTGGAAAACATTTAGACAGCGGCTATCAGGTGGTGAGCACATTTTTTCGCGTATGCTAGCTCTGACGCATACCTAAACAATGCGTCTCAATGACTATCAATGACTATCTCGGATCCGGAACCTCCCAAATAAGGCAGTTTAGACAAACAGCTAAAGTTTTAGGCGCCTGCTCTTAATTTATTTAGTGAAGAAAAGATTCGAGATCAGGCTAGCGCTTTGACGACTTCAATTCTGTATTTTGCACACAACCCTGTTTGCTGTATCAGTGCTTCGTGGTTCTATAAATCCCAAGAGTACTGCGGGATAGCGCTGATGATCTGGGCATTTGTGTTGTCCAGTGAACATTGCAGAATAAAATATTATTGCCAATGATTCGTGTATTCAGATATGCTTTTCAGTGTAACGCGTTTTCGCTCGCCTCCACGATAAGGTTTATTACAGCGCCATGTCTTTTGGCAAGTCTCTCACTGCTCCGACCGGAACATCAACGATGTGATATTTCCTGCACCAGGTACCTAAACCGCAGTTTAGCGGCTCACATGATTCCTTGAACAACCTCTCTGTACCACGTTTGTTTCCTCTTACCTCGATCTTAGTTATGGTTACAAGCAATACAATGGATGGCCCAGTGTAGGAGCAAAAGCAATAGCCAAGTTTTTGTTAGTACTTGTTCCAAGCCTTCAATCTCAGGCACAAAATGTGTGCTGATCAGTACAGCAGCTGGTGCATTTTTTTTTCTTATCATTAACTTTGCGCCTACTTCTTTAACTGTACTGTTCACTTCTGGGGATGTTGTATAACTTTCTTTACTTGTAACATCCTCTTCATTGTGCTGCAAAAGGTAAAACTGAAAGCACAAATACTACCACTGAATAGTTCGTGTCAAGGTTCAGAACTTAGGTGTTCAGTATTCTCGACAATCAACTGGTATGATGAATAATACAACAAGATTAAGTATGAAAATTTATGAAATGGAGGAAATATTTTTAAAAGTTATCTTGCAGCATGAAACATACATTCTATGCAGTACCACTTCGTCCCAAGCTTTTATTCATTCAGGCAAACTATGGACACGAACTATTACAACGGATCTTGTTTATGAAGGAGTAGCCTAACTATTACACATTAGATTCCTACGGGAATATTTGCAACTCGATGCGAGCGAAGGCTTTGAACGAAATATTTTTTGAACTTCAGAATAGTGGACACATTACCCTAATCATTTTCACGGTGTTATCGTACATGACTCCACTGGTGTATCACTATTAAAATTATTCTTTGAGATAGCTGGTTTTGATGATATCCTGTCTCCTACTTGGTTGATCAAAAAATTTCAGTTCTCCGAAAAAATAGGGAGGCTCTTAGCCAAGTCTCAAAAAGAAATCTGACAGCATTAAATGCAGTCTATCCGCTGCATGCTTATGTCACTGCATCCCGGCGTAGCCAATGTCGCAGTTTTCATTTCATTTCAACGCTTCTGGTAGATTATGGAGCCGACCGACCGCAATACCTGTCAGCTAGGTCATTTATACCAGCGCACCTCTGCCAACTGGTTCATATCACTTGGTCGCGTGACGCACACTCCGACAAAGTCAACTAGCCGCCACATAGCCTGCCAATTAGAATCTGCCAAAGCAACTGCCAACTCTGTGCAATTACGTCACCTAGTGAAGTTACACACCCCATTTACAAGATAGCGCTCACCCGTGACACGTGATATTGCGAAGTCATGAACATCATGATTATTAATTTCAAAGCATTACTGCCCGAGTGTACTTTAATGTTGCCGGCTTAGAAATGTGGAACCGGCCACCTGTTTGTTTTCCTGCCAGGACGTCCAATGATAAGATATTAAAAACAATTCACTCTGACGCACTACGCCCGTTTTTTGTGACATTATATATTAGGAAATTAATCTATCCCGACAAAAATGTTAAGCACGTGGAGATATTTGCGATAGCCAAGTTTACTTTAAAGAGCAGCGACTGGTGTTCCTACGCAGCTGTAAAAAGTTACGTTGCCACATGCTTCTAGCGCATTATGCATTGATGCATGTGAAGAAAACGAAAAAACTAAATAAGAAAAGGATTGCCACAACTTTTAAAATGCAGAGTGAAGTATACCTCCATTATATTAACGCCACCATTCGCTCCGCAGCAGGCTGCACGAGTCGAGCAGGGGGCGTAGCTTATTTAATTTTCGCAACGGTGCTTTTTGAAAGACCCGTTCCAAAACTTGCGCCGAGTTTTCCGCCGCGGTCTTTATATATCGCGCTCTCTAAATTGACTTCGAAGTCACTACGAAGTGCATTACGGAAGCTTGTCGGAAAGGCGTACGCGGAAATAAACTACAGCTGATGCGAAAACAGAAGAATAATAGTGCACCGAGAGTAAGTAAGTTTACGTTAAAAAAATAAATATTCTTTTTCCCTCTGCCTTTAGATTTCCCTTCATGAAATTCGCGCGTTCATCTTTCTTGGCGGGTGCGGAAGTAGCGTGCTTCAATAGATGCCACATTGATTGAAAACGTGCTGAAGCTATGCTTTTAATATGCTTCGGTTGCAGTTTTTGTAATATTTAAATTTGCGCGTCGCCTACAACAAACAGAATAAAAAGTATTGTGCAGCCGCTTCGTGCACGGGCACCGTGATGCTCGAGGAATTTATTTGCTGATTCTTTTAAAGAAAAGTGCAAACCTTAGTCCAAGCTGCCGGAGCATACCTGGGAATGAAAAAAGAAAAATTTACAGAAATAGCAGAAGAAATTCCGCAATACTTAACTTTTAATCCAACGTGCTCCGCAGCCCTTCATAAAGTTTCGGACTTCGGTAAGTGTCACTTACTTCACGCTAGAAGTTTTTTATCAAGCTTATCCTTTTACGTCAAAGTTTCTCTTTACCTTTGAGCTGGCGGTTGGTTGCGTTGCCTCGCTTTTTCAGGTCCTAAGGAAGCGTAAACCTAATAATATGCTGTGACAGGTGAAGGGGAAACCTCATGTTTGTAAACCCAGGAGGCTTTTTACAAGCCAGACCGTGTCTTCGGAACCGGAATAAGCTGCCGAGAGTTCCACTTGAGGCTCCGATGGCAGTTGTTTGAGCGAGATTTTATTTCCTCTCCGCTTTTGATAACAAATATACATATAGGAGGAAGCAGAGCCCTGAGGGTTTTATGCTTTTGTTTTATTGCCGTCAGTGGTATTATCAATCGCTACAAGGTATTCCGAACGGCGAAAAAAAAAAAAACAATTTGATTTTGCAATAAAGCAGCTTTCGAAGTAACCCAAAAGGCAAAGCCTGTAAAGAAAGATAACAAAGGGAGATTTTTTTTTTACTTAGCCCAGCTTGCGGCAAAAAGTAAAAAAGAATGCTGGCTCTGGATGTATTACGAGAAGACGTGCTAGAGTGAAAAATACAGAGCGTGCAACATATTTAATTAACTTGTCTCAGGATTTGGTTTCAGGACAACACATATCAGGAACTTTATTGACTTCCAGCAGATCACAAATCATGGTCTTCCACAGCTCACTCAGTGAAGCAACTCTTCCTTCTTAATGGACGCTTGCTTAAGAATAGCCATTGTGTGCGCTAAGTGTATACATTACGTGTTAAATGTATCTACCTGTACTAGGGAAGCTGCGACAAGATAACCTTACAGATATGCAGTAAATATGTCTATTGTGTCTATTTAAAAAGTATGGAACCGTGAATGGGGCAATTTAAATGAAGCCTAAGGTTTCATGAAATCTCGTCTGATTGAGTTGTAAAGTCATTATTAGTACCAGAAAAGGAAAACGCGCCGTTGCGACCTCATTATTTCGGTGATCCCACAAAGTCTGCTCACTACCTGGTGGCCATGCCTCAGATCTGATGCAAGTACGCCATGAGTTGGCCATTTGTGGCTGCCCCAAAAAATGTGTGGATGTGGACTCCGTGGAGCACCGCTCTGTGCGCCCAATAAACACAGATCATAGTTATTGCCAATCACGTGTCGCCATTCCGTATGTACCGGGCATAAGTGAGGCACTGCGACGTGGGCTGGGTACATACAACGGTCACGTTGTCCACGTTCCCACCCGCAAGTTACGACACGAGCTGGTGGGCGTAAAGGACAAATTGAGAACAGACGAATTTTCCGGCGTCGTGTACAAGACTCCCTGCGCTGGATGCGACCGTGTTTACATGGGAGAAAGCAGGAATTTTTAAAGGCGATTGAAGAAACACATGAAGGACGTTGAAAACAAGAAAGTCGGTTCCAGTGAACTTGCAGAGCACGCTGTATCACCTGGATATGGTATCTTCTGGGAAGAGGCTTCCGTCATCGCCAAGGAGAGGAAAGGGCTTTTACGCCAGTATCTCTAGTCTCTGCTGATACAGACGACGAAAAAGACGCTTAATTGCGACGACGGCAATTTGCCTCATGCATATGCAAGATGCCTTGGACGATTATTGGAACGTTCTTAATCAGAGCTCTTCAAGCGAAGTTTTTGGTGCACAATGCTTCCGCATGGAATTCGAAACATCTACATTTTTGACCCAAGCCTTTGGTCGGCGTTTTGCATTTTTGGTTGCAATAATGGGGTAGTTAAGAATTGGATCGAAAGAAACACTCTAGGGTGTTCTTTTGAGCGCCAATATCGCGTATAATTCAATTGACATTTCTAGTTGATCTTTCAAGTAATTAGCTTGGCCATATCCCGGCAAGATTTTAGAAGCTTCGCGACGAAGTGAACATGCGAGTTCAACATGCCACCGCCACCTGAGGCTTACGTTTAATTTCTTAAATTAGCTTAAATGTTATCGTTATGAAAGTTTGATTGCACCCGGGTAGTAAAAGTGCCCAACATAACAAATCTGTAGCGGAGTTGTTATTTTAAGCCGAAAACACAGTTCTTGAATTGCTTACTTTCATCAATTCGAAGATAGTTTTGATGCCTGTGTCGGCTTATAAAAGGACACCAGTTAGAAATTGTTCGAATGCGCGAACAGCATTGATAACTCGGGCCCTTAATGGCCGTCCGTTCTACAAATGTACATATGAAGGAACTACTACTGCTGTTCAGAAAATAGGGCTGACATTTCTAGTGCGATATTTAGGGAGCAGTCTCTCAGCCATTTCAGTGGAATGGTTGAGATGTGGGCGTCTCAGTCACAGCAAAACACCTAAAGAGTCTACAAGATGTGCGTCTGAACAATTTTTCTAAGCACTGGTTGATTTTTAAGGAAGGTATTTGTTTATAGACGCCGCCCATAGGTTTTTCTTTTCCCTACATGCTGTTAACTTGTAGAAGAGAAATGCATATGGAATAGCGATGTACAAATTGTCCACACTGTCATTCAGTTCCTGGAGTTGATACATATTGGCCTGGCGAACCAAACATTGAACGCAATGCATGTATAAAAATAACTTGAGTGTATGCCCCACCCTCCATGGCCCCAGTATCCTGGTAGCAGCATTTGCATATAAAGATATTTTTTACAGCCGTATATCGCCTCATGCATTCATTTATTGGCCAGATATAGTAACAGCTCAATTCGTGCAAACAGCTAAACAACAATAAGCTGCCACTGGACTATAGAAGAGTTTTATTTTTTATTATTGGCTTACACCTCTCCGTTTTTGCTCATGGGCAAGAGTAATGGGTCATCTCGATATGTTCAACACGTCTTCAAGTCAGAGGATAGCCAAGTATCGATTTGAATTCAAAAATATAGAAACGAACGTGCAAACGAAATTTTTAGTGTAAAGAGACGATTGTGGCCTTTTATACACGGATCGTCCTTGAAATTGAAACACTATGAGGTAATTAATATTATTACGTTTATTGAAAACAGTGTTTTTCATTTGAACTTCAGCAATTGCAGCCGTTCAAGGCAGGAAATACTCGTCAGTGTGAACTCACAGAGAAAGCAACGTCAATTTCTTCTTGACACAAATTTTCACACGCACTTGTTCTTTAATAAAAGTAAAAGCAATTTGTTGCTCTTACAATTATATTTTATAGTTAGCTGGGAGGTCTTTAACATACACCGAAATAAAACTGATGCGTTTCTTAAACCTTCAGAACAAAATTATCTTTTTCATTTCTTTAAATTTGGCTGTCATAAAAAAACCAGACATATATGGAGGAAAATTAACGCGCTGCTAAACCGCGTGCCGGCTAATAAAAAAGTAAAAGAAACCATAATTAACAAAAGAAGAGTGTACTGAAAAGAGCTTTCAGAATTGTTCCATTATTGCTTTGTAGATCTTGTTATCGCCCCGCCGGGGTGGCGCAGTGGTTACGTCGCTCGACTACTGTTCCCAAGGACGCGGGATCCAATCCCGGCCTCGGCGGCAGCTTTTCAGTGGAGGCGAAACGCAAGGCGCCCCTGTGCTGTGCGATGTCAGTGCACGTTAAAGAACCCCAGGTGGTCAAAATTACCGGTTTCCTCCACTACGGCGTCTCTCATAGCCTGAGTTACTTTGGGACGTTAAATCCCCATAAACTAAACCAAATCTTGTTACCAGTTCTCATCATTCCGAAGCTGCATATAGCGTGCGTAGGAATGAAAACAGCTTGTTCTTGGCACCCACCAAAGAAAGTGAAATCACTCACGCATCCAGTTCATTAGGTAGCAGTGCAACATGTGATATAGACAACATCGAAGTATGACCAGTAGAGTATATTCTCGATTTGATCGTATCTCTGGTGATTTTTATATATAATCTTGCCCTGTCGATAGGCCGATTTCCTAAAAAAGTGCAGGTATCTCGAACAACAGTGATATTTAAAGGCGGCGAGAAAAATAGTTTATCGAACTACCGTGCATATCTATCCTACCCGACTTTTTAAAAGGATTAGAAAAGATTATTCCCTCTAGAATAACCCATTTTGCAAACAAGTTTAAGCTTATTAGTCCAGGCCAGTTCGGATTCCATAAACATAGGTCAACAGAGCTTGCACTGCTTACCCAGAAAGAAATCTTTCTGAAATATTTTGAAGAAAAGCTATTAGTGACTGGCATATATATAGATTTTTCTAAAGCTTTCGACAGATTCAATCACTTAACTTTACCAAAGAATCTGGGATTATATGGCGTGAGGCGCTGCACATGGTTTAATAACTTCATACCTAGAAAACCTACACGCAAGCTGTCAGTGTACAAGAAAATCTGTCAACATTTCAAGTGGTACATGCAGGTGTTCGGCAAGGTAGCATTCTGGGTCCTATTCTTTCCAATTTTTATGTTAATGACATAACCTCGATCAGTGCTCTTCCAGAATACACTATATACGCAGGTGACTCTACGCTCTTTCGCGCAGTTGTAATTGTCGGAATATTGTACCACGTATAAATCAAACACTGATTGACTTACATGCTTGGAGTGGGAAAAATTCCTTAGAAGTAAACGTTAACAAGACAAAAGCAATTCTTTTTTACACCAAGAAACTCAGGTGTGATTTTATGCGCACATATTATTCTTGATAATAGGATCGTAGAGGTACTGGATTGGATAAAAACTCCTGGCGTATATTTTCATAAAGATATGACATGGAATAAGCCTGCAAATTATATAACTTCTAGTCGGTCCAGGTATAATGGCTAAATTTAGATTTTTTCTACCGCTTGCAGTCAAGTTACATATATACAATGCTCTATTTCTTTCTAACATAAATGTGTTTTTCTATGGGGCAACACCACAGAAACTAATTTAAACCAGATGCATGTATTACAGAAAAAGTTCGTATGACACAATGCCAGTCAAGACGCTAGCGCACACTCAAGTCCACTTTTCTAAACATTAGGCTTCGTTTCTGTTTCCAATCTGTATTGGTTTAATTTAGCCAAACGATATAGATGCGATCTCAGAAATTCTGAGCTCCTTCTGAAGAAAATGGCCAATCTGTCGCTGACTATTCGCAGTTATTCTACAAGTTCGTCTTATTTCTGGAACATACCCGTCTCTCGTTCTTTATATGGTCAGCAAATGCTTCAGCACTGCCTTCGGACTTTACCTAACTGTCTAAATGATTATATTAGTTTCTTTATAAATGATAGCAATGAAACAAAAAAGGACGTTTTTGTAACGCGATAGTGAAGTTCTCATCAGTATTGTATAGCTAGTGTTTTCCTGTATAAAATATATACTGTTTTTTGTAAAAACTCGCTGTCTGCCATTGTAGAAAGTTTTCAAGTAGAAAGTTTTCTACTTCTTTTTAAGCCCCCTCCGCCTTGATGGAAATAAACTCATTCATTCATATTGAACAACATGGGAAAAGGCGCCAAAATTAGTTATAATAATATTGAGGGCCATATTCATGGACCTTCACTGAGGGCAGTAAATTTTGGCATTGATGACAGAAGAAGCGCTTATTCTTGGAAAGTGCGCGAAAGACGTTAGGCTGGCATTTATGAAATCAACGGTGATTTAATTCCAACTGTGCAGATGCTGGGCTTACCACTCATGGAAGCAAGAAAAACACAGAAATTTGAGCAGTAATAATACTTTGAAATTAAACTCTAACGGTAAGCAAGCTCGTCTTCCCTTTCAATGTGAAAGCAACGCTAGTTTAACAGATTCGATCAAGTATCCTATTCTACATGGTAATATAAGGAATTGATTGTTGTAGTTTGAAGAAAAAAAAATATCGCGCATTTTTTATGCCCTCCTCTTGTACTGGCGTAAGCGGATCAAGACTAAAACCCTAAATGAATAAACGTAAAAGACGTTACGCTGCTGTCTCCAACTGGCAAGCTCATTTATACTAATAACGCCTTCCGGCACTTGTGATGCCAAGAATATTGCAATTATCCAGAGAGAAAAAGCACTTGTATGGTGTCAACGTACGTAGAAGGAAAAAGGTCAGGCGCAGTGGGCTTGGATTTTCCCCTGTGCTCGCATTCCTATACTTTGCATTCTGCTCGCTGTCCTGAGGCAGCCTATAGTATGTCTGTGCATGGCGACCTACACCTAGTGCCGTTCTACTCCCAGTACATGTTTTTCGGAGGCCTTTTCCCAATTGAATATAGGCCGCTATTATCTCTGTCAATCCTAACCACCACTAGCAACAAACGCAGGCAGTGAAAGGAGCGCAGGCAACAAGAAAAGCATTTATAATCATTTATGATTTCACTTACATTGTACATGCACTTCGAACATTTGTCAGGAATTGATCACTTCTTTATATTTTCCCCACCATGTAGGCTAAATGCTTTCTCGAAAGAAAAAAAGTGTCCACGACGTAATCAGTAATTTAATATGTATAAAACGAACTGCATTATTCTGAACAAGTTCCAGTGAAGTACAAAGCGAGACATGATGAGGGTCCCAAAGGGGGGCGGCATATTCTAATTTATGAAGAACAAGTGTTTTATAAAGAAGTAATTTTAAGGAGACAGGTGCTTTGATGAAGTTACGACGTAAATACCCTTGCATGCGGTTAGCGCTGCTAATAATTAGTTCGATATGCGGTTTCCAGGATAATGACGAACTGATGATAACACCCAAGTACCGGTATGATGTTACAGGTGCAATCTGAATATTATCCAAAGTGTAAGCGGAGGTAGTAGTATTTTGTCTGGAAACTCTCATTAAAGCACACTTGCGAGGGTTTAGTTGCATTTGCCATTTTTTACACCAAAGAGAAATGTTATCGAGATCAGTCTGAAGGTAGTATTTGTCGTCTTCGGTGCAAATTTCACGATATAAAACACAGTCATCCGCGTATAAGTGTATGTTAGAAGAAACGCAATTAGGCAAGTCATTGATGTATATCAAAAAAAGAAGTGGGCCTAGTACAGAACCTTGGGGGACACCTGATGTTACTTCAGTTAAAGGGGAATCGTGGTCATTAAGCGTTACATATTGTGAACGATTAGCAAGAAAACATTCAAGCCAGGCTAAAACATTATGATCTAGGTTTAGAGCAGAAAGCTTAAGCATGAGTAGTTTGTGGTTCACCTTATCAAATGCCTTTAAAAAATCTAGAAATATGCAGTCGGCCTGTGAATTTTTATCGATAATTACATGCAGGGAATGTGAGAAGAGAAGGAAGTGCGTTTCACAAGAATAAGTTCGCCGGAAACCATGCTGGGCCGAAGTAAAAAATGAGTTTGATTCCAGGAAGTTGAATATGTTAGAATAGAGAATATGTTCCATTAGTTTGCAGGAAATGCTTGTTATTGAAATGGGTCTGTAGTTCAAAGGTGAATATTTGTTACCTGATTTGTGTAAGGGAACCACCTTCCCTAATTTCCAGTCCGAGGGCAGCGTTTCATTCTGCAATGACTGCTGAAAAATTTTTGCTAAATAAAGGGATGAGTATATCTTAGTTTGTTTCAAGAACTTTGAATTAATGCCATCGACACCGCATGATGAAATTTTTAATGAATCTATTATTTTCCCAATACCACCAGGATCAATTATAATAGGAAACATACAGCAAAAGTTATTGCGCGGCACAGTGCATGTCGTATTCATATTAGACGGGATAAAACTGAGTGAAAATACTATGCTAAGCACAACGGGGCATTCTGCTGGGTGGAGAGGCTCACCAGAGTCGTCTTGAAGTGAAATCGCATTATTTTTAGAAGGGTTGACAACATTCCAGAATTTCTTTGGGTTACTTGATAGCATGTTTGGCAAAGTGGTATTAAAAAAGTAAATTTTTCTGTCATGTACAGCTTTCGTGTAATCGGCTTCTGCTGCAAAATAGGCTTCCCAGCGGTCACTTCGGTTACTTGCTTTTGCGGAACGAAAAAGGCGTTTCTTTTTATTCAAGAGACATTTAAGTGTTTGGTTAAACCATGGAGTATTAGTATTAGATGAGATGCGTTGAACAGGCACATGTTCCTCGGTGAGTTCCTGCACTTTTATCTTGAATAATTCCCAGTTATCCTGTACGCCACGTAGTTCGAAGCCTTCCAGATGTGTGTCTAAATACCTGCCTAGTTTTTTGTTGATAACATTGAAGTTTGCTTTACTGTAGTCACGAATGACTTTCTGGCGCGAAACGGCCCGTGGAGATGAAACTGTTATCTCGAAGTGCAGCATGAAATGATCACTTATACCTGGAAGACATATAATGGGAGATACAAGTTCCGGATGGGTCGTAAGGATCAAATCTAGCGTGTTAGCCGAATCTGCTGTTTGTCTGGTTGGTGAAGTGACAAGTTGAGTTAAATGAAAGCACGTACATAGATCTAAAAATTGCTGACAAATTGATGAAGCTGGTTTTACAACAGGAATAGGGCCAGACCATGTAATATTAGGGAGTTTAAAGTCACCTACTAGGACAACCGGATGCGATGGGAAACGACAAACAATGTTATTCAGGGCGTCATGCAAACTGCCAAAGAACGCAGCTGCAGAATTTGGGGGGCGGTAGCAAACACCCAACACGATTCTCGTATGACCCAGCGTGACGCAGACCCATACCATTTCCAAATTGGAAACATGCGATATCAGGAAAGAGTGGATGCTTTGTGATATCGCAATCAGCGTTCCTCCACCGTATCTGCCTTCTCTATCGGAACGCTAAATATCGTATGTTTTGGGACCATAAAAAATTTCGCTGCTTTCAATTTTTGCGTTCAACCAGGTCTCCGTTAGAATGATTAGGTCTGCGTTAGTGGTACCTATAAGAGCATTAAGTCGATCGCGTTTGTTCACTACACTTCTTATGTTAGTAAAAAGCATCTGAACGTGGTTTCTCGCTAACAATTAACTTTGATGTCATGCAACGCAAATTTTATCGTTGAAACTGATCAAATATTCAGACGCATGCGACGCCTTAGGCTCTGCACCTGGAATCAACGCGCATGAAAACAATCGTAGTTGATATAGTTTCACTTGTAAATTAAGCGGGGATGAGATACTTTGTTTCTATATGCGGCCAGTGTCTAATGTGTAACTACATTATCGTAAACCATACAAAACATAAGGCACCGAAATTGGATTTTCCTTGTCTATTTTCATGTTATATAAAAGGATTTTATCTGCTGTAACGGTGGACCGCGTGTACGTTTCACTTCTGTGTTGACTTATACCTGAACATTTTCCATCACGCCATTTCGCCAAACCGAACTCCTACTTCCACCACTATTAGGTTAGCACCGTTTCTCAAAGGACACTCATGCGAACATTGCAAAGGAGGTTTCTTTGTGCCGCCGAGCTTGCCATTTTGCAGGACGACGCATTATAGCGCATAAAAAGCAGTTGAACGCCGCATCTAATCGAAAATGCTTCTCAATGATTGTGCATAAGCTAGAGCCCTTTTCTTGACAAGTGCAGCTTGTTTAAACAAGCACTTCCCAACATTTTCAAATATACGGTGGTGGCAATGAATTCCCCAAAACATGCCCAAAATGTTTGTCAAAATTTAGGAAAGACCTTTTGATTGCAGATTGTACACATTTTGCATACTCGGGTCATGACAATCAGTCTAATCTTAGATGTTTCTTCGACCGGCACCCCATTGACTGTATATGGCGATATCGTTTACTCTTTATGAGCGCAGAAAAAACTAAAGAAGAAAAATTTTGATGCACGACAGAAGCTAAGACCATTTACTGCAATGGGTTTGTGAAATTTGCGCCACTAATAGACAGTTTCCCCTCAGTTTCTTTCTAGAAAACAGCCAATTATGTCAGCGGTAGTTTATCGATTCAGTGCGAACACTGCATAAAAATATTGAAACCGATTGTTTGTTACATATTGGAAGAGTAGACGCTGTCATATGTAAGATGCGAAATTCAGAGGCTTTCTGCGAAAGCAAAGGCGACGACGGCGATAAGGATTAAGTGGACGAACGAAGGATTAAGAAGATGAAGAAGACGCAGTCGGCGACATGACAAGCGCTGATTGGTGAACAGCAGACGATGAAGACGACGATAAGGATGGCATTTATTAACGTGGAGATTATAAAAAGGCGCGGTATGGAGAGGCAAAAGGGGGGGGGGGGGGGGGACCAGAGAAGCGGAGGCTCCGGGAGGTGAGGGACGCCTTGGCTGGGAGTGAGCAACGCCGGCTGCTGTACTGGTGGCCTCATGTTCTAAGACACTGCACCCTAGACTCCCTGCTGTTCTCGAACCGATTCCAGGGATTTAGTTACTACTCGGCCACCTGATACGTCCACGGGCATCTTCAAAACTCTTAGCACCGTCCACCTGCATCGCTCAGGTGGTTCACCTCAACGCCGCCGCGAACGTCAACGTTGCTTCAGCCCGCGCTTCAACGGGAGGTCGTCCGTTGCGGCCAACAAGACCAGCTCATTGCAAGCCAAACGCCACCTCGACGCGGACGCCATTGCCTGGACCCACGAAAAGCGTCTCCCGCTTCGAACTGTAAGCGCAAAATTGGAACGCTATCTCTTAGTGTGAAGCATCGTGGCTATCATTAGTCTTGGTAGGTTGTGTTTTGATAATTTCGTTTGCGTGTTAGCGTCTGTGTTTGTGTGTGTGTGCATGTGCTTGTGCTTGTGCGTGTGCGTGCGTGTACATGTGTGTGTGTGAGTGTGTGCGTGCGTGCGTGTGTGTGTGTGTTGTGTGTGTGTTAAATGTGCGTCCGTGTGGGTACGGCTGGCGTATATTTCATGCTTTCGGCCTGAGCGTTCTCCGGAGATCTGTGAAAAACGCGTACACAAAGGTATGGAAATATCCCAGAGGTGTCTGGTTTAAAACGAGGCGTAGAAGGGTGGGTATCTGCATTGCTGATTCAGTGACAAAAGTAAAGGTTTCTGATTACTGCGGCTTTTCCCTGCTTGGTGCGTACCTTGAATGTCTAAATCGTATTCAAGGGATAGAGCGATGTCATTATGCTTTGGGAAACGAAGGAAAACTCGTTATTTTTTATAGGCTCTGCAAGCAATTCTGCTTTTTTTTTTTTTTTTTTTGCAGAAGCATGCCATTCGTATTCTTGAACGTCGCAGGGGTGGCTGTAGCACACCCTAAACATTTTGTCTGAAGAAGCACATTTCACCCCAAAAAAATTCAGAATAAACTGGTGAATGTCCACGGAAGTGAATGTCCTTCATGTGTTATAGAGCCTGCGGATTTCAACTATTTAAAACACCGCCTTGTGGATGTCGAAAAGAGCGGATTGTCAAAACGATTTTAAACTTGGTCCAATTTGGCTAATTGAATCAGCACATAACAGCCATGTCTCGAAGAATCGTATATAAGTGCACAAAATGTCATTCACAAACCTTCGTTAAGCAAGACGGGCACCACTGCTTTCATGAAGGGAGTCTTTACATCTCTATTTACAAGACATTTTTTTCTGTATTCTGACAGAGCATGAGATATGCTTTCACCAATAATATTACAAACAAACAGCAGTCTACCAAGAGAACATTCGCCACCTTGTTAGGCATTAGGTGTCTCCATGTCTGAAAGAATTCAAAGCTAAAATCTAACAAAGAGATTGACAGAGAGTTTTAACGGAATGAAACGCAATCCTGCTTACCGACTAGAAGCAAGCGAACTGATAGGACCATATTATGCCAGCGTTCACCAAAATGCCAATGAACCGTATGTTAAAACTTGTACTGTTATTGAGAAGAGGCGCCTTTCTGAAGCCCAGCCCGGTCCCATTTTCGAAGATTCGTGTTGCCGAGACTAAAATTTGGTAGTTCAATTTCGAATAGCTGAGATATCTGCACTTCCTTTCTATTTTGGGCCCTATTGACCTTCACCTATAGTCTTAACCTTAGAAGACGCATCAAAATAACAAGGCTCGATGACGTCTACTCACCTAGAAGTACCCCAAAAAAATTTTGTTAATAAGAAGGCTTTTTTCGTGGTGTCAAAACTCTTGAAGAAAATATGTAATATTTTGTGGTAGACAAGGCTGAGATAAATTGTTTACTAGGGCCAGCAGTTGTCTCTATACGAGACTGGCAAGATTTTTAATTTTTATCTTTCAAACAGCGGGAAGCATGAAACTTCAGAAGTTTGATTCATTCACATCTGAAAGGAAAAGAGACTACTCAACGATGTCTCTCAGATTTTTTATGGACATATAAAAAGAAAAAAAAACTCTTGGCGGGTGTACATTCAACTGAACCAACGGGAGCACTGAACATCAAAGCAGCACGAAAGCATTGTGAATGTCGTTTGGCATAACTAAGACCAGACTTACTCCATTTCACTCATCATTACGACCCTAAAACCTTCTACGAACGTATCCGCGAGTTGAACAGGGTTGAAGTGAAGATGAAAACTTTTTCCGTTTTAGTCTTGATAATAACAATCTTGTAAAAGCTGACGGTTCACTAAACAGGAATGAATTATATTTGCGAATTTATGTTTCTCCAGTGCTCCGTGTTAGATCTTGACCTTCGCTGCCTACATCAATTGTCATCACTCTCGTGCGTGGCAGCTAACATAACCAACCAAAAAGTTGCCTCTTAGGGAAAACTTGTCTGCTGTTCAGACGAGAGCAAGAAGAGTTGATTGTGCTTTCCAATACGATTCTGACATCCTCGCTTTGAGTGTATTCCTCCCTACTCTGCGCATCTGATGTGCTCTGTTGCAAGTACCTTCTAATACTCTGATCAAAGTAACAAATGAATGATTTGAATTGTTTGTTTATTTCTTTTTTTCAAAATACCTGCAGTGCCCTTATGAGCATTAGTGCAGGGGGGTGCTGTATTGAAACACTTCGATAGCACAAAGAGAAATAAAAAGTCACTTGCGAATCGACACATTTAGCATAGCATGAATGTTAACTGTCAATTAATTATTCAAGAACAATTTTTCTTTTCAGCACGGCAACGAGTGACTATAGCACTATTTGCTATGGACTGCGCAGGAATAATAATCTGCGACAGGTTTTACTTGAGAACAAGCTCATCTTAAATACAGGGTACCCGGAGTCTGTGGAGGGTTGCACTGAGCAGCATCAAAGACAAACGTGAGTATTGGTAAATACATTCATTGTTAAGGTGTTTGCTACCCTCTAACAATTGCTGATTATTCGCGGCATGTATGCGCGCATAAATACGGTCAAAAACGTATAAGGAGAGAAAATAGAAATGCGGAGCAACCCTATGCCATCCGTATAGATTTATTGGCCTCAAATCGTTTCACAGAACATCTTCTTACTAATCGTTTTAGGCTTTCGAACCTCTACCGCTTTAGATGTGCATTCTATTCCCTTCTAATCTGATCTTTCATAAACATAACTTAATAATCGAGCAGTTTGGAAATACTTACAAAACAACAAATTAGTATTCCGCAAAAAAATCTACTCAGGAAATATCAACAATTCCCGTCTAAAGGCTGACAGCTCGTTTGGAACGCAGGTCTCATTATCGCATTCCATCCAGAGTGTCGATGCACGGTAGAATTGGCGCCTGGTGCAGTAGAAGAAACACAAACTTGCCAAAGGAGAAGAAATTCAGCAAAAGAGGTGTTATCACCCGTTAAAACATCGTTTTAGGAGACATCTGGACGGTGCTCTAGTTCAAGGCAGCCACGTGCCAGTGAAAAGATAGGGGCAATTTGTGACATTCACACGCTCGTAAGGCAGCTTAAAGAAAATTTTGGCTCAGCGGTAAAGCTGTACATAGGAGTGCCACGGAAACAGAAGAGATTTCTGATAGGCTTGTCCTTGCTCCCGTCGAATGATGACAGCGCAAACTTTGATTGCTTGTTTAGGTTGCCTGTGGGAAAGGAGCAGAGAAAATATATTTAGGTCGACGATGAGGCAGAAAACGTCTTGTGTACAGTTTTCCTTTGAGTGAAGTCGTGGATATATATTTTTTTCATTTTTGCAGGGTCTGTTTTGCAGGGTATGTTATGGGCAAAAAAGGGAGATCTGTGGGTTTTTCACGCAAAACAAAAACATTTGACAATGCCCAACATGCTGGTTGCGTGTGAAGTGGGGAAGCATTCGTCATAAAATCAAAGATGCTGTTATAAATACAGTGACGAGATTAATATAGTTATTTTTCCTTCCAAGAAGCCCTTCTTCTGCGGGAGTTTTTCAGCTGGTCGCTTAGCAGGCCCCAATTTGGGTCATATGGCGAGCGCTCTCAAGTCGCCAACGTAGCTTAGCTCGAAAGGCTCACGCTCTCGGTGTTCTAAATTACGCACATGACGTCAGCACGGCCTTTGCAGGCCATTGTTGTTCGAAACTAAACCCTCGAAGGAGCACAGCAGGGTTAGCAGAGCCTCTTCCAAACGCACACCCCTGAAAGAGCCGGGCGCCGGGCCGGGGGACGCTTGTACCCAGTTTTACAGGTGGGTGTCCGGCGACGGGTTTCGAACTGACCACCTCCCGCAGCCGAGACGGGCGCCCATGTCAAGAAATCCTGTAAACCGACAGACCATGACGCGTGAGTTTCAATACTGTGCTGTTTGACCAGTGACAATGGTCGGCATAAAATGTTTGTTTTTACCACAAAGTATCTATAAGCATCTCTGTTGATAGTACCATATTCTGTGACTAGTAATCTCCCCTGTTCAGTAGACAGTATGTAACGTATCCGAGCTTCGTAGCGTTAGGTTTGAGAACAATCGGGCTGCAATCCTCGCTGTAACGTTGCCGAATAGTTAGAGAAAAATGGACACACCAGACCACCATACTCGAATGCAAGGGTCTACTAGGTGACGTATGTCCGGCATAAGAACACTACCTATTGCGCTCCTTAATTGTAGCGCCGCATCACCCTGGTTAGGAACGATAACTATGCATTATTTATCTCAGTACAGTCGCTAGAGCGTATATTAATACAGATTTGCCTTAGGCTATAGGGAGTTGAATATAATTCACAATGGCACATACGCTATCGCAAATAACTGACATTATACAAACATCACATCTGCCGCATCCTACAATTCATTATAGGACGCTTTAAAAAAACATACAGATTTGACAATAAAACCTTACTGTCACAGTGACGTAAGGAGCTGTTCGCAAATTGTGAATCTTCAACTGAGCATCGATTCTTTTCTAGCTGCACCCGCTTGTGTTTTACCCGTACATTGTCTATACAGGCAGCAGCCGCAAGGCGAATAGATGTAACTATGGCTTCAGAGGTCAAAACTAAGTGCATAGAGGTATTCGACAGGATTATAAAATAATTGAAAACGGAATGAAATTCTTTGATGTTGACCCCGGCAAAACGCAAGCATCTGCGCGGCACGAAGCCATACAGTGAAGAGGTTTACACTAGTAGGCACAGGCCGGCAGCTGGAGAGGAAACTGACGGAACTTGATTGGCTGGGATACGATCCGCAGCCTGCGGCTGAGACCGCGAATATGCGTTTATTAGGGAACCAGCGGCCTTTAAAACAGATTATGAAAAATTAAGTGATCTTTAAAACCAAAAATTCAAAGTGTAATAGGAGGTTTTAAACAGGGCGCTACGCCGTCAACAGTCAATGGAACGTTCTGCGATCAGTCGTTGCACTTCTGTAAGCGCACGCCCGAGCGTCGGAGAGAGAGCTTCGTTGTCGTCTTCTTTCCTGACCGCCACGCGCGTTGAACATGATTGTCGTTCTCTTCAAAGCATCAGGCGCTGAACATATCGGAGCCCAATACCTGTTTTACAACTTCCCCCGGGCGAAAAGACGCCATCCTGGCAGATTATGGCGATGTGACGATGGCAGGGTCGTAGTAAGGCTTCAGGCGGTTACTGTGTACTATTTCACGATTGCGGCGACGGTGGTCAGTGGATGGCGTAAGGGGTTCGATGAGGTAGTTGACGGGGGATGTTTGCTTGACAATACGGTAGGGGCCCTGATACTTCCTCAGAAGTTTGGATGAAAGGCCGGGACTGGAGGAAGGCACCCATAGCCAGACCAAAGAGTCTGTACGGTAAGTAGGAAGAAGTGCAGATTGACCTCGGGTGATTGATTTGACCCTGACTGCTCATTGGAGGGTCAAATTCTAAAGTTAAAGCTCAGCTACTTTGGTCATCTGATGAGAAGAGAGGAGTCATTGGAGAAAGATTTGATGTTGGGAAAGGTTGAGGGTCGCCGGAGAAGGGGTAGGCAGCGAACGCGATGGTTAGATGGCATCTTCGAGGCACTGCAGATGAAGTTATGTGATGTCAGGAAGATAGTGAGAGACCGGAAAGTGTGGCGTGACATGGACAATAGGGTCACGAAGAGTCGGACACGACTGAACGGCTGAACTGAACTGACTGGTTTTCTGCAGTTGCTGGGCGTGAGAAGTGAAGGACCGGGCAAGCTGGCGGCATTCTTCGGCTTAAGTTGCAGCTTGTGAAACAGTCGTGAATTCGGAAGAATCCGGTCGGTAAGGAAGAATGGTCTCCATGGTACAAGAGGGCTCACGACCGTAGAGAAGGAAGTATGGCGAGAATCTTGTGGTTGCTTGAGTGGCCGAGTTATAAGTGAATGTGACGAATGGAAGAACGCGGTCCCAGTTGGAGTGGTCGGAAGCGACATACATTGCCAGCATGTCGCCCATGGTGCGGTTAAAACGCTCAGCCATTCCATTTGTTTGCGGATGGTACGCGGAGGTGGCGCGATGAACGATTTTGCAGTCTCTCAGAACAGCTTCGACAACTTAGAAAGGAAGGCAGTACCTCTGTCACTTAGCAATTCTTTGGGAGCCCCGTGGTGAAGAATGATATTATGGGTGATGAAGGAGGCAATGTCCTGGGCAGTAGCAGATGGCAAAGACGCCGTTTCGGCGTAGCGTGTGAGATGATCAATTGCAACGATGATCCAGCGATTGCCTGTTGATGTGCTAGGAAGCGGGCCGTACAGGTCGATTCCAACGCGCTCGAAGGGATGAGCTGGGCAGGTCAGCGGCTGCAGAGGAGCGGCGGGCTGGCGAGGTGGGTGATTTCGGCGCTGACACTCTTGGCAGGACTGGACGAACCGACGAACATAACGGTACATCCCACGCCAGTAGTACCGCTGTCGCAGGCGAGTGAAGGTTTTCAATAAGCCTGCGTGGGCACACGGGGATTGTCGTGGTAATGGGAGCAAATCACAGAGCGCAGATGGGTCGGAATTACAAGCAGCCACTTTCTACCATCCGGAAGGTAATTCCTACGGTAGAGGAGCTCGTCTCTGATGGCGAAATGGTGAGACTGGCGACGGAGAGCGCGGCAAGGAGGTCGTGAAGTGCGGCCAGATAAAACATCCAGGAGTGAAGCGATCCATGCGTCTTTGCGTTGCTCGGAAGTCATATCGGTGGACATGTCGGTGGGATGTAGGACGGATATAGCAGGAGTGGCTTCAGACGGCAATGGAGAATGTGAGAGAGCATCAGCATCGGCATGTTTACGGCCAATGCGATAGATGACGTTAATATTGTATTCTTGGAGCCTCAGAGCCCAACGGGCCAGTCGACCAGAAGAATCTTTCAGAGAAGACAGCCAGCAGAGGGAGTGATGATCGGTGACGACATCAAAAAAACGGCCATACAAGTAGGGGCGAAATTTTGCTATTGCCCAGATGATAGCGAGACACTCTTTCTCGGTGACGGAATAGTTTGCTTCAGCTTTTGTTAGGGTCCGACTGGCGTAAGCGACAACGTACTCATCAAAGCCAGACTTCCGCTGAGCAAGTAGTGCTCCGAGGCCGACGCCGCTGGCATCAGTGTGGATTTCTGTGGGAGAAGAAGGGTCGAAATGACGCAAGATTGGCGGAGTCGTCAGAAGGTGGCGGAGTGTCGCGAAGGCATCATCACAGTGCGGAGACCATGCTGAAAGATCGTGGCTGGACAGAAGCTTGGTGAGAGGGTTGATGACTGTGGCGAAATTGCGAACGAAGCGGCGGAAGTACGAGCAGAGGCCGACGAAGCTGCGGAGTTCTTTCACATTAGTTGGCTTGGGAAATTCTGCCACAGCGCGCAGTTTTGCCGGATCGGGAAGAACGCCGTCCTTGGAGACGACATGCCCGAGAATTGTTAGCTGTCGTGCTCCGAAACGACACTTCTTTAAATTTAATTGGAGGCCAGCGTCGGTCAGGCATCGCAGAACTGTCTCAAGGCGCTGGAGGTGAGATGGAAAATCTGGGGAAAAGATGACAACGTCGTCCAGGTAACAAAGGCAAGTGTGCCATTTGAGCCCTCTGAGTAGGTTGTCCATCATGCGTTCGAATATGGCAGGGGCATTGCATAGTCCGAATGGCATGACATTAAACTCATAGAGCCCATCGGGTGTGACGAAAGCGGTTTTTGGGCGATCGGCCTCTGCCATCGGCACCTGCCAATAGCCGGAACGCAGGTCTATTGAAGACAAGAACTCAACTCCCTGTAGGCAGTCAAGAGCGTCATCGATACGAGGGAGAGGATAAACGTCGTTGCGCGTAATCTTGTTCAGTCGGCGGTAGTCTATACAGAATCGGGTGGAACCGTCTTTTTTCTTGACCAGGACGAACGGAGACGCCCAAGGGCTGTGCAACGGTTGGATTACGTTGCGCTGGAGCATGTCAGTCACCTGTTCGTCAATAATGCGGCGCTCGGCGGCTGAAACACGGTACGGACGCTGGCGCAAAGGGGCATGCGTGCCGGTATCAATGCGATGAGTAACGGCAGTTGCGCGCCCCAACGAAGATTGCTGGGAGTCGAACGAAGCCGCGAAACGTTGTAGGATGGCGACGAGCTGGGCTCGTTGTAAGGGCGTCAGGCCAGTGTCGATGAACCGGTGGAAAACTTCGAGGGAAGATGGGGTGGCGACAGGAAGAGGCATTATGGCGCTGATGTGAAGGCCGGCAGTGTTACCGACAAAGGGATAGGTGGGAGTGGAATCGAGCAAAGCAACGCTGCCCCGTGACTGGCCACGGAGCAAAGTAGTTGGGCAGGGGCACGGGTTACAAACAAAAATAGCACTTGAGCTGCGAAAAATTATTACCACAGCATGGGGCAGCAACACGGCTATTTGGTCAGCGCATCGTAACGAGGGTGTGTAGATAACAGTGGCGTCGGAAAGAGCAGCACAATAAAGAGGCACAAACACTGAGGAGGAAGGCGGAACGTCGGTGTCCTCTGCAACGTGCATGGTAGCGGCAGCAGCAGCGGACGCGTCGAAAGAAGTTTCACTGAGGGGTGATAACTCAAGTTGAGCACGGGCGCAGTCTATTATGGCTTTATGATTGGAGAGGAAGTCCCAGCCAAGGATGACGTCATGTGATGAGCGGGCGAGGACGAGGAATTCTATTGTGTATTAAACATCGTCGATGACAAGGCGGGCGGTGCAGGCGGCTAATGGTCGAATGTCCTGAGCGCTGGCGGTGCGAAGAGAAACGGCAGGCAGCGGCGTCATTACCTTTTTGAGCTTGCGACAGAGGGTGTAATTAAGAACTGATACGGCTGCGCCAGTTTCTACAAGTGCTTCGACAGGAACGCCCTCAATGAATACGGTAATAATGTTGGCTGCTAATGAAGCAGGTCTTGTATTAGTCCCTGATGGCGCAGTTCTTGCCTCCGGAACTGCGGCCGTTAGTTTTCCGTGTGACCGGCTGATTGGCGGCGAAGCATTGGAGAACGGGAACTTCGGCCTGGTGAAGGCGAGCGGTGGGATCGGCGATCGTAATTTGAAGAGGACTGCGGAGGAGGCTCAGGAAACACGGGCGGGGGGTACGGGGTAAGATTGTACATCGGCTCACGTGTATAGTTGTAGGGACGAGGGCCACGATTGCGGCACAAACGAGCCACATGGCCGGCGACTCCACAGGCGTAGCAAATGGGTCGGTTGTCTTGTGTGCACCAGGGGTTGGAAGGCTGAGGCTATAATCGACGGCGGAGAACCGGACGATAATGGGGTATTGTACGCTGCTGAGGTTGCTGATGTCCCTGAGGCTTGTGTAGGAGGGGAGGCCGGCTGTATACAGGGGCGACAGGGGTTGGTGGCCGCACCAAAACATCAGCTTACGTGAGAGGAGCCGCCACCAGGGGCTGCTGAGGAGGTGAAGGCAGAACCTCAGCGACCTGGTCTTGTATAACACGCTGCAGGGTGGGATTGAGGGGCGGCGCAGGCGCATGTGCTGGGGGGCAGGTAGACAAAGTAAGCTGGCGTGCGACTTCTTCAAGCACAAACTGTTGAATCTGCTGAATGAGCGACTGCTGATCCAGGGCACCGTCCCCGGAGAGAGCCAAGCTGGAAATGGTGGCCTGCTGAAGGCCAGCACGTCGTGTGGAAAGCCGCCTTTTGCGCAGCTCATCGAAGCTTTGGCAGAAGCTGACTACATCGGACACAGTTTGGGGATTTTTGGCGATGAGCATATGGAAGGCGTCATCGTCAATACCTTGCATAATGTGCCCGATCTTCTCGGCGTCGCTCATGGTAGGGTTGACGCGCTTGCAGAGGTCGACGACATCTTCTATGAATCTGGTGAAGTTCTCGCCGGTTTCTTGTGCCCGACTTTGCAAGCGTTGCTCGGCGCGAAGCTTACGTATAGCGGGACGGCCAAAAACTTCGGTCAGGCTGGTCTTGAGAGCCGCCCAGGTAGGGATGTCACTCTCATGGTTGCGAAACCATAGATTGGCCACGTCGCTCAAATAAAAAAATGACGTTTGTGGGCTTCACGGTGTCGTCCCACTTGTTGTACGCACTTACGCCTTCATACGACGCCAACCAGTCTTCTACATCCGTGTCGTCGGTGCCGCTGAAGATTGCTGGGTCGCGCTGACGCGCTGCACCGGGACAGATGACAGGCGATTGGGTTGTTGGTTGGTTGGCGGTCTCAGGCATCGCGGAAGTGGTAGGCAACGCTCGGCTGCGAAGCTCCAGGTTGAGGGGATTGCTGTCACCTCCACCACTTGTAATAGGAGTCCTTAAACAGGGCGCTACACCGTCAACAGTCAATGGAACGTTCTGCGACAGTCGTTGCACTTCTGTAAGCGCACGCCCGAGCGTCGGAGAGAGAGCTTCGTTGTCGTCTTTTTTCCTGACCGTCACGCGCGTTGAACATGATTGTCGTTCTCTTCAAAGCATCAGGCGCTGAACATATCGGAGCCCAATACCTGTTTTACAAAAAGATGTATGAATAGCAAAAAGCCACAAGTACAGAAAAAATGTTTTTGGTAGAATTGTTGCTGTCTATGTCAATAAATCTTCTGCACAAATTCACGGCCCTAGATGTCGGTGGCACTTGGTTCTAGATAATCAATAACTTGTGTCCTCATTACCCATGTCAATTAACCCTGCAGGAGATCCGTCCTAATGTGCGCAAGAGTGCGGTACATGGAGTGATTTAGCAGTGGTGAACGGGTGAACGCTCGGACCGGCCATTGAGGCCAAAGCCTTTATATATTTCCTTCACGTTTACAAACAAATAAGGTGACCGAGGTGGCGCTGCAGTCGTCTGCGACGAACAGCAAAAAGCATGGTATCGGCACAGCGGCCAAGCCTGTCAAGAGAGTGTTATTGTGATATGCAGGCGCCTTTTCGGTAGACAAAATAAACATGTGCGAAGAAGATTTAGGGTATACATGAACATGACAAAAGTCTAGCCGTGTCCAATTTTAGAGAGAAAAAACAAAACGTAGGGGAAAAGTGCATCTTCTATCCTGGAGAAGAACAAACTACCAGTCACGTGTTTTCCATTCCCACTGGCTCTTTTTCTAGAATAATCGACTCGACATGCATTTTGTCAAGTTCATGTACACAACGCTATGTATTACTTTAGCCTCATCGCTGAGAACAAAAAAAAGGCATACATGGAAAAACTACAGGTACATGGCGTGCAGCGTCCGGCCCCGCACGCCGTATACACAACGGACAGTGGGTTTTAGGCACACACGCGAAGCATTGCTGTCCGCAAGGGAAGATCAGCAACTTTATTTGCTGTTTTAGCACAAAACATTTACCACGGAACGCATGGAGAATTACAGAGCCTTGGATGCTTACAACTACTTGCAGTCAAGGAAGTAGACGGTGGTTTTCGTCACCCGTAAACAGCTCGCACAAAAGATGTACGAAGTATTCCGCTCGAAACATCATTGCACCATCGAATGATTCTTCACACCGAGCGCCAAATGAGTGTTGTTAGTAACAATGAAGCACCTCGCTAACATCAACAGGAACAATAGCATTTAATCCTTGGCACCTGCACGGATTTGCTTATCCTTATGTTATTCGCTGAAATCACTGCGCTGCGAGCTTTTTTTATCTGCTCCGTTTCTGGGCGGCTGTTGACGTTAGCGTTCGCAATTTCATCACGGATATTAACTCTTTTAGCTTACATTAGAATTACAACCTGCAACAGCCGTGGTGGTTCCGTATTTATGGCGAACAAGTTCAGTCACGGCCACCGTGGCCGCGTTTTAGTGTAGGATAAACTAAGAACTCAACAGTTTCATGAAGTACGCACTAGGTGATTATGAGCACATATATCGCGCGGTGATAATCAACCCCGAAACTCGGATTCACAAATAACCGCTGTTAATGCTACTTAAACCACTCGGTATAAAATAGCGCCGCTCATGTCAAGCAAATCAGCGGCTGTCAGGGCTCAGTAGCAATTTTCATCACGAAAGGGGTTAACATGATTTGAGGTAAGCACGGCGAAGGTTATGCAATAATCACAATTATGCGTGTAGAGGAAACACAGAACGCTCGAGCAGAAGGTTACTACAGACACGTACAATTACCATAGGGGGAAAAACGTGTTTGAGGAATTGCTTAAAAAGGTAAACTCATCTACGCATGCCCCAATAAGGAAACAATATACTAGCTTCTTCGTCTACATATGTTACGTTTGGTGGCACCCTTGCCAAAACAGTATCAAGATCCCACAACAGCAGGGAAAAAGACACAGGAGAAAAGCAAACGGAATTGTGTCTTGTGCCCTGCTGAGTTTGATATTTCGTAATCATGTCATACCACCTAGCTCCTCAGCGCTCACTCCTGGAACCCATAACTGTCGTAATTAAGACCAAACCTAGTTATTCGCAACATTTGAGCGGGTAGGCTGCTCTGGCATAAAGGTGCACAAAGTTCCAGCTTATCTGTGACGAGGTGTTTGCGCATCTTCAATGAGCCGCCGTCGGTATCTGCCCTTCGCGCTTCACTGTGGAGGACCACTGCTGACGGCTGCTTTCATTAGCAAGAAATCTGGCAAGCTTACTAAACTTCCCTTTCTGTGTCTTGCAGCAGATATGCTACGGAGACGCAACTACAAGACATGGTGAGATATTTTTTCTGGCAGCAGCAAACCATGCCGCAATCACGGTAGGTAAAAGTAAAGGAATTTCCCAACTGTAATGTTTTCCACTGTGATCGCGTTGGGAAGCCAGGCAGCGACGTGTTAGTAGCCGCCCACCGTAGCCTTCTTGCCACCCCCTCCCTACAGCTTAAACATCGCACCCCTTTCTACATATTTTTCGTAAGCCCCAACGCCTCATTTCCGCCTATGATAATCGTCCCCCTGACAGTTACACATTCTTCAATTCCTTTTTTCACAGCGCACTTCATACTGTAATAACGAAACTTCCGTATGCTTCTATCTCAATGTTTGGTTATTTGAACGTCCCTGCAATAGACTAATCCCTTGCGTATCTGTATTCTATGCATCGACAGCGAAAATAATGACAGGATGTATGTACACCAACACACTTCAAAGCGCTGTCGCATACAATAAAGGTTGGAACTATTCCCTGTGCTTGATATTAATTTCCAATCATTTGGCTTGTCTATCCGGTTGTCGTCTGCTTTTCATTTTGTTTGTTGGCAAATACAGTGTACTTGACACTGTACTCTACATACTAAGGTGAAGAAATGTTTCGGGCATCCCGACAGTACCACTCCTCATAGAATTCCTGCTGCGGCCATCCACCTTTCTATTTCTCGTATGTGTATAGTGGACATGCCTCGAGAACATCTGTTATCTTAGGGAAGCATTCAAGCAGTTTCCTTTCTGTAAGCTGACATTACCTTGCTGCTTTTGGAATGAGCCCTGTTCTAAGCTCCTGGTTTCATCAACTTGGATCCTCTCAGTGTACCTAATATTTACCGCAAGCATATGTGTATTACCTTGAAGCTTAGTTATACACATGGTGCAGGCATGCGGGAATAACGAAGAAGTGAAACAGAGTGTTATCGGTCACTCATATTTTCCTTGTCTACGTTACGGGCACATTTGATCCCTCGTCACCTGTCTGTAACACTGTTAATATTTGTACCATGTTTTAATACGAGTTTTTTTTGTGCATCTCGCTGAATTTTTTAGTCTGATAGAAGGCTGTGAAAGTTATACAAAATTTCTTGTTCCTACTTCTCGATATTACAAGCTCATAATATTTGAGAGTCGCCAACTTCTCTTCACCTAGGTAAGCCCTAGTTATTAAAGTGCTGCTTCTTTTGGAAGCAAATTCAATGTCCGGAGTCGTCATGTCTGGTCTCACTATTCAAGGAGAGCACATAAATGATTGAATGCTTCGGAAATTCCCTCTCACATTTACGTTTTTCTTCAAAATCTTCCAGGCTATCTCTCCTAGAAGAAAATGTCACAGTTCAGTTCTGAATAAGTTGAACCTTACGACTACCCACAGGCTAAATAATTATAGCTCCTGTTTGCCCTATCTAATCTTGTTGCATTCAAACGGGCATGTTTCATGCTTCCCTGACCAATCGACTTTGCCTACTCAAAATTTTAGTAATCGTTCTAGCCAAAAATAGTGGTTTGGGATTTTGCGGACCATTGTTTGCATGTTTGCAAACCTGGCAACGTAAAACACGGGGACACCAGTCGCGTCGGTAAAGAAACGTTTAAGTGCATATTTATATTCACATAACATTGTTGTAGAAAGGGAGAAGAATAGCAGGAAGTAATATTTTTTTCCTAAGGCCATTCTGTTAACAAGACACGTTTCGTAAGCCCAATATAGCCTTCCATCTCTACGAGGACTGTGCTCATGAAATCAGCTTTCGTGCGCAGTTGTGCAGCGCTATGCCGTAAGAAACTTTCGTTGCAACGTTTGGAAGGACTGTAATATTATTTCACTTTAAGCTATTCGTTTTTTTCTGGTCGCTGCGCACTGTAAGCGTCGTCGTAATTTATCAACTGCTTGTTTTTAAGTCACAGATTCTGGGGATTCCAGAGAGGAGGTCAATGCACTTTTCTTATATAACTGCTCCCTGGCTACACGAGGCTGAAGAAATGGCCGGACTATTTCTAAAAACCTGCCTTCTTCTTGAAAGGCAATGGAGTGTATCTTGATATTTATAGAGAAGGATGCGCTTCCTTTACCGGGGAACATAAATGTATTTGTAGTGTAACTACAGAACCTTCTAAGCTCCTTCGATCGCAGCTTTTGCATAGTACACTATAGCACAGGCATTTCGCCTGTTTGCCTACTATCCCAGATTCCAATAACCTCGGCATGTGGCGATTTTTTTGCTGCCTATAATACCTATATTCTTCAATTTTTATGAACATATTTGCACTGCTGAGGTCTAGACGTTTGCAACTTTCGTATTTAGTTTTGCTTCTTCGCTTCTTGCTATCCATCTTCGTGGAGAAGAAATACCGCCACTACTTAAACTCAGTAAGCAGAGCACCGATCTATAGCTACCCTGAGACAAACCAAGAGTGGATAAGGGTGATGGTATACAAGGAAGTCATACTACTGGGACTAGAGGCAATGCTTTTGTATCAAAATTTAAAAATATGGCCATTGTATAATGCCAGCACAATCGCAGTAGTGCAACTTATTGCAGAACCACTCGTAGAGTGCTATAAGCACTTTGAGAGCGCTGGAGAATGTGATGCTCTCTGCAACAAGCAGCCATTAGAACGGGATAACTTCGTATAGTTAATTTAATTATTGTGCGCGACCAAATATTTTTTCCGTTCCGACGCCCTGACACCAGATGCTTTAGAAAGAGTGTGCCCCTCTACTATAAAAATCATAAAAGTTTCGAAATAAAAGTAGTGAAAGCGTTGCCCCTCTATGCGTTTTTAGATTTTCTTGTTTATAGCTATAGTTCTAATGAAGCAACAAAAAAAAAAAGAAAATTTGATACGAATCCCTCAAGCTAACGAGACACGGTCAAAAACGCAGACGCAAATTATGCTGTTGATTGATTTGCGATCAGCGCTTTGTGACTTTAGTTTATAACGTTATACAATATTGGCCAGCGAGTCAACTATACATATCCTTGTCCTTCTCGTACCTTAGACTACATTGAAATAAACCAGCCACCCCGAAATGTTACCGTCATGGGTATATTGCTTCGATTGCTGCCGAAAACATTAAAAATGTGCATCCTGTTTTTCAGAATGTCGTTAAAAGTTCCTGCTCAGAAAGTAGCATCTGCATCTGCATCTGCATCTGCACTACAGGTATATACGTTTCTGTATGATGACCCCTTTAGTAATTCTTTTTACTTATTGCCCAACTCTCTGCTGCTAACAGCCAGACGTCTACGTAATATCAGGCTACACAGAACAGTTTAAGCTCTTGTTGTGGCTGCCCATTCCCAGCGGCTTAAGCAAGGATTTACGTTTTTTATCTGCGGGTTGAACCAACCCCGCGCTCAACGCATTTTCAAACCCGCTCGCAAAAGTCGGTTGAAGCCACGCGCCCTGAACGTGTCAGTCATAATGGCCATAAGTGCCGAGGTCGACAATCATTGTACCGGCGTTCTTATTTATGCGGCCGGTGGGACGATTCCACCAGGTCGCATCCCAGAGCCTGAAACAGCGTGACGCGCTAGGCCGTTTACATGGGAGCTCTTGCGCTGCTTGGTCAGAGCACCACAAATATAAACGAACTCGTTACTTATATGTACACCTAGATAGCAAGTATACCTTGTAAGGTCATCGGAAAGAGCCAGCTTTCAGGGGGATAAAGCATGGGTACTATTTCTCGACCTTACCTGGTTCTATAAATTGCTCATTCAGCGGAAAAGACCGAAAATTCGGGTTCCATTCCCAACCGGAAATCCGGTCATAACAAGGGTTAATGAGGATGGAACGTTTGGAGAAAATGGGTCTGACATAGTAATTCGGCTGTGTTTAGAAAAACGAGGTATGCCGTTAGGCGTTTCCCGCATTCATCTTTTCAACCAATGCAGCCTTATCCGGAGCTCTTTAGCACAAACTGTGAACTAAGACGTAACGCAACACAAAAGCGGTTGCCACACTTTACATCTCTTGGCTATGGCTATTTTATGCTCTGACGCTTTCCCTTTGTCAGGGGTTCGCGCTTTTTGCTTCAGAAAATATCAGCACGTTAATTATTTTAAAAAGCAGTATGCGCCCATCAGGACAGGGATCATTTTCGTCTTTGAGAACGCCGCAAGTCCAAAAAGAGATGAGCGGATATCCGAATTTATTATTAAAAATTGTGTGCTTCTTTTGGTAGCTTGTTCAGTTTGGTAATGTTTATTGTATAGGGTTTAACATAACGAAGGGGTCTACGCTATGAGAGACTCCATAGTGGAGGTTACCAGAAATTTCGACCATATGGGGGTTTTTAACATGCAATGACATCTCAAAGCTCACGGGTGCCTTGCTTTTCACCTCCATCTAAAAGCGGCCGCTTCGGCAGGGATTTGATTCGGCATCGTTGGGAACATCCGTAGAGCGTCGTAACCACTGTGCCATCGCGGAAGCCTCTGAATAGAGCTATTTTCTATTTTTGACGCAATTCTTTACAAACAGGAAATAAATTATGAATTCATTAAAAATCGTAAAAATGTTTTAAAACCACAGGTATCATGCGTGGTGCCTAACGCCTCTTTAATAAAAAGTTTGCTTTAAAGCCGTTAATGTTGAGTAATAGAAAAACGTCTGCAATTAAAAGCATTGAGAAAAATTTCGAAATAGGTCAAATATGCAAGAAAAATAGGCTTCGGCGTGTCCACCATGCTTCAGTATTGTATGGTATAACAAAATATTGTTATTGTTTGAAAAGTTTGAATTGCAGCAGGGTTAATACCACACGCGCATGTCCTTTCAAGACATTGTTGGTTATTATGTATTCCTGCGAGGCAGTTAAGGCTCTTGGAAGATTGAGATTTTCTCAGGGATATCTCCGGTTTGCGTGGAAAGTAATATGAGCATCAATATTAACACTGCAATAGAATGTAGCCGCTGCTTAGCAGCATTTAGGATGCAGCTGAAGACAGTAATGTAGTCGCCGAGTGTGCGAGAAGGTATATTACCTTGTTGAAGAAAGTGTAAAATGCTTGCAATGTTTTCTTCCCAAAAGCAGAACCGAAAACTTTAGAGGTGTGTAGCTATAGGATGTATTTAATCTCGTACGGATTTGCTTTTAGAGGTGTTTATGCATCTGCGTCTTTGAAAATTTTGTCTAGTGTTAGATAAGGTAGGATTGAAACAGCCGCCCTCTCTACTAACTACAATTTGGGAACAAATTCCGAAAGCCCTGTGGAATTGACACAGCAGAAATGCAAAAGCGCGAGCGTTGATGCTGCACATGGCGCGTCATGTTTGCTCGCGTTATCATTATCAACTAAACTTGTTCAGAACGTTCCCGCAGCTTCGATTAACAAAATTCAGTATTCGAAAAGAGCGCAGCCGTGCAATTGAGGTCCTAATGTTTTTTTTTTGTGTCCGTGGAGACCGGTAAAATATTTGGGAAATCTCAATTCTAAAACAAAGCGTATACCTCTGCTCCTGGTGTACATGTGCAGAGTGCAGAAACGAAGTGTGATATTTATTTTAAATAGAAAAACACTGTGATGCCGATGTATAGAAACAAAATCAATGTCTAAGCAAGAGAATAACAAGGATGCAACTAATGCTTTCTCCTCAAAGCGGAGAGTAAAATATCATAATTTAAAATTAACTGTTATTACCACGTTCAAGAGCTTCATTCATTGAAACCTGAATTCGGGTAATTGCAAAGTAAATTGTCGTTGTGCACTATTGTGCGTGCGTATATTAGTGATACGTACCGTCGAGAAATTAGGTCGATGGAATATGGACGTGTATGACACGAACATATACAATGAGAGTCACATAGTAACAAGAGTATGAAAATACGCCGTAAACATCAATAATAGGCTGCATTCACATTGCAGAAGAGCATTCAACGCAATCAAGCGAGCAGATGAAATGTGAACTACTCAAAGAGAACTAAGTTCTCTTATTCAATTTTCGCGAGAGGCTATGTTGAATCCAATAAGAAATTCTAGCAGGACAAATAAAAAGGAAAAATCTCGTATCTTTATTTTTATATTATTTTTATATTGCAATAGACTTCATGGTTACTTTTCATGTACGCAGCAGGAAGGGTCAAAATTAGAAGGTGTGAATAGGATCACCTATAACCACAAAATGTAGGCATGCATAACAATGTGCAAAGGGACGGAGATGAAAAAGTTTGGAACTCTTCCCTGAGAAAGCAGACGTAAATGAGGCATTCATCTCATACTCGCCAGACTATCGTTACTTCGGGTGCACGTGGCTTGAAATCAAAACAGGAAAATCTACATCTTGGCTCTCATGCGTCAATTCGTTACTTACACGTAGCAATTTATAATATGAATTGTCTTCTGAAAACATACGAAGTTAAAACGAAGCTTGAGAAAACGCAGTTCGCTACTGACTACAGGGAATATTCAAAAAGGCCAGCCATCAGAGGGAGAACGCGAAATGCTACGTGACATTTGGTCAGCGGATCTGAAAACAATATCGGTGGCGACTCCGCGCTGTTTCAGTGCATCGCAGCACTCCGTGCGCAAACAGTGCTATCTGCCTTTGTGTACTTAGCGACAATACAAAGATGAGTATGTGGACGACTTCCTGCTACTTCACCCACACGATGTAACATATATGCGATCGATAAAAATAAAATCCTAGCCTTCTCTTTATACACTGCTGGTTGCCTGTTTTTCGACATCATGTCAATTTCGATATGTGCTCCTGCTATCGTCCGTCTCTGTGTCATATATATGCTTTTGCGTCGTACTCTACGTCTATTCATTTAAACCATATTGATGCCGTACTCAGTACATGCCCGCGTGCACGGGCTTTGATTGCACGGTTGGCTGTGCCCAAAAAGCGCCACAGAGCTATTTGCTTCAGCCCACATAACGTGTTCGATGTCTCAGCAAATTTAAATAACTATACTGCGGACAAATGTAAGGTGACACACCTCCTGCGTCGCGCTTTAGTATTCCTTTGAGTAAAACTTGCGACAGGAAAAGCCAAGTTAGCAACCTTCTATTTATAAACAATATGATTTAGTGCGTAAAGATATTGCGCTCCCGCATAGAAAGTTCTGACGAATCGCACTAGTTCCAATTGATTGTGCAGTCAGAGTGACTGCACATGTACTCTGTATATCGCAAAAACGGTGCTCGTTCAGGTGTATTGTAGCTTGCTTCGTCTCGACTAAGTTCGCTATTATATGTGCATGGTATTTTCCAGTCGATAGAGCAAACAGTATTTTAACAATGCCGCTAATATTCCCTTTCATCGCGGGCTAAACTCTTTTGTGTTTTTTGTTCAGGTTTCCGATCACGGGTTACCGCTAGACCCTGTCCTCCGCCGAAATGGGATGGAGCTCCTTTATTTAAGGTCGTTTCCCATATGCATGTTCACTGAAAGCTTTTAAAAACTAATGATCTTTCTTCCGTGAGTTGCAAGTTGTAAATTGATGCTGCACAGTGAAATGGTAGCCAGAGTGTTTGCATTTATGGGCACGAAACATTAAAAGCAATGCTCCGAGACTACGCTTACATTTGGTTGCTTGAACGAGGAGTCGCGAGGGGCATGAGTTCAGCGCTACCGCACATATCTACAACTGAAGAAAACGCCCAGGACAAAGGAGAAATGGAAAATGAAGCCTGTATTAAAGATTTGCAGCTATCACATCGTGCAGCTATCACAGGCGCAAGAAATTGAGCGACTCAAGTTACACGTGCCCTTAGGAGGGACGAACTGTAGCAGAAGCAAAAGCTTAAGTTTACTAATTATAAGGTGACAAAAATGTTTTGGACCTCCAGCTCAAAAAAGAAAGATCGAAGATCGTCGCTTTGGGCTTGGACCGGTTTGGGGGATCTAACGGGAATTTCAAGTTTACAGTGGGTTCGCTGATTAAGATTACTTTGTTGCACTAATGAAATTATCCATAAAGACCCATTTCTCTGTCATTCCCGTTGAAGCAGAAGCCTATACGGCAGCGGTAGGCGTTCCGCT
The DNA here is from genome assembly GCF_055883805.1 of Amblyomma maculatum. NCBI lineage: Eukaryota > Metazoa > Arthropoda > Arachnida > Ixodida > Ixodidae > Amblyomma > Amblyomma maculatum. The sequence goes on along the minus strand of NC_139345.1, from coordinate 125,894,097 downwards.
GTTGCTTGTCGGACAGATAACTGAGCGCGCAAAACGCTGCCAGTGTTTCAACAGTCAGGATGGGAGGAACAATGATATGTGCTGTCAATTTCAGAATTCACACTGAAGGCGGCTGTTACATGATTAGAGCTAACATCGTTCCGAGGCGGTGCATGTTCAACCTCGTAACATACAGTAATAGAGAAAACGCGACTGCACTCGTAATAAGGTGGCGGTCGCTACAGTGTTGCCAGAAAAGTTGCCATTTGCCAACAAATAGATCTGGCTATTCGGCCTAGCCGAAGTTGACCAGTTAGCCATAGCTCAGAACTCTTGACTTTGGCTCTCTGTATTCAACCTCGGGGCTCGGGCACCAACCCACGTTTTAACCATAGCCAATTTCAGCAAGTATTGACCTGATTGGTTACTTGCTGCCTACTACATCTCTTCAACTTTATACGTGTTTACCACAATCTTCCAACGTATGCATTCAAGCAAAAACTGCCAAGAAGTTAAGAGTAACAAAAGAGTAAAAACATACAGGCGGCAGTGACCCTAGCGAACACCATGTACCTGCAAATTGCGGGCCCTGCCTCCCAACCTTAACCTGTTCGCGACTTCTCTCTTACACCGACAGGGAAAAACAAGGGAGCACAAGAATACAATGTTTTCATTTGCCCGCTGTCGCTTACGCGACGACATCGCACCTGGTTCTGTCAACACTATGGTTGGCAAGGCTAAATTGGGGGTGTCCTTTCGCGCATCCTTCCCGTAGTTCTTTGTCACCAAGCACTGCGATAAGTGGCCCTCCGGTTCTCCCGAGCTCTGCCCCATCTGTGACTTTCAGCCCAGCGAGGAAGCGATACGCATCATATCCCATCTTTCTAGGTGCGTGACTCTTTTTTGTCATACAAAGGCATGCCCAGTCCAGCCGGAACGCAGCAGTCGTTAGACCCTGTTACGCTTGTCACTCCAAAGGCCGCTGGAATTCTCCTTGCTCCGCTCGAATACCTGCGTGCAGACAGACGCCTTTGTACTATGTACACACAAGGAACCACTGAGAATCGGGGCTTACACTCGACAGCATCTGCGACGTTAGCGCGTGTATACACCGACTTTTACTGCTTTCATAACACATTTGCACGTGCCGTCGACTTTGTTGTCGACTAGAGAAGAAATTTCCATATAGCCTCAGTTCTTACTTATGTTAAGTAACACGCTGCACAGGTGACAGCGTACAAAATTTTCGGGCTTAATTTTAATTACGAATGCAGCCGCAACATGTATGTCTTTTTTTTACATATAGTGTAATGATATTTGTAGAGTGTTTTTGCGTATATTTTCAAGATGTTTTACACACAGAAGAGAAAAGGCCAACACTGGCGGAAAGAAATAGATATAGCAAGTAAACCCTACACCTCAAAAGACATTGAGCAATTGTCTCTGAACTTGACAGTTTTTTCACAATCTGGAGGTTCTCCCTTTAGCTATCACATAAATAGCAGTTCGAACCTAATGCTCTATTTTGAAGGCAGACCCCGCCAGGGTGGCGCACTGGTTAGCGCGCGACTATTGTTTCCAAGGATTTGGGATCGAATCCAGTCCTCGGCGGCCGCTTTTCGGTAGAAGCGAAAAGCGAGAAACCCGTTTCCTGTGAGATGTCAGTGTACGTAAAAGAACCCTAATTGGTCGAAATTTCCGGAGTCCTGTACTACGAAGTTTCTAATAGCCTAGGTCGCTTTGGGACGTTATACACTGCAAACCAAACGACAAAACTAACCTATTTTGTGAAGCATGAGCGGGAGTAGTCTAGCTGCAGTTATAGTTGCTCGAAATGGTGACTAGCAAAAGGTTTTTACAACTGTAGTTGGAGCCATTAGGGATGTAGAATATCAATTGTTGCCAAAGGGTACACGATCAGAAATGGTGTTTTAGAAACTTTGAAATCTCCTTTGTTTCCAGAGCTTTGCACAAGAATATAGTGCAACCCTTGAAGGCATGTTGAAAATTACCTTATCTATGTGTGGATGCCAGGGTGCGCTCTTTGTCGTCTTGGAGTCACCTCGCTGAAAAACACTGACCAAGCTTTAGGGCCACCCTTTAAAAATACTGTTGTGTGGTAAGAAAGTCTTATTTAGACACGTCCGTTTCATTAGCGATGTTTTTCTTAAGATTCTACCAACTATCTAGGGCTCTAGGCATCGAGGCATTGCAACACTGGATTTACTCGACGTAAAGAAAGACGCTGTAGAGGAATGGTGAAGGGTGCTGCTCTCTCTCTCTCTTTTTTTTTTTTGCTTAATGCCGTTCCGTGCATTTCTTATTATCATGGTGTCTCAATAGTGACGTTATGTGTTACACAAAAGTGAAATATATGCGGGATCACACAAGGGCCAATCACAATGCTGTCTCAAAATCATATGTATAAGCAACTTTAGCAAAATGTGGCAAAACAGAACTCGGCGAAGCGCCTACATAACGAGGAATCGCTCATGATGAAGCAGTGTTACTCAACAGTTCAATTTTCTCGTCATTTGTGTATTTTCTTGCTGAGATTTAAAAACAATAATCAATATTTATTAGGGAGCAACGAAAATTCTTTTCCAGTAAGTGTCACTGATGGACATGTCTTCCAGATCAAGCACCTCGTTTGGAAGTGCCAGGGCCCTTCAGTTGCAAATGAGCTTAAATGAGAAGCAAAAGCTGTCCCTTAAAGCAGTTTTTAAGTGCTGGTGTGCCAAAAACAAGGTTGCCCTTCTCGACGGCACTGGCAGACGTCTGTCAGTCGAAAAGCTAAAAACTACGAATTGCGGATGTTGTTAATGAAGATGCAAAACAAATTAACACCTCTAATATTAGTATTGCGGATGCATTGTGGGGAACACGCGATAGAGAATAGAGAGTGTAGAATAGATTAATATCAAGCTGTTAAAGAAATAACAGACGAAGGCGCACCTAAATAATACATAGGCGCCCGAAAGGTATGTAAGAATGTTTATGCCTTCCTTGCTTTTGCAACCATTTCGAAAAACCTAACGAAATATTGCATTGTGCATTTACGTCATTGAAGAATACTTCAAACACAATTACAGGACTGTACTTAGCTTCGCTTAAGAGCTTAATGGCGAAGGCCTTTCCTCTTCCCTCTCGTATAACTCTTTTCTCTACCTCTCCTCTTCTTCTTCTATCCTGCGCGTGTGTGTGTGTACACTTGATGTAATTTGATTGCTTTCTTTACTTTGGCTTCGTCGTCAGCAACATCGCCATCTAAGGACACTTCTCCTCGAAATGCGAAAGTGAACGCCTAATTGTATGAAATGGGAAGTTATTTCGACGTCAGAGCATATTTCGTCGTCTCCCTAACGCGCTTCGTGGAATCTCGCGGAATATCGCAGAATCTCGCAGTCACCAGATTTTCATCCTCAGCACAGAAAGGATTTCGCCTTTATAAAGAATAGCCACTCCTTAAGGCGGCGGTTTGACGCACAGGATTCGAATTATAATTGTCAAAATGAATTTTTCTGCTCGAGAATGCATCAATTCTTGCGCAGGTTCCTCTATGGACCGCTTATATAAATTTAACACATCCTCAAGTAACATCCTCAAGCGCAGAAGAAAAATTGTCACAAACTTCTAAGCAAGTTCATAAAATGAACGTCCGAGCTGGAAGCCCCAGTAGACGCTATTGTGCTGAGAATTCAGCACGTTATCTGTAATTACAATTACGAAGAGCACATAATAGATTGCTAGATTTAAAGGCAGCTTTGGTGGGCATAAACCTATTCAAAGCTGCTCTGACTATGCCTAAAAAGGCCTTCGCATGTCGATAATGCATGTTCGAATAGGATATTGGCCTTATCATATGAATTGTTTTGCTGTACGTAATAGAACCGGTAAAAGAATTTTTCCGCGGGGTTTCACTTGAAGTAAACAGGATTCAATCCCTTAAAGCAAGCGATTCCCGCGTACTCTGAAGGCATCGTTCACGTATTTGAAGTCGCTGCATTTATTAGCCCTTTATGTCAGTAGTTATGTGATGTTAGGAAGATAGTGAGAGACTAGAAAGCATGGCGTGATATGGTGCATAGGGTCATGAAGAGTCGGGCACGACTGAACGACTGAACTGAACTGATATCAGTGATTATATCAGTGCATCAGTGCTTGCTCTCAAGTCTCTGTTAATAAAGCCTCGAAGCGTCGACGCGTTGGGATAAATGTTTAAGGGGGTTGCCGCTTTCTCTTCTCTTGATTTCAGAACTAAACAACTCCTCCAACCTAGAACACCATTTCCTGAGATTACTTTCTTCCGCATCGTTGACTTGTAAATAGCATTGTGAGTTTTAGCGAAAGCGTTATCATATTTTATAAATTTGTTGGTGGCTGATGGAACATAAAATCGGAATTACTAAAAGCTGGACGAATGATTACGAGGCGAAACACAAAGCGCAAACGACGAATGCAAAGAGGTGAAACTAAACGCTTCGTGCTAGAAGGAGAAATTTAAAAGTGCACGAACGCCGGCAACCCTTTGCGATGAGCAAAAATGAACTCCTTGAAAAGGCTGCCCGTTTCGAAGAATTTAGTAATGTTCAACTACATGGGAAGAAATTGTCACCGGTAGCGAGACACTAGTTGCGCGCAGTTTTCACTAATGACGACAAACAACTATGCGTGGTAGACTCGTGAATGCACATAACAACCTTATATCTTAAAATTGATTCTAGAGAACTTTTTATATCGCCATTTCTGCAGCGTTGAAACGAATGGCAGACCCTGCAAATTCAGTCGAGACGGATATTTGTCGTCGGAGGGCGGTACTAGAGGTTTTGGCGCCTTGATGGTATAAACAAGGGCATAAAACTATTCCAACTGCAAAAAGCAGCAAGTATTAACGACAACGTTCAAAAATGTCGATATACCTCAATCATATCTTTTCTAACGGACGGCCGCAGGCCTGCAGTACTCACACGTATGTGAACGAGCAGTTGAAGTCAGGCCACAGCATGATGTGTCTTCTGGAGGGCTCTACTAAAGTATCGGACTCCAACACAAAAAAATAGCTTTACTTGTCAAAGCTAGCATTTCCTTAGAACTTAACTTTGAAGTGTCTTGCTACGACTATGGCTATATTCATTCAAGGTAAGAACATAGGTTCTTTTTTTTTTGCAGCTTCTTTTCTAGTTGAATCTCAACCATACCTTAAGACTTCAGACGTTTCAAATATGAAGCTGTTCATGCGGGTTGAGACACAGAATTGTCTTGTTTTTTCTTTCGGCTGCTGTGAAGACAAGCTGCATTCATAATCAAGCTTGAGCCGTTGCTTTTGTTTTAAACGTTCGCCTGTGCATGGAGACGGTTTGTTAAAGCTTCCCAGAGACTGTGGTAGCTGGCGCTTCGAGAAAGGGGAAAATAAAATGCAGCGCACCGCATCCATAGAGCGTGGATCAAAGTCGATCTGCAGCGCGTGTCTTTTGGATGTCTCACAGCTAAAACTTATCTCAGTCAAGAATCGCTTCTCTTATCTTTGTCGGTGCGTGCTTGAGGGGAAAGTGCGCAGTGAAATTTCGTATTTAAATGAACTTCCAGGACACCGATATGTATTCTTTCTATTCTTTAAACCAAACTCCATCAGCTGCTCGACATGTCAACGCTGCTGCCGTTATTTGGCATACCTAGTACATGTAAGTCATGGCTAGATTTCGACGTGCGTTTATTTCCTGAAAATTTGTACCGCTGGTTCCGTTTTGCATCGGGCGAAAGGCGCCTGCCAAATGCGCGCGCTTGATCTGACAGGTACGATCATTCAAAACCCCATGTGGGTTATGAAAAATGCCCAAGCTTAGCTGAATAATTACGCTCAGCAACTTGTGTCATAAATGTCTGCAATACGAGTAAACAGATTTGACTTCGATGCCCCATCGGAGAGTATAAGTTCCGTATATCGGAGGGACTCATCTGTCGCAGTATGTGGGTGGGTGGTCTCGGCAGTAAATACGGAAAGAGTTTGAATAGTCTACAATCTGAGTCGGCGACTGAGAGCAAAAAAAAGAAGCATTTAATTTACTCGGTTTTTTCTGCAGTCGCAAAGAATTTGACATTTTTCTTGCTCAATAAAATCGAGCGGTTGTGCGCAGATGAAAATATGAAAGTTTTTTTGAAGAATAAAGTTCCAGAGTTGATGTGCGCTTTACAACAGACGTGAGCCCTGCGAACTCTCGCTTGACTGCTTTTAGCGGCCATTTATAGAGGCATAAGAAATTTAAAGCATAACAATGACCCGTGCGTGTGCATGGCGCGCCTGTGGGATATGCTATTGCTCCTTGAATACATTTTAAATAGGGCAAAGAGAAGTTTCTTCCTGGCATGCGAAAAGCGTCTGAAATTTATTCTCAACAGAAATGTTGCAATTTTGAACTTGGAAATAGTCAGTCTAGGAGTGCAAAAAATGTAGCAGAAGAAGGAAGAAAAAGCATCGAGGATATTCCTAAACTACAAAGGATTATTATTTGCGGCGACTTCTGTAAGAGCCTTGTTGTTGAGCAAAATGTACGATTTATGCTTTAAAAATGAGTGGGTGATTAAACTGTAAAGCTAAAAGCCACGCTCCAAATGTTTTCATCAAATCTGAAATTTGTTTCCTTCATGTCAAGGTGATTCAAGAAAACGAATTTGGTGAAATGAAGCTACGAGGCTCGCACAGGCTCCTATGTGAGTAACATGAACATCATCATCATCAGCCGGACTATACCCACTCCAGGTTGAAGGCTAGCTCTCCCATATTCCTCCAATAACCCGGTCCTGTGCTAGCTTCATCCAATTGGCCTCTGCGAACTTAACCTCATCCGCCCACCTAACATTCTGCCGCCCCCTGCTGTACCTGCCTTCCCTTAGAATCCAGTTTGTTATCCTAGGCGACCATCTACTATCCTCTCTTCGCGCTACGTGTCCTGCCCATAGCCATTTTTTCTTCTTGATTTCCACAAGAATGCCAGTAACGTGAGATATTTCTTGACCCACTCTGCGCATTTTTTATCTCTTACCGTTACAAAGACAATTTTCGTTTCGTAGCCCTCTGCGTTGTCCTCAACTTACGTAGAACCCTTTTCGTTAGTGTCTACGTTTTAGCTCCTTAGGTGAGTACAGGTAAGACGCAACGGTTGTATGCATCCATATTTAAAATGCTGATCACGTACAGAAAACAACGTGTCTTTTACAGAGGTTCCGAAGAGATATAAAGAAATACAAAGTACTTGGCACGCGGCATTTATGTATGATATTAATTACGAAAGAATATATTTCCTTCAAAATACACTGCCGTCAGAAAAATGCTGGAAAGTATTAACTAAAAAAAAATTGTGACATGCAATTGTTTGTAGGAAACACCCGTTCAGAGGTTAATTGTAAGAAACGAAATAAAACTGTGGCTTGAGTATGTTTCAATGTCCATTCAAGTGGTATCAGAGTTACTAAGAATAATGCACAGCTGAAATTTCTCCCACTGTCACCCGCAGCATGTCCTTCGCTGTGCACCCCTGGTAATAAATTGAACAGGTGTTAAACTAATGCAAGAGGACACTTGCACCTGCCATAATGGCTGGTGAAAATTTATCTTTCTCCGAATCCTCCCCAACTATACGCATTGTCATAGAATTGACTAGCAGAAGCTACTAGCTGCAACCACTTTCCATGTCTGCGGATATCAAAAGCACTGATCCCGTTAGCGCGAAATCTTATATTAACGCTACCTACCGAGATTTCACGGAAGTCAGGAAAGGACGCCATGTTTCAGCTGGACTCAGTGTGGGAATGGGGAGGTATGATCCCGCCGTGAGCTATGTAGGGTTTAGCTATTGCCTTACTGGACATGAAAGACAATGCAAGGAATAGTATTTAGAAAAGTGGAGTATGTCATTGTCAAGCTCAGATATGAATTTGGAATGACCTTGGCTGAAATTTTGTTAGTTCAATTGACTTTAGGTCAGATTGGCTTGGCCCATGCTGGGAACTGTGCTACAGTACTCTGGACACTGCCTTGACCCAATAGGAAATGAACGTGGTCCACGCCGAAACTTTATATCATCCACCACTTTTATTTTACTTCGCTCAATGCGAAGTTAACCCTCGTTCAAAAGAGATTCCGTCCAACCACAAAAGTTCATGCCCTAAATTTTATTGCGCGATGTTTTTTTACCATATTACAATCGCTTTTACCAAAACGTCATATTTTTTTGTTTCGATGCAACAGCATTTTTCTGCCTGGGTTATCTTTTATGTCTCAAATGCAAAGTGACTGCTACTGTTTTATAATCTGCGCTTCCGGTGCATAATTGATTTCAGCTGTCTTTTAACCTAGACTGAAGTACATAATAAGGGCTGCACTGAGAGATTTAGTTTCCTCAACGCGAAAAATAAAAAGAAAGACCCTTGGAAGTTATTAAAGCTCCTCCTTAAGAGTGGAACGCGGCAGCGTTAATGGAATATGTGTGTTCACCTTTCTTCTTTATCGTTCGCTAACGCTTGCTTAACATGCTATTCACTCAGGCAGCGACCGACACCGACCTTCCTTTCTTTTTCTACTCTCAACGGCATTTGCTTTTGATGGCGATGATGCTTTGTTCAGTATAATTACTACTACCTAATAAACACCTAGAAGAATCAGTTTCTTTTGTTGTGAGAAGGAAACAGGCCTTAAAGCAGAAACAGAAGAATGTGGCAATTCAGTGAGATCAAAGGTAGCAGCAGCATTTACAAAATGTCTCAATATGAAGTGCACTATACAATTTATTAGGCAAAATTCAACCCGCTTGCAAGTGACTAGGAAAAGTAACGTGCTTTGTATCATATTGCACCTAAAGAGTGTACACGCTTATCACCCGTATTCATCCGCAAGACAAGCGGCTAAGCAGAGGACCACACCGCATTCCTTTAGGTCCCCTTCTGTACATGATTGAAATAAAATCTTCGTGGCCAGTGAGTTGCGTGTTGCTCTCCCAAACAAAAACACTTAGTTTAAACCCCAATTCTCGTTGTGCTTCTATATTGTTTCTACAATATTTTTTTACCTTGTTACAGAAAGTTGTTTTCATTAAAAACACTGGCGTCATTTAGAGGTTTCATTAAATTATCCGAACTGTTCATTTAGGTTTCCTCGGTATATCCGACTAAGAACGAAGCATACACTTGCAACTCTCTGTTTTCTATGGCACGGCGTCCATACTCTCGCACGTAGGAAACCTTTTTAGGAATCTGCCGTAATTAGAAGCGTTAATTAAACAGCGTTATGACATTAGCAAATGGATGTGCTCGAGGGCTTGTAGCAGTTATTTTCCTGGCGCCATCGAAAGCCACCGTGTTTTAGCATTCAGAGTACGTTAAAAATCTGTCTGAAGCTGCGTCAATTTTCAAATGTGTTTTAGTTCCGAAAACATTCGCTCGCAGCGAAACGTACAGCCAACAACTGAATTATTGTTTCCAGTGAGTACTAAAGTGCCTTTTACGCCTTCACATGTAATGCGTTTAAGCGCCTTCGACAGTCAAAACTGCTTAGGTGTTAGCATGCTACTTCCACCCAATAGTTATCGGTTCTTATGTAATACGGACGACTGGCGGCAGTCGGGACAAAGCTGAAAGAGTCACAGCAAAACGAAGGAAATCATTCAAATAGCTTGGTAAGTGATGCAGAAATGATGAGTGATGCAAACCACAGAAAATGCGTATTCACAAAAATGTGTCTAATAGATATGACTTAGAAATCTCGAGAATATTACGCTCATCAGAATGATCAGCACAAAGAGGTATACATCGCCAATAAAGCCTCAATAAAAAACTTGATCTTATTCTAGATCACAGAACAAGAAAAAATTGAAACAATATGACTAAACCGCATATGCCTGCAGTCTAAGGGCGTTAAGAGTGAAAAAATGGAGGGTGCCGACTAAATATGGTTACATGGCGACAAGCAAGAATACGGCACAACATGGTGACAGGATCGACGATGATTTTAATGGCTGGCCCAGCGCGAGGGCTCCTGTCGCACCACTGCCGATCTTCTTCTTCGTTGTAAGTCAGCGCTGTGTGTGTATCGTCCTCTCCTTTTTGTCCGTGTGAAGCTTGCGCTGTTCCCCCTTGCTTCTTCTTCGCAACAATATTCACGGGCTTGGACATCTAGCACAGGAAAAAGGCTCGAATGGCACGCTAAGACAGAACAGCCGCATCTCTGTGGCCTTGTAAAAGTTAAGCATCAGACAAGGAGACTTTTTTTCCCGAGTAAATGCAATGCATTGAATCACATGAATGAAAGAAAGAATGATTCGTTGAAATCAAGCGATCATAGATTACTCAATAATAGCGCATTGTTTACATTATCACAATGCAGACGCAGCATGTGTAGGGATCCATAAAAAAAAGGCAGGTACCAAAGGGTAGCCTTTGATGCTCCATCATTTCTTTCAGAAGCAGAGTTCAGCATCCTTGCACAGCGCATACTTACGAAAAGGTAACGCGCAGTCTGGTACATTATTTAGGTTTATGACTAGAGAGAAGTACGCTCGAATATTGGCATTAGGTATACTTTTGCGAAGAGAGGATAACCGATGGTCGCAAGAATAACTAATTTGATTCCAAGGGATGTAAAGCATACCCGAGGGCGGCAGAGAGTTAGGGGTGGGGGGAGATGAGGTTAAGAAGTTCGGATGGGTCAAGTGGATGCAGATAAAACAAGACCGGGTTAAGTAGAGGAAAATAGAGAGGCCTTCGCACTGCAGTAGGCATAGTCCAGATGATGATGTTTGTACTTTGTATTCCAAAGTGTTCTTCTCTTTCAAATTCCGTCTGGGATTGTCATGTTGTGTTCTGCCCAGCAGAATTTCCACAACATAAGAAATAAAGCCTGATTTTCAAAAATATATTCAAATGGGGTCAGTACTCAAGGGAAGCCTGTCGTGCAATCATTCGGTGAAAATGTGCTTCTCCGCCAGACTGATAATTTGTATAAGGCAAACGAAATGTTCTCGGTCCTTCTTTAAGCGCGCATTGCTGGGAAAACAGGTTATTAGTATCGGGCAACACCTCTTGTATTACAAGGATCATTTAAAACTAAAATAACACAGACGTGAGGTACAAACTGATATGTGGATCGTTTTGGCGGCCCACGTTGAAGGTATGAGCTTGTTATTTCCACTGGCTATCACAATAAACAGCCAAAAATGCCAATGTCTTCTGATTCGATGAGCCGATTTGTTCATATATACTCCAATAACGCTCATTTTTTGTTGCTTTTTTTTCGCAGCAGTACACCTGGACACCAAAATTCAAGGCTCAGATGCATCATCTGCACGTGTGTTGTAGTTGCTAAAATGGACTATAGAAGTATGGTTAGGGAACAAATATCCACCGCAGGATAGATTTTCAGGGAAGCCTCGAGAAAGAACACCAACTGTTTCACGATCATAATGCAAGCACGACTTCTGCAGACGAACCAGATATCTTGGCTTGTAAGCAGCAAAGAGGTCGCACGCGTAAGGCTCGTCGGAAGTGCCGCACTTGAAGGTTTGGAATTGTTCAGAACGGTGAAACGTGGCAGTGGGAAGCCTAACAGTAGGTATTGAACCAATCAGCTGTGTTAGTAAGGACTCCCTTGAAACGAGACTGCCGGGTCGGGTGTAGAGGACTTCTAAGAAATCAGTTTACCGGTAATTCGAGCTTCCATTCGTGAGAAAAATGAAAATTATAATATAGCCATCGGTATGAACCGGTCAAGTCTCACAACTTTAATTTCAGTATGATGCCGCGTAATCTATGCTCTTCAACACCTTTTTCCTGAACAATGCGCAGAAAAGATAAAACATGTGGTTACTATAGCTGTTTTTCGCGTACGCATTGGGGCTGAGACCCAACAGAATGCATTTAAGAGTTCTCTTGTTTAAGCGAAAATTTTCTCATTAAAGCAAATACAATAAATATCTCCTGCACATAAGCAACTATACATTGCAAAGCGCAGCATTTCTAACACCCGGAGTATCTACTGTCCAGAAACCTATTCCCAGTCACGTCAACTTCGGAATGCTATTTTGTTTCGCTGTGCGCAAAATTACACATTCATGCCTAACTTTTCAACGCTATTCAATGCGTCTCAAGAAGCATCTTGACTTAAAGATTAGAAGTAGCTTAGCTCGGCCATGCGAGGATACACGTAGCGAAAGCGAAGGCTTGTCGAATCGCATTGACCGTTCTATATGGAGCAACTTTCTCGTCCAATGCACTGGTGGCCTGACATGCCGCCTTTCGGGCCGCGTCACTCTTACGCCTATTCTTTAGGCGAACGGCAAGTTTTTCTTCGGTTTCTTAAGCCTTCCGGAGTGTCTTGGTCGAATTCCATCGTTCATGACGGGCAACACCTTGCACATCATTTACTAACTCTAGAACTGTGAAGTATTGGACGCAAAACAGCCGCAAATGTTTAGGTGACAATAAAAAAATTTGACCTTCACTCTTTACTAGAGATGACGCATAAGACACGCAAAGAGCCTACAAAGGCTCGAAACTTTTTAATATCCTGCAAAGAAAAGCTGGGTGCAGTGTTTGCGGTGTACGTGCCGGCGCAGCTAACCGGCCATACAGTTAGAAAAGCTAAACAAAAATTTAAATCAGGCACAATAACAGAGACCCTGAAGTTTAAAGACGCGGCTCCTGCGTGGCTTCAATCTAAGTGGCATCTTTTCAGCCGTATTCGCGCATCAGGTCTCCATCCGTAGTAAAAATGAACGCTGGCAATTTCGCTCCGAAGGAACGAAAAAGAGAAAAGACGCGCTATTTTATTTTCCACTGAATGATGTCAACACCATGTTATTATTTTGATTTCATATTGGTTTTACTTTGTTTAGTATGCAACCGCCTCAGTGAATAGCTGGTAAATTGAATTATGTGCGGCTGCAAAATTTTTAAGAGGCGCTCGTTTCCAAAGCGCCTCTTTTTAAACCGGGAAGTTGAAAAATATAAATATGCTTCGTCTCTAGCACAAGTCTGGTAGCGGGTGTGGCACAAAGGGAAGTATTCAAAAAATAGACATAACTCTTATGATTTCTTTCTTTCCTGCGCACGCTATCGTGGTCATGATGCCGCAACAGGTGGCGTGAAATATCGCAGAATTGTTTCCAGAGCACCCCCCACCAAAGGGGTGTGACTTTACCCCTGTAGAGGGGTTAGTGTAGTAACACAGTGGAAGCCAAGCCGTTTTGGGTCTAACGTTGCTCCACTGTCGGACGTGTGTAACCGTGAATATTGGAGAGTTCAGTGTGCCAGGGGATAATGTTATGCTATTTGATGAAGTGAAAATATGTGCTTTTCAGGACTTCATGTGCACTTTGTCGGATAGGCTTCCTCAGGACAAACTAAGGGCACACGTCTGCTTTTCCTTTTAAGTGCATGCTTGGCCCCATATGGGATAACGTTGTCCTTCGTGCAATAGTATACACTCATACCACCACGGTTTATAGTTATGCCATCTTTAATGAGCTTCATATGACGCTTCAAAGTGCCACTTTCCACCATCTGAGAGAGGGTGACGTTACTCTGTGAGAGGACATGAGTGATACGTTTAGGTATAGTTCACGGCACTTTGTAGGTGCAGTGAAATTTCTGAAAAGCTAAATGCTTCAGTGTGTCCCACAGAAGAACGGCTGATTGGGCGAGTTGGTGAACCATGATGGACAGTAATATACGTGCGCAAAAAGACGAGACAAAGAGGAGAAGGGGACAACGACGGCGCAGAACTGACAACTGATTTAATCGAAGAACGGACGAGCATATATATGTACACACACTTGTTGTACCCACATGCGCATAGTCAAAATTTATAAAATAATATATCAGCACATGTAAAACTCCCCCCATCACACGCAAGTGGTGAAAACTGCCGACGCACTATTGACTTCTCGTTCTGAAAACGCTCTGAAAAGAACAGCCTGTTTCCAGAAGAGTTTGGATATGGAGGGGAGGACAGGGTGTACATTAATGAACACATGTGGCCGGAAAACAAGATTCAATTTGGGAAAACAAATAAAAAGTAAAAGGCATACAAGTGGAAGTTCCTATGGGTTGTGAACGGTTGAATTCTTGCGCGGAAAGCAGAAAGTTCGACTGTCATTCATATTTGTAAGAAAAGCTATCTCACTTTGATCTGCTAAGTCTTTTTTTTTCTTAACTCCAAAGTATGGTTTCGTACTATCAACTCAGCTTGTGATTTTGCCGTGCGCAACCCAACCGGCTTCCTTATGTATTGCAATGTCCACAGTATTCATGAAAAAAATATTGACTGCCTTGGTCCTTGGTGGCGCAACATTCATTCATGTTTGATTTCATCGCTCTGACTGACATGGTTATACACCGGGGAATTTCACAGCATTCTAGGATACTCTTTTTTTATGTACTGAGGGCAGGTAATACAAGAGGTGGCGGTGTTCTTTATTTGTCAAGACATATACATTGTCTCTTAGTACCCGAACTTTCTTATGCCTTTAATAATGGATTTGATATACTCGTTATAAAGCTTTCAGATATGCTCTTAGCAGTAATATATCGCGCCATCAACAGGAACATGCATATGTTCCTCCCACATTTTGAGCGCTTGCTTAAATCCCTATCTTGCTCTCGCTTGGAAGCAATCATTGCAGGAGACTATACCATTGACGCAATAAAATAGAGTACGACAGAAGACTTTAATTTACTGGAAGCCTACGGGTACCATAATGTAGAAGTACCGACAAGAGCAACCCTTACCTCGTCATCATTAATTGACCATATACTTTGTAACTTCAGCCCGGATTTGAGCTGGTACAGTACATATAACTATCCCGTAACGAATGATTTTCCGATTGGCTTTCTTTTTCCCTCTAATGAGTATTAGAAATACCCCAAGACGTGATTACAATCTTGTAAACTTTAATACTCTAAAGGAGTCTGCAAGAGTTTTATTTAGAGTCGTCACACCTAGAAGACACAAATGCTTAATATGACGAGCTTCGTAGGAATATAAGATATGCGATCTCTCAGTCAACACAAACATATTCCAAGAAGTACTATAGCACTCCCATATCTCCGTGGATGACCAAAACGATCCTATCGCTTATAAAAAAGAAGGATTTCCGGAATATTAAGCTTAAACAGAAAGAATACTATAGAATGACATATCACGTTGGCGAAATAAAGTAACTGCTGCAATAAGAAAGCGTAAAAAAGAATACTACTCTTAATTAATAGCCTGATGTTCTAACGGTTCATAGCTAACATGGCGAATCATTAACTCGGTTAATAAACCTACAGCTGTTGGTCTTGTAATGCCTGGCTTTGATGTTTTAGAAATAACGCTGAAATCATTGTTTGCTTCGTTTAATAGGTTCACGGGTTGAAGAGATATGCTCTTTGGTTGAGAGCCCCGTTGCAGTTTCTTACAGTTCGGCATCGTTCAGATATACTGATATAACCGCTGATGAAATCGTCGCAGTTGTTAAGGCCATGCAAGCGAAACATTCTGCTGGAATAGACGACATCTCTGCTTTTTTACTAAAGGAATGCAATAATATATTAGCCGTTCCACTAGAAAAAATATTTAATCGCGCATTTTATGAGGCTACTTTCTCAAGCTCTTTAAAAGTAGCTTAAGTGATTCCTATATTTAAAAGTGTGGATCATAATGATTTTGAAAATTGTCGCCTCATTTCTATCCTCAGCAGTATTAATACTCTATTTGAAAAACTATTAGCGGCGCGAGTAACAGCTTTTGTGGAACGCGAAGCTATTCTCTACCTGTGAGCATGGCTTTAGGAGCCATTGATAAACTGGCACAGTGGTCCTCTCAATTTCAAACCTCATAAATCAGCTATTGAACGATAACAAATTTGTCTTGGGCGTGTTCTTAGACATTAAAAAGGCTTTTGATTCGGTGGATTACGACATCGTGCTTCGCAAATTAGAGTGCTATAGCTTTTGCGGTATAGCACTCGAATTGTTTCGCAGTTATTTAGGAAATAGAAAGCAGTGTGTTGAATTGCTCCATCTAGAATCAGTGTACAAGATTGTTGGTGCCGGTGTGCCGCAGGGGTCAGTCCTTGGGCGTAATCTTTTCTCCATATACATAAATGACCTCCCCAATGCATTAAATAAATATACAGCATTCATGTATGCTGACGACACTGCCTTGATTTTCGCTAGTGAATGATATGAGGATGTGATCAGAAGTGCGAATCTTGAAGTTTACTCTAGCTCTCTTTGGTTGGCTAGCAATAAGTTGGCGCCTAACTCTGCTAAACAAAAGTACGTTCTATTCAGGTCCCCACGCAAGCCACCACCAACTCAGAACCTGGATAATAATATTCAAGGCTCTGTCATTAAACAGGTTGATCATATCACTTACTTAGTAATTATGCTGGATGAGCAATTACACTGGCAACCTCACGCCGAATCCCACAGCAAAAAGTTATCCCATGTCGGCTTCACACTATTAAAATGTCATCAGTACTTATATACTGTCACTCTAAGAACAATATACTTTTCTTTATTTCACACTCACCTGTCATATTGCGTTGAATCTTGGGGCCATACCTACCCGACATGTTTATAACCACTTTTCAAAATTCAAAAAAGAGCAATTCGGTTCATATCATCTTCTAGTTACCATGCCCATAACACGCCTCTCTTGAAATCTTTAAAGATACTTCCCCTTCATCTAATAATTCAGCATAAAACTGCGATATTGGTGCACCGTTCGATCACCAGCAACTATCCTTTACCGTCATCTCACCATGTCGCCTCACAACAGATCACGAAGCACAGCGAAAAACAAATTCTCATCCCAATAGGCAAAAATATGTATGGCAGGAGAACTCTTCTGTCTTTAGTGACTACTATATAGAATGAAAAATCCCTATTGAAATAAAGCAAAATACCAACTTATCTGCACTGCTAAAGTTGTACTATTAGAATAGGTTATGACACTTATACTCTTTGAAATTTTGCCAAATGTCTATGCTGTGTACTAAATATTTTTTTTAACATTATGTGCATGGATCCCAACTAGCCTGCGAGCTAGGGATCCAGATTCTTATTGCAATGTTACTTGTGTTGGTTTTGTTGTGTTTGAAATAGAAATTGATTGATTGATTGAATGCTACCTTCGCTGAGACATGTGGGCCCCGGTTTGCAGTGCAGCCTCACCCCTTGCAAAACATAAGGTTTTCGTTACCCGGTTTTGAGCTGTTTGTGCAAAATCTATACTGCATATGTGGGCAATAATGGGGCCTCTGAGAGACGGCTTTCACAGTACCTCTCACATCGCAACTGAAAAAATCCCTGCTACAAGGTACCTCTGAGGAGACTAGCCTATTCAGAATCTTAGATGTTTTCTCCGGGTGCTGCTTTGCTGCTGCGCTGTTTTTTCAGCCCGCTGTATTGTTTTGGTCCTCTTCTTTTTCAGTATGGTGCTCTGAAGCGTGGTGACTTTTCCCTGTGCTGTTATTTTGGGCCGCCAATTTTAAAGCACGCAGTTTTGCTCAGATGCTGTTTTCTTTTGTCACCGACGAAGATATTGCATGAGTTCAAATTGACTGCAACACTCACTTCTGTAGTTATCCGTCTGTGTGGATGAGTAGCATTCTCGCCAGCTCGCTCGGCAGTTATCTTAGCCGTTTCAACTCTAAGCCTCCGTAAAAAAATAATTTACATGAAAATTCACTCTTGTAACTAAAATTGCAAGACAGCTAGGAAAGAATTTGATGCACACATAATGCAAAGCTGAAGAACCCTTATTGACTCTGTTATTGTCACTGTGTCCTCCGGTAGTGTTTCCGACACGCCGTGGTGTGTTTGTAGCCTGCGACATTATTTATAAACCCGCTAGTTTGGTGAAGGAAACAATTGAATAAGAAATGTGTCAATCGTAGAATTATCTTGCTTCATCATAGTCACCATCGGCACGATAACACCGACTGCAAGGCGCAGGCCTCTTCCATGTGTTAGATGCATCACTGTGTTAGATGCATCCACTCGAGCCCTGTAAACTTCTTAGCCTCATTTGCACATCTGACTTTCTTACGCCCCCTGCTACGTTTTGCTTTCCTTGGTATCCAATTTGTTACCTTTGTGACCGTCGGTTATCCATTCTTCACGCTACACTTCCTGATCATACCCATGTCTTCTTGATTTCCATTGGATGTCATGACCACGAGTTATTTCTCTGACCCCCTCAGCCCGCTTCCTGTTTTGTAATCTAGGATCTAACATTTCCTTTTCCATAGCTCTGTGTGTTGTCGTCAACATAAGGAGAACCATTTTTGTGGTCTCCCTTTTCAGCCCCATATCTGAAATTCCTTACAAGTAACACCCAGCTATTATATATTTTGCTCTTGAGCGATACCTACAAGATGTTAGTCATAATCTGCTACTACCTGCTAAATACCTCCATACCGATCTTATTATCCAGTTATTTCCCTTTCATGGTCCTGATCTCCGGTTATTGCCCTCCCTAAACAGACATAATTTCCTATTACTTCGAATGCTTCGCTACCTATTGTGAACTACTATTCCTTTTCGAGGCTGTTGAAAATTAGCTTAGTCTTCTGCTTATAATTTTGGCCTAACGTTCTGCTTTTCCTGCCTAGGTCATTAATCAATCTTTGCAGTTCATTCCCACAGTTACTTAGCAAGGCAATGTCATCAGCAGATAGTAGATTCCTGAAGTATTCTCCGTTAACCTTTATTCGTATCTGCTCCCAATATAAATCTCTGAATACTTCCTCTGGCATGCTTTGAATTGTAACTTTAACTTTATGCTTTAACTTTAGCCTTTGATTTTAGTACTCTCATTTTATGGTTGTCATTTCTTCCATTTAAACAGTAAAATCATCACATTTTAGTGAAGAACACTTGGAATGAGCGAATGTATTGGAAATTTGGAAGAATATACATAACGACTACCTATTTAATTAGCCGAGCTAGCGTGGCTGTGAACTATCAGCACAAACCCCGTGGTTCTCCAGATGTTTAGCATAACCACATAGAGCATTGTACTTAGAAAAGCAAGAGAATAAGATCTACTGCTAAACTAAGCTTCTTGCAAAACAAAGATAGGACACAGTTCTTAGATATTTATTTGAAAAAAAAATGCGTGTTTAACTATGGCTTGAACATCGGGATAGAGCAAAAGCTTTGACAGTTTCAGCGATAGCCTCATTAAGACCCGCTTCTTAATCCATGGTTTGCTCATAATTTTTATTAATAATTGGTTCATAAGAAGGGAAAAACGCAAGTCTATCACACTTTCTGTGGACACCTGAACCGGGCCTTAAAGGAAGAGAGGAAGGTGGTAGTGAAAATGTAAAGAGAGAAAGAGTTGCCGTAGGGATATTTAACGTGCATTGACATCGCACAGCACACGGACGCCTCTTCGTTTCGCCTCCATCTAAACAGAGCCGCCATTTCTTCGAAAGAAACAAATGGTAGTGAAGAAGGACTCCAGTTTACAATTTAGAGAAAAATATCTAAAGGCCTGAAGCTGCTCAGAATTATATTATAGGAAATGTTTCCGTGGTTTGTATTTTTCGCACCTGCTTTCACCTGATCGTAAATGCCCAAGGAAGGAATGAAGGAACGAAGGAACGAAGGAAGGAAGGAAGAAAGGAAGGAATACTTTATTTTGCCGTATGTTAATTTTCGGTGGTTTTGGGGGCGTCTTTAGAGGTGTCTCCTTGTTGCATCCCCCGGCGTTTTTTCCGCCGACCTTGTAAACTTCTAACCAATGGTCGGTTGCCCGCATGCCAGGGCACCGCTGGCCATCTGCCGCCCGTTAAGCTAGCTGTACCAGACCTTGCTGATATTTGCAGCGGTCGCTGGACAGCAGAGTCTCGCATAGGTCCGCATTCGGGTTTCGTATTTTGAGGAACACGTCTATGTTTTGACAGTGCCATGTGATGTGATATAATGTGGGTTTTTTGTCGCACCACGACATCTGTCCGCGTATATGGCAGGGTGCACGTCGTATATAATATTAGGTTTGAGTATCACCTTGTCTGTAATTGTCTCCAAATGACAGCTTCCCCTCTGTGGACAGAACTATGCGGTGGGAGATATCGCATTTTTCTCGCTCTATAGTTATCCAGTTTGGCCGAGTATACCCTGGGTGCTGGCGAAAGTTTCGTGCTCTCGTGAGATGCTCGGAAATTAGTGAATGCTCGAGCTATCCTGACGAATACACTATAGCGCAGCAAAAGACGAGGACACAAGAGCGAGAGACGAACACCACGAGCGCCCGTGGTGTTCGTCTCTCGCACTTGTGTCCTCGTCTTTTGCTGCGCTATAGTGTATTGGAATCATGTACCAACAAGCCCAAAAAACCACGCTACTATCCTGACGACCTCTTGGTTCCCTGCAACCCCCATGTGCTACCCACATAAGTTTATGTGTGGTCTTGTTGTTTTCTTCTTCGTGGTTTTCAGTGTTGTCGCTCGCTTCGAGGAGTATACGGAGCGCATGACGACCTGTCCTGCTATTAATGTAACTTCGACAGCCTGTTTGAGAGTCCGTGAGTATCGTTAGCGACCACCCGGTTCTATAGCCCTCCGCCACCGATGTAGCAACAGCTATTTCCTCGCTATTCTTTCCTGCCAAGTGCGGATCAATGGTAGATGCCCAGCTTACCTTTGCTGCTTTCTAGGAACTTTCTTTTCCTCCTTTTCTTGTTTTTTCCCCATCTATGAGCCTTCCGGCGACAGAGCAGGAAGACGAAGGAAGGTAAATGCCCAAGAAATAAAAAGCAGTTCGCCATCTAAGCTTAATTTGATTCAGTTCCTTCACTCTTAAAAGCGCGCACTTGTCAGTCCGCAAATTTTTCTTTGCTATTTTACTTTTCCGAAATTTCTAGGAAACACTTTATCCATGGTTACAGACAAAGGAAGGGAAAATATATATTCAACAGTTGACGAGAAGTTTCACGGAGCACTAGAAGATAAGCAATACCTTTTTAATGAATGCTCAGATGCTCACCTGCTGGTTTCTTGTCTGACAATGTAATGTACGACCGCGTCTTTTTTTTTTCTTGTATTCGTAGATGCAGAATTGAGGACAGCTCTTATTATTGCTCGTACACTCTAAACCCAAGGTCCGGAACACAAGGCCCATAGAGCTCATGCAGTGTGCAAAATATTTCTGTGCTCTCCAGTGACCTTGCTAAACATTATAACTATCGTGCACTCTAGAGCTAAGGACAGAAACATAAGACCCTTGACCGCATGCAGCCTGCTGAACATTCTGTGCTGTCCACTGCCCCTACTAAAAATTTAAACTTCATTCGTACAGGTACGTTGATATGGCACCTGGGTTTCCTTTCCATCCACGCTGAACCTATAGAATCGAAATTATACATTTATAGTCACTGACGTCTCACTTTGTTGCAAGTCACTGGCTAGGCATGGCTTTGAACTCCTGGCCCAGTAATCGCAATCCTCCTCATATGCATAGATCCCTGTCCGGAACGTCTAGTCTGCAGCATTCTAACCAAGGCCGAAAAAAAACCTTCTTTTCCAATTGTTCCTTGCAGATCCCACGCACCCGCGCAGCTGACACAAAAGTTCGAGCCACATTGAGCGAATTCTTTTTTAGTTCTCATGTGAAAAGCTTCTCTCCGGTGAATACGGCTGGGTACAGAATTACAGTTAAAGGAGAAAAAATATATTCGGTGGCTGTGATTTATTCTTCATACTCAGTCGTATACCAGCTACACTGTAAAAAAGTATTGCAACACTTCTAATTCGCATCAATGCGCTAATCATAGCTAAGAGCTGACTGACGCAAGCAATCAGCCATACCCCTCTTAACCTTCCTTCTTAGAGCGGTCTCTTTAGTTAGCGATGCGGCCAAGATCACTCGGCAAGCGAACTGCCAGTGGCGGCTGCGCCGCAAAGACTATATTCACTGGTTTGTGGAGACACCTTCGCATGAAAACAAGATACACAAAGGCAGACCGAAATCCATTTAGGAGGCTGCTCTCTGAAATGATACTATTCCATGAAGATTCGGCAATGAGTACCTAGGGGTTGCATCAGTGAATTGGAAGGTATGTCTATATCGCTTTTGTTCTATTCATGACCCGTGCCACTCGCATAGGTTGAGGTTGCCGTCAGAGCTTTGATATGGTCTCTCATAAATATGGCCGCCCTCTGAGGATTTCCTTGTATATTTTTATTTTTTTGTAAGGTGATTGTAGGGTGATTGCTAACTCTTTCATATGTGTCTGACCCTACACCCAGATCAGCCTTGGTTATGTGGCAGCCCTGATGGCATGTTCTGCCTGTCTGGAGAGACTTATCTACTTGAGATCGAATGTCCCCGCAAATGTAAAGAAAATGATATATTTACCGCCTCAGGAGAGAGCATCCTAGACTATATCCAGGGCACTGGCACTGACCGAAGGCTGAAGGTGACTCACCATTAATACACTCAAGTACAGATATTGCTGAATCTGGTAAATGTAAAAAAATGCCTTTTTATTTACTCTAGCAAAGAAAACATAATAATGAAGTTGAACAGGAATGGCACTTTTTTTTTCCAGATTCAATACTAACCCTTGAAGATTTTTATTTTACTTGTCTTTTGCTTGCTGCAGCAAAATAAATTACATGTTCTCTGTATTGTTTTATGTACATCCTACCTCGGTTCTAAGCAGAATATGAGAGTACATTCCACATTTACAACCTTTATTGCACAGCGTATGAAAATGCTAATATCCAAAAGTACATATATAGTGTGGTTAAAAAATTGAAAATGACATGAAAAATTAGCCAACAAGTGTGATCATTGTTTACCAGTCCTGCTGCTGAATGTGTACATAACACTGAAGCAGATGCTCTAAAAATATAAGCTTATTGGAATACCGTTTGTCATGCACTATTTCTGAAGACCTAAAACAATGCGCTTTACCGAACAGCAAAAAGATAACTTGTATCACCTTCCTGTTTTTTATCTGGAGAGGAACGCTGAGATAAAGCACGGGTATTCATATTCAGTAAAAAGAGATCATACAAGTACGCCACATTACGCCATTGCAAAGCACAAAATTCTAATGCACAGATAAAAACTGACAGGAAAGTAAAAATGCCAGGAAGTTCATTACAAAATGTGAGTTAAGTGCAGCTTGCTTAGCAGTGCATTTGGTTACAAAGTCAGAGGCAAGATGGCACACTTCAAAACCTTATTGCAGAGCAGCATTCAAAACAAAAAACGTATATTTTTTAAAAACAACAGTAGCATACAATATAAAGCTAGAAATATGCATTCGCTATCACAAGATATAGCGCAGGTGTTGTCTTCTTCCTTGTCCTTCGTCTCCGCGCTGTTATTCCTTAAAGATGTACTGACAGGTAAAGGCGAGTGACAATGCATTATCCACAATTGATCTTGCATGACACTTTTGGCTTTTATGCACCAAACTATGGCAAATAGTTAAACCTAGCCTCTAACCTTATGCGCACACAAAGACAGGCCATTTTCCACAGTACAGCATCACATATACGCTTCCGATTTCAAATTCCTATTTCAAATTCCTGTGGGTGGTAGAATCCACCGTTAAGGGAAAGTTACAGGCCGAAACATCATAAGAATCCTAAGCTGCATTGCAACAGCAAACAAAGTCTACAAAAGTTGTCCAGTGCCTTTGTGCTGTGGGATATCAGCACACGTTAAAACCATAATGAAATCTTAATTATAATCCAGAGCCGATCACTGGAGTTTCTGTTAGACATATACAACTTTGAAAGATTAAATTGCAAATACTTTAATGCTCAGATGCATGCTCAGACAAATCACAATCCAGAATGAGTGTCTGTGCAGAGCGACAGCAGAGATGGAAATCTTGGCAATACAGCAAAAACTGATCAAGGGCTAGAAGCCTCAGCCTACTGGCTAATATTCTGATAAAATTATATGTTGAATCCGAGGCAGTCCAGCTTTTGAAATACAGGCTGGTGGACTTGAGGCTTTAGTAACCTATCTTTGTTTGGTTCATGCTGTCAAGGTGAGGTCAGTGAAACGGATGGTTCGAAATAGCTGTGGCATGCTCTTTGAGTTTAATGATTGGGAGCTGGAGGTTAGCTAACACACAGCAGACATGGAAGGCGTCAGTCGTACATGGAATGAGTTCAATAGGCACTTTGCTGTTCAAGACATTATATATTTGAATCCTTGGAATCATCCTTTCGACATGTATTCTTACTTGAGCAACACTGTAAGTGTCGCTAACCTCTTCTGGCATGAATTAGAGCCGTGGAGAAATGGGAGTCCAACAAGCACAACGTTCTGATTCCTAAGCAGTGTTCTGATGCCTGGGAATTCATTTCTATGCAATAACTGTACACATAGATTGAACAAGGTCTATAAGACCAGAATCAACTGTTATGTGTGCATCCGATAGCCTACTACCAAAATCTTTCGAGAAAAAAACACATCATCCCTCCTGGTGTTATGCGAACCAAAAACCTAATTGTGTACGCCCCTTTGTAATTCGAATATAGGACTCGTTCCTGCCGTACTGTTGGTGGCTGTCCAGTACGTATCTCTGTGAAATCAATAATCGTCGTGCATACAGGATAATTCACCTTGAAACTGTCAGGCATTGTGGCCTCTATCACTATTCAGAATGGGAAGGGGGCGCAAAATTCATTTCTTGGTTGCCACAGAGAGTGTGTTTAAAACATTTTTGAAATGTCGTGATGCAGACGTTTCGTTTGTAGAGAACAAAATATCCAGTTATGAGTAGCTGATACCAAGATTCAACTTCATGAGAAACAAATGAAGGCTATTTTGAGTAGTGACATCACATATTCTTTCTGACGAAACTGGCAAGAAGTAATGGAAAGACTATGATGCTGACACTCCAAAGGTCTGACAATGCATTTGCTGAGCTATCTATGTTGTCTTAGCCAGAAAAATACCTAGATTTGTGGTCAGGTCCACTGTGCTTGCTACTAACATCTGGCTGGTGCTGTACGCTGCTGTCACATGTCTCAAAATGCGTTACTTGAGTTGATGCACCTAATCCGTTGATGCGTCCCATTAGCACTGCAAAATTCTTGCTTGACTTGTGTCTTCAGTTTCGATTTGCTGTGTAGAATTGCATTATTAAGTAGTAAATATAGGCTAGGTAATAATGCGAATTTCATTTTCTCTAGCCATAATGTACAAGATTATCAACAATAAACAAACATCTCTGAACGGGCCATCCAGAAAGTTGCTGTAAGATTTTGTGGGCTAAGTGTTACAGTGAAAAGCAAGGAAAAAGAAATGAGCCATAATATTATGATGCTGCTAACTTGTTGTGTATGCTTCACAGGGAGGCGTAGAAGAGCATGATATAATACTAAAGCTTACTTAATTTCTTTATTTTTTATTTAAGAAAATAAATGACTTTATTTTTTTATAAGGGTGGAAACGTTGGCAAGTTGGTGGGGACTCATATTCAAGCCGCACGAAAAACAAGGGCAAAGTGAGCGAGGAGACATTACACAGACATCAGCTTAAGTAATACTTTTCTGTACAACCGCTCTACAATCTAACCAGATTACGAAATATTTAGAAGATAACCATAGATTTCACTGATAGTGTGAAGCTCAGCAACAACAGTTCACAGCAGATCCAATCGCTCCAATGATGCCCCCTCATAGAACTCATCTGGACAAGTTGCTAGATCAATTGTGGCAAGGCTGCAGGTGCCATTGGCTGCTGCTACCTGAGCTGTGCGTGCAAAAGTTGATCCGAGTTCAGCAGGTAATGCAGCGGCAACAGGTGATGGAGTGGCAATGGGTGATGAAACGGCAGAAGAAGGGGCAGATGTCGACGCAGAGTGCCGCTATTTCCACCTGCAGATTTAACAGAAGCTCTAATGTCACTAAATCTTACTTGGAAGCGCAGATTGCTTTTGTTTTGGTACACGTATACATTCACTCTCAAAAGGAACGATTCGCAGCACCAACAAAAAGACACTCACGAATAGACATAAAGGACAGGCGCTGACTCCAACTTCATTTTCTAAACGACACAAATTGAAACTTCTTCAAAAGGTAATGTTCCGACACCGTCGGCACCGTCCTTATTTAAACGAAATTCAGAAGATGACTTTCTTCATTAAATAATGATACTGTGGTGTCACTGATGAAATCCGATCCCAGCCTTTTTATATGAAAGGTTTCGAGCAACTCACGAACAAGAGTGTCCTTGCTCCTGCTTAAAATCTTAATTTCTGGAAACTTTGGTTCACACTGGCTTGAAATCGCACGATTGGCAATGAGCGGGTAGATGTAAATTAGGACTGCTTTTCAGGGAACGGTATGCTCTGCAGCCCGTTAGGCTGAAGAATGTAGAGACTGAAACTAACAAGTGCGGGAGAGCGGAAAATCGAGCTCTTCCATCAATCAATCAGCCTTTTATCGTCTCTATATTAGAGAAGGAGACAGAATTAAAAGCTTGGAAGCTTGACAGAGGTCCTGCCCCCTTTTTTACACTGGCATTGCATCAGACAAGCGGCAATAAATTCTGCGCTATACATTATACCACAAAAGAAGATAACACACCTTGAAGAAGAAGCAAAAAGTACTAACACAAAAGTACACGCAGCGGCATTACACAAAGTTGTTAGAAAAAATTTCTTAACAGTATTTGAATGCTGGAAAGGGTCAAACATTTCTTTGTTTAAATTATTTAATAGCACTGGCAGTGTGTAAGAGATATATTGTTCTGAGTAATATGCTCTAGGTGTAGGAACTAACCACATTACTTTATTTCTGGTTTGTGGAATATGGGTGTTTTTTGCTAGTTCTGCCAAACTGCCAACGTAATTTTCATTGCTCCGCGAAGCACTTTTGAAGCTCATTAAAAGTCTGTATTGGTATAAAGCGAACACTGGCAGGATTCCATATTACGAAAAACTTCCGATTCCTCGGTAAGTGCTCGATATTCTGCAGGCAAATTGTTTTCTCGAAATATAATTGCTAGATTCGAAATGTAATTGTTAGGATTCCCACAGTAGGCTTATATTTCGAATCTAACAATTGTTAGATAGCGGCGGACTGCAGGTCCGCCGCAGCCACTGTGCCATTCTCGACTGCGAAAGGAAATCTTGTCACTGCTTGTGCGGAAAGGATGTTCATTCCCGCAGCTCACAAGGGAAGCTATAAATTGAATGCCAGTGGCGCGCTTTTGTCAGCGTTTTTTCTAGATCGTTTCCTTTAGGAGCAGCAAAACTCAGCGGCTTTTAGCCCTGCTTGCGATGGCAAGGACTAGAAAACTACGAGGGTGTTCCTGCCTTTGTGCCTTTCAATCGCCGCCGCGTTTTTGGCATCTCTGCCGTCGCCTCTTCAAAAAATATGTATGAAAGTGTACTGGGGAAAATGGACCTCGTGGGGCGCTACCGAGCAAAGAGACCGCTTTGACGTTCTTCTTTATGGCTGTGTTTTCTCTCTCTGCGGACGATCCGGACGGTTATGGCCAAGACCTTCGAATTAAGCCATTCCGGCGCGAGCGCTAAGTTACGACTTTGCACATTCGCCGGTGCGCAAGGTCGCCGAAGATGTTCTTAAAGCAAACGGAAGGGTAATATTACGTGTATTTTTTTCTTGAATGATTAACTGACTGGACAAGATTTCCTGCTGAATTCACATGATTTCGCAAACGCTGGTCGCCGGTCGCGAGAAAAAAAAAAGAATTTACGGTGGAACCTCTAGTGCCAACGGCACCGTCGATAAGGCTGTCCTTCAACTTTTCAGAAAACACCTCACACTGGCGGTCATGTCTTTGTGCTCCTCTCAGGAAAAGTTATGCTACTGGGGAAAATGTATAAACAGGTGACGTGTTTCAAAAAAGAATTGAATGTACCGTACGAGACGAAATATAGTATCATCTTAGCAATTCTGGTGTGCAATGTGAGGACAAGCTATTCATAATCGTTAATCATAAATGACCGGATACAACAAAAAAAAAATGCCAGCACGCAGGAGTGGAAGGAACTTAGGTAGGCAGGAAAGATAAAATAGTGTGTTCACTACTGGAACAGGACAGAAATAGTTGGCGGTGTTTAAGAGATGCTTTGACCTGCAATGTGCGCATTCAGGCGAACGATAGTGATTTAGCTAAAAGCATCTCTATAGTCCTTCTTCTAACCGAAGCCGATATTTTTGTTTATATATAAAGCTGAAAATTACGAGCATACTTATTAAGGCCCTATTAGCAGCTCCTTGTAAGGAAACATGGCTTTAGTGACTGATAGTGTACTGTTATCGGAGACAGTAAAAAAATAAATCACGGAAATATGAAACCAAACTGAGTGCAAAAACGCTACATCAACACCGAGTACAGTCCCAGCAGGACACCATATTAGGTGTCAGGTATTACGTATCCGTAGTATGCTGAGGTAAGTCATTCGTTTTGCACTAAAATAAAAAGGTTACCCTTGTAAGCTTTCATGCTATGCTTTCACCTCTCTGCAAAACCTCCTACGCCTGACTTTCTTACGCTGGTACTTCTTACATCCTTATACGCTTCCCGAGCCTCGCACAAGCTTTTTGCCCCACGATACCAACTCTAGATCCTATTGTCCAATGCGCAGAGCTACAACGTGGCCTATAAAAATTTTTACTTAAGATTAGAAGCTCATTACCTTAATCAAAATCTTACATGTGTAGATTTAGCATAAACCTAACAAACGCTAGTAGCATTCTTTGTGGGGCCCTGATGACACGTATATTTTATGGGCTATACCCAGAGTTAATATGGTGTTAGAGCAAATGTTGACGTTAAACACCCAATTTGATCCGGAAAGCGCGCATTTTGTGCCTCTTATGAGATGTTTTCAGTAACCAATCAAACCCAATTAAACCGAAACAAATGAATCGTCTAGAGGAGAGCCAGGGAACTAGTAATGATGTGAAAACTAAGCTTGTCTAGCGCTACATAGCTTAGCGAGAAAGACGGTGGTCAGACAAGCACCTGCAGTATTTTTTTCTTCTTGGTGACTCCAAAGGTTAAATGCGTCTACATGGACATACAGTCAATCGGTTAAACTCTGCAAGAAGTGTCTAATTTAAAAATAAAGTGGGTCATACCAAAATGCAATGCGTCATTCAGCAAAGTGAAAACAACGTGCTTATGGTATACAGCATGGGTAAGTAGCGGGATATGTAATTTCCGTATAGCCAGATTTACATTTCTTCTCTTCATTCCAAATCCCTTTTATCGAAGCTTTTTTTATTGCTCCCCTGAAGTCATCAGTGGAGAGTTTGTCATCACTGGGATGAAGCGACCCTCATTACGTCACCACGGCACACTCTTTCTTCATCTCGATGTCATCTTCTCTCCTAATGTATAGAAATGTCGGTAAATAAAATTTTCAGTGAATCGGGGCAAGGGGTGATAAAACATTTGTCTGCCCAAATTATTTCTTTAATGGGGTTTCAGTTTTAGCACTTTTCAAGAACCTCCGACAATGCATCTGACGAAAACAAATAATTGAATCGGAAACTGTCAACAAAAATATTATTTAGGAATTCATACTTACAAAGCTTCTGAGTCAATGACAGATCTTTAGATAAATATCTGAAAAGAATAGTAGAGGCGAAGTCTATCTCGCCATATACAGTGACTTCAAGATCTTTAGCAAATTATGTATGGCTTTGCTATGCCTGTACAATACTTTATCCTTTTTAAAAATAAGTTCCCCTTCTCTCTGGGAAGTTTGCTCTCAAATTTTATCAAAGGCGCATAAATAATACGTCATGACCAAAACAAACTATCCTGCATTCAAACTGTGATTGCTCTTCTCTTCCACTTCTGGCTCGGCCTCAGGTATTATTTTCTTGCTTCCGGTTCACCCGGGTTCTTCCATTCGAGATAAACCTTCTTAGGAGTCGTGCGCTGTATCAGAGCATACATTATTTCGCTTTTTTACACCTCACTTCCTTATTTTTCAAGGCATTTTGCGTGCCATGAGCCTTTCAGAACATAACATGCTTCACGAAAAAGCCTCTTCTCGGTCGTCCTTCATCAGCCCCAGAAAACAAGGCCAAACGACGCTGTGGTTCTTCTCAAGGCGGTAACAAAAGAATATCATTGTTCTACATATGAAAAGCATAGACCTAGGCGAGACGAGCACACCAGATTTTGAGAACACCAGCATGCCATGGTCAGCCGGTGAGCTTTAGCCCACTCGAAGCTGGTTCTTTATAACCTCAGTCGCTTATGTTGAAAGCAAGATCGAACGGAAAAAGCCTTTTGTGAAACTTTTTTCGTAGCGTCCGAAGACGTTTATGGGCGGTCGATTGTCGTAGTCTCCCTCTTGTGTTCTCGAAAAACAAAAGCTTTTATTTATTTTTATTTATTCATATACCCTCAGGGCCCGAAGGCATTAAAGAGGGGAGTTGGAAAGATACATTGGTACAGGGTACAGTGCAGCATAAAACAACATAGGAGAAACAATAACACGGCGAAAAGTGATAAAAAAAAAAGAGGATTGGCGCAAAAAAAAAGCGGAAAAGCAGTTGAGACCAAAAAAAAAAAACATTTCCGACAGTCAACAATGTCACCGAAAACGAACAAAAACAATTGGCTACCATCTATAAATATAGATTACGTATCGATTAAATATAGATTACGAGCAGCCCACCGTCAGGGCAGACAAAATGGTTGTATTGTGACGCATGTGTAAATGGCGCTACAAGAATATTGCTGGTTACTTTTTATTTTCGGACGCTCTTTGGTTACTGCTTTGACATTTCTATGTCTATTGTTTATTTTCCGTAATGTAAAATACTCTTTCTAAACAATATAAATGTATGCTTTGATTTTATTTCACCTTTAGAATCTTTGCATAAGTATAATTTCTTAACATTGGCCGGCTCGTAAGGTATGGTTAGCACCACAATACAACGCTCAAAAGCGTTACTGTTTCCTCTACCCTAATCTATCAATGGCCCACTTTCCTTCATATATAACTTTGCGCTTCTGCCTGATGCTGAAATGTGTACAACCAACGAGGTATACTTACCTGCATTACATTAATGTTGCCCGGAGAGTGGTAATTGAAAGAAACACATTGTTGCTTAAGTGCAACAGCAAGCCTTGTACATATATGCACCTGGAACCCTTATTAACTACTTAGTAATGCGAGACCGTAAAGCGGCACTGCCCATTTGCTTGATGCAGTGTCCGTTATTTACAAATGTATGTACCCAAGGCCTTATATGGAGACTACTCATGCCACTTGATTGGCTAGTTCCTAAATTTTAAACTACTTCGTGCCGTACTTGTGAGCAGTAACAACAACACGTGAACACGCATTTCACTGGAAGTTGTTGAACCCTTCAGTAATATACCAATTTTAAGTTTTTCTTCTACAGCAAACCTGAATATAAAGTGGTAAGTGCAGCAGTTTTGGTATGGTTTTTATAGACGATAGAATGTCAACAAAATGACTTTCATGTGTTTCTCCTTCTTGTAACTGAGCCACTGATTATCGCGACAAATAAATTAGGCCTAGGTGCAAACTTGTTTCCGAATAAATATTGTGAACACCAAAGGGCATTCGAATCAAAGCAAAAACATCGCCACAACCATCACCTGCAACATCATGCATATCTATATAATGGCAAATTTGTTACAAGACTAATTAATGTCTTTAATTTGCCGCATTGCCACTGCTAAGCCCACTGATGCTTTATACTGGGACCGTGAAAGGCGTCTTTTCATGCTACGAAGGCGAAAATATGTTGCTGATTACTTCCTATTGTCTAATCCAGTGTACTGCAGCAATTTAGCAGTAAAGTATGACATATATTTATTACAATGGAGAATTTAAACTAAATGAGGTATAAAAATAAACCTTAAGGTAAAAGTCAAATTTAAAATATATAGGCACTCTCTTTGGCCTGCCAACATGAGATTTATATAAATAGATACATGCATGTATAAAAAAACATAAACCATGTTTTTCGTTTTTACAACCATTTTTATCATAACCACTTACGCATTTATTTTTTCGTGCTGTCATTCCTCTCCGCAATACCAACATATTTCCTCTTGAATAGATTATGGGCTGGCTGTCCTGAATCTTTGTCTTGGGGGGGATTTCGCTACATAATGCCGCAACGTCTCAGGAATAGGACCATTTCAACGCGGGAACAGCGAAGCGAAATGACATCTCTAACCGCAAGCGTTCCAATGCAGAATACAGTTGCACGGTGACGCCATTTCTGGAGCTTGTGTGCTATAGGTGCGCTGTTGTCGAGGCCCCGTGAAAAAATAAAATGCGGCATTCACGCCTTGCCGCACAGCCAGGTTGGTCAACCAACTCGACGGCACGTTTTGTGCCGAGCATATGCTAAAGTAAAAACTATACGTTTTGTGAAATATAGCGTTCCTGTTTTCGCATGATGTGGCGTATTTGGGGAACTTACGAAGCTTTGCGCATATTCCGGAAATATTAGTACTCACAGTTACATCTCAGAACGCTTGCGTGGGACAGCGGAGAAAAATAAGCAGGGGAAACTTCAGTGCGCTACAGCCAGCTTTTAAACAAGGAAGCTTCTCAGAAAAGCCTTTATCACAACATTCATCAGTATGCTGGCCCATAAAATAGCATATCTGGGGCAAGCCAGCAAGCACGGAAGAATTCTAGCCACTTTCTGCTTGAGTTTAAGCAGACGTATAAATGATTAAACTACGCGCTTCCTATGTTTATTTTTGTCGCCAGCAAAACCACATTTGATAGAATTAGTCTCAAATTGAATTGGCAGCTGGAGTTACTATCTCGAAGCTAGACGCAGCATATTAGTACACCACAGTAGAGGGATTCAGAATATTGGGGACCATTAAGGGCTCTGTAATGTACACAGAGCCTATGGAATTTTTTTTCTTTTGCACTTTGCTTCCATTGAAATGCGACCGCTGCGGCTGAGTTCCAAGCCGACACGTCACGAAAAGTTGTGGCCAACCAAGCCGATAATCCAATACCGAGTGTCAGTTGGCGACATATCAGGCTCATATCATGTCTTAATTTCATTATATTCAAATGAATTGACATACTTTGTCTCTCGATGCATTAAATGTTCGTAGTTAACGCGTCTTTTATTAACCTATATAGCTCCCTGTGCCAACTTTTCTACCTGTGCAGTTGTTTTTCCATCAGCGAATAGGAACCTACCTCTAGTGATAATCATCTTAAGATTCAAGTTTTGTTTTTCTAAATCTGGTATGGGGTTTTGTAGTTTTGTGATCGGATTCTGAATAACAACTCAAATTCTCTCCACTCTAAAGTGTTTCCTACTTTTCTCACAGTATCTCGAGAGCTCATGACGAAATAAAAAAGAAGTAAGCCCTATAATTTTTTGCGTCGGTTTATACACCAAGACAAGAGCGCACAGTGCGTGTTTATAGCACAATCGGCATCATAACAACCGTGCCCACAGCCCTTTTCTCACTTGGTGTCTCGAAGAAAACACTTCCGCTGGTGAGAACAATGTCTACTTTTCCTTTCCAGCAGTATTGACGTGCGGCCGGATCGACCTTGTAGAATCAGGGCTTTGTTCTCTCGGGTCTAAATTTCCCGATTTGCGACGGTGAGACCTCGTTATGTAAATGACGTCTTGCCCGCCGGCTACCGGGAGGCATGAGGAGGTTCAGAGAGGAAACATCGGGGCTTTGGATCTCACAGGTGGAAGTACAGCCTAACAGAAAAACACGCGAAAGGAAGACAGCAGGACACGATTATAAGCCAGTATACATTAAAGAGGGATGGATGCCCCGCCGATAATTGCTTACTTTAAGCAGGCATCAGAAACTCTAGGCACGTTCCAGTTTTCAGGACCTATAACGAAGGGGAGGCGCAATAATATTACTCACTCTCGTAGTACTCCTCTGAATAATGATTTTAGTTGTGCATTTCTGAAATATCTTCTGTGATTTAGTATAGGCTTCCGTCGTTTTGCGTTTTCTATGATAACTTTTAAAATCGAGTCTGCACCTCAAACTGGTAAAAATTAATAAGATCACGCAGACGCACATAGATGGCAATTAGGTTTCGATATCTTGCAATAACGTAAGGGAGTTTTGATGAGTTCAGCAAAGCGACAAAGCTGATTTTGTTCATCCGAAAAAACGTTCACTGCATCGCGGCCGTGGCGCGCGATTACGCTATATATCATGAAATGTTTTATATTACGCAGGCTTTCATTGAAGCAGAGGAAAAAGTAGAACTGGGGAATTTAAAGCCTCACGTCTACCTCAATTTTTTGCAAGTAAAATATTTAGTATTTGTACCCCTGCAAATGCTATTCAGTCCATGAAGGTGATATTGAACCTCATAGCTGAATAAATAATATAATTAGGCGGAAAACAAAAACCGCCTGTGTGTTGTCGTTGCGAGTGATGAGAGGGTTAGAAGTTACGAATGTCACGAGACTTAAAATTAACTGCGAAGCGCATTTGCGCAACCGACTTCCCACTTTCAAACGTTGTTGGGTATTGCCGAAATTTATTTACAACTGTAAGGTACTCTGTGAAGTTCTGAGGATACATTTACGCCACTGATGATGTCATACATGTTATCCGTGACTTGACAGCATACGCGCTGAAAGTCTGGAGCCTATGCCCGTCGGCCTTGTGGCCCTTTAATAATTTAATGCCTGCACGTTTTAAAATGTTTGTATTGGAACTGTTACACGAAATTGTGTCACCTTATAGCAGTTCGAATACAGAAAATTTAAACGCATAGGAAACGGCACACGTACAGCAGCCTAAATTGACAGAGAGAGAGAGAAGCAGAGAGAGAAAAAGTGTTCTGCCACTTCTAATTTTTGTGCCGAAATCTGCGGGACAGTGTTGTTCAGCAGCGTGTTCTCTGCATGCATAGCGATATACACGGAAGCGCACAATGGAGAAAGGACTCCCTACGCGAGTTTAAACGTGCCACCTCACCCGTCGTAATGCCTATCCAAAATTTGAAAGAACAACGTCACTACGTTTAGGAAAGACTGATGTTCTAAGTTCATTTTTTTCAGTAATTTGGTCGCCTTCGCTGATCATTTATTATATAAATTGAGAATCACCTGAATGCTACCGCTGGAACTCGCATGTGTAGTTTTCAAATGCAGTGCAAAGCAAGCTGGATGCAGGTCGTAATTCTACGTTGCCCCCCACTGGCAATTTCTTGGTCATCACTGCAAATTCTAGACCTTCCGGTGCCTGATTGTGTTGCTTTATTAACAGATTGCAGTAGGGCAAACAAAAAAATGTTCGAAAGCTCCAGCATCTTATATCTGAATGCCTTGAAAGGCAACTCCGGAGAATTTCAAAATGTACTGAATTTATTGATTGATTTATATTGCTGAAGGCTTGGTCAAGGCCGTACGCGATTAAATTTTTTTGCAATATGCAATAATTTTAAATAAGCAAAACACTGAATCAAAATTGAAACTCGTGGGTGGGGCTCGAAGAGCACTGCATTGCGTGACGTCTCATGATGACGACATAAGCGTGCAGCCACGCCGTACGCACACGCTGCCGTTCTGCTGAGGTGTGCAAACGTCAATCGCTGTTCCGAACGGCACCATGGGAAGGATATTATGTGACGTCGGTGAGTCGTCCTCGATATAATCGGACAGGGACAGCTAGGGTGTAGTGATTCAATAGCAATTTAAAAAAAAGCAACATTTGGCATGCATGGCCAATGAGTGTATAACGAGCGAGCGAAATTATTGCCGTTAACCATTAATACTTTGGAATCGTATTTACGCCCTTACAAAACCGATTCAAATATCAGGCATATATGAAGGCAACCGTTCGTTAATACAATTTCTCATTTCTTTCTCTCGGTATGGACCCTAAATTCGCCTCGCTACGAGTGAGATTATTGTCTACAGAGCAATACCCATTCTACATGAATTATTGAATGTCATTCCCACAGATTGACTTTTGTTAATTTTAATGTTTTTCTGAGCGCTGCTATACAACTAAAACTAATACATTTTGCGTTAATGGCATGGATAAAAATTGAGCAGAGACAATCTTTTATAGGCCTTGAATATGTTACGAAAACGATTGCGCCTTTAGCGAAAGCAGTTTTCAAATTCTTGTTGACGTCTTAAATGCCATACGTAACCAACCTGCTGATCACGACGATCCATTACGAAACTAAGTGGCGGTGTCGACGTTTGTTTTCGGAAGGATACGGAAGGTTCGCCGAGCCTGTATGCAAAATTTTAAAGCGCGCGGGCTGGCTATGCAGTTTCATCTACGTGTGCTTCGCGCACAAAATCAAGCTTTAAGGTCACAGGCATTGCCAACAGTGTGGCGACCGACGGGTACAACCTTCGAGAGTACGCACCCGAAGGCGCCGCATCTAGCCCCTTTCCGTCCTCTCAGGACCGTTTTCTCGGCGTAATAAATGCTAAGCTCTACACCAAAATATGGCCGACCGCAGCCGCATCAAGAAAGTAGATGACAAATTCTCAACACTTACCGCGTTGAATGCAGCGAGCTTACTTTAACGGTGCTGCCCGCGAGATCGGGGGATAATTAACGGCGCTTTGGCCGTGCGCTGTGCCCTAGTTGCCCTAGTCGGCCTAAACTGCTTCACACTGATGCTGCAGTGGAGGGCGCTTCGAAATTGATCAGCGCAACATAGCAAGTGGTCTGTTCATGTAACAGCCTCACTGTAAGGCTGGCTGTCTGAGAGTAAAAGAAAGATGTAATTTCGGCAACGCTATAGCAGCGAATTTAGAGTACGGGAGGTGCAAGCAGAATTTCGCTTTTGTCGCAGTTATCCCCAGAACCTGGTTGCAGATAACTGACCCGCAGTAAGGATTTGTTTTACAATAATTTGTCCAGTAGCGTAATATTTACGAGATCGACAGATTTTAACATGCTTTTTTTCTGACGGTGGCTCGCAAACAGTACTCCGTGCGGGCAACGGCGGTTTAGCTTATGTCATGTGTAGAAAGGTCGTCGACACAGCGTCCGATTTCAATCATCGTCTAGTACTCGCGAGGAGAAGCTCTTCTATCAAAACTATCCTGTGTTCGAAGCAGGACTGCGTGAAATATTTCGAGTATACATGCGTTCTCAGCTCTTGAAGGGGCGCCTGTTCGCACGATCCAATTTGTCGCAAAGCTTCCTTTTTTCTTGGGAAATGGGTGATAATTCAGCGTGTTGTTTTTCGTAGAATAGCTCGTGCAGCCAGTAACACAACGCTAGCTACCATCCATCGCTGGAAAGGAATGCAATAAAGTGTAAGCTGAATCTTCAAGACAGTCATTCCAAGATCTATGCCTTTTGCAAGCAAGCTGTCGGCCGTGCCTGCATCATGCCAGGCTGTTTCTTAGTAGTGCCGCCGTCGCCCTGTTCCGTGCCAGTAGCACCACATACGATCGTACAGGCGACGCCACATCGTACGAGCCTCGCCCAGTAGGGCCGTTGCGTTGTCACTGTCATCTGCTTGAAAACCCCTGCATAACTACGACATCATCGACACAGTGTTGGCAGTAAAATTTTTAAATTTCCTGCCTAGCAGCGCGAATCGCGGGTACCGGAAACTGAAGCATTCTCAGCTGTGCTTTTTGGAACGCGTAATGTTGACGTTGAGAAAAACGCCTCATACAGATGTCACTTATATCTGTGAGCATAGAAAAATTGCCGGAGATGATCTTTATGCCCCTGAACTGAAACGGCGGAAAGAAAGAGATAGCGAGGCTCAGGAAGTGCAAAAGCGAAAGGGAGAAAGGACAGAGAAAGTTAAAATAAAATGTAGGTATAGTATTCTATATTACTATTCGCAATAAGTTTTTGGAGGCCCGCCCACAAATGTCTTCGTCCATTGCAATACTCGGCACTGCGGGCGGGCCTCCACAATGGTCGCTGCGCCGGCATTAGTAAGTCCCCGCTGTTATCATTTTCTCGCTCCCTCCACGGCTATGGTCGTGACTCGTGACCTAACGGCTCGTCGTGACTTAACGGCTAAGGCGTCCGTCTCAGCGGTGGGAACTGGTTTGTTTGAAACCCATCTCTGTACACCAAGTGTAAGAATGCACAGTCATCAGCACGGCTATCTGGAGAGCTCGAAAAGCCATTTTGGCTGCATTCGTGACGCCTGCCGATATCGTCTGGTTTGAAATTGCCTGCATCTGAACATGCATTGCCACACTGATGGTAATGTCTTCATTTCTGTCGCTACCATGATGCAAATAATACATTCTGCTTGCGCGCAGTTGGCGATAGAGCAATTGCAGCAGTAACACAGTGGGGATCCTATAAAGCCGCGGTGTAATCAAGAGAGAAAGGACCATAACTCAGAGACTGTATGAAAAAGTGTGCTCTACCCTCGAGAGTGGCTTTGTGCAAACAAGCTAGAATTCTGCTTTTTAACTTTCACGGCGCAAGCAACCGTCACCTGTCTCTGAAAAACGTGCGTTTACCAGGAAGGAACTACGGGAGGATTAACGCTTCAGTCGTTTCGTTGCTGCAGTTCAAACACAGCAACTTCCTGACGGCACTCGCAGTAGCATCCGAACTGACATCCCTTACGGCGATTTCATCAGTCGGATACAAGGGCGCAACTAGCACCTCTAAAAACGACTTACGCTCGATATTCGAATCCAGATGATAGCTGTTGTAAACTTTATGCTCGATATTCGGATCAAGATGATAGCTGTTGTAACCGAGATTGACTTATATGGGATACACTGTTCCGCATAATTTATTTTCTATAAAGTGTTCTCTAAGGAACTAGAACACCGTATAAACTGCTTTGATCTCAAAAATTGAAAAGAAAATTCACTCTACTTCAAATTCTAGAGAATGGGAGTACCAGCAGATACTAAACGCACGTGCACAAGAGACATTAAACACGGGCAGCGCTATAGACTATGCATTATGAAATACATATGAAGGGAACGACGAAATCCGCACTTACAGACTAGCTGGAAAAGAAGGGAAAAAACAGGGGATGTCCCTTCTTTTCTGTTCCGTCTCTAAGCACTGTTTTCTTCGTTCTCTGCAACATGAACCAACCAGCCCGTGTCAGCCCTCCAACAAAATATGTAATTGCTACATAACCGCGATGTCTTGATAATGTATCTTCTTTTGTACGCGTATTTTGTATCTGCTGGTACGCTAGCTTTGGTACCATATCAACGTGCACCACCTGTCCCATGAGCTTGGTCTATTGCGGCTCATGTTTACGCGCGGCCTCTGCGTAAACAGTTGCGAGGGCTAAAATATAATTCACCTTTAAAAATCTTCCTGCAGATAACCGTTCAAAAACTTGCTAGGATCCTTAATATGAACGCAAGGAAGATAAATATGCCTCATCACAATGCTGCCTAAGGATGCAAGTTACATCATTATAAACACGCATCTAAACAACATTGCATACCCTAAATTCTTAGCATCTTAATCCCTAGCCGAGCATTATATCCGCACTGGTGTCCAGGTATTTAGCGCTACAGTCAGCATGAGCATCACGGAGTAAGAAGGAGCTCCATCCTGTCGTACCAGAACTTAAGAAGCAAAGCAATAGCGCGGTGAGTGCGAACGCAAAGAGTAAATTAAATATGAAGGAGCCTTTTTATTCTGGTCGAGATATTTTCTGGCTAGGCGTTCTCTCTAAGGCAAAGTTTAAAATCTGCAGTCTTACTCTTCTAACCATGTGATGTAGCCCTGAGATAAAGAACGGTGGCTTTGTGTTGCTTGCTCTTTTTTTTCTACATTATTGCAACAGTAATTTATAATTGGAAATTCGTAGCTTGGGCTGTTAGCGTCAGGGTTAAGGCGTGCGTAGCTACAACAGGGCACTCATTTGAATATACCTCAATTTGGGTCAGGAGGCACCCCAGGGCTTGTTCGCACTTTTTTTATCTTATCCTGCGAGAGCGAGAGAAAATGCCTGAAACATCGGATTTTTTTTTAAATTAAGATAAATATACGAATATATGAACATACTTCGATTTTGGAAATGCTCTATATTGCATGGGATTTTCTTTATCTTTCTCGGCTAATCTTAGTCTCCTGGTAAATTTCTGGGAAAACCTCTTGAGCGTTTTAGGTAACGAAAACGAGTAGTTGGAGGGGTTTCCTGTGCCGTTTCAATAGTGTGCATCATTTTTAGGTTTTGTTTCTACCAACAAGATCTGTCTTCACATGAAAGGATGCCGCTTCACTCTAGAGTTTTAACTAAGCGCTGACAGGCCCGGGACATTCGATGACGTATGATGTCGGACAAAATGATCAGCACTTTTTTGATTTGCACTATTTTAGAATGACACAAACAATTCTGATGAAAGAGTGGAAAAGCCTAGGGTTTATATATGCACGCCCCAATACACAAGGTTCCTTTCGAATCATAGACCACGGTGAGCAGCATTTAAGGCCAGGCTCAGGAGTGCTCTACGACACAGTCGAGCGTGGCTTTGGATAGCAAACTAGTAAACAATTTACTGAAAGGAAAAATAAAAAAAGAAGATTGGATGCAATCAATCTTATCTATGAAAAGGAACTGCGGCATCATCTTATTGCACTTGGCATTATGTTCAAATTACGATCCTGTTTTATTTGAGTTGCACTGCAATCCTAACTCTCTTCTATTTCCGCCGCCAATTGGCCCGCCTCTGTTCTCTGCTCAGCTCTTCGTGGCTCACTCGATGAAACCATACCATCACTCCGCCATCAGACGACTGAATACCAGGACGACACTTCGCCCAATTGACCATGCGGAGTCACGGGACTTGTGCGCTGGTCAAGTACCTTTACAGTACGTGTTTGTGTGTCTGTCGGAGGGGGGGGGGGAGAGGGAGCATGGGTTTTCGCGTTTTGGTTCAGCATCGCACGTTGCTCTACGCCATTATCTGTCGTTTTCTTTTTCTTTTTTTTTTCGCTTTCCGGAACCCTGTAATGGTCTTGAAATTGTAGACGAAAGG
This sequence comes from Amblyomma maculatum, assembly GCF_055883805.1. Lineage (NCBI taxonomy): Eukaryota > Metazoa > Arthropoda > Arachnida > Ixodida > Ixodidae > Amblyomma > Amblyomma maculatum. The sequence continues at coordinate 125,853,130 of NC_139345.1, read as the reverse complement.
GCCTTTTCAAAATTTCTACAAAAACAATGCTGCGCCAGGAGGTCTTGAAACATTTGAATACACTACAATGCAGACTTTGATGGAAACTTAAGTCTGTACGGGGCGACATTCTCGGATGTCTTTCAAATGGGTTGGGCCTGCCCATTATATCACCACCGTTCCAAATCCTTCATCACCCAACGTTCTAAGGAAGCCTGGGGAGCGGCACAGGTCCGCTGCCATGACCTACGGCCCCAACGGACCTTGGTCGAGGATGCTAGCGGCGTTAGAATCCATTTCGGCTCCAGAATAGGGCTCTCCCGAGATTTAGAACACCTGGCCAGTCAATACGGCGCAGGACCTCTTTGCACAAAATAATAAATGTTTGCTTTTTTTCCTCCATTTCTATTTCTCAGCGTACATTAAGAATAATGATAATATTATAATTTTATTTTATTCCTGGAGTCGCTCTAGGGCCAATATCGTATGGTTGTTGCGATTTATTATTGTTATTATTTCATGTTTTGCATTTTTATGTATGTTACGAAGTTTGCATGTGAATGTTCTTTTATTCTAATTTGTGCTGCAATACCAGGAATGTATGGTTGTTCCTGCGCGGATTAAATTAAAGATTGATTGATTTCTCCTTTTTGTATTCCTCATTGCTGAGAAAGAGATTCAGTCTCTTCACAAACCACCTGCCAACCTTTATAGGTTAGCTAGCTAGTTAGTTAGATAGTTATTAGTTTGTTAGTTAGTTCTATTGGGTTTTATGGTATTAAAGTGAAGTGAAGTGAAATAAAATGACCAAGGCTATACTGCGCCAAACACAAGGTTAAAAACTGATGATAGAGGATGATAGCAGTATAGCTTGATTGTTTTAGTTTGCATAAAATGCTGGCATCTTTGAAAAAAAAAAGCGCAGTATCAAGAAGTGCGTGTTCACATAAATGGAGCATGGGGTATAATGTTGTATTTTGTTTGTATATAGTGTGAAATATTTTTTAGAGCTTCTAGTTCTGTATAGGCAATTAAGATGAGAATAACTGTGAGTGAGTTCACCGCACGTTTTGCAGAGTGGTTTGTCTTGTGTTAGTAAGTAATTGCGGGTGAGATGAGTCTGTCCCAAGCGTAAGCAGCATAAAATTACTTCCCTAAATCGTTTCTGATCTCTACTGGACTTGCATTCTGCTACAAAGGCTTTAATGATTGTCATTTATTGCTTACTTGCTCTTTCCATGCAGCCGGCCATTATTGTTTGAATTTTTACATAATAACTTGCCACTGTGGCGTGATGCCACTAAAGGAGTGTGAGGCTTTGTCAAGGTGTCCGTGAGACACCTTTTTCCTTGCGCTTCCAGTGTCATATACACATTGTATGTGATGTGATGCGAATAAACTTCAATTCAATTCAACAATCCCTGTGCGGCATGGTCACTTGTTTTTGTTTTTTTTTTTCACCGAAGCAGGCTTGCGCAGCACATTTATTAGCTGTTTCATTGCCAGCAACGCCAACTTGGCTTGGGACCCAGCAGAATCGAGTGCAATGTTTCTGAGATGTGATTTCAACTATGTTATGGGTGATGTTTCCTAATAAATGATCTTTAGCATTTTTTGGTTGTAGTGCTGTGAGTATGCTCAAAGAATCAGTGTAGATGATGCCAGTATTTATTTTTTATATTACAATTTGCTCTACAACAACACGTACAGTGTGATACTCGGCCGTGACAATTGAGGCGCACTGCGGCAGGCGCAGCAGTTTTTACTTTAGGCTTCAACTACTGCAGTTCCTACCTGTGTCTGTTTTAGAGGCATCTGTGTAAAATTTTTGTAGCCATCACATTGTTCATGGTCTGTGAAAACTTCTTGCAGTATGGGCTCATCTGGTGTTTGTTTTTTGTGTAATTGTGTTATGAGAAGTCACATATAGGCAGGGAAGTTTTACCATGGTGGCAGAGGGTCATTTCTTGATGCACTGATAGGTAGTGTGCCCAGTACTGCCAATTCCTTTCATTTCTCTCTTAAGCGATATATCAACTACCTGATAGAATGTAGTTTGTTGAGAAATGATGTTTTTCCGTGGCTTTTGGTGACAATGGAGCAGCAGAGATGTTTCGGCAGGGAACGAATCCTCAAGGCATATGTGCTCATCAGTGCAGTTCTACGATCCTCTAGAGGTGGTTCATTTCTTTCTGCACAAAGACTGGCTACGAAGATGTTTTGTGTGCCCCAGATGATAGGCGCAGACCATGATTATGAACGTGGTCCAGGCGTTTTAAGTAGGATGGTCTTGCTGAATCGTGTATCATACCTCCAGAGATGATCACAGAGCGATAGACCCGCAATAGGTGCGATCGATCGGACCTCCACTGTTTCCGTGAGTGCATTTTAAAATGTTTAAATCAGGGGTAGTATTGTTTTTTTTTTTTTAGACCGCTTATATTAAGTAAAAAAGTAAGATTTTTTTCAAATTTGACGGCTAAACATTTGTGCTTTTGCTTCACTGGTATTGTGGTTTGATTCAAGTATTGTGTGGGATCTATCTGTAAACCTTGTCTCAGTGAGAACATGACAGCTGAGAAAACAACTTGAGAAAACATGAGAAAACAAAATCCATTCTTCTCTGCCCACGCAGCGTGTTTATTTAATGTCATTTGTTTTTGTCTTTCACAGGTTGGAAGAGGTGCATGTTATTATGCAGGTCGTCAACGTAAACGGAATACGGTATGTGCTTAGAGATTACCTTTGCTAGAAAATTCATTTTTACTACAGTGCTGGGCTCAGAATGCACCTATGTGATACCCCGTTCTCTAGATTGAATGTCGTAGAAAAAGCTGTGCCTAGACCGACTCGGACCGTGCGGGCAACCAAAAACTCGCTCAAGCAATTGATCCTCCTCCCGCGGATACCTATGTCTGCTAGGTCGCTGAGACTACCGAACCTCCACGTCACGTCGTAGGCATTCTGCATGTCAAAGAACACCCCTATGCAGTGCTGCTTGTGAATGAACACTTACCGGGTTGTAGTTTGGATTGGTGGTTGAGCATGCTTTCTTAAATTCACACTGGTGTCCATACAGAAGTTTCCGGGTTTCTAAAACAAAGCTGAGCCTGATGTTTAATATGGACTCAAAAGATTTTGAATGCAACTGGTGAGCGCTATTGGAACGTTACTGCTAGGAATTGTTAATGGTTTTCCAGGTTTCAAAAAGGTTCTATTATGGCTGTTCTTCATGCTCCGGTAATTTACCAGTCATCAATATGCTGTTAAAAAAGGCTACGAGTGCCTCTGTGGCTGCCTAAGAGACATTGGCAATTATTGCATAGCGCACATGGTCAAGGCCTGGTGCGGCGTTTACTTCCCTGATGATAAAACCTTGTTTTGTTCCTTTATTGTAAAAAGTTAGTTGTAGTCTTCCTGAAAACGTTCTCCAGAGGGAAGTCCATGTTTTGCTGCTATTTGTGTTTTCGGAATATATGCGTTAGATAGATGAACTTGATATTTGTGCAAAATGTTGACCCAACATTTTTGCCTGTTCATCCAGTCATTTCTGTTTGCCGGATGCTGTTAATATTGTAATCGGGAGCGGAGAGTGATCTCAAGTGAATTTCCTGACATGTTGCCACATTTTCTTCGATGGCAGTGAACTGTGATATAGGATACATTATCACGCCATGAGTTTTTCTCAGCAGTTTTCGAATGTAGCGGACCCTGGTCTTAGTCTTCCTTGAAGTTCAATAAATTATCTTAGGCTTTATTTTGTTCTTTTATTCCTTGTGTACATTCCTGTGTCCTGCATACCTTGTATCTTGTTTGTGCAAAGGGTGATGTTTGAGGGGTGGCTAGTGTTGCTGCTGAGATTATGCAAGCTGTAAACTCGTTATTTTCAGATATGATGAGATCCTCTGAATATTCTTCCTCTCGCGCGGCATTCATCACAAAGAGTGGCCAGTCTGCAAAATATACTTTGCAGCGTCCCGGTTTTGTTGCAATGTTATGCTTAGACAACAATAACTTTATAATTGTGGGTGGCTTTTCTTAGGGTCATCAACAGCATCCCAAATAAAATCACTAGATGGTGACATACAGGAAAAATTCAGGCAGCTCATTTTTCTTCACCTGGACAGCAATAAGTCGTTTTCCTATATTCATGAGATATATATTATTGGTGAGCATAAAGTCTTCTCCGTCGTATCCTCTGCTGTCTGTGCGTTCATTTCCCCAAAAGGAGGAGTGCGCATTAAGATCCCCAGCTCTCTCAGATGGCTCCAGTGGCGGTTCAATAATTACTTCTAAATCATGGATGGCAACTGTAAGGTTTGGTAGTAAGTATAAGGAGCAACCTTTTATGGTTTTATTGCTAATTATATTCACTGCAGGAGCTTCTACGTTTTCTTTGATGTTACTTCTTTTTCAGGTATGTCGTTTCGCAATACAATAACGACGTCTCCTGCAATCCTGCTGTCGATCTCGCCGGAAGGTTATTTTCTATTTCTATTATATTTCTGTTGTCTGTTTCATTTCTGGTCGAACTTATACACGACGCCTTTGGTGCATTCAAAAGGGGCTTCTTAATGGCGTGTAGCGCAGCCGTTACGACCGCTACTGTTTGGACGAGCTTCGAGCTTTCGATGCACGGATGAGCATAAATGTGCTAATCTCATCGGAGCAGATAGATACACATCTACCTGATATCGCTGTGCCACATTCTTCATACCATGCGAGAGGAGGTAAAAATACGGGATGACTGCAAATTTCTTCTTCTTCGACCTCTCATGGGGCGGCAACTACGTAGCACAGAGAGGACAATGTCTCAACATACGCCTTCAAGAGCACAGCAACAAGATTCGTAACAGATACAAGAATTCACGCGTCGCCGCCCACTGTCTCACGTGCAAAGGGTGCTCACCTTTGTCCGGATCTACAAGAATATTCTATAGATACTTCGATAAGACAACGCGAGAGGAGGTCGAATCTTTTTACATTACAAAACATCAGGACACGTTTATCAGCAAATCCAACATTTTTCAGCCGACATTGAGGTTGCATATCTAGACCGAAGTTGACAAAGAGGAGGCCTACGTTTCATATCTGCTTTTGTTTTTCGTTTTTTTTTTGCGTTTTTAAACTTTTTCTTCCTTTTTCGGTGATTTCTTTTGTTCAGGTGTTTGAGTAGTCTACCATGGCGAATAAAAAACTTCGTAGAGAGTAGGTAAGAGTGCCTAATATGTCAAACGGCGACTTGTAATTACCACAACTGACTGGAAATTAGTAATTATCTATCTAAAATAACTAGGAATGACTCAACATGACTACGGAACAATCAATATGTCAAACGACGACTTTAATGACCGAAGTGTTTGGAAAGGATAGGAGAGGAAGGGTAGGCTTTGCCAGCTCTCTTTTTGTAAGAGACCCTCAGTTATTTTTTTGTAGTCGAAGACCGCGTGAGACGCCTAGAAGAAAAAAAATATTTAGATTAGCTTGTAGATGCAGGATAATACCAGTGCAGGCGCTAAGACAGTTCCTCCTAGAAAGGCTCGATGCCCCTGGAGCGGTCTCAAACTAAGTATGTGGAAGTATATGCTCAGAATATATGGGGATCAGTTGCGTCGTGCTTAATAGAGTACTCGCAGTTAATCGCATTTCTATATGTCTACGGACCTATTAAGTGTGATATCAAATCAGAGCACTAAGTCGTGTAGACTCTATCATATTTTCTTTCCAGTCCATCCGGTGCAATATCGTTGCCGACAAAACAGCTACACATCCCATGTATGAAAACATTGATGGTGCACTCTCTCCATTATGAACCTAGATACGGCATGATAAGGAAAACTGAATTTATTTTTTTCTTTATTGCGTTGATTGTCCTGAATCAAAATTTTTCTACGGTGAACACAAAGCCAAAGCTGAGGCTTGATCAACGCAAAGCAAAGTGCGTCATCACGCTGGAAGGTACGCGGGGGGCCTGAATTTATCTCCTCGAGGGCGAAATGAGTTCCCAGAAATTTTCCTCGAGGCTCACAAAAGGGCTTCACCAGCTGGGGTGACCAGCGTTGCGTTCGTTTGCTTTCGCTTTGCGTCAGCAGTGAAAACGAATTACCTCTCGACAAGAGCCATTTCCTGGAAGAAAAAAAAAACGATGTTAGCGAAATACTGAGGGCAACCAGTAGCGTACGCAGTAAAATTCTTTCATCCCACGCAGCAATTTGATTTTCTGAGCTTCTTTTTATCTGAGGACTTCCGTCAACTCAGTTCCGCAATAAAGAATGTTACACTACGCTGAAGGCCTCCATGCACAAATTTAGAATACAATGTATGTTCGTAGTTGACGCGAGTTACCAAGAAAATGACAACCTTTTATGTATCCAGGCGCTTAACAGTAACCCTAAAATAGAATTCTGGATTCACGCTGCCATCTGCTGTCCCAACTTAAACAGTGAGAGCACAGGTACAATGAAATTTTGTTTTCTACGATTTGCGCTGTGGCGCTTGTTTTTTCATGGCTTCAACGCAAACAAAAGCTGAGATCACGACCAAACCTACGGCAAAAGTATCTATGAGCCTATGGCGCTCGAGAGTCAAGGTGAAATTTTCAGGATCCGTGGAAGAGATTCGCGGAAGCCATGCAATTCAATCGTGTGAGCATCGTAAAGAATTGCATGCGCTAAATGCAGGTTGCAAGAATGTGAACCTTGGCTGCATGTAACTTTTGTCATGAATGGTCTAAGAGAACACCGTTGCAAAAAATCAGTTGCGAGGAAGATTTTGTGAACACTAGTAGTTTACGGATATGTCACAAGCACTTGTGTCGAACACGACGCTAGTAATCTCCAAGTTTATCTTTCCACGGCTTGCCAAAAAGCCATGTGATAAATGCTATGCAGCTTTGTTTCATTGCCATGCAACGAATTATATTCTTCTCTTGCGTATTCACCTAATAGAGGCTGTTACCTGGGACTAATTCTATTTGTTTGCAGAAGAAAGTGTCTGCAGCTGAAGCCTCAGTGTAATCGAGAAGAAGCGGGACTGCAAACTTAACCAAGCTTGCTGCAGTGCAACGTTCTTACTAAATAATCTTGTCTGTGTGCTTTCATTCACCTAACCACTATTGTTGCGGACAAGTGCTGCTCTGACGGGAGTAAAGAGTAAAGCACGGAGCGACTGCTCTAGAGGCAACTGAAATTAGCTTTGTTTTAGGCAAAAGAGCCAAATTTACTGAACATGAAAACGCACCACCGTGTATCGCGTGGCAGTGACTGCTGTAAATTCGCAGAGAGAAGTTTGAGTGAGTCAGTGAGACATGATTTAGTAGAGGACTTAGAGCGAAAGACACAAGGACCCGGAAGGATAAAACGAGCGGACGAAAAAACAAAAAGACATAGAAAAACGGACAAGCACACCCCTGCCTTCCATCTGAAACGTTTAACAAATGAAAGGGCACTTTCATCATCTAGACATGTGGATACCTAAAAGGAAGCCATTCCGACCAGTGCAGTGTGCCGCGCTAATTGACATGAGAGGAAGCACAGGCTTAGCGCTCGTCCAGTCTCCTTTTAAATCCTTTCGTCTCTGGCGCTGAGCCCCTTTCCAATAGATTGAAATCACTCCAGGAATTTGAAATGTCTAGTGTATTGGACTAATTTCCTACGGTAGATGGAAGGATTTAAAGCAAGCCTTAGAAGATAAGCAATAGGATATTTAGCAGCGAGGATGAATAGTCGGACATAATTATTTTTATAATCGAACGTATTTGATCGAAAATACTGAGCGTTTTCAAATGACTCCTTTAAAGCATTTCTTTGTAGTTACGGCGCATTCGCTACTGGCATCACGTAGAAGACGCTATATATACCGTCATCGTTTCTCCGCGCAATAAACTGCGCATATGACTCAGGCATAGATGGCCAAAGCTGTAGTTTTTATTAGTAGGCCATATATGCTCCCGCTAGAAAACACGAAGACCAGGATACGTTTTTAAAGAAATTACAGCAACGTATAGGTGGCATTGATTTATAAGACATCGAAATCATGCGGGGTTTACGGCAGGGATCCGGTATTCTTAAAAAGAAGGTGTTTCATTCAGTTGAAAAAAGGCTGGGTTCTGGCCGCTCACTATATAAAGATCTGCTTATTTTATATCCACGTTTCTTTCTTTACAACTTTAGTTAGTTCACAGTGTTTATTTCAGGATTGACGCATGAAAATATTTCCTTTCGTGTGTAAGCTGCAGAAATCACTGCGCCGCAGCGTGCAGTGAAAAAGATGTGTTTTCTATTTCCTGCCTTTCTGCTGAGAGATTGTTAGATTTGGAGGAGAAATAGAGAACTCCAAAGCAACAAAATAGAGAGACGATATATAGGTATGTATTATGGAAATGCGTAATATTTATCAGATAAAAGGACCTCGACGAAGGCATTTGTTCTCCTTTTGTCATAATCGATTTCTGCCACCCTGTTCTTCGCATAGGATGTTTCGCTGACCGCGCAGCATTTTAGGGCTCATTGCTTTTAGGCCATTAGACATAGTTCCATTTAATATGGAGTCTAATTCCAGAAATAAAACCAAATTTGCATTCCACGCGGTAAAAAATATGGTTGTTAACCACTGTGAATAAATAACTACGGCGCTGAAAACATTCACGCGATATTATCCTAGCGAGAAATAAAAGCACTAGAACGCAAAAAACTTTTTTTAGTTTTTTATTCATTCCTATAATAAAATCCTGCATTAATTTCTTTGCTAACATTGATTGACTGCATTTAGCTTGATGCTAGGGCAATGAAAGTTCAATTCTAGGAATCTTGCGTTTGCAACAAAGTACAGTTATTTCGAGCCGCATTAGTTTATTTCAAGTTGGAGAAAAAGCTTGCGTTTGAGGTAGTTGAACACATGTGACTTGATTTATAACATTTAACGCCAAAAGCCACTATGGATATGAGAGAGACGCCTTAGTGAATGACTTCGAAAATTTCGGCCAGTTAGGTTTCTTTACGTGCACTCACATCGCACAGCACACGGGCGCCTTGCTTTTCGCTATCATCGAAAAGCGGCCGCCGCTGCCCGGATTCAATCCCGCATCCTTGGGAATCGCAGTCGTGCACTTAAGCCACTGCACGAGCAAAACGGGGCACTAGTTGGTTTGTTATTTCTTTTTATAAAAGAGCTGAAACAGAAAGGGACTTGAAGGCAGACATCTTTCCTTTGTCATATCGTCATCTTGCGGCGTCCTTGCACGCATTCAAAGATATAAAGAGGAGGCGGTAGGGAGGCGGGAGGGGCGGTCAAAATGACTAAAGAGCATACACAAAGATTACACTACTCCTATGATAAGCAACTGAACACAATTTATCCATGCAGTCATTATTGCACTTCTACGCCATACATGGGTCTCAGAGTACCAGAAATCGTTTAGATCAGCTGAAAACCGAGCAAGTAATTTTCTTGTCGGGTCTTTGAACTTTCTACCACTTTTTGCTATGGTGCACATAAAAATGGCTTTGCAGCAGCAATATTTAGCTTATGCTGAGAAAGGTTTAAGCATGTCTGGCTGTGTCCTTACTTTTCAAAGGAAGGTCGGGAAAACACTGCCACGCTTTTACATTCTTGGTGTGCACTGAGCGGCAAGTTTCTGCCATCTTATTCGAAGCAATCTTGTAAAGCCTAAAAATAATTATCTTTTCTAACGCTTTGGAAATTTATTGTTACTAAACGCATTACCGGAAGTATGGCTGGCAACAGACGGTTACTGGTGCGTCATAAGTGTTTGTCACCAATTATGCCGATCATGTCCACGCGGGATGCAAAACATTGCGCCCGCCCTGATGCGCTGAGTATTATTAGATTGTTGCACCCATCGGATGTTACGTAGTATCTATGTAGAAGGTATATACCCAAATATTTTTCATGCTGACTTACTCCGATACAGCTGTCTTTTGTTCTGCACTCTGTATTTGATGCATAAAAGTATCATACATTTCTTTCTTACTGCTCTCGTTTTTTTTTCTTTATTTTTGGTTTCTGTTCAGTTCGCAGTGAATGAGATTTCAATGTAATCCGTTATTTGCTGCTTGCTTTTATCTCAATTTTAATTGTTTCTTTCCTTTTTCTTTTTCTTTGTATAAGACTAGAATTGAATGAATGAGGCGTTGCTTGTCAGCTGCTGTTTGCAAATGGGGGCTGTGGTTTTGGAAAGCTGTTTTTTTTTTCACAGCTTTTTCTGCCGCTTCTATCTCCATGTATTTTTAGAGGCAGAAATAAACCTATTAATATTTTTACTATTATTTAGGCTCTCATCCCTGGCTCTCGTGTGTGTTGGAGCCTCACTAACGCTTACCTTGGTATTTAGCAATCAAAGAGGGAAAAATGCAACCACTCAAAAGTTTTTATGGTCTGTAGAATTTTTGAAACTTTCGAGATCTGCAAATACCAACATATTATCCAAAAGTATTTTCATCACCGCCATAATGACACGCACCAGGACGAGAGGTGTTCTCAAACTTTCTCTTTTCTCTCTGCGTGAAAACAGTGTGAACTTAATTAAACATGCGAAAGTGGCTTCAGAAGATGGAGCGTTTTTTCCCAGCTAATTTGCTCTCAAGTGCGAAAACATAAGCTGTTTCCTAAACACTGCAAACCTCTTCCGCTCTTCGCTGCTATGGTAAAGCTGTGGTCGATAAGAGAGGAGCAAATTTTTACACTGCTAGAAGGTACGGAACGTGTTTCCTTTGAAACAGTTACTAAAGCTTTACCTTCATGCCCATTGGGGACGATATCTTGGGTGCCTATAAAATAGATCCTTCTTCAATATCCAAAACATCCTTCAAGGGAACATTTTACACAACAATGACTTGTAAAAATTATATTTTTTCAGTCATTTTGTACTATACTTGCCTTTTAAAACTCTGATGTTTGGATAATTCAAATACTTTTGCCAACTCATTATCTGTTATCGATTACTTCGGAGCATAAACGGCAACAGGGCCGAAGAGAATGTATCGCTATGATTGAGTCAAATGTTTCAACTGTACAACGATGCGCATGGCTGCCTGACATGTTGCGCTGCCCGCTGTCTTCATGCTTAGTGTAGTTTCTGCTACATGTCAGAAGAAATCACTACGGGGCTGAGCAGTTTGTTTTATTTACACTGATTATTCACATCATATAACAGCATCAAAGGTTTCAAGAAACGGGAAGATCGCAAGAATTATGCTCCCGCGAAAGTTCCCGTTTGCCAATTTTTCATAAAGTGAAGGAATATTTCGCGCGCCTTCTTGCATTCTTAAAAGAGCGCTCAACAAGGGTTGATTAGGAGCCTCAGTTCGCAAGCCGTGACAACGTTTCAACAGGGGCAGAGCGATCATCACTGGCAGGGGTTTAAACATGTTTTTGCTCCCGAAGAAGAAAAGCCGTGGAGGGAGGAACGAGGACAGTGGGGCAGAAAGAATTGGGGCAAAAAGTGAAGAAATATTTCTTTGGTATGTATTTCTGAGCCAGGAACTGGTGATATCGTGCTATGAAAAAGAAAATAAAAAGCGGCAGCTGCAGGAAAAACTCCAATGCAGGGTGAGCGATGAATCAGCAGCTAGAACAGGTTCGATGCAGACAAGCTTTTCTCGAAAAGGGACAAGGTAATACAAAGAGTCCTGATAAAGAATGCAGTTCCAGGAGAATTGCTATCAAACGCTTTCCGCGAGGAGGGGATAAGGACCAAGCAACATATTAATAACAAGTGAAGTGAACCATACCTGACAAGCCTTACATGATCTGAAGAAAACAATCTAAGGGGGAACCAAAGTAAGAAGTGATAAGAAAGAGACATGTTAGAAAAGAAAACCTGCAGCTTATGCTATATGAGGGGGGGGGGGGGATGAATTTACACGCCTGGGAACAAACTGCACAAACAAGGCTATATGGGATTGTTTTCTGGTATAGTAATGGCGCAGAGGATATATATTTAAGAAGTTCGTGTGTACCTTTCGAGATATTTGTTCATGTTAGTTCCAATGTTTTCAATTTATGGACTTGATATGTATCTCTCTCTTTTTTGTCCCACGAATATTCAAAGTCTGACGGGAGAATAAATAATCTAATTTCATCAGAGATATGGACTTTCTGATCAAAATGCTGGGACACCGCTTTCGGAAGGTGTTTGCATGGGTCTCCATGATGTTATGTTCATTGATTGCCCTGTCTATCCGATGTACTCTTTATGATCGAAGGAGCATGGTAGTAGGTAATAAACATTTGGAAATGTGCAAATAAAGCCTGATTTTATACGAAAAGTGAATTCACTTGCATATCGTTTGACCATTTTTCTTTCTGTAAATATTTGCACGTCTTACCTCTGGGTCTAGAGCAAGGATGTGGTTGTGTTGGACGCTTGTTTTCGAGTTTAGAATGTACTAGAATATCCGTGTAATCTGGGTTGCTTTCATATGTTACCTGTAGTGCCTCAGAGAATATTTTCTTCAGGTGCTCGTCAGACGTTAGCATGGAGTGACATTTTCGCAGAATATTGTTTATGTTTGGAAGCGGATTGTAGTATTTAGTTACAAAAGAACGCTAGAGCTAAGTGCTGGTTTTTGGCCATTTCGTGAGCACATCGCGGCAGTTGAGAGTTGTTTTCTCGATGGCCATATTAAGGGAGATATAGCGATAGCTTATTTGAACTAGTGTTTGTTTTTTTCAATGAATTTAAACAGTTCTAATAATCAATATCATGCTATATATTATTCTTTGCCATGTCGCCTATCCTAGAAATATTGCTTGGATACAATGTCTCGGATGACGAGAAGAAAAATCTAGGTATTGTTGCTGATGCGTTGGATTTCTCTGTAAGGATTTCAATTGCGAAGACTGACAAATAAACATAATGCTACTTCCTGAAGAGTGAAGTTGAATGGGCCTTAGCCAGCCTTGCTAAGAACAAAGCTAGCGGAATTGATGGCATTCCAGCTGAGTTGCTTCAAAACCTCAACCATGACGCTGTTAACATTCTGCATACATTATGTCAGAAGATTTGGACAACCCTGCAGTGGCCACAGGATTGAAGGAGGTCAGTTTATATCCCCATTCCAAAGAAAGGCAGTGCCAAAGATTGTTCCAACTACCGCACGATCGCACTTATTTCGCATGCTAGCAAGGTGATGTTGAAAATCCTCCAAGGTAGGCTGCAGCGGTATGTGGATCTGGAGCTTCCGGACGTGCAAGGGCAGAGGAACTAGAGACCAAATTGCTAACCTTCGCTGGATCATGGAAAAAGCAAGAGAGTTCCAGAAACCCATCTACTTCTGCTTTATTGATTATGCGAAAGCGTTTGACTGCGTAGATCACAGCAGATTGTGGCAAGCTCTCCATGAGATGGGAGTTCCAATTCACCTCATCTGTCTCCTCAGGAACCTGTATGAAGGGCAAGAGGCCACAGTCAGAACTGGGCATGGTCTTACTCATTGGTTTCCGATCGAGAAAGGAGTGAGGCAAGGCTGCATACTGTCGCCCTGCCTATTTAACCTATATGCAGAGTGCATCATGAGGAAGGCCGGCCTGGACGAGTCTTCAGCTGGAGTGAAGATTGCTGGAAAACGTATCAACAACCTTAGATATGCGGATGATACCACTTTAATGGCATAAAGTGAAGTGGAACTCAAGAGACTTCTGATCCGCGTACAAGAAGAGAGTGAGAAGTTTGGGCTTAAACTGAACATTAAAAAGACAAAGATCATGGCGTCTTGCCCTATCAAGTCCTGGAGCATCAATGGACAAGAAGTGGAAGCTGTGACAGATTTTCTGTTCTTGCGCTCCAAGATTACCCCGGAAAGAGACTGCAGCCATGAAATTAGGGGACTCCTGCTTCTGCGAAAGAGAGCAATGGTTAGCCTTGACCGCCTAGTAAAGAGCAGAGACATTAGTCTGCCAACCAAGATCCGTATAACTCGTGCTATGGTCTTTCCAGTTGTGATGTATGGATGCGAGAGTTGGACTGTGAAAAAGGCTGACCGCCGAAGAATTGATGCGTTTGAATTGTGGTGCTGGCGAAGACTCTTGAGAGTTCCTTGGACTGCCAGAAGATCAAATCAGTCGATATTGTCGACCATAAACCCTGACTGCTCATTGGAGGGTCAAATTTTAAAGTTAAAGCTCAGCTACTTTGGTCATCTGATGAGAAGAGAGGAGTCACTGGAGAAAGATTTGATGCTGGGAAAGGTTGAGGGTCGCCGGAGAAGGGGTAGGCAGCGAACGCGTTGGTTAGATGGCATCCTCGAGGCACTGCAGATGAAGTTATGTGATGTTAGGAAGATAGTGAGAGACCGGAAAGCGTGGCGTGACATGGTCCATAGGGTCACGAAGAGTCGGACACGACTGAACGACTAAACTGAACTGAACTTTGGTTATTATTAATAAAGGAGAGGAATGATGGCAGTTATTCTGATCCATGCTGCCATGTCATGAAAATGTCGGCAATATAGTAAGGTATATGAGCGATTTCTCCCGAAAATAATTTAGTAAGATTCTAGAACTCCAATGAATATATTTGCGTACGTCAGAGGGAATGGAGCGCCTATGCTGGTTTCGGGAATCCTTTTCATACTGTGCAACTATCTTTTCCCCGTTCTACCCTGGATCTTACAATTTTGTCTAACAAGTGCTTCTTTACAAAGTTGAACGCTTGTCATAAAGTATATTTAGCTAATTACATTCATTGATACCACGACACCGACTGGACGTTTTTAAAAGACATAACTACATATAAGGAGAGTCATTATTGCTTTCCGGAACCTTCTTAAGGTACCGGAGAGTGGATGAAGGGCTCAATATCAAAATTTTAACAAGTTCGATGCCGTGCCCGGCGTTGTCGAAACACAACACAGAGTGGTGGAGGAGGCTGCAGCTTGTGTGGAGCGACCTTCTCGGTCAATTTTCACATGGCTTGAGCCTTCATTCCAATCCCCACCCTTCCCAATTCTCAATAATAATAATAATAATAATAATATTAATAATAATAATAATAATAATAATAATAATAATAATAATAATAATAATAATAATAATAATAATAATAATAATAATAAACTGGTTCCCACGAACGGAAAGGCGCCGTATCTGTCACACTTGCTCTGTGGACACCTGACCCGCGCCATAAGGGAAGGAATGAAGGTGGGAGTGAAAGTGGAAAGAGAGAAAGAGGAGCCGTAGTGGAGGGCTATGGAGTAATTTCGACCACCTAGGGATATTTAACGTGCGCTGAGATCGCACAGCACACGGACGCCACTTCGTTTCCCCTGCATCGAAACGCAGCCGTCGTGGTCGGGTTCGAATCCGGGAAGTTCGGCACAATAGTCGGGCGTCCTACCACTGCACCACCCCGGTGGGGCCCAATCCTCCATCAGCCACCCATCTAAGGAGGCCCGGGAGGCAGCGCTGCTGAGCTGCCATGACCCCAACACACCATGGTCGAGAGGGCGAAAGCAGCATTAGACGCCACAGGCGCTGCGGAATAGGAGCTCCACCCAGACTTGTGAGGTCCTGGGCCAAAACGATCGGTGCCAAACACCTCCCTGCATAAAATAACCAATAAATGTTTACCACCACCACCCCCACAACACTGCCTTAACCTGTCGGCACTCCCACGGATACCACCAGAACCTTTGCTGCGGAAACACATTTTAAATGACTGATACTGATTAATTTTACTAACTGAAATCTGCAATAAATACTACCAGTCTTAATTGTGTTCATTGTTATCTTAGGAGTTGGTTTATTATTTTCCCTGGTATTTTTATTTATATGTATTCAAGGTATTTATTTTACCGTGGTCGTTTCCATGAATGTATATATTTGGCAATTATTTTTCACTGCCTTCTTCTCTGCTCATATCTTATATCTTTTTTTTTTACTTTTGCTCTGCCCTGGGAAGGGAATTATACATAATCTGCATTTTGCTTTCAAAGTCCTATGGTGTATATGTTTGTTTGTTTACTTTTTCTTTGAATTTGTGTTTGTTCCATGTTTTAGCAATTGACTGTAATCCCACTCTCTGAAACCTCAGCCGCAAAGGCCTTAGCTGATATTTTGTATAAATAACGCAAAGAATAGTGGTGATCTTTACTGGTAATCAATACTCAGCGCGTTCGATTAAGAAAGCGCAGTCTTTTAAAATCAGGGGTGAAAATCTGAATCGGTAAATGCGCCGCTGAAAACAAAAACTGGGGCGGAAAAATTCTCACACACTCAGGAGCGTAGCTTTTCAGTGCGACCACGAAAAGTATAAAAAAGACGCGAATGAACTGTGACGCACGCTGCTCAACTACACTAACCTGACCAGTTTTTCCGCGTACGGTAAAAACATATCTTCATATAACTTAAAAAGAACTTTAGAAGGGAAACCGATTGATCTTAGATTAGTTCATGGTGAGATATCAGAACATGTGGATGATTACAGTCTTACTTAGAATCAGACTATTTGCACAACTACAGGTGTACACTTTACTATCAATAATCCGTCTGGTGTTACGAATACCGTTTTTTCTTTATTCGAAGTGTGCAAGGGGATTTGCCAGTAGCCTGATCTCAGGTCCATGGAAGAAAATTATGAAGCTGAGTTTAGACAGTCAATTGCGTCATCTGTACGTGGAAGCGGGTAGACATCTTTTTTGTGACTGTATCTAAGCGATGGTAGTCAACACAAAAGTTCCATGTTCCATCTTGCTTTCTAAAAAGGATAACCGGAGCTGCCCAAGCACCAGAAAATTCCCGAATAATGCCGCGCTTTAGCATCTCTTGCACTTGCTCATCATTACCTTAAGCTCAGTTGCTGAGACTCGATAGGGCTTCTGACGTATCGTGTGATGAATGTGACTGCTGGGCGGAACACAGTATTGAGTATTCCTTGGCAAAGTCGAACACTGTCATGTGCTTCAGTAGTAGTTCCACTAGAATGCGATGCTCCGTTGTGGAAAGACTTATTAATCATAGCATTAAGTTTAGTTTTCATACCTGGTTGTACGTGCTGCTCAATGCGGAGAGGTTTAACTCCGCGACGGAGCCTGACACGCCTTCCTCAATAAATGTAAACAACACCACTACCGCTGAACCTTTAGTCGTTGCCTTTGGTATGAAATGTAAGAAAATGCTTTTGGAATAAAATTAATCTTTTGGAACCTTTTTTCGCGTTCGTATTCAAGGTTCAAGTTCATCTAACAATCGTATATTTATTAGCAGTATCTTGGCTGCAATGTTACTAGGGTTAGATCTTAAAAAAAAAAAAACTCGGAAGAGGCACCTAAAGGAAACCTTAATCAATGTTTATGGTAATGTAATGCACCAAAACCCCTCGAGACAGTCTTTGTGCGTGTTGACGTAATATATAAACACTGCATGGAGCCCGTATTGTACAAATAGATTTTAAAATTGCTCTTGGTGACGGCTGACAACTGATTAAGGTTACGCATCTGCGCTTTAATATCTTCCCCATTCCTTTTGAAAATAATCGTGCTTTCGAAGTGCGCCTACTGATTGAACGCTCCTACTTCGTCACGTGAGAGGAGCGGCCAGTTATGGGGCGCCTTTGCGACTGGATTTTCCTATTTCTTTTGTAGTGCGCTGGCCTCCTTTATCTTAGGAGGTATAGGAGGAGCATAATTTCGTCGCTGGGTTTTGCTGTGTCATAGATGATAGCGTAAAAATGAGGCAATGTGGGGAAGCACTACGCTACTTCTTGAGGGGCATGACTCAACATTGCTAACAATTCAGGCCACGGTTTCCATTGCTGATGCTCTTTTACGTACATGCACTGTGCAGCTCGCCTAATAGCTTATCTGCTTTGTGTGCCTCTATATCTAGCATATACTTTTTAGCATACAGTCGCACGCTGTGGAGGTCACCTGACGTAAATACGAAGCCCCCCTAAATCAAGCCGCCGGAACGTGCCAGCGTGGTTGAGTTGGATGTCTTCCTTGACTGCAAATATTAAGACGAATGTCTTTTATGGCTCATGACTCGCCGGGCAGTTCGTTCGCGAGAAGTCTCACATTTAGCAAGAGTCCGCATAATTTCGCGATATCAAAACGTCATAATGTGGTGAAGTCATCATACGCAACCGGACGTGACGGCATCGTGATGCCACGTTCGGTAATGTATAATAACCCGAAATGACACAATCGTTACGTCACATCCAATCGTGAGGTCACGATAAGTGATGACCAATGACATCAGCAGACGATTCACTCATATACGAGCTGACCCCGCTGTCGTCCGATCCAAGCCCTTGCTGCGTCTTTCATTTGGAACTTGCTCGAACGCCGCAGCATCTAACCTTCGAGAACAAAAATTTCTCCAGCGGGAGTCAAACTTCTGCCTCTTCGATCACCAGCCGAACGCGTTAACAGACGCGTTAATTGTTTTTTTCTTAGCTACAATGTGACGTGATGGGAGAAGGCACTGGGGCGATGAGTCGTGGGGAGAAAGCGGTGGCGCGATGTGAAAATAAATCTAGAAAGACCCTGCGCGTCGAATACGTTTTATGCGCTTCCAGGTTGCACCAGCATGCCACCTGAATCAGAACGCCGCGCGGTGGGAGCGACGCTGCACGTTCTGTAAAATCCCACACTTGAAATAATTATTGATTGAAAACCATGTTTCAACCAAAAAGCCAATCTCTTCTGCCCCCGGCACGTAGGCCTGCGAGACGGGGTACGCTGCCTTAAAGGCGGGTTGGCAGGCCTAGACATATACAGCAGCCTCCTGCGCCAAGTGGCCGGTGCACCGCGGGAGCTGAGGGTGCGTGCCTCCGAGTTCTCTCTACTAGCTATATTTTCTGCTACCCCGCAAGGCGAACGCCTATTGACTCATGAGTGTGCATCTGTGCACGCGTCCATCTGAAAAAAAAAAAAATGCCACATACATCAATCAACGTTGTAAAACCTCTAATATCAGACTTTTTCAAGTCATTTACCAGGCACTAAAAAGTCAGTAAGCCGTCATCCACAATTTAGAAACTATCGCGCAAAAGACTCCGCAACCAACGCATTGTAAAGGCTTTCGCCTCACCAAACTTTATTGGGTCGAAGGGCCCCCTCCAATTTTTTGGAAGGTTCTATTTTCCTCACTCTTTCATGTAAAATGTGAATCTCGAGCTGACAGCTCTTGCCATGACCAATCTATGCTATGACCAATCAGCGTCTGCCCGTGTCCACCGCTAAGTATCCCTGACAAAGTCATGCCTGTGGGTTTTTCCCTCACAGCAGTGAAAAAGTCGGTATCTACAACAAGCACGCCGGATTATCCAAACAACGAGGCCCTTAAGGCTGTGGAGAGGACTGATGGAGTAACGATAGTTCTTGCGTATTTTCTGTTTGAGGAAACAGCAAGGCGTTTACGACTGCCTATGCATGTATATAAGAAGGACAAATTGTTTTTTTCTAATGTGCTGGAAGACGCTGCGTTGATTATTGAATTCGTTAAAACTGATTATTGTGTTTTTACAAATTTGGCCCCTTACATATGTTAATTAGTAAAGCGCTGAGCCATTCTAAGACAGACCAATGAGTGTGAGTGCCTGGCCATATTGGCGACTTATACCACCTGCCAGAGTCATTCCTGTGAGGGTGACCATAATGCATTCTTCCCAAGTTGCCAGAATAAACATACAAGTAGCCGCTTTAAGAGCCCCTATGAACACGTCTGAATGGTGTAGAAGAAGCATGTCCGACTTGGGGCCCAAGGGCCCCCACTGGTTTAGATTCTAAACATCTGAAATGTGGCTGCCACGTTGGCAGTGTCTACAGATCTCACCATGACATGATGTATCGTGATGTGAAACAAACCGTACAACAATCATGGCAGGTTCATATCACCTGGCTGCGCTCTGCTGCCAGAGGCAGATTAGTTGTTTTCGTGCCATCGTAGCTACCTTCAGTGCAATGAGAAAAAATAACGCTCAAGAAAAAATACAATAAGTACAGCGAACACATTCCCTTGCTCGTCTTTCCAGAACGGCAAATTTTCTAACCGTGGCTAGCAGAACTTCTGATAATTGAAATGTCGTACAATTGCTCTCCAAACAGCTTAATCGCTCGACGATAAGGATAGCTGAAATGCTGGAAAGGGAATAATCAGACTTGTTCTTGCAGCGCAAGAACATTGTGGACACTAATAATTCTTCTTACAGAGACCTTCGCGGTCAGAAAAAAGCTTATTTGCGAGGCAGAAGCTGCAAACCGTCGATGTAAATGTTGATACCTCTTTGTCACCGAGTTCAATACTCACAACCACATCTGTTCCCTTCACGTGGCACATTCTCAGCCAATGGGACTACCGGCATCTCTAACAGCCTGCACAAATATTTTGGACAAATTAAAAAAGGCCTTTGGGAACGCATAATCTCACATAACTACAACGTCTTCAAATCATCTTTAAATCAGCATAGTTTCTTTCGGCGGGCATGCAGGTTTTATACAGCAAAAGCTGGCGGGAGCGATGTTTGCGTGTTGTTACTGAAATAGGAGGGCCATGGCTCTGGTAACTGGTAGCCGGCATCTGACGTGGCCGATTAATGACTGGTCATTGAGTTGTGTGATCTCACGGGACCATAATGTAATGGTCTAGGGAAGAAGCGCCGCGAACTTGGACTGGTCCATCAAATGAGGGCGGGTTAAATGTTAATATAGCCCTCCAGTATACTTGGATCCCCACCTAGACAAGCTGCCCTCAAGTCATGCAGACGTGTTTACACGATTTGGTTGGCAGAGATTTATACCAGTTTCCCATTGTATTTGCGAAAATGTGGCAACTTACAATTACATGCTAATCAGTATGTGTCAGATAATAGATTGACCTATAAAAGGTAACAGATGAAGGTTGTAACATACAAGAACGGGGACACGCAGTCGACAGATAATAATCAATAAATCGTTCACGTCATGCTGCATAGAGAGAGTTTATGGACAACACTAAATGTTCCCTAATATTTATAAAAAAAAAACGTACCAATTGTTTCCCATGGAATTCGATTTGCTTATATTGAGTTTGTGGTAAAAAATTTAAGCGATAATTTGCTCCGCATTTTAAGCTTGTGCCATTTTTATCCATGTACGTCAAAAGTTAACATACAGTATATGTTCTCCTCAGCTCTCTGTTACTTGAAAATGCACCTAGTTTTTTTTTTTTTTACGCGAGCCTTAGATACTCGTTTGAGCATGAAAACTTTACAGAGTTTTGAGTTTCATCAGAAGTATGAATTATTCCCATCAGCATGTTTTTAGCCCTGCCTAATAATTTGCCACAATTATTCAGAGTTATTGTCGCCCCAGAAACATAGATTGAGCAATACATACCTTTTTGTCATAATTTGCGAAGCATTAGAACCCATGGTCGTAAACATTCTTTACTAATTACATTTTCTGTGCACAGTTCAGTTTAGTATGCAATTGACATAAACGTAGGTCAATCTTTATATCTATTCTATGCAAATGCCTTCAAGCACGTATTCTAAATATAACATGAATGTGCGTTGGCGGTTTTGGGAGTGAGCCCTCTTAATAGTCCCCACATGAGTCGGAAAATTAGCTTTTATTATATTTTCATCGTGTCTCTGCGAAAACCACTGAGACAGCGTATGTATATAGATGACTTCGTATCGCATAAAATCATAACAGTCAAAATGAATGTTTCCCATTCTTGTGTTGCGACGCTTGTTCCTGCTTTATTTTTTGCTGTCGGGAGCGTATGCCTCAACTACCAAATTGGTCAGGCAAGCGTAATATCCTATAATTAAGCTTGTCTTTAGATATGCGCAGTGAAATGTCAATATTTCTTTCAATTTACCAGACTACCTCAACGTACACGTGTTGCGTATAGAGCTAGCTGAAGACGAATTTTCATGTTCTCTTTTGACTGCATCAGTATAGAACGAGGCACGAGGCTATGGATCGATAAGAGTCCTTCCCTTGGAGTCCGCCATGACCCGTATTTTCGGTGCAGTGAAAGAGATGTTTCCAGAAGTACGCTTTCCGCTTTTGTTTTCCATTTTTCTTCTCTGTCTGCCACTTTTCTTGCTTCAGATTCCTAGTGGCAAGCCAAGCTTAGCCAAACACCAACAACGCCAAATCACTCAAAGCCACCGAGACGCCAAGCCTCGTCAGGTGTCCCCGCAAAACCGTACAGCACGCTTTCTACCCGAGAAGTCTGGGATAATCTGATCAAGGCCACGAGGCCTTACCGCATCAACCGACGCGAAGTGCATCATAGTGCGCTGACGCGGCTGAAAGCAAAAAGGCCAAAGCGCAGCTTCTTTGATACTTTTTTTTTGTACGCAAGCTTGCCATAAGGCATGTTATAGAAACTCATGTAAATGGTTTTCCTTGAGGAACAGGAGCAGGCTCCCGCTCTTAGCGTTGTCGGTGAGCCATTTAGAAAAGTCCTCTCCCCTTGTTGTGGTTAGCCCAACTTCGCGCAGAATCGGTGTCCTTGATGCCCTAGTCCCTGCACAAGTCTGATACTTATTTGGGCTTCT
Organism: Amblyomma maculatum; assembly: GCF_055883805.1. NCBI lineage: Eukaryota > Metazoa > Arthropoda > Arachnida > Ixodida > Ixodidae > Amblyomma > Amblyomma maculatum. The sequence continues at coordinate 125,830,638 of NC_139345.1, read as the reverse complement.
TTGATGGCTGAAGAGGTAGGCATGATTATAGGATGCAGAATGGTCGACTGACTGCAGTTCAGGGTCCGTCGGAATGCTGTGACAAAGGGCTTTAACGACCGACGTATCCGGAAGCTTTTTCGCCATAGCTAAGCTGCCGTACCGGCGTTGCTCCAAGTCGCGGGCGAGATAGGGGACACAATTGTCACAGTTGTGTTAAGCTCTGAAGGTAAAGCGATTCTTTCTTCATTCATCACTCTATCTGGATGGACCAGAAAAGAAGGCCTGTTTTCATTCCTCACATTGCAGAATAAATCCTGCTTCCTGAGTTTTTGCTCGCGCTTTTAAAGCAAGAAAGCAAGTGCGCCACGTTTAAATATCGGAAGAAATGGGAAGAGCATGGTTAGGATTACCTATTTTCAGATTTATATGTTCTTACTTGACAATTTGATAAAGCCGCCTACCATTTTTCAAAAAGAGCTCAAATGAAGGGTTTCCAGAGGAATAAAAGCTTCAAAAAACAGTATTATCTTGATATATCAATAGAGCAAGCGCGGTATCCAATGACCAGTCATTGTCCACAGTTCACTGCATCAGCTGTGATGACAGCGTGTCAGCTGCACAAGAAGGTAGCAGTATGCGGTCGACCAGAACAATCGCATGTTAGCTGGAACCCACGTTGACGAAATCCTTTACCAGTAACCTCGACCCCACCCTCACCATTAGCCGAAATACCGCCGATGGTGTGACCTTCTCGCCAGTGGGACATTGGGACTCGTTTCCTACCTACGTTGCAAGCCGTGGCAGTTTCCAAGCCACATTAAATGATGTTAGAGGTTTAACCTCAAGCTCATGACGAGACAGCACCAATGGCTGTCGCCTGTGGCTTTCCTGAGGATCCTTTTTTTTGTATATGCATTTTGCTACTCGTGTTGCGCAGTATACTTGAAGTGCAGAATTGCGACTTATTAGACGTCTGTTTGTGATGCACAAGTAGCGGCTTCCGCACAATGTTCGCCAATATTGCCAAATATGCCTGCCATCTCTCACTGAACTTGCCCTTTCTCTTCTTAATTAATAAGGCCACACTAGTGATAGCAAAAGAAAGGCCACATGGCAGCGAGTCATATGGGCTGAATGCGCAGAAGAGTGCCGAAACCCTTTGTCGGCTCACTAACGTTACATAGCATATGGGCGAGTTGATATTCCATTTTGATAATATGTGAAGGAGCAGGGACCGAAGGACCAGAGACAAGATAATAGCTCTTTTGTTACCTTGTTGTCCGTTTATTGGCTTTATTACGTCTTTTTGTCAAAGCTGCTACGGCAGTATACAGCAAAAAGCGAAAAGGAGCGGCCGGCGCTGCAGGTTCTGTCCTTAGAGCTCTGGTTGGATGCACTTAAGGTATGTGTGTGTATTATTCTGCCATATGCATTGATTTTAGAAAAACAATTTGTTTTTTTCATGGCAATATCCAGGCCACCACCACAGATGATAATTGGTGTCTTCGAATGTTCGAACTGTTCTTAATTTTATTGTGATTCGGTTCCATCGAAGCTAGGAGAGTTTTTGCCCCGATGATTTTCACGGTTTGCAGGGTTTTGTGATTATATATATTTTTTCCTTATATGACATTAATGGTAAATATTTAGCGCGGATCGGCTATATATAGTTCATTCTAATGAAAGAAGATTGTCTTTCCAATTTACTACATGTTACTTTGGCCAGCTTGTACTGATCTCACTACCTGTTCGACGCTTTCATCTTTTAATAGCATGTTAGTAGAATTTACTGCATTACTGCTATTTTCGGTACCAAGCAACGCCTTTGCATGCCATGAGCGCTTTCACAAATTCTGCGAGTTTTGAACATTCCAGCATGAAATTCGTTCAAAGCCCAGCTTATCCTCTTAGTTTTCACGCCTGTGCCACCTTCACAAGCGATGGGGGGCGATCGCGGCAGCGAACCAGCAAAGCGTTAAATAGCAGGCAGTTATTCCGATTGGCGGCGTATGCTCATGTGACTAAACCTCTAACCAGGTGATTTGTGTAGGTGTCACGCGTTAAGCCAAAAGCAGCCTGTTTCAGCGCTCTGCTCCTACTTTCGGGGCAGCCCACACAGCTATCCATCGCAAAGCATTGTTGACTGCTTCTGCCTAAGCACTATGACATGGGCAGTCTGCTAGCGTCCAGAGAGGCGTCAACATCAATTTATGGGAACATTGCTTTGGTGGTTGAGGTGTATATTTGGCGCCATGATTATTACATCACATATGCAGGTGCTTGACCTGGATACTATGTAATATGGCACTGTGTCGTCACAAGTTTTGCAACCGCAGTTTGGCGCGCCTGACGTCTAGCACAACTCTTTCTACTACCTTGAAACGACCACGTTGACGTTAGTGCGACCACAAGTTCCCAGCTTGCCGACCAGGACAATCAACCTTTGTTGACGAAGAACAGCTGCACATGTCTGGGGGTACAGCTCCTCGCAGACATGTTTAGGTTTGACCCTGATATGTGGTTAAGCACTGAAGGGACGCGAACTAGCTAACGTCCGTCAGCCAGGTGCCAACGTGGCTTCTGTGAAATAGATAAAAGGATGTTCGTCTTCGCAGGTGAGGTTCCAGTACCTTACCAGAAAGAGGAAGATGCTACTGAGCAGCAAATTACGCTGACCGACTTTCCACCGACGCAGCAAAACTAATGCCTCCTCCAGTCATCAATGCGCGGCTCGATATAATCGATTTATCAACTTTGATCGAAAAAGATATATAGACGAAGAACAGCTGTACAAGCTTGGGGGTACACTGCACGGGGATACACTGCATCACGTTTATGAAATTAGGTAGGAAGATGGCTACCCTCAAGCGGTTCGTGTGCTTACGATGAAGCCAAGCCTGCGCGGTGATGATAATCAATTTCGGCGTCGCTCTTTATTTTGAAATAAGATTTGTTTTGCTGACAATAAACGTTTCCCTTTAAACACAGGTTTTACAACCATAAGTCAGGCTTTTATTGTGCGTTGAGTCGCACTACTATTCGATAAAAGAATGTTGAATTATTTTTTACAAGCGGTAGCTCTATCTGGTACATATTCAACTGCAAATTTATAGTACATGAACAGGTTACAACAATATTTTGTCAAGCTCATGACCGATATTTCACTGCAATGACACGTTTTTATGGCAGATGACAAAAAGCCGTCTGTAATTTAGCAGTAGTTGTGGAGTTGAGGTCACCGCTAGACGGAATTGAATATTGGGTGCATTTAGGCAAGGAAAAAACTGCCTAACTACTCGCTGACTGGAAATAAATGATTTCTAATTACTGCAGCCGTGGATGAGCGCCTACCAGGAAGAAGGTATCAACCTTAAGCGGTCATAAAGACGGAACTTGCAGCGCAAAGAAACGTTGCTCCAGACAAAAGGAATTATTTCTAGGTATGTGAGGAGCGTATGTGAGTATGTGAGGAGCGCCCTAGAAACAGCAGTGAAAAGGGCGACAAATACGCCTCTAGCAACGGTGCTGCCTCTGGCGGTCGCGATTCGTACATGTTACACTGACTGACTGCGTTTCGCGGCTCTTATAGATCGCTTTCTTCACTGTACTTGAACGAGCCAGAGCGGATAGGTGGAAGGCCAAATGTTGGAAGCGCCGCTTCAACGATGACCTAGAAAAAAAGGTGTTTTGTCGCGTTGATAAGATTTTTTTGAAAAGGGCTGCTTGCATCGCAATGCTTGTTGTTGTCCGTGGGCAGCGGGAAGTATTGCTCTATCGTAAGCGTCTATTAACTCCGCTTCTGATGCCACGGCCGCTCGCAAAACAGCCCGCTCTCGACTCGACCAGTCGCCCTGAATCTGCGCGGCGATAATAGCGATTACCCGCAGCCTTCTGTCCATGAGCGTCTATACCCTTTCAGCGGCTCTAGTAATAGCATTGGGCACATGAGTGCGGAATTAATTGAAGACACGACTCTGTGGCTTGTCACGTAAATTGATCATTTCTAACGTTCTGTATACCGCGCGTTAATGTGGGGCACAGGAGACTTTCTTTTCTTTTATATTTGCGTTATGTATTTCACGTTCAGCAACTTTTCAGCATGTATGCATCACTCTTGACTGTTAAGAGTGCTTAAGAACTTCATCGGCGTCTAAATAAAGCCACGTGGCAATTTAACATATCACCGAGATCTATAGGCTTGATTAATTAAAACAATGTAGTGATGCGTTCCGCACAACACGTAAGCATATTGCACAGATGCAGACATAAGTAAACAAAGAATGCTATCCCGTTCAAATTAAAATCGCACCTACTGCACAGGAGATAAGAAAACAATATTTGCCTAAGTGAAATCTTTACTGCTAGTTTCAATTATGTAAATCGTAAAAACCTTTAGAAGGAAATTGCGTGTTCCGTTTACTTCTGTCCCCGGCGGTACAAACTGGTTTTCTGACGTTTTCTGTTTTTCGTTTTCATATCCCATATTTTTTATCCAAGTTAATTTCCACAATTCTACCTAAATTTGCAGGTTCCATTTGGTTTCATATATATATATATATATATATATATATATATATCCCAGGTAAATTCAAACAGGATGTCGCACAACTTTCCCGATTATCTATTTTATTCCAACAGTTTCGAACGGTGGACCGTCCTTCATCAAGGTAGAAGTGACAATGGAGAATAAGTCTGCACCTTACGCCACTGTTAAGAGAGGGAGAAGAAATTCTCCCTCTCCGTCTTTGCGTCTTCAAAGACAGAGAGCGACAGTTCGCAAACTGGCCAGAATTTCACAAGGAGAATGTGCGTTCCCGCGCCAGTGCGCGAAGCCTGCCCGCTTCGTCTGCCCTGGAAAATGGAATCAACACAGAATCGCCGTCTTGGTGGTCTGTTCGTGTGACCTCGTCCGCCCGAGGATTGCCCGCTATGCCGCCGTCCTATTCTAAGCACAGGATAAACAAAGTGACCGCAGGTCAGCAGGGCAGCAGCGGGAGCAAGCATGATGGCGGAGAGCGCCAGGAACGCTGAAAGGACCGGCCGCACAAGCGTCTTTTTTCTTCAAAAAACGCTCACGGTTCCTCTTCGGCTGCACATAACCTACCAAGAAGCAAGAAAAGGACTCACACAACCCACATTTTATTACTCCGAAAACAGACTTTACAGACGATTCTGATGCGTTCTCCACGGCTCAGGCAGAGCCAAACCCGCCCCTGGAAGATGGTGCGCAAGCCACCCTGCCTTCTGTGAAGAAAGGCCCGCAGGTTCGGGCTGGCAGATCGCAAGGCATTCCTTTTCGGGGAAGGCCTCCACCACTTTAGCATGTCGCGGACCTCCAGCGCCATGCGAAACCGGTGATTGAAACATCTACCACTTTTTAAACCTCTCTGGAGCGAAAAAAGACATATAATCTCCCTGACAGGTCCTGAAAAGCCAGGAACCTAGAAGCGTAATTACATGCCCTAACGTATCAAACAGGTGTTCCTTATAGTTTGGACCTGTCGTGGACTAATGAGGAACTACAGTGATGTAAAGATCTAAATGTATTTCTCCTGTAGCTCGTGTTTTAGAAGAGACCAATTTATGTCCTGCACATGTATATGCATTGAAGTACGAAATATTACATTGTGATCGTGACCACTTAAAATGGGGTGCAGCAATACTTATAACTGATGCAAGAAAATGGTTTAAGCCTGTGTGGCTGTGCCCATATTTTTAGAACGAACCGCGAGAGAACACGGCCGCACATTTGTTACTTGAGGTGCATTGCGCTGCAAAATTATGTTCGTTTCTATGTGTACCATATCGTAAAGCTTACTGGTGGGGTTTACGTGTTTGAGCAAAGTACAAAAATCAGCTCCGGTCTGCGGTACTGATGAACATGTGACTAATTAGGCTGAGCTGTGGCCACAAATTAGGCCTAAAATATTCTTGTTTCGTGCAATACACTATTCCCGCCTTCCGGCTACACGTAATATTATATTCTTGCGAACTTTAATTAGGCGCTCATTCTCGGCCCTTGTTTAAGCGGCGTCCTCATTAACGCACACCGTAAAGCTATTTAGCGACCCCAGATATTAGAATGCAGCTACTCCAAAGTTTTGAGGAGGTGTTCAGCGTTTTTGAAACTTTAGAGCGCTGCAATTACCAACACCAGCACAAAGAGAGGCGTCTGGAGGTGAGATACCCTCAACCATTCTTTATCTTCTCTGCCGGACGAGAGGGGGAAGTTAATTAAATACGGTAAAGTGCCTTCAGAAAGTGTAACGTTTTTCTCCAGCTAATTTTCTCTTGTGCGAAAAACACAAAATGTGTCCTGAATACAAAAGGCCACTTACTATCCTCGCTGCTACTGTAAAGTTCTGGTCGATAATTGGGGACAAACGTCGGACTCCGCTAGTCGACGCGAAGACCTGTTTCATTTCCAAGTGTTACAAAATCATTGTCTTCAAGCCCATCGTGAGCGAAGTCTTGCGCGCTACATAAGACCTCCTCTGTCAACCTGAACTGGATAGAGCCTACAATAGATTTTTCCAGGTTTATGCAATCGCCGCGGTGGAATTAAATGCGATTGAAGAGCTAGGCCAGAAAAGAGACACCGCAATCACTTGATGACCGACATGTCATGGTTTTAAATCTGCAGAGTCCAGTGAAGTGATGGTAATGGAAGCGCTGTACATGTAAGCACCGTATAAATATCATCGCATGTATAGTGAGACGCCGCCAGCAAAATCTTTATTCATTGCACAGTAGTGCGCTATGCATGAAAAAAATTATATTTTGAACACAACGACTTCCCTATAAAAACATAAGAAGCCTGACATTATACGCCAGTGGGAACCCGCGTGCTACTTAACAGCAATGCTCGAGACTGTTTCGAACCTTGCAGTATTCCTTAATTCCTCGGGAGACAAAGCGGGTATGAAGTGAAGGTTTGTTTTTGTTTCGAGTGGGCCGTGTGCTGTGGAGAATAATAAATGCTGGCTTAAAACAGTATTTATATAGAGCGTATAGAAACGAGCTCGGGACGCACCGTGAAAACAGTGCATATCCTAGCCCACTGCATTCACTACAATACACTGGCGCTTGTGAAACGCTTTTCAACTTTTAGCCCTGAGTTGTTTACTGTTGGTCTGGTTATTCCTCTCCTTCGTCCATTGCACAGTGATCGTTTTGTCTTGGTATCGGCACTTTTCTACGCCCGTTAAAGCTCCCCTGAGATTGCCGCTCTGCTTTGTCTTCTGTCATGGTCTATATTGAGGTCAATACACCAGGGTATGGGTCTTACCCAGATAGTTTTTCTTTATTCTCAACCTGTTCTTGTTTTTTGTATACCAATGGGTAGCCCTGAGTTTTTGCATTGCATTATGCCCGTTTCGTGTTTTCGTTACTCTGTACAGTTGAGTTCTACTTACGCTTCTTCCAGCTATTCGGAGCTGTCCGGTACTTCCAATGTGATTGCCTTTTCGGTTGGTATTGAAACCGGAAGTTTAAGTGCCGCTTTGTTCGCTTTGAGAGTATAGTCGTATACAGGTTATGAAAAAAGCGGCATTCAGTTATCAAAGAGCCCATCTCTGACCAATATCTGCCGGGTAATACCATAACGTCGCTGCCTACAGCTTTGCACCTAAGAGTATGTGCTTGGAAAGAAGTTAATTCAAGTGAGTCCGTGCTGGCAATTAGTTTGTAAGTGCTTCGTGAGTTCCAGCAAATATACGTACCGTTACATAATTCGATCGCCAGTCGTTTCCTCATCACAGTACACCAAGTTCTGATGGTGAATTTCAGCACTGTCGAGTTTTCACGAAATCGCTTCTTTGTTTTGCGCTTCACTGGATCTTTTTCCTAACATGGAGCCATACGAGGTTTCACCGCTGTGACACCGCGCCGACGGACGGATGCAACAACGCGACAACCGCGTCCTGCGCCGGTGGACGGACGCGACAACCGGAGGCAGCCATTTTGAAAAAAGTCCGCGATCTCGTGAACAGAGAAATACACGTTTTATTTTCCCCGTGTCCCTGGACGTCACACGTTTTGAATAATGCCAGTGGCTGGAGGGGGTCCTTTGAGGGCTGTTTGCAGCTTTTCGCTTGACCTATATCAGACTATATAGTACGGTGTCCATTTGTAGGATCTTTGGTTGGTCGTTTTGTTCTACGGGATACTGTAGATCCCTCTGCACGTTACGGGACTGTTTCTGAGTTCTAGGGTATAGTTTTTTCTCATTCTTTCATTTTTTTCTTCCCGTCAAACGATTCAGCTGATGTATTCTTATGGGGCGATTGTTTCTCTAAAAGAGAAAGCGTTTACTAAAACCCTCCGTAGCCTTTTCGCTATGCAAGGGTGGAAGAACGGGCTAGTTGGTAAATCATCTTGGGAATCAAACTAGCGCACTTCAAAACAAAGACACAGGAAGAGAACAACAACACAGCGCTGTGTTGTCGTTCTCTTCCTGTGTATTTGTTTTGAAGTGCGCTAGTTTGATTTCCTTTTCGCTATGTGTGAAATGTTCACCTTGAACCAAAAAGAAGTCATGTGACTGCTAAGACATGAGTCTGCCGCCATCGCCCCTGGAATCAAGCACTCGCCTCTACCTAGTCACGTCACCGACAGGACATTATTTAACTGCAGCTACGCCGGAGCCGTGTGCTCGCTCTTCATACACGGCTTCTCTGCCAAAGTCTCTAAGCCGGTGTCAACGCATTGCAACAGCTTTGAACAATTTAACAGCAGCCATCACCATTGTTGATACAGGAGTGCTGCCCCGTGAACTCTATGTAGCTCGGAAGGGGTGAAGACAACTGGCTGAATCCGATCAACATCTGAACGTAGCTTGCTTAGAGGCTGCCGCACAGAGAAAAAAAAAAAAAAGAGGCATGTATTGCGAAAAGCGCCTGCGGTTTCGTTTTGCTAACCTTGACTTAGGTGGGTTAGACCTTTGTCTATTTTTTGTCGTTGCCTCCTGTACAGGCTCGAGGGAAAGCGATATTCAAGTCGTAAATTTTGGTACGTTCATTTGTACTACGAAGTATAACGATCTGAAACGGTGTACCTTAAATCGTCATTACTCCGACTAATACTGAACAACTTTGCAAACTGATGTCTGCCATAATGAATTCCTGAAATAATTGCTTTCATTACTGTCTGATCAATTCACTGCCTTTCATATTTATTAATATAGATTCACGGTATTTATTTATAGCTTTTGTTTCCATGACGTTTTGGGGTTTCGCACGGAGATCGGGCTCTGCTCTCAGAGTCGAAAGTGAGACCACTAGATAGCACCAGAGTTGCGGCTGTGAAGAACGAGACACCGACACACTACCATCGGGTCAATCTTTTTATCGGGAGCGCCCAGTGTTCTTCTTTGGTCTCGTAGCATGCATACGCGGCCTCCGGCGTCACGGCGTCGTATCTCTGCTGCAGAGATGTCTGTCGAAGGTGACAAGGTAGGGGAAGAGAGGGACCGCCCGGCGCGATACGGCCTCCCTCTCACCCCGCCCTTTCCGCTGCAGCTCTGGAGGAAAGTGGCCGGGATGGGGAAAGATGAGAGCTCTCCTAGAGAGAGATAGAGAGAGAAAGAGAGTGTTCGCCGTTTCCTGCGGGCAAAGGGAATATTGAATCCCCGCAAAGTGTACAGTTTGCATTACTTTTTCTGCGTCTTCATCTCCTCATGTTTTTATTTTGTTCTTGATTTTTCTTTATGCTTGAATGGGCATTACAACTAATTCGTGTTTTACTTCCAATGTCATACGGTGTTTCTTTATGTGTTTTCTCTTGGATTTGCGTTGGTTTTATGTTTGAGCAGTGGCGTGTAACCTCACCCAGTGTAAAACATCAACATGGAGGGCCTCTAGGGGTATTTGGTATTGTTAAATAATTTAGCAAATGGGGTGATATTTATAGGTATTTATACTATGTGCTTGTTGACATTGAAAATGCCGTCTCTGAACAGCAGACACGAAAAATTCAATCGGTACAGGCATCTGCCACCGAAAATTCTGCTAACACAATTGGGAGTGCGCACCGCCGGGATGGTACAGTAGTTAGGGCGCTCGACTACTGTGCCGGAGAATGCGGAATTGAATCCCGGCCGCAGTAGCTGAGCTGGTTTTTGGTGGAGGCGATAAGCACACCGCCCGTGTGCTGCGCGATGTCAGTGCAGGTTAAAGAACTCCAGGTGGTTGAAATTTCCGGAGCCCCTCGCTTTGTGGCCTCTCTCATAGCCTGCGCCGCTTTGGGACATTAAACCCGTTAAAACCAAACCAAATAATCGGAAGCACAGATTTGCTAAGAAATCCCGAAAATTCTCAGAAACGTCTACAAGGAAGCCTTAATTTCTAAAAGCTGTCGCCACATGCAGTTCGACAACTCACGCCTGACATTTTTTTTGCATTGGTTAATAAAATATTGCCGCGAACAATGGAAACCTTTATTTGCAGCTGTTAAAACTGCCATAAGTATGCTGGCTTACCACAATTTTAACGCACATACGACTGGGTTCATGTTAAGTGCCATCGAGACGCAAGCTTATCGTTTCCTTTGTCGAGCAAGATGCGTCGAGATGTATCTCGAACTTTTCCAGCCGCTCCTCCGTTTCCACAATGTTCCAGGTTGATGTGGGCATTTTTTGCTTGTTTATCCAGATGCTTATTCGGCGAATTTAAGTTGAGCACTGCCAAATGGAACGGTTATTCTGAGTTAGCCTTCTGGCGAACGCGTTTGGTTTTATCGCTGCCTCCGATTCACATAGTTCGTTTTTCGGGTGCAATTCAGCCCAATAAAGAACTTATTTCATTACAATACAAGTCTTCTAGTATGCTGTCTTCGGCATCGTCACCACCACGTGTCAATATCTTATTCTATAACTTAAAACTACTTGATTAGTACTGGTAATAATGATTAAAATAACATGATTAAGGCCAACATGACAGTAGGTTTTGCTTTATTAGCCGCAAACCCACCATAAGTTGATCACAAGAAAAATGCTCCGAACATTTGAATAGGAAAATCCGTCTCTTCCAGAAGAATAATTGATTCCTCTCATCCCTTCCCTGCAGGAAAAGAACAAAAAGTTTATATTTTACCTGATTCACGTACGAAGGAATCATTATGTAAAAATATACGATGGAAATCTTCCTGCAGGTTAACGACCAACGCTTGGGTTTCAATATGGCGATGCCATTTTTGGCTGTTTGTTTCGTACCGACACGTGCCGTTTCTAGCAGCTGAAGTACTTTTTCGGAACGGATAATGGAAACAAGAATTGAGCTGTTTGGGAACAGGGAAAAGAGAGGTTTCCTTTGATCTCTGAAGGCGGTGTCATCCCGAACACATAATTAATCGTTATATTGACATTCAATGGTGACTGCCTATTTTACGAGTATAGAAAACTGGGCGAGTTGGATTGGACTCGTCTTAAAGCAGCGCGAAACAAAAGACGAAGCGCTCGTGTCGTCCCCTGTTCCTCTTTCATGTTGTGTTTCGCGCTGCTTTAAGGTGACTCCCTATATTTACTTATGCGAAGTAAACTGGGACAAAAAAACTCTGATTCTTATGAGGCTAGAACGGCAACGTGTTATTTGTTTAAAATTACTGACAATGCACAATACTGCTGTTGAAAACTCCACAGTAAGTCAAATTTTACATCTTGGGTAGATAATTATTATACAGTTCCTCATTTCTTCTTTTCTGTTGCCTTCAAGGGCAACGTGAACTTTGTCGTAGATGGGCTGTCAGGTCGGCTAAAATGCACCAACAGGAAAGCTCCAAGTGCATGCAAATATTGAGCCTTCTGATGCTGGAACCCTTTTTAGAGAATAATCCTAGCTCAGTCGCTGGTGAGATAGCTGATATCATGGAAAATTTAGCAGTTTCAACTGCTACATATAACTATTTATACAAGTGCAAGCGTACGCTCTGTTATAAATAAAACATAACTGCCAAAGTAGCATCCTCCCGCAAGAGATTCTACCAGCGTGGAGAGCGAAATTTCATATTTGTGTAAATTCCTGTAGTTTGACGAACCCTTACGTATTTAACGTTAGATAATGTTCTTCATAAATTAGTAATCAATAACCTCGAGCACGTTCAGCAACATTTGTAGTAGGAGACAATGTTTGGCGAACGAAAACAAATTTAGGGAACGCATAAGGTTTGACATTAATGTAAGACATGATAGCTTTAACGATTCCCGCAGCCGGCATGACCTTCGAAGGCTAGTTCATGTTCAGCACCGTTGCTACTCGCTCAAACTGTAATCGTTAATTTGTAAATCACTTGCCTAGCCTATAGATAATTGCAGAACATTCTAAGCTAAGGCGTTATATAAAATAGCCCCCGAAACAGATGCCTAGCTACACTTGAACTAAGCTGGGAATGTGGGTGCGTGGTCTAAGTTTGGGTTGTCTGACTCAGGTTCCAAAGATTCCGAAGGGTTGCATTCCCGTGTTTAGTATTTTTACAAAATTTGCACCTCACACTGCTGTATTTTGCAAAGCGTAGAATCATGCTACGGCCCTCCAAAGTGTGTGAGTTTGAGGATATATTATCTACTAACTAATACCTAACAGAGATAAGCTGGCGAGGAGGATTGTGGTGTATGCTGCTCAAGTTTTCGGCAGAGACATAGATATAGCGGCTCACTTAAAGAAGCTGTGCGAAAGCGCCTGCATAGAGTAAGATTAAGGTGTCTGTATCGGAATCCAAGGGTCCCACTGGGTTTCATTCCCACCATCTTAAAGGCGATGACTTGCTGCAGATCCGACCTTGGCATAATGTATCGTGATGTCATAAAAACCTCAGGCCTATCAGTGACGACCATGCCACCGGCCAAGAATCACCTGCTAGGGCTATTGCGTGGCTTTTGTGCCATTAACGCCAACCTGCGTTTGGTGTAAATAGAAAAATAATGCTTTCGTAATGGCATAGTAACTACAGCAAACACATTCCTTGCCAGGTGCAGTCAGAGTGGCAAACTTTCTGACCGTCGGCGGGGTCAGCTTCGTATATGCGTGGATCGCCTGGTGACGTCATAGTCAGTCTTCTCTGTCATTATCATCATCACTCTAACTATCACCAACTACCACTAACTATCATTAATAACCACTAATCATCACCAGCCGGGCTATACCTATTGCAGGGAGAAGACCTCTACAATTTTCCTCCAATTAATCCGGTCCTGTGCTAGCGCATCCAATTGACGCCTGTAAATTTCTTAATCTCATCCACCCACCTAATTTTCTGGCGCTCCTTGCTATAATTACCTTCACTTGGAACCCCCTTTTCCACCCTCGATCTTTATCTACCACTAACTAGCGGTGGCGGTCTCCATCGCAACCGCGCTGGCACGACGCGCCAGAGAAGGGGAACTCAGATACGTTTCTAACGTGCCCGGCGTGGCTAAGTAAGGATTATTAACAGCTATAGTGCAACAGGACGCCGGGCACGGCCATGAAAAGTAGGACCGTATTTAAAGAGAGCCATATTGCTCTCTGCCCACTTGTACCAACTGTGGAGATTAAGGCCGATGTCGCAAACTTTCCTTTTCTTCGTTGGCTGCTCCGCAAACCGACGCGCTTTAGATACGTCGCCATCCATAACTATTTTCACGCTGAAGCAATCTCTAAAGCTCTTATGCCCGACTTAGTAATCCGACCAGTTTAGCTACTCTCCTGTCACACCATATAACTCGACCAACCGTTTAGTGCGTTTCAATTGCTCTTACGCCATGCAGGCTTAGGCGACCATTTCTGCGAATAACTAAGCACAGCTGAACACTTGACGATGAAGCTTCTAGCAAGCTTGTAAGAGCCAATGTCAGCAGTAAAATTATGACTTCAATCCACCACCTTTTTGCCAACGAGTAATAAGGATTCTCTAGCGCCGAGTTTTCTGCTTTTTCTCGTAAATTTTGCAGCGGTTCTATTGAGAGAAAGTTTCACATATTAATTGTCTTTCCGAAGCAAATCTATTAATTAAGGGCGAGAATAAATTGAAAGGGTGTGGTACAAAAAGTTGTTTTTTTTAATTAGTTACTGGTCGTTATTTTATGCCTATTGAGAGATATGTCACTGTGTTGAAAGTGGATTGGGCAGCATGGCGCACATTATGTACTTGATAGTGATCAATAATATAGAATGAATTAACTAATATATGTAATAAATTTTTGTATTGGTGACTTTAGGCGCAAGTTTATATTAACAAAATGAATGGCGTCAACAGAATTGCTGAGTCCAGTTTTCAAATTTGCAATGCCTACAAGCAGTTCGAAGTATTTAGTGTAAAAGACGCGTATATTTTCTAACTCGTAAACCTGGCTTCACACAGTGGACATCTTGAAACAGCGTCACTGGGTGTGTTATTGTCGAGTAAAGAACGTTAATTGCTTTTATGGTACGAAATAAAGAAATCGACGCTATTTTAAACTTGTGCCTCACGGGAACCAAGCTTTACGAGATAAAGATACGCATTTTCGACGTTAACTGCTACGAGCTGAATTGCCGAAAAAGAAAATTTAAAAACTTGACCATTCTTCTGTTCACGGCGTTTATTTATTAATTATGATGTACGTCCCTCTAGAATGAATAATAAAAGTTCAATATTTAATTGTTTCCTCAACTACTCAGCTCTATCTCGTGCATTATGTCTGCCTCATAATAAATTTCATCTGCACAGATCGTACTGACGTCTCTCTCAAAGGGCTCAAATTACCGACTTGTTAACAGACCGCAGTATATCCGCACTGTGAAGTTCTTGACGTCTGCAAAATACGAAGGGAAATAGAAGGCTCTGTAAGTTCTGGCCACTCACAAAACATTCTGTTAGCAGAAGCGGAAGATCCAGCTGTGTAAGAAACCAATAAGTAAAGATTTGCATGATTTGTGACAACAGGCCCAAGGACAATAAACATAATACATGCGTTGATGTATTCATGTTGGCCAGCGTGGAAAACTCCGCATCTGCCCGTTTTATAGTCATTTTGTTCGTAATTATTTTAGAATGGCTATATTACATATTAATGCGCGTTCTGAGCTCTGGAGCGTGAGCTGCGTCTCTTTGGGCTTTGGGGCGCTCTGCAGGGGACACCATAGATGAACTGGCAGTGAAGTCCTTTCTGTCAGTCGCCTGAGCCCGATTTTTTGTTCTACGCATCAGTGATGGCATAGTGCATTCGCAATTCGGCAGTCTTGTGTTCTGCACATGCGCGACGATATCGGCTGCGGCCAAAGAGACGACACCTCTGAAGCCATCTTGTTTTGCACTGTGAAGAATTCCTATGATGTTAGGGGCGCCTCCTTTGACCACCAAAACATTTTGAGGCATATTAATTTAGAGATCCTCATATATATATATATATGGTGGCGCTGGTGAACACTCTCAAGGTTCGTATACAGACAACATAAATACCCAAGAAAGTAGCAGGGGGGACAGCGGCTGATGTAGCTCAGTTGGAAGAGCACCGGACGCGTTATTCGGAGGTCGTGGGTTCGGATCCCACCATCGGCACATTGTTTTTTCTTCTACTTTGTGTCTAATTATCTTTCCCCTAAACAGATTACATTACTAATTTCTGTGATTATCCAAGTAAGCATTACAAAAAAACGACATAAAGTACCATCCCCAACGCTTTCCTTGGCCTCGCCGACTGTTGGCTTCTTTCCTTCATGTATTATAACGAGCACCCTCATTTCCCCTTGATTGATCTGCTTGTAGCTTACGGGGGTCGCGGTTCTGGCAGTCTTGAAGCCATAGGTAGCGTAAGAGGGTTCTAGCACAGCTTTCGCCCTCGCTCTTGATCACGTTCTACGTGACGCTGGCGGTAACAAAGGACGTCCCACGTCCGCCGCTATGGCTGAGGGTGGCGCTGGTGAACACTCTCAAGGTTTGTATACAGACAACATAAATACCCAAGAAAGTAGCAGGGGGGACAGCGGCTGATGTAGCTCAGTTGGAAGAGCACCGGACGCGTTATTCGGAGGTCGTGGGTTCGGATCCCACCATCGGCACGTTGTTTTTTCTTCTACTTTGTCTCTAATTATCTTTCCCCTAAACAGATTACATTACTAATTTCTGTGATTATCCAAGTAAACATTACAAAAAAACGACATAAAGTACCATCCCCAACGCTTTCCTTGGCCTCGCCGACTGTTGGCTTCTTTCCTTCATGTATTATAACGAGCACCCTCATTTCCCCTTGATTGATCTGCTTGTAGCTTACGGGGGTCGCGGTTCTGGCAGTCTTGAAGCCATAGGTAGCGTAAGAGGGTTCTAGCACAGCTTTCGCCCTCGCTCTTGATCACGTTCTACGTGACGCTGGCGGTAACAAGGACGTCCCACGTCCGCCGCTATGGCTGAGGGTGGCGCTGGTGAACACTCTCAAGGTTCGTATACAGACAACATAAATACCCAAGAAAGTAGCAGGGGGGACAGCGGCTGATGTAGCTCAGTTGGAAGAGCACCGGACGCGTTATTCGGAGGTCGTGGGTTCGGATCCCACCATCGGCACGTTGTTTTTTCTTCTACTTTGTGTCTAATTATCTTTCCCCTAAACAGATTACATTACTAATTTCTGTGATTATCCAAGTAAACATTACAAAAAAACGACATAAAGTACCATCCCCAACGCTTTCCTTGGCCTCGCCGACTGTTGGCTTCTTTCCTTCATGTATTATAACGAGCACCCTCATTTCCCCTTGATTGATCTGCCTATATATATATATACCGGGTGTACCAGCTAACTTGAACCAAGGGTTAAAAACTAATATATTTGAGGTAGGTCAGTGAAACCAGTTGCATACAACTACCAGCCTACTTGCGCACTACAGGCAATTTTTTGTTTTGCAATTAGTGAATTGACTAATTATGTAAATTTTTCTAATTTAATAAATATTCACCTTCAACCAAAAATGTGAATTGGAAAGTTGTAGAGCACCTTCAGAAACCCTCATTCCATTAATTGCGATAAAGAACGTCTCACGTGCATCTTTTTTTTCCGGGCTCAAAAGAAAGCCCGCGAAATACAAATAATACCACGTGACTAGCGCATTTGAGCGCAGCGATCGTGGTGCTCTCAGTGGTGGCTTTAGCGAACGAAATCAGCTGCGGCCGTGACCCGATGGTCCCGTTGCAGCGGCAGGCAGAAATGTTGGCGATGGTTGGAGCGAGCTCGAGCTCGCCCGTCGTCACCGCGATCTTGGCCAGGCCTGTGCACCGCAGCAGCCTACATCACGACAGGCGGATGACGATAAAGAACCAGCAAATGAAGGTGCAGCGCTAATTTTAGTCGCATCACATGTTATCTCGCTTTTTTACCCAAGCCTGTATGCGTAGATTCAGTGGCTGATACCTTATCGCTCATCAGTTTGCCGTAAAGTTCGCAGATGGAAGAGAAGGAGGGTTTGTTAGAATCCCGGTGGTGTCGGCTCTCCGCTCCTGGTGCTACTTGCACCATCACGTGGGCCGGTTGTCGGACGCGGGCGAAGAAGCCATCGCAGGCATATCGGCCTGCCGCTTTAACGGGGCAAAGGAGACACGGCCACAGCTAATTTCGTTCGCTCAAACTACGACTGAGAGCACCACAATCGCGGCGCACAAATGCACTAGTCACGTGGGATTATTTGTATTTCGCGGGCCTTCTTTAGAACCCAGAAAAAAAGATACGCGTGAGGCTTTCTTTATCGCAATTAATGGAATGGGGGTTTCTGAAGGTGCTCTACAAGTTTCCAATTCACATGTTTGGTCTAAAGTCGATATTTAATCAATTAGAAAAATTAACATAATTAGCTAATTAAGTAATTGCAAAACGAAAAATCGCCTGTAGTGCGCAAGGAGGCTGGCAGTTGAATGCAATTGGTTTCACTGACCTACCTCAAATGTATTATTTTATATCCCTTGGTTCAAGTTAGTTGGGACACCCGGTATATACATATATATATTGCTAGTCGTTCCGGCTAGCCTCTCCTCCTCTGTTCTACACTCTATGCACGATGACGTTACAGCTAGTCACTTGGGGTTTGCCAGGACTCTTACGCGCATTAAGGAACGTTTCTACTGGCCAAATATGCGTCGAACGACTCAGCGTTACGTGAACTCCTGCGTGCTGTGCCAGCGGTTCAAGCTCCCAAGTCGGGAACGAGTCTTGGTTGTACTTGAGTGACCGGCTTCTGTGTGTACTGAAATTAAAGTCCTTTATGGTTATGTCATACGCTCTGGAGTGCTTGAGCTTGAACCGGTGGCCAAAACGTGGTCTTTTTACAGCTGGCGATGAGTCACAGGGTCACAGAGCCATAACTAGAGGATACAAATTTAAGGTCACGACTCTTGGTGAGTCTGGTAAAACAGCCTTACACACGACATATTCCGAGAGTTGGAATATTTAAAACATTGTGGATGAAAACATCAAAGCCGGCGATCCATCTCTCAGTTAGTGGTTCTGTCTGCAGGCCGCGCACTGGTATGCTGATATTTCTCGGAGAGTGCTAAGTGTTCTACGTTTCCATCCACCCTAACTGCACCTGGGGCCCATGAAAAGTGTGGTTTGCGTCGTCGGTGAAATGTAACCAATTGCGCAATGCTGATTCTTGTGTTTTCGGTGCTTACATGATTTTCGTCTCACTGCAGAGTTGTCTTGGCAGGTCTGCAGTATATGATATATGTACCCGGCTTTTCAAGGTCAGCTACTAAGAAGCCCGGCTTCATAGCCAGCTCTGTAACTAAGGCCAGTGGGAGAAAATCTCTCGGCGAAATCGCAGAGGTTGTCCTTGATACAAAGCTCTCTATTCGAGAACTGCTTCTGATGTTCTCCAGTAGCTGTTTCCCGTGACAAATTTTTCGCACAAGTCTTAAGCCTTCAGTCAACGCTGCTATTACGGTTCTGATGGCGCAGCCAATTGAGGGCTTGGCGAGACTCCAAAGAGGCGCAGAGATTGTGCTGGTGCGCTCAATGAGTACAGCGGTGGCTGCTTCGTGGATCCATAGGCAAGTACGGGTGGTGGGCGAAGCTTCTCAGCTAAAGCAACTTTTCTTGTGACAAACTTCACCTTGCGGTTCACTGAAACGTAGCATATTTTGAAGCGTTTAGCACTTTTCAGGAACGCCTTCAAAATGCGTTCGTACACCTGTATGATGATGGTTTGCTTCGTTTCTACGAGGAGGCAAGCGAAGATATGGTGGTCGATTGTTGGATAGTCACGATGCTTCAAGACTACTTCGAGAGCGGCCACGCCATTCATGATTAGAGCTCGCATGTTGACTCAACAACGTCGCAGTTTCTTAATCAGTGTAAAAGAGCGGTGGGAATACACTGATCCCGCTACGTATCGGCACCTGAAGGTGTAGCAAAATACATGTAGACGCACACACGGGCGGTTCTAGCCTTGTCGCTCAGTCAAGCTAACTGCCGCGACCGCATGAATGTTCGCCTTATCACACTGACCTTCTTGTTAGGAGGTTGTTCACTTTTTACAGTAACAGTAGACACTTATTGGAGAGGTAAGCGGCCGGTGCTACACTGAACAGTGGCTGCTTGTTAAGATGCGGAAGGTATGGAAGTTTCAGGATCGCGGCTTTCCTTTTACTTCAACTTACGAAAATGAAATAAGGTCTGTAAAAGGAAAGACTGCTTAGTTTTGAGCATAGAAATCAAATTTTATTTATTGGTCCCGGCTAGAGGCCTTTGGTGATAAGGTGGAATTGATGAAATGCTATTAATTAAAAGTGAAAGTTTGGCCGCAGCGGACGAAAGAGTAAAGAAGAGATCTACATACAGGTTTGGCTTCTATTCCATGGCATATCGGCTTCCAGATCGTGATAGTAAAATTAAACCAAGATGAAACAGCGTGTGAGTGTTGCAACAAGTACAATGCCGGATTGAGATTCAAAGAGCTAAAAAGAATACGGAAGAGGCCGCAACAGCTACTAAACATTAGAGCACCAGCTTTGCATGCGAGAGGAAACGTCTGAAACTATTGCACCGCCAAGAAGCCATGAATTGTCCTGATGGGTACATGGATAATCTGTTCTTTTGTTTAAACATTTCACGAAATAAAACAAAAACACAAACCGCTATCAAGACTGCCTGCTATTTGAGGAAAACTCAGTGGTATAAATGAGCGGAGTAAGTGTACCGATCATAATCGAGGATCAACCGAGGCAACGCATCTGCATATTTGCAAATAAGTCATTTTTTCCAGCTGTCCTTCTTGCTTCTTCCCTTTCACACCATTCCAGTGGTGATCTTAAAAATATCGGAATTCTATTATGTGATGGTGTAGAAACAAACCATTAAATAAATAACCTCTGATGTAGCCAGACAAATCGGTGTACTGATCGGGAAAATATTGGAACGTCTGTTATGCGATGATGTCGCAACAAAGTGTTAAATTCATAAGCGAAACAAATCAGCAAACTGTGGCGATTGCGAAAATGTCGGAATGTCTATTAAGCAATGATGTGGCATCAAAGCAATAAATGTATACGGTTCGATTAAGCAAGACAAACATCTAAACTGTGGCTGGAAAAGCACAGGCGCACAAGGTTTATAGATTCATGCTGAAAGATAAATCGTTAACTTCGCCTTTACGTGGTCTATGGACGAAAGGCACCCGTGTACTATACGGCGTCAGGGCACGTAACAAACCCCAGGTGGTCCAAGTTACTGGAGCCTTCCATTATATGGTGCCCCTCGTAGCCTGATCGATTTGGTACTCTTCGTGCGTATCAGTACTAAACATGTATCTATGGTTATTCCCGAAGACACTGAAAAACAATTTTCCTTTCACTTGCTTTTGCATTTGTCACAAATGACCCTAGAAAGTGTGTGCGTTGTGAGTAAAAAATAGGCTTCTATTCTATGTGACTACCCGCTTTAGCGGTGGAAACCGGTGGACTCATTCATTGTTAAATATATTTTTGCATTCATTCATCGATTTCTGTGAATCACAGGAACGAAGAAACCGCGGCTGAATCCTGTTCCTTTTGGGCTTTGAGATATGCAAAATGTGGTTCGGAGCAGTGTCCCCATCCGTTACATAAACGTCCTTTGGTGGGAAGAAAGCACTAGCGTTTTGATGGAAAAGAGATAATGTAACCGTCAGCCTTAAAATATGCAGTTAGGAAAATGTGGCATTAAAAAAATAAAAATTCCAGATGTAGAGTTAGCCGCCCTCTCAGTGAGCAAGGTTTTTGGCACAATTCGCACGGGTTCATTTTGCGTCACCCGCGTCACAATTCGCACAGCTTCATGTACTGTTGTGCAGGCGATATTGCTGCAGCTTGCCTGCATACTAAACAAGCCGCACATATTATCGCAGTTCGTATTCTTTTAGTTTCATTTTCACTCCATACCTACATTCTACAGAATCTCTATATGACAGTTTCCCATGTAGATTTAGATCGCTGTTGAAAATTGATTGAAGAGTAATTCACTGAGGAGGCAGTCGTATTCCAGCAGCCTATAAGGGCAAATATCTTTTGATTTAATACAGTTTATGCGCAGCAGTGTCACTGAAAATGTTCTGCTGGCCAATAGCGAGTTGAAGCCAAACAGCAGTTTTACTTTGAGACTTGCTTTAAGAAGGTTTTTTGATTGAAAAATCACCAGACCTTGAGAGATCCTGTGAGTTTTATTTGCGCAACTTGTACGCAGGAGAACGTTGGAGCGTTTTTACAAAAGCAGATCACGAAAAGTGCAAATAAGCAATCAAACCACTGCAAAAAGAAATTTATACCGGAGTAGGCATCCTTGTGCTCTTTGCCCTATTTTAAGGAAACAATGTTACTCAGCTCGCTGATATTTATTACGTTTTGATACAAACGGGAATTTGTACTTTTCCAAAATAGTTAGCACTCACAGCAAGTAAATACGAAACACCCCAAGTGACATCGAAAATGTGCACGTTAAAGAGACAGAATAGTGGGTTCTAAGCGTGCAATTGTTTTTCGGCGCAATGTAAAGCTTTCTGTCTCAAGTGCTCAATTCCGTAACGGTTTCGCCAAAAAGGCTGTAAGAAAATTTGGCCAAGAATCTCTCGATCTGTGCATGCGCTTGTTTTTATGTAGTCCGTTCCTTGAAACCATGGGTATCACTCGTGATGACGATTGCACGTAGGCAAATGTGACGTACCGAAAACTAATACAGTTTCACCTGCCAGACAGCAATTAGGCAATTATTTAGATTCCCACCTCTAAGTTTACATGATAGTCGATTTTATGACATGAAGGTGCAGGTGAAGAATACATTCATTTATGGCGAGACCTTCGACTCAATGCCATTTAAAAGTAATAAAGGGCCTGATAAATAAAACCAACTGCTTATTAGCAAGACCGATGTCATGGCTGCTGTTGCCATGCCCGAAAACATTTAAGGCTTAGCGTTCCATCTTGTGATGGCCTACATCCGTTTGTAATTATGTCCTGCTTTCCATTCTCAGAGAGAATGCAGCTGCATTATTGTCCGTCTGAATCAGCACCACTTATCTCAAAGAAGCGAGGAAATCAATTTGATAGGGGTTGCGCCCTACGTGTGTCTAACATGCGAAGAGCAGGAAAGTAAACTAAGAGTAAGCGCACAAAATTAATACAAAAAAGAGCAGCAACATATTGAATAAGGAAATAAGGGAGAGGCGGAAAAGATCAAGACAATGAAATACCGCGGCTTTGAAACCTTACCATATTTTATAAGAGCGGAAGTAGGCGTCATCTGATCAGCCGCAGCGAATGAAAAAGTAGCCGAATAGCACTTATGCACATCTGTATTTCGCCTCTGCAAAATCGTCTTCGAATGAGTTTGCGTGCCTCGGCAAGCGCATCAGTAAAATCAGCCAAAGTTGGGTGCAGTACTATACGGACACCGGCGATTCCTTATTACATATTTTCTAATGAGCCACATTATGGCGTCTGCTCTACGAGAAATAATGCCCAGTAATAGAGGTGCATGACTGGCTACATACGACAATGATGAAAATACTTGTCGACGCCATCGTAATGTTTGCTGGCGTGACTCTGCGCACCAGCCCGACATGGGGCAAGGTGAACATTTCTAGATCTTTTTCACGGGTTTCTAAATAAGACGTCAGATTTGTTCCTCGGAACCTATGGCCATTCCAATTGGAGATTTGCATATTTTATGCGAAGCGGAGTAAAACGGAATGCGGGAACAATTATCGTAATAATACGTACATGCGTCAGGACAGCACTGAGCCTTTATTTTCTTTGCCAGTAAAATGCCCCGGAAAACTGTTTGTCTTCGGGGTCGATTCAGCCATTAAACGTCCACGCACGAAAGAATTCTCACAGTTACACGTTTTCTATCTGCTACCCGCGTGCTCCTCTGTTTCGCAATCCCAAAAGCAGCAGCGGTGTCGGACGTGCATAATTATTCAGGATCAGTACTTCAAAGCTTTAAGGCTATGTTTTTCTTTCGTGTTTTGAACAGAGATTTATCCTCGGCTGTAAAATCGTGATAAATGGGATGGTATGGCTGCTCGCAAAGCGGCGAGAGCAGTTTTCATGGATCGTTTCGGATGTCTGAGCACATTCAAATCCTCATGCTTGTAATCTTTTTTCGGGCCATTTGCCTCCTAGCTGTAGGTCGATAGTAATGTTTGTCTTGGCTTATATGCATAGTTGCTAGAAAAAAAAATTATTTGTTGCTTAATTCTGTTTAATCCTAGTTGCGATGCGCTAGCAACGGCGGAAGCTTCTTTTGCCTGCACATTATTTCCCTATCAGGCCCTGTCAATGTAAGGAGCTGCATTATTGGAGGGACTAAGCTCATCCTTTAGGAGTATATATGACGCGAGAGCGTAAGTTACCAGTCTTCTTCTTCTTCTGCTCCTCCTCCTCCTCTTTGGCTGTTCAAGGTAAAGCGTGGCCTCCGCCGGCGCCAAGCGACGCTCGAACCCTGGCGCAGTATTGCTATTGCAATGAAAATATTGATACTCCTTTTTTTTTCCCTTCTGTTCTAACAGTGATTTTTGCGGCGTTGCTTCTTCAGTATACCTTTCTACATGGCTGTGTTCTAAATAATATTTGAGGAAATGGCCGTCGCTTTTAAATGCTTTCTTACATGGAATAACTTTTTTCACTTTTTTTGTTGCATAGCGTATGCACATTGCGAATATTTAACTCCTCTCATCGAAACATCAAGCGATTCTTTGTACCTGTGTCAGTTTCTGGACATTTTATTTCGAGTTTGATCTCTTATGGGCTCTTTCGGCCGAAAAGCTGCCCCCGTTGCCGTAGTCCAGAATTGAGATAAGTAGAATACCTGTCGAAAGAAATATACGCATGTAAGTTGATGTCCGCACTGGGATGCAGCCGTTCTTCACAACGCATCAAGGGGATGGGGGTCATATCCATTTGTTTCTTATTTAGCGTCTGTGTGCTTGTGAAGGTGACGCTAACTTGCGATCGAGATTCGAACCGATGAAATATCTACTTCCGATTGTATGCTGCTAGTCGTAAGTCTGAATACTGTGCTTTTCCTCCCTCAACACTTAATTTAATAGCAAATATAATCACCCGCCATGGTGGTGCAATGGTAAGATGCCCGACTACTGTGCCGGAGTAGCCGGGTTCGTTCCCAACCACCCGCGGCTGTGTTTCGATGGAGGCGAAACGGAGCGGCGTCCACGTGCTATGCTATATCAGCGCACCTGAAAGATCCCCAGATTTTCGAAATTACTCCGTAGGCCTCCACTACGGCGCCTCTATTTGTCTTTCTACTTTCATTCCTACCTTCCTTCCTTTCTTACGGCATAGTTCAGGTACCTACAGAAACAAGTGTGACAGATAATGCGCCTTTCCCTTCCTGTGAACCAAGCATTATTAACAACAAATATAAACATGTGACCTCAGAATGAAAACAGCTCAAAAGCGCCACATCGTATTACAATTACGGCGAAGCTTCAATGTTCGCCTAATTTTTCTTGTGTTATGATTTGCAGTGTTGAGTGTATGTTTCTATTTATGTTAGATAGTTAGATTGCGGCCAGCCAGTATATTGCACTGAAGTATCTTTTTTTTTAGTGAATTTTAAAGCCTTTTAATTTTGCGAAATAAAGTATCTTGGCTCATTTCGTGTGGCGCAAGCGGTAAGGTCCTCCTTTTAAACCGTTTCTGCTCGGCTCGTGCAGATATAGGTCAAGTAGCAAAAGTTGCCGAGGTAGCTAGTGTAATCCTGGAGATAGGGTTAAGTTCCTCGAAAAACCACTCAGAAGAAAGGATTCGGTACCGTAAAGGCTAGGCGGGGCCACAGCTTGAGTGGCTCACTTCACTCTGCTAAGACATCGCTTCTATGTTAAAACTTTAATTACCTTTACCTGGGAAGCCCGATACGTTTTTGTTTTATTGCAACCTATCCTCACCTTGTTCAGCTAATGGCTGGCGAGATATACGAAAGATTGTCAATGGGGCTCAGGCTCTACGAAGAGCATCCGAGCCTATAAAAATTAAGTAATACTTAAGTACTTCACCTCTATGTGAAGTCGATACAGATGTTCGACTGCTTCAAGAACAGCTCAAATGTTCAAGCTTCCTGCGGGATGGTGGAAACCAATACTAGACGAATACAATACTCGGTAGCTCCAATTTAGAGTGGAGCTCTCCAGGTACTTTCGTTTCCGCTTATGCTGACACATGGATATATGAATGCATTCAGAAAAGTATTGAAATTTTGGCTTCCTGAAGCTCTTTTCGTTCCGTAAAATTTTTTTTGTGCAATCGGCAAACGTGTCAGAAAACATTATTAAGCTCAGTTGTACACGGCCTACTATAGCTTTCTCGGAAACGATCGTGTTACTACACGAATTGAAAATAGTCGATTTCGTCTTATCGCAGAGTTGGAATCTCTGCTCACTTTCTCTATGCAATGCCTACCTTCCTTCAAAAGTAGAAAAACACGCACATTTTGTTATTGCAATGTACTTGTCAGGAAACAACCACAATCTTTGCTTCAGGAGCGACCCGCTGCGTAAACCAACTTTCCAGTTCTCGCTCTCGCAAGAGGAATTAAGGTCGTGCTTCTAGAATTCTGTCCTCAGTATTTTGCGGTTTCTTTCCTTCACTTCGATCATTTGCTGTTTTGCCTAAACTGAAGACAATGAACTGCAGAATATTGTTAGTCTTGTCTGTTTTGCTTTTTCTAGCACCTTTTTTTTTTTTTTTGCAGCGCGTAGTTTCCAAGGCATACTTACATTTTTTTTTTCCTTTACACTAAACCAGAAATTAAAAAAGCGTTTCAGGTGACAATGTGACTTCTGTGTCGATGTAGAATCAATATGAGTGGGTATTTGAAAATAAGTGAAATATGCATAATCGTAAGCTCGTCAACAATTTTATATTTGTTCATATTTTACGTATTATAGTCAGGCACCAAGCTGCAGAAAAATATTGGTAGGCAGCCATTGGTAAGAGTAATACCTCTTTTTTGAATTTCAAGCACGTGATTTTCCACGATTTCTTGAAAAACTTTCTGTTCTTGCAAGATGAGTTTTATTATAATGGTTCTAGCAATTTTCGGAAGAATCGTAGTTATGAACTCTCTGGAGTCGGGAAAGTTCAACCTGCTTGAATCACGATTGAGCCGACCTGAAGCACATCCCTTCAAAAAAAAACGGAAAAACACTTTAGAGGGTTCAGAAGTTCGCAGCAGCCTAATCACAGACGCGCCTGCAGCTGACTCTCTCTTACACGTTCCGTTTTCCTCTGAAAGAGTCCCCAGACTTTCCTCTGGTGTACAGTTCACTTATACTTTCATGCATCTCCGCTCTTTTCTCGGAGCTGTTGAACTTACCCTACTAGAACTGAAAGCCCAGCAATTTTTCCACGCTGGTGGAAAAATGGAAGCGTGGAGATGCAAGCGCCTGCCGATGGGGCATAACAGATTGCTATTTTTGTTAGTTTCTCCTCTTTCATCGTGGCAATAACTTTCCTGCCGCACACGTTTGGAGGAAAAAACGGTTTGCGGATGGAGTTAGAGTAAGCCATCGTGGCTTTCTCACTGCTATCGCTTTCCTAACTAGGTGTCCTATAGTTTGAGCTTAGCGTGCGCTCTTTCGGAAATAAAGGGAGGCGGCGCGGATATTCCGGCTCACATGACACCCATTAGGACTTGAATTTCTCACTGCCCTTCACTCGCGCCTGCTGTTTAACACGTCGCGAGACTAGCTATGCCTCCTGCAGTAATTTGCAAGCTTTTGCAAAACAAAGTTCACCCAGATTAAGCCATAATAGGTATAAATGCGTGACGGCTTTTAAAACACGGCGAAATATCCCTCGGTGCGATTTCTAAGAGAGGCGAAAACATCTCGCTTCGGAGAATTAAAGAGCCACAAGGAGCAAAGAAGGTTAATTCATGAAGAAATTCAGTTTTGTGCAGTAGTAAGGAATGAGTGTAACGCCCACGAACTACGCTAAATCTGCAAGAATACAAGCAGGTGGGCAGATTCTTATATGACTAAAATTGTAAGGAGCATTACAGAAAATGTATTTTCAGTCATGAACCGCATGTCTTTACCTGAAAACTGAGTCGGGGGGAGTTTGCAGAAAATAGTGCATATTGTCACGTAGCGGTGACGAGGTCGACGACACAAATGGAGGGGGTCGATGATTGCACTAAAGAGACTCTTTATTTGGACTGACTTGCGCCCGCAAAAGAACTAAGCAACTCGGTGACGGCGATAGAAACAAACCTGCTCGTCGATCGTCGAACAAAGAATTGCTCGTCACACTCGGCAACGCTCAATTTAAAGGCTGCACAGAACAATCTAGATAACGTCGCAAACAGCTACCAGCACGGGCTGGAACATTGTGGAAAGACACCCAAGTGGCCGGAACCTTCGAGACAGATCTCGGTGCATCTTGCGCTACAACAAAACTGATAAAGGTGTGACTCGCGACTTCGAGCATTAACAAACAAAGATTACGGAACTGATATGCGGTCCAGAAGAATCAAGAATCAAGAATATCAAGAAGAATAAGATTGGGATGGAGCGCATTTGGCAAGCACTCGCAGATTATGACTAGCAGCTTACCGGTATCGCTCAAGAGGAAAGTGTACAACAGTTGCATCTTGCCTGTACTCACCTATGGGGCTGAAACGTGGAGGCTAACCAAGAGAGTTCTACTTAAGTTGAGGACAACCCAGAGGGCTATGGAACGAAAAATGGTAGGGGTAACATTAAGAGATAGAAAGCGTGCAGAGTGGGTCAGAGAAATAACTCAAGTTAATGACATTCTAGTGGAAATTAAGAAGAAGAAATGGACATGGGCAGGACATGTAGTGCGAAGAGAGGATAACCGATGGTCGCTGAGGGTAACAAACTGGATTCCAAGGGAAGGAAAGCGTAGCAGGGGGAGGCAGAAAGTTAGGTGGGCGGATGAGATTAAGAAGTTCGCAGGGGTCAAGTGGATGCAGCTAGCACAGAACCGGGTTAAGTGGAGAAATATGGGAGAGGCCTTCGCCCTGCAGTGGGTATAATCAGGCTGATGATGATGATGATGATGATGCGGTCCAGAATCAGAGTGATAAGCCTGTATGCCGGCGGCTGTTAAAAAACAACAAATACTGTATTGAAGGTTTCGCGGCATTACTCCTCCCTTAAAAACATCGCCTCGATGTTCCAAAACAGAGAAACTTAAACATAAACACTGCAAAGTTTAAACACCACAGATTCTTTAACGCGCGTAATATGACTTCAGTCGCACAACATGTACAATTTCTGGGCGTGCGCGTCGCCGTTGTGATGCTGACGTTCCGTCGGGAATGACTTCATAGTCCAGTGGTCCGACGCGGCGAAGTATTTTGTATGGTCCAAAGTATCGACGCAACAACTTTTCACTTAATCCGCGACGGCGAATTGGTGTCTAAACCCACACTTGGTATCCTGGATTGTACTCTGCGTGGCGTAATCGTAAATTGTATCGTCGGCTGCCGGTGCGCTGTTGGTCTTTAATACGCAGCCGTGCGAGTCGTCGAGCTTCCTCTGCACGCTGCAGGTAGGCGGCGACGTCAAGGTTGTCCTCGTTAGTTACGTGCGGCAGCATTGCGTCGAGCGTCGTCGTGGGCTCCCTGCCGTACACAAGCTTAAACGGGGTCGCTCTAGTCGTCTCCTGGACTGCCGTGTTATACGCGAAGATCACGTACGGCAAGATGGCGTCCCAGGTCTTGTGTTCAGCGTCGACGTACATAGCGATCATGTCCGCGATCGTTTTGTTCAGGCGCTCCGTAAGGCCATTGGTCTGGGGATGGTACGCAGTTGTTCGTCGATGGCTTGTGTGACTGTATTCCAGGATGGCTTGCGTCAACTCTGCCGTAAACGCCGTTCCCCTGTCCGTGATGAGCACTTCTGGGGCGCCGTGTCGCAAGAGAATTTGTTCGACAAACAATTTGGCGACTTCTGCCGCGGTACCATTTGGTAGTGCTCTTGTTTCGGCGTAACGGGTAAGGTAGTCAGTGGCCACGATGATCCACTTGTTACCCATAGACGAAGATGGAAAGGGGCCGAGGAGATCCATCCCAATTTGTTGAAAGGGCAGGATTGGGGGCGGAATCAGGTTTAGTAGTCCCGCTGGTCTGATCGGCGGCGTCTTGCGTCGTTGGCACTCACGACACGTCTTCACGTAGTGGGAAACTTCGGCAGGCAGTCGCGGCCAGTAATACTTCTCCTGGATTCGACGCAATGTGCGCGCAAATCCGAGGTGGCCTGCTGTGGGCTCATCGTGCAACGCCTGCAGAATTTCTTGCCGAAGGTTTTTAGGCACTACGAGAAGCTGCGCGGTCTTGTTGGGTGCAAAGTTCTTCTTCGCGAGTAGGCCATTGCTTAACGTGAAGGATAATAAATGTCGCCTGAACACACCAGGAGGGGAAGCGGTCTTTCCTTCCAAGTAATCGGCTAGCGCTTTCAGCTCAGGGTCTGGTCGCTGTTGTTCTGCGAAACTGCTGGCGCTTACCGGTCCCAAAAAGGCGTCATCGTCATCGTCCTTCGGGGGAGAATCGACGGGAGCGCGGGATAAGCAGCCTGCGTCGGAATGCTTCCTGCCCGACTTATAGACTACAGTCATGTCAAATTCCTGAAGTCGTAGGCTCCATCTGGCAAGGCGGCCGGAAGGATCTTTCAAATTAGCCAGCCAGCAGAGCGCGTGATGGTCGCTTACCACCTTGGTCGGCCGTATAGGTATGGACGAAACTTAGAAGTAGCCCAGACGATCGCAAGCACTCCTCTCGGTCGTCGAGTAATTGACTTCGGCTTTTGTGAGAGACCTGCTAGCGTAGGCGATTACTTTTTCCTGTCCGGCAGTCTTCTGGACGAGAATGGCTCCTAGGCCTACACTGCTCGCGTCGGTGTGAATTTCGGTCTCGGCGTTTTCATCAAAGTGGCCAAGTACAGGAGGGCATTGCAGGCGGCGCTTAAGTTCGTCGAAGGCTTCTCCTTGTGGCGCTTCCCATTTAAAAGGTACGTCAGCCTTTGTAAGCTGCGTCAACGGTTCGGCGATCCGCGAAAAGTTTCTGACAAATCGTCGATAATAAGCGCACAGCCCAAGGAATCGGCGCACAGCTTTCTTGTCGGCAGGCGGTGGGAATTGTGCGATTGCAGCTGTTTTCTCCGGGTCTGGGCGAATACCGTCCTTGCTAACGATGTGACCTAGGAATCGGAGTTCTTCGTAGGCGAAGTGACACTTCTCTGCTTTTAGCGTTAGCCCCGATGACTTGATGGCTTCCAGCACTGTCTGTAGTCGTTTTAGGTGGTCTTCAAAGTTTGACGAGAAGACAACAACGTCGTCCAAATATACCAAACAAATTTGCCACTTCAAGCCTGCCAGGACTGTGTCCATTATTCGCTGAAACGTGGCTGGTGCGGAGCAGAGGCCAAATGGCATCACCTTAAATTCATAAAGGCCGTCCGGTGTGATGAATGCGGTCTTCTCGCGATCTCTTTCTTCGACCTCAATTTGCCAATATCCGCTCTTCAGGTCCATCGATGAGAAGTACCTTGCATTGCAGAGTCGGTCGAGAGTGTCGTCGATGCGGAGAAGCGGGTAGACGTCCTTCTTCGTTATGCTACTCAAGCGGCGGTAATCAACGCAGAAGCGAAGTGTGCTGTCTTTCTTCTTGACCAAAACGACTGGTGCCGCCCAGGGGCTGTTCGATGGCTGGATTACGTCATCACGCAGCATTTCCTCAACTTGATCGCGAATGGCCTGGCGTTCTCGCGGCGATACACGATAAGGGCTCTGGCGCAGAGGTCGGGTGTGTTCGTCCGTTATTATGCGATGTTTGGCCAGTGGTGTTTGTCGTACCTTCGATGACGATGAGAAGCACTCCCCGTAGCTTCGAAGCAGACTGAGAATCTGGTCTTTCCTGTTGTGGGTCAATGCCGGGTTGATGTCAAATGTGGGCTGACGGAATAGGTCCGGTGCGTCTTCCAGCGTTTGGTCGTGGAGGGTGAATACATCTTTGAGGTCCGCTAATTCGTCGAGAAAGGCGATCGTCGTGCCCTTGTTGAGATGCCGATATTCTTCGGTGAAGTTTGTTACCAGAACCGGAGCTTGACCTCTCCGGAATTTCGTGATGCCTCTCGCGATGCCGACACCTCGTTCTAAGAGCAATTGGATATTTCCTTCGACGATGCCTCCAGCGGTTTCGATGTTGGCGCTACCTACGCAGACTGCGACACTTGATCGGGGCGGGACGTTCAATTCTTCGTCGAGGACGTTTAGAGGGATGTGTTGCATCGACGTCGTCGTACCAGGAATGGCTTTGTCTGCCGAGAGCTTGATGAGCTTGGATCGCAGGTCGATGATAGCCCTATGTTTATTTAGGACGTCCATGCCTAAAATCACGTCGCGGGAGCACTGCTGCAAGACCACGAAGCTGGTGGGGTAGGCACGCCCATTTACGGTTATTCTTACAGTGCATCGTCCCGATGGAGTAATCAGGTTGCCATCTGCTGTGCGAATCAGCGGGCCTTCCCAAGCTGTGGTAACTTTTCTTAGCTGAGAGGCTAACGGTCCATTAATGACTGAATAGTCAGCTCCGGTGTCTACTAGGGCAGTGACTCTGCGACCGTCGACATCAACTTCAAGGTCACTTGTTCGCGTCCTCGCATTGCACGTGGGCCTTAGTGTCCGATCTCGGCTCCGTCGTTTGTTCAGGTCATGGCCGGGGCATACCGTTGTTACTTCGCTGGGCGGCGGTGTCTGCTTGCACTTTGGTCGTGTTGTCGTCGATGACGTCGTGTGGAGCGGCGGTGAAACGGCTGCGTCGTCGTTAGTGGTCGTCGGCGGCGGAGGATCTTCGTCTTTTCGCCTTTGAGCAACCTCACCTCCAAAGGTTGCTGCCTTTAGTTTCCCCTACAGGGGCTTGGAGACCTTCCGCGCACACTATCATCATAGTTACGTCCCTGCGACGCAAAGCGGGCCCTGTACGGCGATGGAGACCTGAATCGACGGCTTGGTGGCGCAATCTCACCGCTACGCAGATAGTTGTCGATTTCTTGCGGTAGTTCACCTGGGCGTGGTCGTGGAGCGTCGACTGCAAATCCGCGGAGACCGATTCGTCGGTACGGGCAGTGCCGCAGAATGTGGCCGGCCTCACCGCAGTGGAAGCATAATGGCCGGTTGTTCGCTGTCCTCCATGCGTCGCACTTCCTGGGGCTTGTTGGTCGTTGGTAGGCTTGGCGGCGGGAGCCAAGGGGCGGTTTTCAGGAACAGGCCGGTAGCGGCGAGGGCTCGGAAAGTCATCACGTCGGGGCGGAGGGCGACGTAATGCACCAGCGTAGTTCATCGCTGTTGCCTCTTGTGCTGGAACAGTCGCAGCCGTCGCTTCAGGAACGCCCAGCGCCTGCTGGACTTCTTCACGGACGACGTCCGCGAGCGTCGCCACCTGAGGTTGTTGCGATGATGGCTGCATTCGGCGGAGCTCTTCTCGCACGATCTCCCGGATGAGGTCACGAAGGTTCTCTCCACTTGCAGATGCGCTGGGGTAGTGGCTTGAGTAGTCTGGCTGAAGTGGCCGCTCGAAGTGGCGCATCCGGGTGTACAACGTCTTTTCGATGGCAGACGCTTGCGTTTCAAATTCCGCCACTGTTTTTGGCGGATTTCGGACAAGATTTCCAAGAAGCGATTCTTTGACGCCTCGCATTAAAAGTTTGACTATCTCATCTTCAGTCATGTTAGGGTCGGCGCAGCGAAAGAGGCGCTTCATCTCCTCAACGTATGCCAGGACAGACTCGTTAGGAAGTTGCAGTCTTGACTGAAGGAGGGCCTGGGCTCTTTCCTTTCGGACGATGCTTGAAAAGGCAGTCAGAAACGCTTCCTTGAAAGTCTGCCAATCCTTCATATTTGCCTCATGATTTTCGAACCAAACTCGGGCATGTCCTTGAAGAACAAAGTAGACTTGCCTAAGTTTCGCGGCGTCATTCCAGTCGTTGAAATCTGCCACACGGTCGAAAAGGTCCATCCAATCTCCCGCATCTTCATCCGGTAGTCCATGGAAGCAGGGGGGGCTCCAGGGGTTGGACGAAAATAACCGGTGCTGTAGGCTGGGCCATTGTCAGCGTCGATGCCTTCCGAGATCGACTGGGGTCAAGCAGCAGACCGTGTTCGGGTTGTAGGCCTTCAAGTCGGCGGCTGGCTCGGTGACCTGTAGGCTGGTCTTCCAGGGCGACAGGAACACGGCTTGGGTCTTCGCTTGAAGGATCAAAGGCAGCACCTCCACCAGATGTCACGTAGTGGTGACGAGGTCGACGACACAAATGAAGGGGGTCGATGATTGCACTAAAGAAACTCTTTAATTGGACTGACTTGCGCCCGCAAAAGAACTAAGCAACTCGGTGGCGGCGATAGAAACAAACGTGCTCGTCGATCGTCGAACAAAAAATTGCTCGTCACACTCGGCAACGCTCAATTTAAAGGCTGCACAGAACAATCTAGATAACGTCGCAAACAGCTACCAGCACGGGCTGGAACATTGTGGAAAGACACCCAAGTGGCCGGAACCTTCGAGACAGATCTCGGTGCATCTTGCGCTACAACAAAACTGATAAAGGTGTGACTCGCGACATCGAGCATTAACAAACAAAGATTACGGAACTGATACGCGGTCCAGAATCAGAGTGATAAGCCTGTATGCCTGCGGCTGTTAAAAAACAATAAATACTGTTTTTAAGGTTTCGCGGCAATATATAGAATACCGTCTATCAAGAAAACACCAAAACTAATCTCATGCTTGCAGTAGTGCTCACAGCACGCTGATAAAAAGTTTCCTTTCTGGTAACTTCAATGCACAAGCTGATCTCAGACTTATTGCGAAACGTGTAAGTGTAGTAGACGCTGCGTCGGTAATTTTAGTCAGTCCTTGATTGCATACTGAGCAATCAATATTTATTCTCATCATCATCGTCATTTTTATGGATATGAGAATATCCCTCTATTCTTACCGAGTCGAATCTGGACCGTGTAGATAAACAATTTAGGCCCTTGAGCCCGATTGATGTAGCGCGAATTTTATACACATCTTGTGCGTTTACGTAGTAAGGAAAAACCCATGAAGGACTCAATTTATACAAGTATTTTGTTTTATTTGAATATTTTGTTTTATCGAGTCGCTTTTTATATGCAGGTCTTTCGCCTTCGCTTTTTCCATGCATTTCCCTCCAAGACCATAGAATAAATATCACTCCCTATATGTTGATACCTTCCAAAAGTTGCAGACGATCCTTCTGTGCCCCAACCATGGTAGGCGACAGGCGGCTCTTTCCATTAGCCAAGCGGAAAGCGGCACAGGCTTCATGCCCACTGGTGACAGTTCTCGATCTCATGATGCGCCCTATGATCTTGCATTTCAACCTGATAGAATCACAATCCAATCGTAACATAAGCAATTCAAATAATAGCGTCTTCGGCGAACACTTGTGCGGAGCGAGCAATCGTGAAGCACTGTTCAGCTGTCAGTGATGGCACTATGATATACAGCTGCAAAAAACCTCTGACAATATCTTCTTATGTTTGAATCTTCTTATGAAGAATATGTTTGAAACATTCTTTGGTACTAGTCATATCACACAATTGAGTGATCTTTCCAGCAAATCCGTACTGATAACGTCGGCGCTGGGTTCTGCGTATGCGGAACAATTGATTTGCAGGCGGTTTCGGGGCTTCTGATTAGGTTCCCACACTTTAATTTCTTTCTTGAGCTTGTTGTGATGTTTACACTATGGTGACGAGTCTTGGGGCCTTGGCCAGAGCTGTCGGATGCACAGATACTTCAACGGTCACAACGGACCTGGTTTGCAACAAATTTCCTAACGAAAATAAGCTTCTCGACCGAGTTTACAAGCTGAGCGCCACACCCACAGAGTGCAGGAAGTCTGAGCAAGTTCGAAACAGTTTGCATCATACTTATGCACATCCCAGTGTTAAAGAAACTTCTCCAGTGCTACTTAAACAGTCACTTGAAGGTAGGTTTTTACCAGCGTAATTCAAGTGCATAGGTCCATCGCATCAACCACCTAAAGGAAGTTCAGCCGTGACGGGCAAGAGGACTAAGGCAAACTCGAAAAACGACTTCTGTACTTTGACATTTCAATGAGTGCTGGCAATAGGGCAAGCATTCAGCGCTGGATATAATGAAATGTCGACGTATGCCGCACTGAGAAGCCGGAAACACGCAGCTTGTCTGGATAGCAGCATGCAGTGGCTTCTCTGTAAAAAGTATGAATTCTTTAACCGTGGATAACTGAATTTGTTATCGTTCTTGCAAATGAGACTGATCCTTGCCTTCGCATTATTTAAGCACTTACGCCTTGCAACCAGGCAGTTAAGTGTTATGCAAAAGCTGGTTGTAATTGACGTGCGCTTCTTTCAAGAAGCTGGCAGTTCTCGAACACCAGGTTAGTTTTATCTGTGCCGTTCTTCACAACACACTTACGCACATGCTGCTTTCACAAATGCTACAGATATCGGCTTGTTGGATATCTGATAGTGGTTCATGTGTGAGAAACATTATTAAGTAATAATATAATTGACATCGAAGAGTGTATATATCCGGGGTACTTGTAGCGTCATGGTGTAATTGATAACTACTGACAGAAGGAATAGCACAACCAGTAACGAGGAATGGCCACAAAAAGAAAGTCAACAGCCACTCACACGCAAAAAAGCAGAAGGGACGTTTTTCTGGGATTTCCCAATTTGCCTCCGTGTGAGGGTATTAAGTGCGAGGCATCTTTACCTCCTCTTTTGTGCATTTCTGTGTATGCTCGTTATGTTGCTTATAACTTCACCATTTTTCTTCCTCTGTGGCCTGTGGTGCATTTGTAATGTTGCTTCGACATTTTAGATTACAGTACCGAATTATGCTGGAACATTTACAAAGCCCCTATAAATATTTTGTTTTGTTTTCACTTAAGTGCTAGTTACAGCGCACCATTCAGGGTTGACATGAAATTCTATAGAAAAATAATTTTTGACGCTTTATTTATTTACTTTCCCTCGGGGCTGGATGTACTTAATGAGGGGAG
Source organism: Amblyomma maculatum (assembly GCF_055883805.1). Lineage (NCBI taxonomy): Eukaryota > Metazoa > Arthropoda > Arachnida > Ixodida > Ixodidae > Amblyomma > Amblyomma maculatum. The sequence goes on along the minus strand of NC_139345.1, from coordinate 125,794,132 downwards.
TGATGATACATAAGAGTATATTACATACAGCAATCACAAAGAATAAAAGGTACAAGTTTCTAGAAATAGCTGAAAATAACGAACACACTGTGTTCAGAATACAGTGCGGATACATGGATATACATCATTAGAGAGTAAAATACAAACACTGTCAGTTACAAGCGTGCATACATTCAAAAGGAAACAGCAGCTTCGCGAAACATGTTATGAATTGCCATACATTCGATATTATCGGGAAGGCGATTCCAGCTGACCAAAGTTGTGGGTATGAATGAATCATGAAAACATTTTGTGTTACATCTCTAGAAGGTCTCATGAAAAACATTAAGCCTTATGAACGAAAATGTAGAAGATGTGGCCGTAAATAGCATAAACTTCGCTTGCTGCGCCACACGATATACAGGAGAATAGAACGAAAACAAGATGCAAAGAGCCATTGAAGGGTAACGATGTTACGGTCGAACCATAAATAATGTTCCCGAAGAACTCCAGCAGCACGGGAAAGAGGAAGTGAACTCCGACAAAACAGCTGCGCGCGGTTTTCTCCCCACTTTTATGCAAAAGCAATACTACTTCCACTTTCAAGTCTTCAGCGTAGCGAGGCGGTGCATACAATTCCCTTTAGCTTCACCCCTGGTGTGACGTCATGCCATCTGCCGCAGAAACCGGGGGCCCAACGCGCACCGTCAGCCATGCGAGGTGGTGCACACCAACGTGGCCTAACTCCTGCTCCTTCCGCGAGGAGCGCTACCGACGGAGTGACGTCATATAGTTAGATAAATCGGGCCCTGGCTCATGCCGTCAGCCATGCGAGTCAGAATCAACCTGCTAGAACTCTGGCGTTCACGTTACCCCTGTAGGCCACTAAGGTGAGTTAATACAGCTCGGTTAAAGCGGGGTTTTATATGGGGGCTGAGGAAGAAGAAAACGAGAAGAACGTTTGGTCCCCCGCAGCTGATGCTTTCGCTCAATATTTGATTTAGCAGCGTTGAACTCTTGTAATTGTTTATTCCCCCGACCACGCTTCGTTGCGCCGCTCATTCTTGGCTCAGCAGCCATCCGATATGTAGGTTCCCATGGTTGATTAGCCAAGTGCGAGGTTCGTTCCGGCAATTCGCTTTTTGCACGTCAATGGGACTCCACCCGTGGATGTTTACGTCAGTTCACATAATTTTATGGCGACAAGGTTTTGCCCGATCAACACGTCCGAACGTGATGCAGGGAATTTAGTGCCGGTTCAAAAGGTAATCCACGATGAATAACAGAGTAGAAGGCCGTCAGTGTCTATTGTGGTTATCGAGATAGTCCAACGTGAAGTGCTTCAAAACAGGAAGATCACCGTCCGTAAGCTTGTTGCTCAGATTCCTGGGAGTTTTTACAGTACAGTGGAAGGAGCGTCGATTGAAAAATTGGGTATGACAAGTGTTATGCTCGATGGGTACTGCACCAATTGACATGAGACTACAAGGAGAACCTCCTCGACTGGGTAGGCGCTTGGGGATGTTGGTTAGGCATTATCGGTGCAGCGCAAATACGACGAGGACGCAGTTTCTCCAAAAGTGTCAAGGAGATAAGGGAGGATTGTTGGAATCCTTATTACGGGAGACGATACGTGAGTGTTTCATTTCACTCCCGAAAAGAAGCAAAAGTCTAAACAGTAGCATCACCCAGGGTCACCACTCGCAAAGAAGTTCAACCTCCTTCTGCTGGCAACGTCATGGCCAGTTGTTTTTGAGATCATAAAGATATACGGCTCATCATTGTCATAGAACTTGGTACTACAATAATCTCGGAAACGTATTGGTAAACCCTAAGAAACTCAGGCTAGCTATATCCAGAACAGCCGGCGAGGAAGCCTGGCTGCCGGCGTGATGCTGCTTCACGACAACGCCCGGCCTCACCTCTGCCATCAAACGCCGGAACTTTTGACAAACCTGGGGTGGACTGTCATACCCCACCCACTACAATCCGCACCTCGCGCCTAGTGATTATCACTTGTTCGAAAAGGTAATGAAAAATTTGAGCGGACAAATTAAGTCAAAGAAGAGGTGAAACGCTTCTCAACGAGTAGGCGGCAGAGTTCTGGCATATTTGGGATATAGAAATTGGAGCACCGTCAACGCAAAATGTGTAGAAAAAAATGTCAGTTATGTACCAAATTAGATTAAAGTTTTATCTTTCCAAGAATGTAAATACAATGATAATTAACAACGTTATATATTTCTAAGAGTGATGGGAACCTTATTTGTGGAACAATCATCAGCTGACCGGGCAAGGGAGGTTACACGTACACAATGCCTGCCACTCGTCGCTAAGCGAATTCGTCGAGTAGAACACGTAGCACCTTATCTTCCTCCCACGCTGAAGCATATCGCTTACACGTACTTTAGACATAGGCTTCCGTCATAAAACATAATTCATCCCTTTCACGCATCGTCGCGTAGTTTTTGTTGTGTCCATGTTTCCACACAAACCTCCAGAAGGTGTGTCTTGCATACTCGATAATTAAAAATCCAACAATTCCGTCTAGAGTTCATTATGGTCTTTCGCGAGCAATACAGTATGCCTACTACTAGGTTGTCAAATTAAAAAGCATCTATAATGGGTGAAATTATTATGGCAATCAAAAGGCCAATAAGAAAACGTTCAGTGAAAATAGCAATAAATGCGTGCCTTCATTAATGACATCTTTAATTGCGTCTTTGTAGCCCCTCCCATGTATTCTTGGTTCTATCCCCCAAAAAATGGCACTTCTTGTAAAAATAATAGCACAGGTCGCAAAGATATGAATACGCACGGATATTTTGCGGGCTTGGTAATCTTCATGATGCGCCATCTGACACTCGATAACTAGCTGACCAGACGTTTGTCCGCCCACAGCTTGAATTTGCTTCGCCCATTTGGTCACCTCACCAAAAGCATCTAACACAGTCTTGAATATATACAGAACCGTGCTGCACGCTTCATCGCTCGTGATTATAACCATCATTCCAGCGTCACTAACATCAAGTTATCGCTATCACTTGCGTCTTTAGAATCACGTCGTACAGTAGCACTTCTTTGCTTATTTCATAAAATGGTTTTCAGTCCTCACAGCCAGGCATTACCTTTATCACGGCCATCTCGTACATCACATCGTCGCTACAATCTTAGGAGCTTTGCGCGTATTTTTGGTCGTACTAAAACGGTTAACATGTCTGCCCTTCCGCGTGCCATAAATCATTGGAACAGTCTTCTTGACGATGTTACTAACACCCGAAATCCTGCCACGTTTCCAGATATGATAATCACGATCCTCACCTAATGTCATGCTTTTATGTGATCTTACGGAAAATCACTTTTACTACTGTCTAATATGAACACAATTATGCTCTTTTAAACACAGTGCCGGATTGTGTTCCTTTCCCTATTGCCACATTTTGAACGTTGTATAGTTATTCTATATTGTATAATAATAACCAATGTATAACTTGTGTTTTTATCTTAAAGGAAGGGACAAAAAGCGGGGAAAAAATTCAAGCGTATTCTGCTCAGTACTTCTTGCTAACTATTGTATAACGCTTCTCTCAAATGGTTGTTTTTGCTCTGTTTATAACTTCTTGTATGTACTGCTACACTCACACAATGCTCGCATGTTGAAGGGACCTGTGTGTAACTTGAATGAATAAATAAATAAATAGCATGAGCGAAAAAAGCTGCCGAATGCCATTTATTTATTTTTTCATAATATTCTGGCTATCTGAATATAACAAACGTGCACTGTCTTCTGCTCCAAACGAAAACATCGCTTTCGAGTTTAGTTGCAACACAGCATTCAACTAGCCTCAGGGTGAGCGAGGCCTTCTAGCTTTTAGCCGATCTCGTTCTGGCTCATGAGTGTCTCAGCAAAAGGTGAACGAAATACAATGCGATGAAACCTTGATCAATGCGAACAAAAAGAGTCCTTAAAAATTCCCTTCACATATATATGTCGGACGTACAGTCGAGCGCGATTTGAAGGTCATCGCGCGAGTGTCCACCGGGAACAAGAACAGCGCCATGGCCCAAAATTCTCTGCCGAGGCGAGGGAGGTATCAAGCCAGCTTCCCTCACTCTTTTTGCTCTTCCTTCAGCAGCCGTAACTCCCTGCTGGGACATCACTTCCTCTTTTTCTTCTTTTGGTTCTGCGAACAGGCAGTGATCGTTGAGCGCACGACGTATTCTTCGGTATTATTTGAAATTGGACAGTTTATCGCAACAAATGGAAAGCTTGAATAGAGAGAAAGGGCGGTGAGCTTGTCGCGGGGGTGATGTTTGTTGTATGGAACAGCGAACGAGGGAGAGAATAGTGCGAAATCATGATATTTCCTGTTCCAAACCCGGCCGCCAGGTGCCTGGAGTGCTGGGCTGGTCGACGCTCGCGCGATAACCTTCAAATCGCGCTCGACTGTACCGATACCGTAATGCAGGGATTGCTCAGCAAAGTAAATTCGGTTGCACTACGAAATGCGAATAGGGCACCTGGGTATAGCCTGTAATGCTGAGTATCAGTTGTTAGCATAAAACAAACACCTCAGGCATTGATAATGTTGCGATTAGTTCTCGAGAGCATATGATGCTGACGCTATCAGTCTTAATGTAAACGATCTTTCTCACCAAGCAGTTTATTGGTAGCTGCGCTGGCCGAATTTTTTTTTGGCGCTTTTTTGTTCTTTTTTTTTCACTTACTGTGCTTGTTATCTCTAGTTTCCTCCACTGACTTACAAATAATTTTGTGAAAATTCGTTCTTGATTTTCACTTTATCTGATTGTCTTCTCGTTCACTTAACTTCTTCAGTTCACTTGTTCACTTGTATTTTCTTTTAAACCGTTTCTACCTACTTTTCCTATTTAGTTGTTAAATATTTAATACGCGACAAAGGCACCACGTGTACAAGAATGTTTAGTTGAACATGACAGCAAATGAAACAGTGGAGATTTTAGGTTTAATCATTCGTACAGGAGCTTCCGGTACAAGGTCATAGTAGCTATTGCGGGCTTCTCCATGATACCACTGAAAAAAAAAACTTGTCTGGCAATAATCGTAGGAAATTTGCGGCTTAAGAGCAGCAAATTATACACAGCAAAAACTATCTGTTCCAGATAATGAACGCACAGCAAATGTAACAATGCGATATTGACACAATCGGACACAAGCAGAAATGTCAGTTAATTTACGAGCAGCAAATTTATTAACGCATAAATCTGACACTGTAGTCTTTCGTGACACGTATCTGAGATGGATGTTTGTAAAAGATTTTTGAAAATAACTTTTAATAACTAAAAGCCAATTTTTAAAACAAGAGCACTCCGAGACGAATTTCAGCGCGATTGATGTGGACTAGCTAGATTTCGAACCCAGTCCGAAGCGATGAGACCAGCTTGGCTGGATACTGTGCGAGACTGCAGGTCCGTCTTGTTTGGTTTTGTTGCTACCTTTATGCCACTCTCTTTTTCAACTAAGGGGAAGTCTTTCACACTGTGCTTCAGATGTCGTCAACTTCATGTCCTCTGACAACGTTGCACTAGAAACAATTATTAGGGTTCCTTCCCACAAAGAAAATCAAGCCACTATTTAAATACTTCTCCAAACAGGAATCACACAAGGCAAAGTAAAACCAAAGGAAGGAAGGGGATTTAAATGGGTGGTGCCGACACCCATTCTACATTTTTTACTGTGTTTTGGTAAGCTAACAAACCGAAATTTGTTTCCTTTTTGCTGAAATTCTCTAGAATGATGGAAATTGAAATTAGTGCTTAGGCAGCCGGGATAATAGAAGGTATGCATTTTTCTTCCAATCGGGAGCTCGAATATCTTTGATAATTTCGTGATGGTCAAGCTGTTTTCCTTGCTATATTGATCCTGGATTTAAATAATCCATAATTACGACGAGATCTAATCACCAGTCTGACGCGACAATATGGGTATGTGAGCGTTAAGACGAAACAAAAATCTTAATCTGAATTGTACTGATGATTGCAACAGGCGCCTGCGTTCACATTGGGCCCTTCCGTGCGGAACTGAGAAAAGCCGTCCGTGAAGTGCAAGCTCCAGCATTGTTACGTGCTTCTGCAACTCACTATAGTGGTCCATTACATTATGGCGTTGCAAAATTCAAGAGAGCATTCGAATAGCAGCATTTACTTTCTTGCTTTGCTAGAATGTGCATACTGTGCGCTCAATGGCTAGAATAGTTTGCAAATTAAGTAAGCTGGAATATATAAGTGGTGGGAGAATTCTTCGTGCAGGAAAGGAAGAACGTCATCATGCGATAAGGAATGCTTGAAATCCAGTCCTATTACGTTTTGTGCGAGCATAGTGATAGCAACTTAGCTGGCAATGACGAACGACCTCGCTGCAGGATGTCGCAGCGGCTAGGGCACTCGACTACAGTCCCCAATGATACGGGATAGAATTCCAGCATCGGCGGCCGCTTTTCAGTGGAGACGAAAAGCAAGGCGATCGTGTGCTGTGTGATGTCAGCGCACGTCAAAGAACGTTAAACCCCACAATTCAATCCAAAACAAACCAATGACGAAAGGAAAGCGCGCGCTGCTAACGGCAGCAGTGACTATTCACTCCTCTCGAATGACTGCCTGCCGCACTAAAACCTAGCCTCGTTGCCGTGCAGGTAAAAACCAAAAAAGGTGTCGAAATCATTTTGTTAGCATCTTACGCAATATTGTGGGTGCGGTATCAGGCGCACTCCGAACGTCCAGTTCCCGATTCGGATTCGAAATGGCTGAAAATTTAATCGCGAATATCTCAAAAAGTGTTAGGATTGGGCAGGTGCTAGAAATTGTATTAGCCTTTAATGACTAAAGTCTTAAAAATCACGTTGCAGTATGCAGCTAACAGGAACTAATAAAAGGTAATTAGTGAAATTCGGGTAATTATTTAAAGAAACTCTGGACTGTGCCCTTATCTTGTGCGCGCGAAGGCGGTATGCGCGATCTTATAAGCACGGGTTTTTAAAGAAATCTACGGTTTAAACGCACCCTCTATATTTTTCTTAACTTGTTGACTATTTGAAGTCCTGATCTTCAGTCAATAATACCAAAGAAAAGTTTCGATGACGACTTGTGTAACGCATATTTTGTATCTAATCATTTACTAAATTAGACCCCGCCGGGGTGGCGCAGTGGTTACGGCGCTCGACTACTGTTCCCGAGGCCGCGGGATCGAATCCCGGCCTCGGCGGCAGCTTTTCGATGGAGGCGAAAAGCAAGACGCCCGTGTGCTGTGCGATGTCAGTGCACGTTAAAGAACCCCAGGGGGTCGAAATTACCGGAGTCCTCCACTACGGCGTCTCTCATAGCCTGAGTTGCTTTGGGACGTTAAACCCCACAAACCAACCAACCAACCATTTACTAAATTAGAACGTAATATTGTGCGCCATTGAGAACCATAATAAATCGACGAACAAGTGAGCTAGAGATCGAAACGTTCCAGGTGCGTTCACATATGGCCGTGCTTACGTTGCGTTTCAATTTATTCGCAGCAAACATTTGTTTAACTTGTGCGCAAATCAGCCACGCCCGCCGTTGTTGGGTGTTTGACTATTGCTATTCTTCATTGCATGTATAAGCTTAGGATATAGCAAAGACGATCATTGTGCAAGCGAGAGATAAATTTAGACAACGACCATAGTTAAAACCTGAAACTTCGTGCAATTATCACTGGAATTGACAGACGAACAGCTTGTGAAATACTCGACACGCATGTTTTATAAGGAGCGTAAATCGATTTAGGGTACAATAATATACAATTCCTTTCCCACTTCCCAAATAGGCAAAATATCGAATATGCTTAAATCGTCGAGTCATCGTCCAGTCTCAGAATATGTACCATGGAAGACCTGTTTCTGCTGAAACAATGTTTACCTTTTTCTTGGCTGCTGAGCCTCATCGCGGGTTCAATTTAAACAGTAATTCTCAACAAAACTGCACTGCGTCTTCATTTTCCGATCAGTTTGGCCGCTAAAAGGTTGTTTTAGCACTCTGCAAACCGATTGAAGAGAGGATAGCCGATGGTCGCTTAGGGTAACAAACTGGATTCCAAGGGAAGGAAAGCGTAGCAGGGGGCGGCAGAAAGTTAGGTGGGCGGATGAGGTTAAGAAGTTCACAGGGGTCAAGTGGATGCAGCTAGCACAGAACCGGGTTAAGTGGAGAAATATGGGAGAGGCCTTCGCCCTGCAGTGGGTATAGTCAGGCTGATGATGATGATGAAACCGTTTGATTACACCACGCCTCTCCTGTTCTATTGTCGGCAATCAAGCCGCTTAAGCAGTATACGCTTGATCTCAGCTACTAACCAGGAGCGGCAGTTGACCAGCGCCGAACTTTTTGAGCGTGACCTTTGTACTAATGTCCACAACTTCGCTCTCTCCGAACAGGCTTCCATGGAGTTCAAAATTCTCCTTTTTGTTTTCTTGTAGTTGCTGCAACAACTTGCTTTGCAAAGTGTTTTTTTTTTTTGTTTAGACAAAATTTGTTATCTCTTTCTGACAGTTTGAGAACCTCTTTGTACCCCAGGTCGACGTCTGCGTATATTAGTGTTATTTTGTTATGTGCGCTTCATATACCGTTTGTTTATTGGGCTTCTAAGCGGTTGGCAGCGTGCCTCTGCATTTCATCACATGAAAAGTGTTTAATTCAGAAAAATGAAACAGCACTGCTTTGCAGACTGTCAGAAATGTTTGCTTTCAAAGACCTTATGCTATCAGCTTCTCGATACTTGGTTTGCTAGCACGCAAACAAAATAAAATGTTCCTATATATTGGTTTAGATTCGAGTCTCTCACATCAATTCAGTTCTGTGAAAACAAAAATACAGAGTAAAACCTGTTTGGGCATGGCACTGCTAGATGTTCCGGTGCTAAGTGCAAGTGACAGTGGCATTTGAAAGTTTTTTGAGGTCGTGCCCATCAAAAATGAGCAGGAGGAGAGAAATAAACATTATTTAGACGAATATAAATTACTGTTTGCTGTCCAAGAGGTTCCTCGTTGAAGCACTAAGTGGAGGCTAAAGGGTTCCTGAACTTCTAGCTCCCTAGAGGGCAGCCAAAGGTCCAGGAACCCTTTAGCCTCCACTTTGTACTTCACCCAAGAGACAGAGTTTGATATTTATTAGCTCCAGGCCATCTCGGGTAATTAGAAGTCATTCTCCACACTTTTATTTACCAAGCCTGTCACATTTTCGCTGTCATACGAATTGAAAATTTTCGCTATTTTATTATTTAGTGCATATAACCACCGAGCTCGTGTCTCTGTTATGAGGTTCATAAAAATACACAAGCTTAACGCGATAACGCTACGTTTCCAGTTTTACGAAGCAACCACTGACATCGCACTAAATGCTGACTACCTGAACGAGTCTGTGACGTCACGCCTTTTACAGCGAGCCAGGTGTAATCTTGATGTCACAGGTCACGTGGTGGTTTCTGAGATCTGACTGAACGCCTTGAACGACCCTGATATTTAATCCTCAATTAGAATCCTAATCTTCAATTTTGACCAAGTATTAATGGGGTCCGTGAGAAGGAAATGGTTTGGTTCGGTTTGATTTCTGAGGTCTCACGTATCAAAGCGAATCAAGCTATGAGAGACTGTTACTACGTCAATTCAAAGATCCTGGAGGACGTCGGCAGCTCCTATCGGCGATCAGTAATAGTAGCATTGTCGGTCCATTTGCCTTGTGGTGCAGCGGAGTGGTCCAGACAAAGTGCAAGTGGTAGCAAAATCCTTACCAGGAACCTTCGCAAGATGCATTGGCGTTTCGTATTTTTCAGACCTATTAGAAGAGGCAGTGACGGAGGCAACCTGTAGACATTCCGTAACATGAACTAAAAAAGGGACAAGATTGAACAGCTGCCTCACTAATCTGATCCCATGCCGACCAAATAATAGATTGCTGCAATAAGCATTACTTACAATCATGCTGGACGCTCGGAAAACTCCAGGTTTTCTGCACGGACGCTAAAGTAGATTTCCGTAGCTAATAGAAAAACTAGTGAACAATGCAAGGAAAAGGGCTGAAGCGTGTGAGTCTTGTCTTTCACTCGTCATTGGCACAGGTACATCCCATCCCTAGATGGTCGAAATCGCCGTAGTTATTTACTGCGGCGTTTCTCATACTCTTAGTCACTTCAAAACGTTTAAGCCTGCAAACACAAATACAGTTGCGGCTCAGGTGACATCGAATTGCATCTGGCCACGTATGTTGGAGAAAATAGGCGACGTTGAGTGCATCCCGGATGCCTAAAAATGCCATGATCACTACTAAATTGTTTAGCGCAGAGGTCGATTGCGAAGAAATTTCCTGAGAAAAGAGATGGGGACCTGGAACATGAAATGAAAAACTCTCGCCCGTAACTGACGTTCAGCTCTAGACCACTGCGATACTGCCTTAAGAAAAGGCATTACCATTCATCGTTCACAAAGAACGCATGCCCATGGTGGCTGCACCGAATAATAGGACGTAGACGATGCATCGCGCTCTAAGCATCGAAGAGTCGAAAATGTTCAACCGCCATGACCGATAGGTTAACAAAGCAAAGTACATCACCCCGTTCCTCAGCAGCTCATGTCACGACTACCGAAGGGCGATAGAGAATCGGCAAATAAAACTGTTGGCATGGGTATGAGTAAAGTGGTGTGGGGACACCTTATGACTCGACCGAAATTCAAACTTGATTCATTTGCTGAACCTTACGTGATCGCATCCATCATTCGTTAGTCGCGTTTTTGAGGTACATTGTCTGTGTGTCAAGTTCTCTTTGGTGAAAGCCGGGTTTGCCACTGCCAATGAGAAATTGAGTGCCGGTGTTCGTCCCAACTTTCGAAACTCTGTACATATATTCAAATAACATGAACAGTCCTGGATGTATATAAATTTGTATGAGTCGAAGCTTACGCGTACTTAAGTTTTATTGCAGAAGTGCATTATTGTTTTTACAAGAAAGCGTTTTTGCCGGGAAAAGACTGGGCAGATATTTCTTGCACAGTCATCAGGTTTTTATCCTAGAGCCTCTAGTACCATTATCATACGAATTTAAAACGACTCTATAAAATATCTTTCTCGCGACAATTTCTTTTTGCTGCCACGCGTAAATTCTTATTGGTATTTTTATCAGGACATCAGTGCTAATTACTGCGCGACTAAGGTCCCAGCTTCCTGTAATTCATGAAAACTAGTTCCTAAAACATGGTTCAATGCAGAAAGATGTGAAATATAATGCCCTTACGAGAAAGCAAGTAGAAGAATCCCCTCACCCCGCTTCCTGTTAATCAATAAAAAGCCTATTTCTGTAAACACCGGAGTTTTTTGTAATCTGTGTCTCATGCTATGACGAAAGTGCGCTTAAAATGTAAGCGCTTTGTACAATACTCCATCTATCCTTTTTCAGGCATGTGAACTTCCAATTCCTTTTCCAGATTACCGAGGAACTTTATTGAACTTGCATATATTGCCTTATTTGGTTTGGGAAGGAAATAAAACGGACATTCATAACGGCTCTTTTTTCATGTTCATGAAACTTGCTTTAACATGGTAACGTCACAAATGGAGCAGAGAATACTGTATTCAAAGCGACTGCTCAGTAGAACGAATGAAAGTGACAATAAAAAGTATTGCACGGCACGTGATAGGAGCTGCCAGCTCGAGTCGTCACGCGACCTCCGCACACTTCACAAGGTCTTGACATAATAAACTAAATCTGGCTTGCAGCGACCACGTGTGCCACTCCTCTTTTCCCCACATGACTGTAGAAACTTTTCCTCCTCTCTGACTCTTACTGCTATATTCTTCTCTTCTTCGTGTAAAGAACGCCTCTCAGCTCTGCTTGGCCGCCGATGTGTGGAACGACAAATCGAATTATTCGCATGGCGAACCAGTCTTCAAGCGCTCCGTGGAAGCGGAAAAACAGGCGAGAGCTGCAGAGGCGGAGGGAGGTTGTTTGCTCGGGCTGCCTAGTCTTTGTGTTGCCTCCTATGTGCGCAACAATAGATGGTTCCGGCGTTCACGCCAAAAGCATTATTGGGTTATCGCGAACCTTAAGGCATTGAGAAATATTTCCTCCTTAAATAATATATTGTCTATTCCTGAGGTGAACAATACATTCTTCACGCGAAGGACACCGAAGGAAGACCACCAGGTGGAACTCCTATCCACCTATATGTCATTCACGTTACTCGCACAGCCCACAAATACCAGAGCTGTTGAGGCGCGATGACAAAATTTTTCTTTACAAGAGAAGATGCATGCCTTGCTTCAAAGAAAGATTGCTACAAGATGTGAAGTGTGAACGCCTTCACATATTGTGTTTTTTTCTTACACCAATCCTCCCAACTGTTTCTTTTTCTTTTTTTTTTCTTTTTTCTCCCTTTTCTGTCGCTTTGCACATCGGTTCTCTTCTCTTTCTACTTGCACCATTGCAATGTCCGTGTTAATGTTGGAGTTTGTTTTTTGGTGCAGGGTGCCTTTTTAGTGCGTCATGCTCTGTGGGCTCTCACTCGAATGAGGTGCGTGGGCGTGGTCACGCCTCCTCGTTGTTGTGATATCGAAACTGGATTACTGTAAAGCTGCCCTGAAAAAGGAAATACCATTCCCTAAACTGCCGGCGTAATAAACATTGAAAACGAGCAGTCGGGTCTGTCATAACCATCTACATTGTTCGTTACACTGGCTCATTGAAACCTACTGGATACCAATATATATATATGTGTGTGTATGTGGGGGGGGGGGGGGGCTACTTTGACCTCTTATGTAATAAGTGGTTACAGGTCATTGTTCGGTTCGGACAAACTAAGTGCACAAATCTAGCTTCAAATCAGATAGAGGCCGCTAAGGAGGGCTTATTATTGCTTATGTTAGGAGTGACAGCTTTAACCCCGTAATACACCCCGCCTGAGTGCAGTGTCGCTTCATGTGCTTCAATTTTTGCGCTATTGGTTGAATAGTAGGAATGCACGCACAAGTAGCTAATAAGAAAAGAAACCATTTGGTTCGTGTTGGGTTCAGTCGGATCCCTACTCTATTCATACTCTTTTAGGTAACGATAGAAAGTATATTCTTCATGTTCTATAGTTTAGTCGAGTAGCAGTGATCGCATTTCGGTTTGGAAAAAGTGCTATTCGCACACCGCGCTTTTAACACAGAAATAATTAAAATTTATGTGATGTGCGTTTTTGTGCATTCAGAACAATACTGAAATATAATGAATTATGTTTCATTTTCAGCTATACTACTGAGGGCACAATACCATACAGCATTGAATTTTTTGTGCTAGGCATGAACAAGAGGAAAGGAGCGATGAGGCCTTAGTTTAACTACGTAGGCAAAAGAAATAGATAATACACTCTAAATGAAGAGTGTCCAAAGCTATCGTCCAGCAGCATAAGACGAAGTCAGGTCCAGACGTGATAGATTTATTGGGCAGTAGTCTTCCATGTAGTAAATAAAAACGACCCTGTCCGCGTTTTTCGTTAGAGATTACCTAGCGCGAAATAGAAGCCCTTATTAACGCGAAAGCGTTACTTCGCTATTAGCAGATTTCTGTTCGTAGAACGTGTCCGCAGACTGCGTCCGCAAAATCTTGTCCGCAGCAGTTGCAAGTAATTGAAAAGTGGTAGAGGTTAATAAGTGGTGTAAATTGATAGAGGCTGACGTAATGTTGCTGCCGAAAAAATAATTAGGCAGAAGTTAATTACTCAGTCAATTACAGTACAAATGTAAAAGCTCTCCACAGCAGTTGTGAGTAATTGAGAAGTCGTAGAGGTTAATGAGTGGTGTCAACGATAGAGGGTGACGTAATGTTATGTCCGAAATATAATCGTAGGGGTTACTGAGTAGTGTCAATCGATAAAGGGTGACGTAATGTGTGCGAACAAATTATTAGGCCAATAAGTTAATTAGGTGTATTTGCAGGCAAAAAATGAAAGAGTAAAGATGAAAATGGTCCCATTAGCGAATGGCTTGGCAAAACATTTGAATATATCAAATAGCGAAATAGTTAATGAAATCAGTAAGTTAGGTTGATGTCAAAGACGGGACATCACGCAACCTGAAGTCGAGCTAAAATAGGGCATAGGAAGGGATTGGTGCGCAATTTGAAAGTACCAATGTATATAGTAGTTAATTAAATCACTCAAATATGGTGATGTAAAGGATGTGACGTCACGCAATCGGAAGCAGAGCCGAAAAGGGCATAGGGATGGATTCGTGCGCAATTTGAAAGTATCAGAGACTAAGATAACTAAGCAAGAAGTGTATTAGTGTGACGTAGAAATGCGACGTCACGCACCGGGAAGAAGAGCTGAAAAAGGGCATAGGAAGGAATCGGCGCGCAATATGAAAGTACCAAAGACTAAAATGAATACACAAGAAGTGAATATGTGAGTTAGAGAATGTGATACCACGCAACCGGAAGTAGAGCCGAAAAAGGGCATAGGAAGAGATTGGTGCGCAATTTGAAAGTACCAAAGACTAAAACGAGTAAACAAGAAGTGAATTAAGCAACTAGAAGCAACTAGAATCAACCTGAAGCAACCAACAGCAGGATCCGTGCTTTCGAATTAGTCGAATGCAGATTCTGCAGTGCTCTTTAATTTTTTCGTACACTGCGGACTTGAAGAACTATTGCCAAAACTACGCGTAGGGGCTTGACTGCAGAAATGTTACGGTAGAGAGGATTTGGCCTCGCCTTACTTGATTTGTTTCATTTCCTGACACATCTACTTTATTATTTCATATGGGTGTGCACATTACTTAGTGGGCTGAGTGCACAAATCCGGCGCTATTACTGTTGATTAGGGCAATCACCAATAGACTCACGTTGAGCTTAGATTTCAAAAAGCCGAAGGATCAGCCTGCCGTTCGTAAACGATACTTGAAACAAGACGTCTGCAGCCATAGAAATATTGCGAAACTCAGGTGTAGAATTTGCAGTTAAAAATATGTAGGAAATTGGAATTGCCTCTACACAGCATTCATTGATTTCCAGTAAGAAATTGACAACATCGAATCCAAAATTTAAGCAAGTGCCTCGCCCTCTTACTGATCCCGCGAGAAGACTAAGCCCTTCACGAACTATTAACCGTATTGTACAGGAGATATATAGAGATGTAGATTCGGGAGATAGCGGGGCTGAAAATTATTGCAATGAGATTAGCATTGTGTGATTTACTGGTAATATTGTCTTCATAAATAACTCAGGGGACATACATGAAGGAAAGAAGCCAACAGTCGGCGAGGCCAAGGAAAGCGTTGGGGATGGTAATTTGTCTTTTTTTTTTAAATTTTTACTTGGATAATCACAGAATTTAGTAATGTAATCTGTTTAGAGGAAACATAATTAAACACAAAGTAGAAGAAAAAACAACGTGCCGATGGTGGGAACCGAACCCACGACCTCCGAATATCGCGTCCGGTGCTCTTCCAACTGAGCTACATCGGCCGCTGTCCCCCCTGCTACTTTCTTGGGTATTTATCTTGTCTTCTTGTCTGTATACGAACCTTGAGAGTGTTCACCAGCGCCACCCTCAACAATAGCGGCAGACGTGGAACGTCCTTTGTTACCGCCAGCGCTGCGTAGAACGTGATCAAGAGTGAGGGCGAAAGCTGTGCTAGAACCCTCTTACGCTACCTATGGCCTCAAGACTGCCAGAACCGAGACCCCCGTAAGCTACAAGCAGATCAATTAAGGGGAAATGAGGGTGCTCGTTATAATACATGAAGGAAAGAAGCCAACAGTCGGCGAGGCCAAGGAAGGCGAGGGTGGCGCTGGTAGCGCTGAGGGTGGCGCGAGTGAACACTCTCAAGGTTCGTATACACACAACATAAATACCCAAGCAAGTAGCAGGGGGGATAGCGGCCGATGTAGCTCAGTTGGAAGAGCACCGGACGCGATATTCGGAGGTCGTGGGTTTGATTCCCACCATCGGCACGTTGTTTTTTCTTCTACTTTGTGTTTAATTATATTTCCCCTAAACAGATTACATTATAATTTCTGTAATTATCTAAGTAAACATTAAAAAAAAAAGACAAAGTGCCATCCCCAATGCATTCCTTGGCCTCGCCGACTGTTGGCTTCTTTCCTTCATGTATTATAACGAGCACCCTCATTTCCCCTTAGGGGACATACAGTCAGCCATGACTAACAACCTAATGATGCGACGCGTCGCTGAAAGTTTTACAGGCAGCACGTATGTAATGCTCGAAGCCCGACAAAGGAAACAGTTTCAGACAAATTGCGAAGAGTTGAAAGTTTCCTGAAAAACATTAGTTCATAGACGACAGTGACTGCACATTCGAATGATAGGAGAAATAACTAGAAAATAAGATTGGAGTGGAGCGGAGGTTTTCCCTTGTGATAAATGGTAATTTACCTATGTCTTCCTGAGAAAAAAAAGAAGAAAGTAGCATCATATTCGTACTCATTAGTGGTTAGAAACGAGGAAACCTCAAGAAGAGGTCAGTCTAAAATTAGGACAAATAAGCATTTCACCGAAGCCAAAATGTTACAAATATCATTGAGGGACACGAAGAGACGAGAGTCTGTCTCGTCTCTTCATCAGTGTGAGTTGATAATATTTTAATAGAAGTAGGGAAGAGACGTTCGTTTGCTTGCTGTATAAGATAAATCAAACTGAACCCTAATTACTGGTAACTAGCACTGACAATAACTCTAACTCACGCCATATTATCAGAAAAAATTGAAACTAACTTAGATTATGCAAAAATACGAAATAAATATATTTACGCAGGTTGAATTCCCTAAGGATGCAACAATGGCAACAATAGCATTCGCATTACCCGACAATCATCCTTATACGCCAGCATAGCTTTTTTTTCCTTATATTAATCATATTTAAATATTACGGAACGAAATATTTATGGCTGAAAGCACAACAACAAACGTGTACAGCGGGTTGAATTCATCACAGAAAGCCTATGGCAAACCAAGTAAAACCAATGCTTGCCCGTACACGCAGATTGCGACGTCATCGGCTATCTCTTTTTCGTTCAGGTCACGCTGGCAAACGTTTTTCAGTAATAATACTTTGATGACAGTTAAAAATACACCGTAGGTTTTTCTTCTGTAAAGAATCAAAGCGATATGCCTGAATCAGCGCTTCCAGCAAACTCCTAGCCAAGCCGAATCCTAGCGAGCGACTGCTGTGCTGGCTTTCAGTGCGTGCATGCAACACGGCGTCGTAGGACAGCTTAGCATGCAGAGTTTTGTGGCCTCTCTAGCTTGTTGCTTGCCAGAGTTCAAGCGAAGGATATCTTGACTACATTTTTGTCTTACTTTCGAATACTCGGAGGTCGAAAAAGTTTCCGATTGACTGCATTTTGCATGCATGCATTTGAAGTGCGAAGCATCTGACTAGAGATCACCAGTTCAATATAGTAGAACGCATTCTACACGTCTTATGCCGCGCATGTAAAACGAGCAGGCCGCAGAAACATTCCTGGAGCATGTACCCAAGCACAATGAAGCGCCGCCACCGACACTTTCCCTTCTCGTCTCCTGGTGCCGCTTCACTCCCACACATACGGCGGAAAGCCGCAAGGAGGTCTCGAGCGTGAGCCGGTTACTTGCTTCAACCGGGAACGTTGAGTCGTCGCGACGCCTCGCAAACGCTGCGGTCTCCAGTTTTTGCAGCTACCTCTCGCCTTTGATAACCAGTGCGCAATGCCTATCGGATGCAGAAGCAAGTCCAGTTGTTTCCTTGGTTCTTATTTTTGCATGCATCTCAGGCGAGCCGGATCTGGGAAGCCGGTGAAAGGCTTTTCGGCAGCTGCTGTTGCTGCTTCTCCTAACGACGTTCTGAGTGATCCAGCGGTGCGCTTAATTTTTTCAATGAGACAAAACTTCCCCTTAATAAAAGCCCTTTTTCTAAAGACCTACTTTATGTGCAGTGCTACCGGTTTTACTGAATCGATTCGGCTTTCTAATACTTCTTTCTTCATGATGTCTTTGCGGTGAGTTTTGAAAGCGTGATCGTAAGCACTCTCGTGTCGGAAATGAGCGTTGAGTGGCATCTGTGTAGGCCTTTAGATGCTTCGGAACCTCGAACGTTTGTGAGAAAGTGTCTGTCAGGTGTTTGGTTGCAGACTATATTGCCGGAACTCAAGGATAGGGGTGTGTTAGACGAAGTTACCAATGCGGGTATCTTCTTTGAGATAGTAATCAAATCCATTGGAACATTTGAATCGCATTTATTACTAAGAATGAATAACGCCTGTTTTCCTTTTCTTTGTATAGCACACAACAGCATCTTGTTGCATGCTGGAGAAATTTAATGCTCGCAAACAATATGTTGAATAACTGTATTTCATAATCTCCGAGTTCTTCATTACAGCAGCGAAATATTTCCGTCCTTAATCTCGTGTTGAATATTTTCCTGCATATATTATGATGTACGTAATGCAAAATATTTGGTATGAAGACGAAGTTATTGGGTTATGAAATGTGAACCACAACTGATAGGAAACAACAGCGAATCAAAACAGAGCCTTCTGTGCAGATAAAGAAGCCTGAGTCGGATGATCAGCGCTTCACAACACAAAATCTGTGAGCGCATTCTTAGTCAACAACGTTCTCTAACAGCCGCAACCAAACATGTCGAGGCCATGCTGCAGTCGCAAACACCTAGCACAAAAATGAATATTCTATCACGTGAATATCTCTGTCATACCTCTTGGCACCACGCAGATACTTTCAGGACATAAGGTGCTTTATTGGCGGCAGTTTTCGGCTCCCCAGTGAATATCACCAACATCGGAACTTCTTCGGACTGATTAAATTGGGAAGGCCTCTCAAGGAACAGACCAACTGAAGGAAGAGAACCATTGCCAATATTGCAAGCGTGTGCTTAGAGCTTACGGAGTGCGGCGCATGCGAACATAAAAATAATGTGAAAGAGCAAACGTTGGTCCTTGCTGCGAAGAACCCTTGAAACGTTTTCTGCAGAAATGATTCCACTATACCACGTGACAAGTTCTTACGTATATTTTTTTGGGAGGGCCAAGCTTTCCGAGAAGGTTCTAAAAGAAATTCGTTGTAGGCTTTTGCAGTTCGCAAGCTGGTAAAAAGGAAATCTATTCACGGCATAGCCTTAAAAGGTGTCGTTTGAAATATATCCTCCTGAGACCCGGCTATGGGGATTTGTCCAATATATTGGACATTAAGTAATCAGACAGTACTCCTATGCCAAGGCATTCATCCTCATAAAACCCTGCAGTCCAGTATATTGGACACCTGCTAGCGCCATCTATGCAACATAGATGAAAACGCATTGTTCAAATTCCCGCCAAAACTTTTCAAAAGGGCGACAATCAGCGGCGCGGCGTTTGATGGCACCTGTCGGCGAAGTAAGTCCTTTTTCTCGTATTTCTACCTGCTTTCAAAGCATATCTTTGATTTTATATTAAAGGTAATACAACAACGAATGTGCAGAATAAGAAATTTAAACTGTTCAAGCGCTTACTTTTATTCATGCGTCCTTTGATTTCGCGTGTCCACTGTGTTGGACGCTGGGACTCAACCCGGTCATTTTGACCGCGCTTTTGCCACGGCCTTGTTATGAATAGCAGACGAGTATTGTTGCTATTTAGCGGCTTGCGGACAAAATCGCCTCTATTTGTTGTGTAGCAGACCGGCCTCGCATGTCTGATGAGACAGCTGACGCAAGTTTATAATTTTATAATTTATAATTTTAATTAAAAATTAAAATTTATAAATTATAGCATCATAAATTATAAATTTCAAAATTTTATAATTTTGTAATATAAAACAATGTTCTTTTGCACCAAATGCCCGCTCTTCTTCTGCATTGCAAAGGACAGAAGATGTTTTGAAATTGCCCACAGAAAGTGAAGAAGCAAGCGAAAGCTTTTTGTTTTTTTTTTTTTGAGCAGACGAAGGCTCGCTTTTACGTTCTTTTTCACCATTTTACCTTAGAAGTTAATAAAAAAAATTGCACACGGGTTTGAGAGCATTATTTGCGGCATGTAAATACATACGCGTTTGGTGAAAAAAGAACGGGTAGAATCCCAGTGTCCAATATATTGGACATCGCACTGAGCCGATACTATCAGGGCTATTCAAAAAACGTTTAACACTTTTCACCTTCATAACCATACTGACTTATTCTGAAAGTTAAAGAAAAATCTGTGCACCCAATGCATTCCGGGTGTCAGGAGGATATACTTACTGGACCGTTATTTATTTCATCCTTAGAACGAATAAAATTTCGGTCTGTTTGCAACCTTACAATAGGGCAACGTTTCTCGCACGCCTAATTTTCTTTCAAGTATTGATTGAAGAGTATGTTTCGTTGATAACTGCCTATATCTGGTAAATACACAGACAGTTTTATCCATATACATGCAGTTACAGAACAAGAAATAACGAACTGAGAGCTTCTAAGGGATCTTAAGCTGCCTATACTGTTAATTGTCTGTAGGTCTGAGTGTCATTGTGTGGCTGAAAATTTGTATTTTAATTTTTGCTTCATACTCAATATTTTCTTGCTTAGTGCTGGCTTTATAAGCATTGGTTAAAGTTCTTTATTCGTTTTAACATTTTTTTTTTTACAGTAGCTCAAATACGGAATAAAGCGCATATATCCTTGCCGCTTATCGCGATAGGCAGCGCCACCGTGAATGCCAAGCCTCTTGGTCTACGTGGACAGAATTTTTTGTAGAGCTAAGATGGGCGAAGATTTGAACACGTAAATAAGAATTCTTCCCACTTTAAATAAAGTAAATGTTCTAGGTGTCATATAGATATTAATTGGTCTGATTTTTATTGCGAAAGCAATACCACGCCTGGTGTTGGCCCGTGGCATAGTCCGTGAGGGCAGTCACGAAGGACCTTGAACAGCCGCGAAAAAAAAAAGAACGCTCGGTCACCCGCAGCTAATGCTTTCGCTCCATATTCGGTTCAGCAGCGTTGATTCGGGAATCTATTCGCTACATAAGTGGGGAACAGCCTCAAAAATGGCATACATTCACGGACTCAAAGACTGCATTGCAAATTTTGGAAAACAACTTACGCCACACTGCCTACCAGTCCCTGGCACTAAACATTATGGAGCTCCTCACACCTGCCCAGCTCCAAGGTCACGTGATAATGTTTCAATGTATTCCTGCCCACTGCGGGCTCTATGGGAATAACCAGGCCGATGTTGAAGCGAAAAGCGCACTCAGCAATGGCCTCCAAACAGCTGTGTCTTTTTCAAGAGCGGATACGACATGCCTTCTTACGAGTGTATGAAGGATGCTACAGCAGTTTACTGGGCCCAGCCAGACGCCCGACACATTCGTCTAAAAAGGCTCGATCGAATATTGAAATTTTATGTTACGCGTGATATTCTCCGTCATCAGGCATGCTTGCTATATAGACTTCGTTTAAACGTGGCTTTCACGCGCAAGTACTTGCATTTTTGGACAGGTGGACTCGCCGGAATGTTCAACTTGTGGCATCCCAGATACTGTGGACCATATATTATTGGTGTGCCCTGTGTATGCGGACGAAAGAAGTGTGCTAGACGCTTCTTTGAAGCGTTTCGACAAGAGGCCTTTGTCGGAGGAACTGCTGCTGGGCGCTTGGTAAGGCAAGTGGAAGGGTGTAAAGGCAATGCGTGCTCTTTGCCGTTTTTTGTGCGCCAGCGGGCTTGATTCGCGCTTGGGAGGCAAGCTACAGTGACTGAATATATATTTCATATGCCTTCTCCCACATCGTCACCCATCATGATCTTCTTTCTTCTCCCCTTCCCCTTCCCCAGTGCAGAGTAGCAGGCCAGATTTGTATTCCGGCCAACCTCTCTGCTTTTCCTTTCAATAAATCCATCTATCTATCTAACTCTTGTCCTTTTTTTTTTGTTCCGCCTATCTGAGTTATTGGTCGAAATTTAGTTGGCTTATCGAATATGACTTTACAGGCACGTGTGAATGAATATCAGGGCGGCATAGCCTAGTCACGCTCATTCCGAGCCTTTCGCTATTGTTTCCTGAGCCAATTTGTATTTAATTATTTCAAATAAAGATAAATGAAAGAAAGAAAGAAAGAAAAAAAAATAGTCGCAAGAATCACGAAAATGATCCGCCTAAGTGGTTTGGTGAAGTTAAGTTGAGCGTTGCCCTTTTTATTCAGCAAAACGTAAGGTCGCCGAGATTATAAATATATCCCCTAAAAACACGTTCCGATTACCCCAAATGCGCAGCGATTACAGTGCTCTCATTCGCAACTTGCTGAAGTGGTTTCATGTCGTTGCTCTGGCCTCCTCACAGCAGAGCTTAACTTTGGTGCTGGTTGCGAGGTGAGCGTCAACGCCTGCTGAAACCGCGCTTTTTAGGCAGTTCGGCTGCAGCGCTGGAGTTTGTCCGAGTCAGCAGGAGAGGAAAGCTGTGTTGCGGGCATCACATAATACCCTAATCTGGAAGTACTTAGACGTAATAGTGGATGCGAGCGCTGTAATCGCGGCGCACGCGGGCGCACGGAGCGCTCGGAGCGCACTGTGAACTTCCATTATTAATACGTTGCAGTCTTTGAAATCTGCGGGTTAAAAGTGGCTATGATAAAGCTGCCTGATCAGAAGCATCAGGGTAAGATTATTTTCAACGTACTCTACACTTACCTATTCACATCTCAGCTTTTAGAGTAATGTTTAAAAAGCTAATCAGTTAGTGAAGACTCAAAAAGGCAGAGCTGAAGACTAGTGACTCAAGAAGGCAGAGCTAACAATACTAGTGTGTACTTTACATGACTTCGGAAAACACAGCCTTGGCCTAAATTCGGAAAATCTGAAGTTTCTTTTTGAACTCTTCTTCCATCATACCTAAGATGCCGGATATTAGGCATTTTCAAAAATACATGGCTTATGCAGTCTTCTTATAAGACGCGGATAACAGCACTAACAGCACTGCATGACATACAAACAGTGACCTCCAGGCTATCTGCTTCCTCTGAGAGATTAAGAAGGCGGATGACAAACATGCGAAAAATATTTACGACAACATTGTTGTTTGCGTAAGCACCAATGGTGTGACCCACCTTTTTCTCGCACATCTCATGACTGTGCGGTGCAGTAGACGCTAGTTGGATTTATTTTTACTGACGTTGCTTTACAGCCGACTTTAACTAGTTATCTTCTCGTGCGCATGAGTGCCAATGACTTCTTAAAAATAATTATTTCCTAAATACTATGTCATATACCTTCCTTTAAAATGATTGAAAAACAACTGTTAACTCAGGAAACTAGGTAATTATATATCCTAACTATGAAGCGATAAATAAAATTAGTATTTATGATATTGTAACCCAAAATGGACTATAGGCCTACACATTCCAAAAACTGGCAGAATAGGTTTTTTCAGCTCATGCATCGCCACATGTGCAGTACATTAGCAAGCATTAAAAAACTATTTTTTGAAGATTGCACCTAAAACCTCTGGTGTCGCTTTGTTTGTTGTATGGTGTTAGCGCCAGAAAACGCCATTGACTCTGCAGAACAACTTAATTAACGGCTGTGGAAATTTTGATCTTCACGGGCTCCGTTATCTTGCAACTGCATTAAGTGGTAGAAACATACTTATGTGCTCTGTTACGCCTTACGTTACGGACAAACTCATCCGCTGCGCGAGTCAACTAAGTATGCGTGGCATAAAAAATCGGTCCCGCTCCTTTATAGGGACGCAAAACCGTCAACCAGTGTATTTTGAAAAAGCAGTATACTTTCAAAGGGTTTCAGTGTGATCCACGCTTTGAGCTGCTGCCATTGGGCAAAACTTATATCTGACTTGCAGCATACACTACCCAGACTCGCACTTGCTGCCGGTTCAAATAATAGGTTCCAACATCACATTAAAGCTACACAACATGTTGAAGTAAAAGTACGACAGAAGTGAATACTTTGCTGTTGCGTTTTCACTAAAGGAGGAAATAAATGTGAGTGCCCCCCAGTTCTTTATTAAATTCATATACTATTTCAACGTTTCAAGCCTTGATATCCACTGAAAAAGTTGATCTAAACACGGGAAAACCGACCTTAAATGTACGCTATTTGTGCCAAGAGCTAGATACCTTATGAGAGATAGGGAATGCAAAGAAAGGTTACGGATTACGAAAACTTAAACAAAACAATAGAATGGAAGGCGGACAGTAGCTTTACATAAGAAAGATACGAGGATGCTTATGCTTCTCCTGAAGAGTGGGCGCAATAGTTCCTTTAACACCATCTTTTCATTCCGCGAATTTTCGACAATGAGAAGTTGGCATCCAGGTTGGCAAATGGTTAAAGGTCTTTAGCTAGTTTGGCTTTTGAGGAAAGGAAGGCTAAGTATTTGTCCCACTTCTCGTGGACACCTTCATTTATAAAGAAACGCACACAACTGGATGTCGGTTCGAATCCGTATCATAAAGTCGCCTCCAAACACACAGATGACTTCTAAGTGCGATGCGAAATGGTGAGACTCCACCTTGAACGCTAAAACAAAACAAAAAAAAAACGGTCAAACCACAATTTTGATAAGAGATCACGTGCGCAGTTTTTTTCTCATGCGTTTTTCTTCATTCTGGCTAACGGCTACAGCGACACGTTATACGCTTTCTATAGCTGTATACGCTCTCTCGCGTAAACTTTGTTGCGATACTAACTTTGAGGTGGAGCATTATAATATCATGCCAGCTGCTAGAGGTAGTCTATAATGAAATCATGAGGCATTGTCACGTAAAGTAAGAAATAGTAAGTAGTGAGAAAGGTACAGTGTCCCATGGTCATATTGATTCATCTCGACCTGTGTTCGCTATTTTACTACTTTCACCAAGAGCATTCAAACCTATCTCTTGGAAGTGATTATCACTTCTGAATAAAAACAAACGATTATTACTCACAACAAAACAGATTAGCAAAATGACCAGCTTTCATAGCAATGACTTACTATTCCACCACTAAAGAAACTTTTTTTGTATTACATTAGTCTTTTTAAAGCTTACACTTACTCTCAATACATTGCATAGTTTATTACCGCTGCCTCTTCTATGACAGATACAGTGGTGCTCTTAATACGCATATTGTCACGATATTGGCAACTAGGGCTAGGTTATCAGAGCCGGTGCAGGTGGAATTACGAGGTCCAAGCTTTAGGTACGCCCTTTTAGTCCGGAGCCGATTCACTTCGTCCCTTTTCTCCGAACGCCACTTCAACGTCTTTCGCTCCGAGCGCCCACTGGCATTCCTCCCTCCTTAAGCGTGACGCACACGGCACACGTGCACACGGGTGGACAAAAGAAAACGAAAAAAAAAATGTTTGCAGATGCCCTCTTTCAGTTACCGCGTAAAATACGGCTTCATGCGTAGCACATGAACTGTCTCTGGACGAGGTAGCCGACGGCCTCTCTGCTCTGGGCAATCTGGGAGGACTTCATAGTTAACGTCGCTGAGGCGCCGCAAGACTTTATATGGTCCGAAGTAACGGCAAATCAGCTTTTCTGATAGGCCATGACGTCGAACAGGAGTCCACACCCACACCTGGTCCCCGGCGTTGTAGGAAGCTTGTTTGTGGCGGAGGTTGTACCGGCGTGAATCCTTGTCCTGTTGCTGGGCGATGTGGACGCGTGCTAGTTGGCGTGCTTGCTCAGCATCTTGGGCAAAGTGTTCGGCGTCGGTAGAAAGCTCGGTATCTGTTTCGCAAGGGAGCATTGCGTCCAGCATGGTCCGAACCTCCCTGCCGTAAACTAGGCGAAACGGCGTGAAGCGTGTCGTCTCTTGGACTGCCGTATTGTACGCGAATGTCACATATGGTAGGATAGCATCCCAAGTCTTGTGCTGGGCGTCGACATACATCGCCAGCATGTCCGCAATGGTCTTATTAAGCCTTTCCGTCAGCCCGTTTGTCTGCGGATGGTAAGCAGTAGCTTTTCGATGCGCCGTACCGCTGAGATGAAAAATTTCGGCCATCATTTGTGAAGTAAAGGCAGTCCCTCTGTCAGTAATAATACAGGTCGGAGCACCGTGCCGCAGCATGATCTGGTGTACAAAGAAATGGGCAACCTCCGATGCTGTACCACTAGGTAACGCTTTGGTCTCGGCATATTGAGTCAGGTAGTCTATGGCGATGATTATCCAGCGGTTGCCCCCGGAGGATCGAGGGAAAGGACCGAGAAGGTCCATGCCGACTTGACTTGATCAAACGGTGCGCGTGGTGGTATTATGGGCACGAGAAGGCCTGCAGGCTTTGATTGCGGAACCTTCTGACGCTGACATTGCCGACAGCTCTTAACATACCGCTTAACGACAGTGGCAAGGTTAGGCCAGTAGAATGTCTTTCGTATTCTAGCAAGTGTGCGAGTATAGCCCAAGTGGCCAGAAGTTGGTTCATCGCGGCACGCGGAAAGGATTTCCTCTCGAAGTGCTGCGGGTACCACGAGGAGGTAGGTTCTCGAATCGGATCTAGACCTGTGCTTATAGAGTACACCACGTCTCAGGCAGAAAGTTGAGAGGCTCCGAGAAAAGCACTTAGGTATTGTGGCCGGCTGACCTTCTAAATAATCGATCAGGGCTCGTAACTCTGATCAGCACGCTGCTGATGAGACATGTCTGAAGCATCGACAGCTCCGAGGAACCTGCCTACGTCATCTGTGTATGGTGGAGCGAGCTCGACAGGCGCACGGGAGAGTGTCAGCGTCTTCATGCTTATATCCGAACTTACAGACAATAGTGAGCTCGAACTCCAGTAGGCGAAGGCTCCATCGCGCCAGGCGGCCGCATGTGTCACGCAGGTTGGACAGCCAACACAAGGAATGGTGGTCAGTGACCACTTTAAATCGGCGACCATAAAGGTAGGGGCGAAATTTGCAGCAGCCCAAATAACAGCGAGGCATTCCTTCTCAGTAGTTGAATAGTTCATCTCGGCGCGGGATAAAGCACGGCTGGCATAGGCGACGGCTCGTTCCACACCCTCTTGACGTTGCACGAGAACCGCCCCAAGGCCAATGTTACTGGCGTCAGTGTGGATTTCTGTCTCACCGTGCTCATCGAAATGGGCTAGAATAGGCGGCGATTGGAGACGGAGACGCAACTCGGTAAAAGCAGCTTCTTGCTCGTGACTCCAAACAAAAGGGGTGTCTCCCCGGGTGAGCCGAGTCAGCGGTTCAGCAAGATCAACGAAGTTATCGATAAAACGGCGGTAATAACTGCACAGAGTGAAGATTGCTGGAAAACGTATCAACAACCTTAGATATGCGGATGATACCACTTTAATGGCAGAAAGTGAAGTGGAACTCAAGAGACTTCTGATGCGCGTACAAGAAGAGAGTGAGAAGTTTGGGCTTAAACTGAACATTAAAAAGACGAAGATCATGGCGTCTTGCCCTATCAAGTCCTGGAGCATCAATGGACAAGAAGTGGAAGCTGTGACAGATTTTCTGTTCTTGGGCGCCAAGATTACCTCGGAAGGAGACTGCAGCCATGAAATTAGGAGACGCCTGCTTCTGGGAAAGAGAGCAATGGTTAGCCTTGACCGCCTAGTAAAGAGCAGAGACATTAGTCTGCCAACCAAGATCCGTATAACCCGTGCTATGGTCTTTCCAGTTGTGATGTATGGATGCGAGAGTTGGACTGTGAAAAAGGCTGACCGCCGAAGAATTGACGCGTTTGAATTGTGGTGCTGGCGAAGACTCTTAAGAGTTCCTTGGACTGCCAGAAGATCAAATCAGTCGATATTGTCGACCATAAACCCTGACTGCTCTTTGGAGGGTCAAATTCTAAAGTTAAAGCTCAGCTACTTTGGTCATCTGATGAGAAGAGAGGAGTCGCTGGAGAAAGATTTGATGTTGGGAAAGGTTGAGGGTCGCCGGAGAAGGGGTAGGCAGCGAACGCGATGGTTAGATGGCATTCTCGAGGCATTGCAGATGAAGCTATGTGATGTTAGGAAGATAGTGAGAGACCGGAAAGCGTGGCGTGACATGGTCCATAGGGTCACGAAGAGTCGGACACGACTGAACGCCTGAACTGAACTGAATAACTGCACAAGCCGAGAAATCTGCGAACAGCTTTCTTGGCACGTGGAATCGGAAATTCCGCAACAGCAGTAAGCTTGTCAGGGTCAGGCTTCACGCCGGCAGCGCTTACGACATGACCGAGGAATTTAAGCTCTTGGTAGCCAAAGTGACATTTCTGTGGCTTAAGTGTCAATTTAGCGGATCGAAGGGCTTCGAGTACTGACCGCAGGTGCTTATGATGTTGTGAAAACGATTCTGCGAAGACCACCACGTCATCTAGGTAGACTGGGCAACACTGCCATTTAAGCCCGGCGAGGATAGTGTCCATCATCCGCTGAAATGTGGCCGGCGCGGAACAAAGTCCGAAAGGTAGAACTTTAAATTCGTAAAGTCCGTCGGGTGTGACAAAGGCCGTTTTTTCACGATCTCGCTCATCTACCTCAATCTGCCAGTAGCCGCTTTTCAGATCGATTGACGAAAAGTACTCCGCACGCCGAAGGTGGTCGAGAGAGTCGTCAATCCGCGGCAAGGGGTAAATATCCTTCTTGGTTACGGCGTTCCGCTTGCGGTAATCGACGCAAAAACGTAGCGTGCCGTCTTTCTTTTTAACTAGAACGACTGGGGAGGACCATGGGCTATTTGAAGGCTGGATAACATCATCTTCGAGCATTTGTTTAACTTGTGACTTAATAACTTCGCGCTCGGTCGAAGAGACGTGGTAGGGGTGCTGGTGAATTGTGCGCACATCATCGAACGTCACGATCTGGTGCTTGGCAATGGGAGTCTGATGCACTTTTGACGATGATGCAAAACACTCTCTGAATTCGAGTAACAATGAAAACAGCTGTTCAAGCTGGCTCACCGATAGCTCCGAGCTAATATCGAGGTTGTCGAGGGATGTGGGCGATGGCACGGTTTCTGTGGACAAGCACTCGGAGACTTCAGATATGCGTTCCGCAAAAGCTACGGAAGTATTGCGAAAAAGGTGTCGATACTCGTGCGAAAAATTGGTAACAAGTACCTTGGACTGACCACAGTTAAGATGGACCAAACTGCGAGCCACGCAGACTCGCTGCGTCAACAGTAACGAGAGGTTAGTTTCGGCTATTGCATCACCATCCTGAAGTGCATTGCATTTGACATTAACGAAGGTGCTGGTTCGGGGTGGCAGCGTGACACTGTCCGCATAAACTCGAAGCACATTGAGTGGTCGCTGTGTAGTGCGGAGGGCCACTGCTTTCTCAGTTGAAAACGAGACCTTAAAATCCAGGAGGTCGATAATTGCGCCATATTCACGAAGAAAATCTACGCCCAGAATTAGGTCACGTGAGCAGCTTTTCAGAACGAGGCAGCTTACCACAAATGTCGACTCTTGAATTTGAACCCTGGCCGTGCACATGCCTAGAGGAGTAACCAGATGACCACCCGCAGTGCGAACGTGTGTGCCAGCCCACGGAGTCAAAACCTTCTTGAGAATCGCGGCAAACTGGCTGCTCAAAATAGAATAATCAGCGCCAGTATCCAACAAAGCTCGAACATGGCGACCATCCAGTATTACTGGTATGTCCAACGACAGCTTCTCGCGAATATCAGGCTTCTGAGTGTTTGAGTGCTCTGCGTCGGTGTACGCGGTATGCTTCACCTGCAATTCGTCGTTGTTGCAGGCGCGTTGTTGCGGTGTCCGTTCCACCGGCAATTCTTCGTCGTTGCGGGTGCGTTGTCGCGTCATCTGTTCCACCGGCATTTCGTCGTTGTTGCGGGTGCATTGTTGCGTCGTCTGTTTCACCAGCAATTCGTCGTTGTTGCGGGTGTGTTGGTGCGTTGTCGGTTCCACCGGCAATTCGTCGTCGTTGCGGGTGCGTCGTGGTGGCGTCGAGGTAGCGTTATAATCGGCAAGCGCGGACTTTTCCAATGTCGATTCGTAGAGTTTCCGTGCCCGCGTCGATGGGGGGTCTCCCGCGCAGCGATGTCCAGCGAGCCTACCCCCGAAGGTCGCTGGTTTCAGTTTTCCCGCGGGGGGCTGGGCAATCGGCCCTGCGCTGCCCATGAGGACCTCGCAGCAGATGTCGAAGGGCGAGCCCTGGGCGACGGTGATCGAGATTGCCGCAGACGAGACGGAACACCACGGCACTGGTCATTGAGGAAATCTTCAACGGCTCGGGGCCGTTCGCCGTAGCAAGGCCGCGGAGAATCGGCGGAAAAACCTTCGAGGCCCAGTCGACGGTAGGGACAGCGCCGATAGACATGTCCCGGTTCGCCGCAGTGAAAGCATAAAGGCCGTCGGTCGGGGGTACGCCACTTGTCTGCTTTCCGTCTAGACTGTCGGGAATCCGTTACGTACTGGATCACGGGGGCCGGTGTTGTTGGTGCAGCTACGTTAGCAGGAATGAGGGTCGGCGACTGGGGTGGCGAGTATTGTAGCACCTCGGCGTATGTTGGACGCTGGCACTCAGGTGGCGTAAGAGGAGGAGCAGGGTGAGGTTCACCGCTTGGAAACGGAGGCCGGAGCGCTTGCTGCACTTCGTCGCGGACAACGCTCGCAATGGAGGTCGAAGCTGGTTGATGTGCGCCATACAGCAGTCTGAGTTCGTCGCGCACAATCGAACGTACGAGCTCACGTAGCGCCGGTGCGTCCATGCCCTGCGATGGTAACTCGGCAGAGACGGAGGTGGCGTGGACGGTACGATTCTGTGCCGAAGCTCGCTGCTGAAGCACTTTTTCTATCGTGGATGTTTCCGCAAGGAATTCTGCGACAGTTTTCGGTGGGCTGCGCACCAGGCCAGCAAAAAGCTGCAATTTAGCGCCAAGCATGAGGTAGCGCAGCTTTTTGTCCTCGGACTTTGTAGGGTCTGCCAGCTTGAAGAGGCGTGTCATGTCTTCGATATATGCCGCGACGGTTTCGTTAGGCATTTGAACCCGAGATTAGAGAGCGCGTTCGGCCCGTTCGCGGCGATCTGAGCTACCGTAAGCAGCCGCAAGATGACGCTTGAACTCACTCCAGGAAGACAGCTGGTCTTCATGGTTCTCGAACCATGTCCGAGCGCCATCTTCAAGGCTGAAGTAGACGTTGTGAAGCCGGGCGGCGTCATCCCAGAGGTTGAAGGTAGCTACCCTTTCGTAGTGCTGCAACCAGTCGTCGACGTCTTCATAGGTGTCCCCGTGAAAGGTCTTTGGGACGCGGGGGTTCTGAAACGTCACGTAAGTAGGCGCCGCTCCAGGCATTGCGACGACGTCGTGGCTGCCGGTAGTCATAGCCGATGGGGAAAACTCAGGTGGTAGGCCTCGTTGCCTGTGGCTGGTGCGGTGAACAGGCATTTCCTCGAATATATGACCAGCACTCCTGCTTAGCGGAGGGGTACGGGATATCAGACCTGACCTCCACCAAATTTGTCACGATATTGGCGACTAGGGCTAGGTTATCAGAGCCGGTGCAGGTGGAATTACAAGGTCCAAGCTTTAGGTACGTCCTTCTAGTCCGGAGCCGATTCACTTCGTCCTTTTTCTCCGAACGCCACTTCAACGTCTTTCGCTCCGAGCGCCCCCTGGCAATATTATTCATTTTCCTTAATATAAGCGCTCCCAGTGCCAAAATTTTCAACGGGCAATCTTTCCAGGCCTGAATGAAATTCATTAGAAGTACTTAGGACAGTGAGAGTCTAAGAATCGCTACATGGCAGAGCGTACCGCATGCATTGTGACGAGGAACAACACTGATTATATATAGTAAATTAATAAGCTTATAAGATGTGCTAAATAAAAAACAAACATTGAGGCTATTAACTATGATGAGAAGTTAAGGAAAATAATTTCGTATCGGTGCATTAAACAAAGTTTGAGGGTAAATAAATTGTTAATATTTTACGCCTAGCCGCCAAGACAATTGGCGGTGCTCGAAAATTTAGAGCATGATTTCACATATCCAATAGCTAACAATAATCATAATCTCACTTCGTATTTATTCGTAAAAAGAAAGGGTAAGTAGCTAGTGTCAATACTTAGTCAGGTACAGTCATGAACCATTCAGGCTGATTATGATAATGAAGCGTAAACAGCGTGCTACCTCTCGGGAAGTTTACAATATATGCTCATTATTGGTTTCATTAAATGTTTAGAGCTCTGGGTCACTAGCAGATAAAAACGCGCAATTTTAGTTTGCCTCCTTGCTTGTGCGAAACATTTCGAATGCGCTCTTTTTGGTAAACCAGAACGATAATCAGGATGAGAAATTTGGTTCTGCGCCGAACGCTTTGGATTTATTGGTTAGTGCGGGGGATTTAGAGTTAAATTTTTGGACTGATGAAATGATATATGCCTCGCGAATTTTTCGCACCAATGATATTGTTCCTGTTAGTCATGGGGCTGAAATGAATTACTGTTGTTTGCGTACGGGTACCTGGTACATGGTTCGCAGTCATGGTATTGATTTTCGGACTCGGCAGCACAGATTCCTCTGATTGCCTGCTTGAATCCGTACTTGACATTACTGTCACATATACGAGTTTGTAGAACAGCTCCATCTACCGGCACGGAAAGAATCTTTATGCCACTCAGCCGCGCGCAATCACAGACGGAGGTTGCGTGTCTTGCAGGGTTCTAAGCATATAACCCCTTCATCAAAGGCCCCATGAGCCCGCTCTTGCTCCTTCGACATATGAAGCCTTATTTACTCGGAGTTAGATCACATCCCTAGCGCGCCCCTCTCCTCATACCATTTTGCGCCTCTGGGTGGTGGCGGGTGACACGTATGGCGCAAAGTGCGAATGCAGCTTAATTCCAGGCATGTTCCCGCCATCTCGAGGTGGGACACAGTGGAGCCGGCCAGCAGGCACCGAGAGGCCTGTCTGATGTTGAATTACTTGACGCTAAGACGCCGTACCCGCCACGCGCTCCCCGGTGACTGGTGACTGCACTGGTATTAGATTCCTGGCGTTACGCATTCTCTCGTGAGAAGGAATTCAGCCACGCAACGAGGGAATGTCGGCAGCCATCTTGCTCACATTTACGCTAGCCGGGAAGAATCTGGATTCGGCATTAAGATTAATCCTAGGAAGCTATCCTCTCCATCCACATTCTGACTCATATTACTCTGGCCGTCGCTCGTTCTTGCTTTTTAATTTCTTGTCAGAATAGTTCCAGCTTGGCATAAGTATGCTGATAGCAGATTACTGGCCTGCGAATCCGGAAACGTATTCACTCGTACTTGAAGATTTGCTGCACAGCAACCATAGTTGTCCATAAAGGAAGTAATAAAATTCCCATAAAGAAAGGTGTTAAGCAAGGAGACACCATATGCCCAGTATTATTCACAGCGTGCTTAGTGGGAGTATTCACAGACTTAGAATAGCGGCAGTTAGAGATAAAGGTTTATGAAGACTACCACCGTAATTGGCGATTCGTTGAAAAATAGTTATGGAACGAATTGCAAATAATGAATAAATGCCTAGGGCGGAAGATCAGAATGATATATAGGCCTACTAAATTATTTTGTAGAAGACTATAGTAATGTTCAGAAGCGTCGGCAAGGAACAGCAGTTAACAATGTCTGGAAGAAATTGGCGAATATCTCTAGATATGACTGGTAGTGACCGCAGATCTGGGACATGACAAAGAAATACCTAGGGGAATAGAACTGTAAAGGAGCGCATTTTTCAAGTCCTCGCCGATAATGACTTGTAGCCTACCGGTATCGTTCAACAGGGATGTATATGAGTTGCCTCATACCGGTACTAGGTACCTATTGGGCGGAAATGTGGAGGCTAAAGAAAAGGGTTCCAGTTAATTAGTAGAGGGCACCGCAGGGAACTATGGAACTAAAAGTGGCAGGTGTAACGTGAAGAGATACAAGGCCTACTAACTGATCACAACAATAACCTGATAATGATATTCTAGCCGAAATGAGCCAGAAGAAATGGACATAGGAATACATGTAATGCGAAGGGAGGATGACCGGTAATCACTCAGGGTAATAACTTGGATCGCAAGGAAAGAGAAGTTAGGCAGGGGGCGGATGACGTTGAGAATTCTGCAGGGGTCGCGTGGATGCAGCTATTAGTGGAGCGGGTTAATTGCTGTAATATGGGACAGGCCTACGTCTTGCAGTGGTATGGATGCATGAAAATTTTATTGATCCACCGAGAAGGGGCCTCCTATTTCCCAGCCCCGGAACGCAGGCCGAAGATGCGGGTCAGGAAATACTCACCGGACGAAGGATTAATGAAGTTACATTGTTTCTTCACAGCCTCAGCCGCCAGGCGGATTGCTAGCTGCTGGATGGCGGTAATTCCACTCCGCAGCCAAGCTTCCCAGGCGTCTCTACTATCTATGTTTCAATAGTCGGGCTGATTATTCATTCAACAAGCGCACGAGTGCCGTGTAATTCACATTGCATCTAAGGGAAGCGTTACACTAAGTATAAATGTCTTGAAGCTTTCAAACGCTCGCCCTATTGAAATCTGTAGTCTCCTTGACGTGATACGTTTATGACGAAGCACGCCTCATTTATAATTCTCTTAACGAATACTACAATGCTTTTCTTCAAATCCAGGCGTGACCACGCTGCCGTTACTTTATTCTGAAAGTAGTATACATGTTAAATCTCGAAAATTCGGGCGTCTGCCTCTCTCGTAGTATAAGTGTCGCCTGCAGCCTCCAGCAGCTTTTCAGCCTCACCCCATCGCAAGCAGCACCCAAACAGGTACCACCCTACCGTACTGCCTTCGTGATGACAGGATGTCCATCCATCTACTGACGCTCCCGATATACCTCGTCGCCGCCAATCGTCTTGAACCACCGCTCACCCAACGGCATCGTTTGCCTCGTTCTTCTTACATTCCCTGTAACTGACAGCTTAAGTTTAGATTTCTAAACCCAAGTGTACCCTTGGGACTTCAGGTGATATTACATCGACCGATTAAAAACATGCAAGCCATTTCCCTAAACAAGTAAGCCGTTTTAAGAAGCCATTTAAAATGACAACTTTAGCTGCTTGCCATGAGTGAGCCTATATTGCAAACGGCCACAAAAGTAAATTTTTTCACTGTCACCTCATCTGAATTTTTCTTTCATTAATAAACCCGATCAGATTCAGTCGTTAAAATTCACATAACTATCTCAGCTAAATGAATTTCTTCAGTTCACGTCATCTTTTAACACATATTTTACTCTATAATACTAGAATCTTCAATGACTGATCACTCTCTACTGAGTGCAATACTTTTGGTTGTTATTCGGCAAAGCGACAGGAAGTGAAAATCTTGATAATGCAGGAAAATACATATAAACATAATTTAGGGGCGGTTTGGCCACCTGATGATAGAAGACCTCACTCACGTCATGAAGGTAGAATACACTACTACTGTCAGAATTTCAGAAACAAAATTCTGTGGTGTCTGCACGCCCTGATTATAAGTTCATTAGTCAGGGCTTTGCACTGGATTCAATTTAGTATTTACATGTTTCCTTTCTTGCAGTTACAAAATGGCTGCTGAATAATGCCGAGTTTTAATGAATATGCAGCAGTTATCAGAATTAGTCTTTAAAAGATTTATATATTGATGGTGGTACAGGAATACACCACACTTTAATAGTCAAGATGATTTCATATTTGAAAGAATATGCAACGATGCAAAACGGCAGTGAGTGCAGCGCAAATAGAGTAATATGTACAGATTGAGAGAATTTACTCTCAAGTACGGCATAAACAGGAGAGAGAAAGAAAGACCCTTTAATGAAAAACAGAGAATTTATCCGGCGTTTAAATTTCGCTGGCATGCTACTCGGCATAGGAAGGGGAATAGAGGAGGAAACGATTGAAAAAAAAGGTGAGGAAAATGAAAAAAATAAAGGGGGAGATAAAATGCGGCCATAAATGCGTTGTAAGGTGCATCGTGGGGTAACTATATTATATAAAATGATGAAATGCATAATCCGACAAATATGCTTATATAGTTCATAGCGGGAAAATGCCCGACGGTAACGTGCGAGAGGAATTTAGAATTTGTCAAGAAGTCTAATTTCTTTGAAATATGTAAATAAAAAGTTCATTGCGAGTCTCTGTTGCCTAGGACAGGTTAAGGGAGTTCAGCTAAACAACGGAACATTGTTAAAGGCACTGGGGAGATATTCTCTATGCCATGTTCATAGTACGCACGCTCATCAGCGTACGCAGGGTACTCAAGTGGGATATGTTCCACAGTTTATATCAAGCCATAATTGTCACAATACGGGCTGTACATTTGACCGAAACAGTATCGCAAACCATTTGTATATGCACAGTTCAGGCGAAATCGGTGCTAAAGAGTTCCAAGTTGACAAGGAACTTTAGCAGGGAGTCTTGATATTCCATGTGGGTCAATTGAGTAAAAACATTGGTAGTGGTTGTGACAACCTCCAAAGTCGATATTTTGATTCGGAAGGAAATGTTTTAGCCATTTGGGATCCAACAGATGTCGCGAAGAAGGTCCGAATCTTTGTTGTATGTTTGTATTTTTGATGTTAGTGGCCTTTACAAGCCGCTACATCTGCTTTTTCATTGGCTTTAATGCCACAGTAAGCTGGTATTCACTGAAATGCTACGCAGTAGCCTGAGGCAATAGTCAAATGATGTAGATACCCGATGTCAAGGGAAACAGGCTAATGATTGGTTTTCTTCAGCATGTTATTCAATATTGGCAGCGATGCTCTGGAATCAGTTAAGATATCTCATCGTCCGTGAGTTTGACGCAGGATATAGAAAACAGCTTTTTTAATGCCATGGAGCTCAGATGTAGTAGATGTCTGCCACTGCAACCGGTAAGACAGGACATGGTTTGTTGAGGGCACATAAAGGGCACAGGAAGAAGTATCTTAAGTAGTTTAACCGTCGGTGAATATGTGGGTGTACGGCGCATATTGTTCGGCTAAATACGCGCGAGCGGCTTGCAGAAGTGCTGCCTGTGGCATGCAGCTCTTCCCATTCAAGCCAGGAAGAGACATATTCACTTTTA
This sequence comes from Amblyomma maculatum, assembly GCF_055883805.1. NCBI lineage: Eukaryota > Metazoa > Arthropoda > Arachnida > Ixodida > Ixodidae > Amblyomma > Amblyomma maculatum. Next base: position 125,757,121 of record NC_139345.1, on the reverse strand, counting down.
GAGACTATAGTGTCCATGGTGGAAAGATGAGAGGTAGTAGATTTCGTAGCTGAATAATAGTGAGGAGGGGCAGAAACTGTACAGCTTGACCAAAACCGAAGTTGCGTGAGTTAGGTGGACATGGTGTGAGAAGTTCTTCCCTTGGAGGATATGTCGGAGTTGGGTACACATAGTGTTTTGGGAGGCAATAACATTTAGCCGGAGACATGCTGATTCTGCAAGTATTCCTGATGCCGAGGATCCCTTTTAGACTCCAAGGCCTATCCGCAATCAGTTTTTTCGTGCGTTTTCAAACTCTTCTTGCTTGTAGGCGTTAATCTTTGAAGCACCAGTAAAAAGTAAAATAACCCTCCTTCAACGCAGGATTTTCGAGCAGAACTATCGACCCGCAGTTGCTGTGTCATCACGCTCCCACCATGAATCTGAAAACCTGCGATGCTGCAGCGATCCTCTCGTGGAGGTTTTAATCTGAGGTGACCTAGAGAGATTACTTTCAATAATAAAACTAGGAATTGGTGGGATAGCACATACAATAGTGACCGTCCCCCAAGAAGGGGTGAGTATAGAGTCATTCTTCTTCCTTTGAACGCTATAGCAACACTTTTTTATAATGACAGGTGAAGACCCCGAGGAGCCAGGTATATTGAGATGTACAGAGCGCAGAACACAGCAGAACGCTTGAAAGAGAGTTGTAATATCTGGAATGTTCATAAAAATTCTTGTAAACAGTGTCCAATCCGGCTGTAAAGCTTTTCGTGGAGGCCAATGCTGTCCAAACCTGCCAGAATTGCATGTGGAAAAACAAAGTCAAAAGCGGTTTTGATGTCAGAGAAAACGGCTGTCGGAATGTACCCAGAGTGATCGTTCTCTTCAAATGATGAGACAAGGGGAATGACATTATAAGTCGAAGATTCATTAGGGCTAAACCCCTTCATCTCTTGAGGATACTCATTCCAACTCTAAAGGGAACAGGTGGCGCGTTCAGAGATAATTTGCTCTATAAACTTACCTGCACAGCTGAATAGGGCAATTGGTCGGACGGATGCATAATTTGTTGGCTGCTTAGATGGTTTTAAAACTTGCACAATTTCCGCCATGTTCCATTACGTGGGAACCTCACCATACATCCACGAAGAATTTTAATATTCCAGCAGTCGAAGGTGGGATTGTGATGCAGCTTTGTGATTGCGTTATATGTCACTTAATCGTGACCCCGCAGAAGTCTGCCTGTTTCCTTCCGCGATAGCGGTTGGTAGTTCTTCAATTGTGAATGGTAGGTCCACCGCTGGCACGGCCGCCAGAGGGATGCCTTACAGATCATCTGTGGAGTGTGCGGAAGGCCTTGACCCCGCTGACAGTAGTCTGCAGTATCCTTTGAGACTTATTTAATGCATTTTTGTTCATGCAGAGATAGTGCTGTAAAAAGCGTGAAGATGTTAGAGAGGAGTGCGCATATTACGAACTATCCGCAACACTTTGGCAACTGGGTGGCGCATAACCAGCGTGAAACAAAAGTCACGCAATCTTTACCGACTAAGCTTATCCAAGTTGCGTCGAATGTGACTTTGTGTCTGTCGGCAGGGACGATTGTCTTCAATGGTTTTTGGGCGCAAAACCTCGCCTTTCAGCTCGCCTGGTCATAGCACACAGCCTTTGACATGTCTCATCCTTTGAGGCAAAGCTATCGCTTTTAGCTGTGATTCGTGTGTTTTCTCTCAGGCAATAAGCCAGTGTCCATATTAGTTTCTTATTTCGGGTTGCAGCAGTATTTCCTCTGCTTGCAGCCTCTTTGTATGCATCCCAGTCTGTATATTTAATAAGAAATTTCTTTCGCGCCATCTGCGCACGAAAAGCTGATATGTGGAGAGGGTAATTGTCACTTACACGTGTTTCCAATTCGGTGCGCCGGCCAAAGATGTGGGCAGCTAAAGATGCCCCAAATGTCACATCAATGCTGCTGGAAGCCGACAGGCCTTAGAGATAGGTCATGCCTCCGTCATTTAGCGGTTCAATTGAATGTTTTGCGATAAGTTCTGCAAGTTTGGCACCTCGAGTACATGTGTGTGAGCTTCCCCAAATTTCATTTTGAGCGTTGAAGACTCCGCAAATCATATGTAGAATGGGCATCCTTGTTATCAGTTTTTCAAGCCTCGAAGCGTCTACTGGCCTGCTTGCCTCAAGATTACTCTAATAAGAGTGCACTCTTGTCTCCCGATTACTGTTACGGCGCACACATATTCGTTGTCATTGTGAGGGGGGAGCTCAACCAAGGAGGATGGACTATATTTGCAAAGGCCTATAAGCAATCTGATGACGTCATTTGGTCGTTGTGAATGATGAAAATAGTATCCGTATAGCCTAAGAATTTCCTCCACACGCAGTTCAGTAATAACTATGAAAGGCAAGTGGTACGCTCGCACAAGCTGCTGAAAATCAGAGTTTCGAGCGTAAACCACGAGCGTTCCACTGGAAAATGGTGCATGTGCGATAAATGTCGTGCACGGTCAGCTGTAGGAAAGCTTTTCCTGTCGAAGCCATCATTAGAGATATGTGATATTACGCCCCTGCGGAGCGTAAGAGACGGACAGCAACGGTTCCATTGCTAGGACAGCTTCTACTTCTAAGTCCTCGTGACGAGGGCTTAGCGTGGACAAGAGCCTCGATGGCGCGAAACAGCATCGCAATCAGTAAGCATGTTATTTTTTCTTCGGCGCTTCCGCTTTGCTGCCTTTCGTTTATCTTATTACACTGAATTGCCTTAAACCGATAGCTAGAGATGTTGTTTGCCGGGTCTTGTGCGGAGTGTCTGCTTTGATGAGAAAAGCCTGAGGAGAAAAGGCAACGGCCTCCCTAAGCTTCTTTTTGGCTGCACCCGCGGATGTGTCATCAGCTGTTTTTCGCGTTGTGGTGACTGATTTTGGGTAGGTCTAACGTATTTGTAAAAAACAGGTCACGGTTAGGTGGTGGATCATGACGCTTTGGCGGTTTGCTTTGTGCTTGCTCCACTGTGCGTGCAAGTGCAGTAGCTTTCGGTTTAACACACCCTCCGTATAAAGCATGGTGTGGGTGATTGCATTTTGTGCATTTAGGTTGCGCTCTCGAGGTGCACTCTGTGCGAATGGGGGCCGGCACATACTTTGCATCCGACGGGGGCGGCAGAATGTTTCGATATGTGACCATGCCTCTGGAATTTATAGCATTGTGTCGCTCCTTTGACGGGCCCTGTTACAGGGTAACTACAGAACACAAGCGTGACTATATTAGGCAGTGGTGCATCTTTGATAATTCTAAAATAACGGAGTGACGGCGTACCTCTTTGAACCTACTACCATTCTCGCGAATGTGAGTTGTTAGCCTCCTAGCTGAAAGAACACCTTGGTCACTCAGAAACTCATGCAGATCTTCATTTCAGTAGGTCACAGACACGTCTTGAATATTTCTGTAACTGGCTGTGTAAGAGTACCGTATCGAGGCCTCTACTGCCACTCCAGCCAGCTTAGTTAGAGTGAGCAAACTGTTGGCAGCAGGCAATGGCGATACTGTAACCATCAAGCTCCCGTCCTTGTTAGAACGATGGTTGAGAACGTTTTTTGAGCCAACGCTACAACTGCCGAAGCCACGATGCCAGGGTTGAGTTTCCATAAATTGCCTTCTATCTCGGTGGGCCTGAAGACAACCGGAACACCAGCACCTCTCGTTTTCTTTTAGAACACAATCGTAAAGGATACCTGGTCCATGTCATCTGCGTGGTCACCCAAAGGCGCATCGCCGGCTTGTTCTTCACATGGTCTCTTGTTCGCAGAACCCTGATCTGTCGCCACCACTACAGGACCCGCTAGAGTAGCCGATGGCTCTGCTGCCATCAGTGCAGCATGGACTGCGGCTGGTGATGGGGCTTCGTGTCGGCGTGGATACGGCGCACAGCGCCTAGGATGTCGCTTGACGTTCTTCCGCCGGTGGCCGCACATCCCCAAATCTTCGCACTTCGAGGACACAATGCGCAAAAACTCTTAATGCACTAAAATTTCACAAAAACATTGAAAATTAGAGACCGGTCTTGGACAACCGGTAAGCTAATCAGCGTCTTCCAGCCAGACCCATAAAGCAGGGCTGGTAGCGCACCGGCAGTGGTCATAGGCTCTGCACGTAACAGCAAAGTGTTAGTAGCAGGTTGGCCCTACGAAGGAATCTGCAGATCAGGAATATTTCGTCTGCAAACGAAAAAGAGGAAGTGAACATATAGGAGTCTGAAAGGCAAGGCTAGAAATGTAATATACTTCAATCTGAACCGTGATCCACCACGCATTTTGAGAAATTCATCTGCAAGGCACCGTGTTGCGAAAATACACCGATACTGACCAAAAGTTTTCTTGCCTTCATAACAGAAGGAAAGAAAGTTGCAGGAAAGAAACCATCAAAACTTTAGCAGTAAGATGTAAAGCACGAAGATCAAAATCTCATTTTATCCCAATTTTAACTATATTTTTCTAAATGCCCCCATTGTAGGAGTTGTTAAATAAGGGGTGGAAAGCAATAAAAATACAAACTTACAGAGATGTAAACTTATACCATTGAAGATAATCGGTTACGTGTTCTTCGAAAGCATATTAAGAAGAAAGAATATGAAGAAACGATGTTGGCGGTGCAATAGAATTTGCCGTTTCATTCTGTGACTGCTTCTGAAAAGAGCAAAGTAGGACACGTAGACGTGTGCGATGATGGGCTCGCACATTGAAATACGTAACTTGTGCAATTAGACAAGCATATTAAAGCTGTGCTAGAGGATGCTTGATTAGAAGAATATTAAGGCTCCTAAAAGAGCAAGGATTACAATGTAGCGTAAAAAAGATAGGATCGGCAGTCCGCATTTTGCTTTCAAATTTCAAGCAGTGGTGTCGTATGGGTTTGCGGGATGAATGAATCAGGGGGCACAATTTTGTTCGTAACTGTACCCAGTGACAAGATGCACTTGATGTGGGTTTGAGTTGCCAATGAATACACTCATTTGAAAATCAATATGCAGAAGACTAAGGTAATGTTCAACAGCCTCGGGAAATAACAGCAGTTTACATTAGGTAGCGAAGTACTTGAAGAAGTAGGCGAATGTCTACTTAGTACAGGTAGTAACCGCAGATCCGGACCCCGAAAAGAAAATAACAAGAATAAGATTGGGATGGAGCGTATTTGGCAAGCACTCCAAATTATGACTAGCAGCTTACCGGTATCGCTCAAGAGGAAAGTATACATCTTACCTGCACTCACCTATGGGGCTGAAACGTGAAGCTAACCAAGAGAGTTCTACTTTAGTTGAGGACAACCCAGAGGGCTATGGAACGAAAAAATGGCAGAGATAACATTAGGAGATAGGAAGCGTGCAGAGTGGGTCAGAGAAATAACTCAAGTTACCGACATTCTAGTGGAAATTAAGAAGAAGACATCTAGTGTGAAGAGAGGATAACCGATGGTCGCTTAGGGTAACAAACTGGATTCTAAGGGAAAGAAAGCGTAGCAGGGGGCGGCAGAAAGTTAGGTGGGTGGATGAGGTTAAGAAGTTCGCAGGGGTCAAGTGGATGCATCCAGCACAGAACCGGGTTAATTGGCGAAATATGGGAGAGGCCTTCGCCCTGCAGTGGGTATAGTCAGGCTGATGAATATGATGACTCTCGTTTGAATACTCTCTAGACACTCACACTTTGCGACTTGAATCATAGAACTGTATATTATTCATAGAAGTATAAAGCGGTACTACTTTGAACGACCCTGTCATCGCCCCCTTAAGAACGCCTATATATGTCGGCGCATGCGAACAAATGCTTTAAACGTCTGCTCAAGCCTCGGAAGAATTTGGTACCTTTCTGAAGGCGCGTGACTTAGTCAACCATAAATACCCTTCTGCAAAATGGAGTGAGCGGATTGTAATATTATTTTCGTGCTTGAAAACAAACAGCATAAAGGGAAGGTGTGGCATTGAAAAAAAAAGGGTAACCCCTGAAGAACAGTTCCAGCAATGCAGTGACATACGTGTAAGCGAGCATACAGCACTTGCATAAAACAACGAAAGTAGGGACAGTGCATGAGTTCGATAATCGGTTTCTATAGATAAAAAAATTGGCTACAGAGTTAAGACTGTTTTTGCTACTGCTTCCCTGGAAGTATTTCCCAGGGATCTTTCTAGCCGTGAATAGCCTTGGCAGGCCTCGATATCCTTCAGGACCCAGATAATTTGGTATGGTAGTTTACATTGCCTTTTTCCTTTTATTCAAGAACTCTCCCCACTGTTAGAGGTGCTAATTATTGAACCATCCGGTGTGTCATTTATTTCAGAGCCGTCATTTTATTGAAGGTTCTTGTTCATGCCGACGGAGTCGTTATAACTAAGACGCCCAAGGTTACCTCTGGTGCAACAAAAAGAGTAGCAACAGAATTTTTACTTTTTTTCTGTATCATAAACCTTACGCATATGCGCACACGGAGCAATGAACAGCATTTTCCTTAAAAATCGGCTGGTTCAGCTCGCAAATATATATTTTGTACATGTCATTTACAACAATTTGGGACAACTTTAAAGTACCATAATAGTCTTCCCTTTTCTAACTCTTCAAGGTTACGTTTCGGTACAGTTTAATAGTTAAAATGCCTGGCGTACAACTGGTACCAAAGGCTTCATAAATATTTCAGTAGAAAATATGATAAAAACAAGATATCGCAGCCGTTATGAGATACAAAACGTTGAATTTCGATATAATTATTGCTACAATTCTTTTATTAACGCAATGGCATCGAAGGTACCGCGTGCCACAGAAAACAGGTGTCATTGGCGTCCGTGTATGCATTTGAACAATCTAAGCGAAATTCCCGATGGAAGCAAAGAGACAAGAAAATCCAGAAACCTGTCACTGACTTTGCTTTTGCGCCAAAATACTTCGAAACTTTAATGTACCAAATGTGAAGTAACTGAGCTTAGAAGAAATTTCGAATAACGTTGTCTGGCGCATGATTACCGATTTGCCTGACGGGAACGCTGCCCGTAAAGCACGTTAGTTTTTTCTTTGTTTCCTGCTCAGACAATTACACACGACTACATATAGACACACACGCGAAATAATTTCGAAAGCACTGAAGAATCTGCAGTGGAGAAATGCGAAAGCCTGAGCGTTGCTGCAAATGATACATCGCGCGCCCTTTGTCGAACACTACCAGTGTTTCGTTGAAGGCATCAAAGTTCACCAGTGTTGCATGATTGCTTTACGAGAAAGGAACGGCCTAGTATGGTGTCACTCGCGAAATGCCGCTACTATCTCATTCTCAATTTAGACAAGAATATCTATAATATAGATTTCCCAGTCCTGGGCGCAGCGTAGTTGATTAAAGTGCTCGACACGGAATTCGAGGACTCGAGGTTCTATTACCGATGGAGACTGGATTTCAATTTTTCTGATGATGCCATCAGAAAGATTGATAAGTGGAATCTCGCGGTGTCCCTCGGGATCTGGCGAAGAAGTCGGACACTTCCTGCGGATGCACAGATGAACTAGCTGGTGAGTCTGGAGCCATTACAAGCTTTCGCCTGAATATATGAGCGCCATGCGAGAATCAGTTAGTAATAATCAAACTTCATCGGTAGCATCAAGACGTTAAGTACGCCCATACAATTGGACTCGATAACTTAGCTAATTAACCAAACAATATTTAAAAAATCATCGCGCGCCGAATGCACATTGACGAACAGAGATTCTTATCTTCCACTAGGTGTGCAGACTCATGGCTATGAGCGTATAAAATAGTTTATCTTGATTGCTTTTAAACTGCGAGTTTTTGGTAGTTAATTTTTCTCTTCAGATATAAACATGGCAGTAAAAGAGGTCCTTCTACCCATACACGAAGACATGTTCAGTATTTTGGGGGATTTCATGCAACAAGCACTCACTCGTCCATGTTCGAATGATTCCGTTCTGTGCAGTTCATGTCTAAAATGATGCGTGTAAGCTCGCTGTTGAAAGAAAAGAGTTATAAAAACTGACCTTGCTGGCAAGCATCCGAAATAATGCAGGACCTGTTTTCATGAGCCCCCAGAGTGCGCCACACCTTGCAAATGAACACTGTATGAGCAGCATGGTGTTAACCATTCCTGTGTAAATTATTTGTTACTGAGGTTAAATATTAAAATCGCAAGTCCGCGTTCAATATCGAAAAGGAGACCACAACTTTCCGAAAATAGACAGTCACGTTTCTCCTTACAACCGTGGATGTAGGCATGAGAAATCTCGGCACTGGTTTTACCATTCTTGCCTTTTCATCTAAAATGGAACACGATATAGTATCTCTTATTAACAAGTGCTAGCGCAAAAGCCCTCCCTCTCAAACTATGCAAAATGAACATTGTTTCAAGTCGTTATGGCAAGCGCGCAGAAAGAATTTCTTTAAGCCTGGTATCATCACTGGTGCAGCAAGACGTGTTATCACAACTTTTCTTTCGCAGCATGCAGTGTCTTCACCGCCGTTTGTTGGACATGGCGGCTGTGATCCCACGCGGTGATAAAGCACGGATAATGGGATCAATGTGATGGCACATACTCAGATGCAATCTATCTCAAACAAGGACATCGCTTGGCGTCACTTGGGCAGCCAGAAACTGCCTCTCCTAGTGTGCTCTACACTAGACATGTTGACCAATGAACCATATATCCCTCCATAGCGGGAAAACTTGCTGGTGTCCTCATGCGACAACATCAAGTTTCTAAGTTCAGTCTGCCACTCATGTAACTGCAGCAAATTTAAGTCCTTAAGAGTGAATGTGAATGTGAGCGAACTGAATGCGCTGTAACTTTTGACCTTGAAAAGGCACTTGGGGCGCGTACAAATGCGCTCAAGAATATTTCAAATATGCAAACAAAGAATAGATCATTTTACGAAAACGAGAGATGTTGGCCACAGTGCAAGGGACTTTATGATCCGTTAAGACATCGCTTTTAATAAAATTAGAGCATGCCGCGTGAGCGCCTAGACGCAGTGGAAATTAACGGAATATTGTCTCTGAGGAAGCAAAAGACGCAGAACCACTCTCACCAAACAGTGGACGCCTCGACCTTCTCGGTCCCTGCGCCTGTGAATAAAGCGAAAAGTTTCAACTGATCGTAGATGCCGCTTGGTGCCAGTGCGGAACGAAAAATAAAGATTGAGTACTTCTTGAGTATGCTGTACAAACTAACCGCTACTGATGTCTACTCCTAAATGCGTAGCTTGAGCTTCACTGAAGTGTTTTTTTTTTTTTTAACAGAGAATTCAAAGGCACAAGACACTGGGGTTTCTACAGTCGATGCTATATTCAAGATAATTAAAGGAAAAGTTTGCAAAATATGAACCTTTTTGTCACATGGTTGCTTTTCTTATCGAGGTACATGTTAGCAACAAGCTACAGAGTTCCGAACATCAAAAAAACGTTGATATCATTACCACCATGTACTTTTTTTTCCTGCAAAAATGAACAATTTTACATTCGAATATCCACCACTCACTCTAATGTGTATCCAGGACACCGATGTCTAGGTTTTCATTGAATGTAAGGTGTAATTATTTTTTCAAACGCCAAGAGACAACTTGGTTTACACGTTAGTAGTTTCTAAGAGTTTCTGCTGTTATGGGTATATAAACAATATCTGTAAATTATTTCTGAACATATAGCAATTGGGAAGCTATCATGCAGCTCAAGAGCGTTACGTTTCCGAAGATGTTTCTATTTTCAGTTAATGTAGGAATACAGGCGAAATATCGTTCTTTCTCAAATTTCTGTTAATAACTGGCTCTTTCTGTAGTTGCCATTCAGGTGACTTGCTGTCCAAGCTGTTATCTGCTTAATACCACGCAAGAAAGCCGCTGTATAATTATCCTTTTTAACTCTCAGCTTTACAGCGCATAAACTAGTGTTGTATAACTCGTGTCGTCTAGCGTATTTTTATTCTCACCTGTCAATATGTAATTTAAAGATAATGCAAAAAACATCCTCAGGCCGTTTCTGATCGTTTTGAAACATTTAGTCCTTTTCAACCAGATTCAGTGAGTAAAGGCTTGTCCATACATTTTTGGGTAGTATCAAGCATTTTCCATAATAATCACTATGCGTTGCGAAACGGAGATACGCTGAAATTACACATCAAATATAGGAACCCAAATTTCTGATATTCGGCTCAAAGTAGGCACTTTAGTTTTATTTACCCTTGAACACCAAGTTACGGGATCCACGATTATGTCTGTGTAAATTATAAACGGGAGATTTATTTAGGACTGCGAGTTTCTCAATCACAGTGAAAGAACCCGCCGTAAATGTCTTCAAGCACAGCTGAGCAGCCTGCCAGGCAGCTTTATTATTGCGAATGCAATACTGCGGCAGCCAAAGCTAGAGCTCGGGTGGCCGGAGATACGCAGTGAAGAGGCGTAGCTACGGTCTCCTCATAAAAAAATCAGCCGCCATGACATTTGAATTCACGTTACCCTATTCCACGGGCAGGAGCTGCCAACTCGGCTAGACCCTTTCTAATGGGAGGGTGATATCAGAATCAACCTGCCAGTACCATTTGCATTCTCGTTACCCATACGACATGCAGGCACGTCCATACCACTTGGCTGAAGCGTGGCTTTATATGTGGGCTGGTAGCTTACGTTCTCGCGTCATAGCCTTAGAGGGTGAGCTTAAGTGTTTCCAATAATGTAGCACCTTTCACTGATAGGGCGTGATAGGCGAATAATATAGCAGGAAATAGAAGCTTCCGTCGTTGCTTTCGCATTTCAACTAAGGTTAACTAGAGATAAACCACAACTATTTTTTTTCTTTCTGCTGTCAGTGCAGGAAACAGATTCCAGGGAGACATGCATAATGCGTTAGACTGTTCTTATTTAGGCTTCCTGTTTAGGCTCGTTTCGGCATGCAGTAGTTGCTCCAATAACTCTAGCCTCCCACGTTCTCTTTTTCTTCTACGCGACTTTTTTGAAGGACCAAGTAGTGAGAGGAAGAAAAAGAAGCCACTTGAGAATCCACTTTGCAAGTGAACAAGTTTTATAAAGCGTAAAGCTCTGCGGGCCACTCGTGCTGAACGAGCCAATTGACCCAATGCGCAGGGGAACATTCTATTTTCGGGTGCAAATACTAAAAAAAGCAGCATGGCACGGAAAGAAATCATCGGACAACGCTTCATTTGCTTCCGTCAAAGAGCACTTCAATTGTTGCTTTCACGTCCACGCTTCTTATGCCAGAATACATATGTGCATGCGCTTTATGAAATTCAGGGCGGCCTTCAGCGTCCAAGTGCTTGAAAAACCCCACCGTGATTTATCTATGAATGAGAAGAATCAATGAACTGGAATAAATGTTCCTAGATTCAGCACCAGAAAATGTTGAAAATAGAGAACTGTGCTGATCGGCAAAACCTGAGCATTGGGAGCTTTACACTGAATAAAACATGGCGTAGGAAGAACGCAAAGTAGGACCCCTTGCCCGAGTGTAATGGTATGGAATAATTTCGCTGACTGTGCATTCATACGGGCCGAAAACGCAGCGTACTTCAAAGCGACTCAGTGCAGGTTGAATTGTACACTTTCGTTATGCCCTGCGGAATTATATACGCTTCAAAACGCTAACATTGGCTCACAGTTTCTCAATTCACTGGTTTGTTGCTCCTATGCGCAGTTACAGAGAAATGGAGCAGAAAGGGAGTAGATCACGTGGAGATCAAAGCGCACAGACCATCGGCATGCGCATTGTTCAAATTAGTACTAACGGAAAACTAAAAGGCATTCTACTCAGCCCTAAAATTTAGTTTTGTTCAGCTTTTTCTTTCACGGCATGAAAAGTTATAAACTAACATTGCCAAAGAAGAATTGAGCGTTCGTCCATCCGCTGCAATCATCCAGACTAGTGTATTTTGAACGCTACGACGAAAAATACTAGGTCACGTGCGAGCTGACACCAAATGAACACAATGAGAGCTCGAAAATGACAAGACCAGAGTTTACTCTTTCTTAATGGATTTTCAAATCTGAACTCTTAGCTTGCGACAAAACTACGCTTCTTGAACGGCATGAGAATAATTTTTCTTTGCGCGCTTTCCCTCGAGCTTCTTCCTTCGATTTCAACTTTCAACAGGAGCTGCAGCTAGAAGAAGCAGGAACGAAAGGAGCAAAATTTCCCCTGCGCTCGTGAAGAAGAAAAGTCTAAAAACGACCTTAGGGAGCTGAAGCGAGTCGTCGAGAAGGATGTCGCTGTTTCCTGCCTCACGGAACAAGACCGGACAGGAAAATACACAGGACCGCCGCTTCTAATTGCTAACATTGCTTTGCCATTCGGGAAAAAGCAGGGCTAGAAAAAAAATAGCGCGTTCAAATGACAGGGGACGCGCAGAAGAAACAAGCACAAAAGACCGAGGTGGGGTGATGTTATCTGAAGCGACGCTGCCGCACGGGTTTTTTTTCCTCGTCCAGAGTATCTTGCATGAGTACTCTACGCATGAGAAGTGTTCCTTGATAGTGTTTCCTGACTGTCTGGTTATCAAGGGTTTACATAATAGTTTCGTTATTTGTCTAAACTGCAATTCGAATCAAAACCAACAGAAAATAAAAAAGGAGCAGTGAATTTGTGCTGATAAGAGCTCCAATACAATAAACCGCATTTCAATACCCGATGTAATCTATGTCGTGTTTGCAGAAACAAGCAGAATTTTCTTATTTTTTTTACCATTTTTCGCTTTATTGAGAATTAGATAAATTGCCCCATCGTCCATTATTATGTGCTGCACGTAATTACATTACATTCTTTTTTCTTGAATTTCTGTAGCGATAAATTTTACTTTTTCTATCTCCTTAAGACAGTTTTCTTCAGATGGTTCCTAGTATAGTGCGGGAAGTAAAAGTGTGTGAGAATTGAGAAACATTTCGCCAAAGTGTTGGTTCATTTCCTGCATTCAATGACTAGTGTGTTCGCATTCCGTGCTCACCTGATGAAGTCCTGTACCGCAGTAAGGTTCTTTAATATTCTTTATTTTATTTTAGCATCCGTTCTGTAGCCAGAATAAGTTTGATGCATCCTAATGTCCGGCGATCGTAAGGCCGTATGTTATGACAGACTCACGCATGAGGGGGATGTACGACAATGCTGAACCGGGGTTTATAAATCTTCGGCGAATGAGCTTTCGGGTTGACTTAAAATATGGGGTGCCAGTGCAAGGCTGCTTGAAGTTCTTTGATGCATGTGTTGCTCTTCACGAAATCAAACCGCGCTGGAGGTACCGGCCTCGCTATAAAACGGTGTTTTAAACCACCAGAATGTTCGTTTCAAGGTTCAAAAGGTATTGCTAAAAACTGCCTGCATGCCGCTCTTGACAAATCTCGCCTACATGAAATGGCACAGCATGAATGTCTGGCTGCAAACACTGATCAGTGCAGGATTTCTCTGTGAGGTGGTCATCATTATTTTAGTGGACCTTGTCAATGATGCTAAGGATGTAGAGGAGCATCGCTGCACTGAAAACGCGCAAGATAGAGGGTCCGTTGTCATTCCAAATTACTGCCAAATGTCTCCCCGCTTAAAAAACGTGCCTAGGAAAGCTGACGTCCTGGTAGTCATCCCTGCCTCCAAAAAATTGACTGGCGTGTGTAACTGGCGTATTTACACTATTTTATATTTGTCTCATACATTGTAAATACTTTCATCTGCCAAACTGTTCGTTGTTGTGACTTTATCTTTTTTTTTCTTTTCTTTTTTCTATATGCACTGGTATGCCATTTCATTTCTTTTGCACTGTTGTTTGTACTTTCAAATAATGGCTCTCAAATGCCATATTTTTGCTTCTGCTTTGCTGTTGTTCATTAGTAGTTGTACATCCACCTGCCAAGCGATAGGGAATTCCATGGCCTCGTCAAGCTGTCATAACAGCTTTTAGTCGCGGGATCCGCCCAGGATGTTTCTGGGCAAATAAAGAAATGAAAGGAAATGAAAATATAGGATGCAGGGAAAGCACAAGCAGGGATGCAGCGTCTAGCTATTGAGCAGGTTCGTCCCGAGGGAGAGTTGCGTCGTATACTGTATACCGCTGTCTTCTGTCAAGAGCTACATAGAACTTATTGAATGTTACAGAAACGGCACACTTCAGCATTATTATTATTATTATTATTATTATTATTATTATTATTATTATTATTATTATTATTATTATTATTATTATTATTATTATTATTATTATTATTATTATTATTATTATTATTATTATTCAGGAGCTTCACGCAGGAGTAGGCACACTGACGGGGTGTGAGCAACTGGTCGTTTATTTTCGCCACTGCCGTGGTTCAGTTTCACAGAACCGAGGAGTGTCCCTCAGTTCCGTCAAACGGCAATCTTGAAGTTCGCGTCCAAACTCAGGATAAAAGTATGCGAAGCAGACTGAAATAAGATGGAATTCACCACTTGTGCTAGCAATTAAAGTATCGGTCGCATTATATGATAACTTAAGGAGTCGTACGCTAGCGAGCCAGTGATCTTACTTTGCCAAGATCAGCTTCACTGTAGGGGTGGACCACGTTCATGTCGGTTTTAAACGGCTTCTTATCCAAAGCATAGTCCCCTGTGCTTGGTACGTCAGGATATAAAGCGAAAAGATGGTGCTGGTTCAATGCTACAGAATAGAGTGACCGCTGAACTGAAACGTTTTCCTGGCCTGACACAAAGCAGGGTTTAGACTCGAAGGAAGCTAAAAAAATCAGTTCACATTCGGTGATAGAGGTCCGCACGGGAGAGGCCCAACCCACTGTTGAGTGTTTTTCACCTATTGAGATGAGAAGGTGACTTGAAGTCCTGCCCTCCAGTACGCTTGGAGCTCGAGTAAGACCCGCTGCCCAAAAGCCATGCATGAACATTCGTTGGGTTTGGTTAAAAGGGGCTATAACTGTAGCTTACGACTTTATGAGAACGTTTTAATAAACGCCCTTACGTTTTACCATAAAGATGACCAACTGAGATGAAGTACCTTTATGCATGCCACCAAGGCTACGGTCGCACCAGAGAGCACCTGTACGCATACTGGTAAAGCATCTGCCAGGCCCGAACAAGAGAAAGGCTTCGGGGAAGAAAAAGTCGAGGGTTTGCGTGCTATTTAATCCCGAACGCGCAACACTACCCTTCAGCGCCTCACACTAAATTTAAGACTGACTCAATATAATGTAAGACTCTCTGATCAGTTACGGTGACAAAGAATATTTTGCTGGGAGTGATGGTTCCAACTCTAGTTGCCAAGGGAACAGATGAAGATTGAAATCAAACAAGCAGCAAAGGAGTAGTTAGGAAGTTGGAAAGAGACGTGGCCTAAATTTGACGTTGATAAATGGTAATCCACTATCTCTTCACGGGTGGGACCGGTTTTTGCGCTTCCAACACCATACGATGGTAGGAGAGAATGTAGTCTTCGACAGAAGCGATTGCAGGACGCAAAGTGAGTCTATTGAGGTATCCCACCAGATATGTATCTTCCACGCAATACCTTGACTTCAACGTTTCCTCGAGTTCTAACAGACACATGGCCGATAAAAAGCTACAAAAAGTTAGAGTGCCCCAAGATATCGTCAGCGCCAACCATTCCGCATGAATGAAGTTCCCCTCACTAGAGGCAATCTTAAATGTGTCTCCAAACAGCGTCAATGAGGCCCCGTCAGGAAACAGCACTCTTAGCACGGAACTAAAAACGTGTGCATACAGGCGTTTGCAGCTTTGTTGTTATGACAAATGTTTCAAGGAATTCGATTCCTGATGAGGCTGCTAGCTTTAATGATTTCCTATATTTTGGAGGCCTCTCACATTTGTGCCTACGATAGTAAAATCATTCTCAGGCAGACAAAGTTGACTATTGTATGTAGATAAGCTAAGTCTGCTGGTCGGATTACATGGAGAAGAGAGAAGTTGCCGACCTTTAGCATGTAAAGCTTGCTACGTTTAGCACAGCCAAACTTGTACTCATTTTGCTTAGCTTTGGTCCTTGATCTCTTCTCTTGTTTTCAATGAGATATACGTGCGTTGTACATACCCGAAAAGATTTGGGTAAATTTATAACAATATTTCGTGAAAATGAATCTGAAAAATATTTTTAAATTCCGACATTTGAAGAGAAAAAAAAAATGATGAGGTGATATGAAGTGACCTGCATGTGGTTGCAGCATTGAGCTTGAAACTGAGAAATTAACGTTAGCATTGCAAAATGTGCTCTAGTTTTGCTTCCTCAATAATTCGTTCGTTGAGAAATGAAGATCTAGTATGCATTTGTGAAAATTACTTCTTTCTGCGGCGAGAAAAGCGTAATGTCATTAAGGCGTCCATTGCACCACACCACCCACTTTCAGATTGTTCTCCCGTTCATTTCAATCAGTGCAGCTCATTGCAGCGCAGCACCCGGTCTTCAGGTTGGGAGAACCGAAGAGTCAACTGAGTTGGGAACTCTGAGCGCGTTCGGATGGCTTCAGACTTGTGGTTTCGGCAGGCTGCAATGTCACGTGGGTGGTGATGATCCCGTGGAAGGCACTGGTAATAAAGCATTGGCTACAGGCTGTCGGTGAAATCTCAGTGCTGGTTCACGCAACCAGCCGTCCTACCTCAGCAAACCCTTCCTAAAAATTTTATATAAAATTCATATGGGAAATCGCATATAGTTTTATTGTACATGATCTGGGTTACAGGAAGGTGGGCTATTACAGAAAACTTCTGCACTGCACAGGAAAGTCCGGAATGGAACCGCGATGAGCTAGCCTACCTAGCCGCTACATGCAATGATTCTTTGCTATCTATAGCCGAATACCAGCATCTCATATACTCATGGAAAGTTCGAGCATGTAAATCACGGCAGTGTGAGGTAACGATGACTCTCCTGAGATGCAGGATTCCTCGCCTAAATCTTTATTTATGTAGATTCGGGAGCAGCCCCACAAACCTTTGTGAGGCTTGCGGTGAAATTGAAAATATTGATCACTTCCTTCTCGCTTGCCGAAGGTTTTCACATCAGGGGAGGGTGCATTTAGAAACTCCAGTTGCACGCTTGGGATTTACGTTTTCGGTCCCGCTTCTACTCTCCTTCGGTGCGAGTGCGAAAGGATTTGCGTTGCCTCAAATTTGTCAGTACTTACATAACTACATCACAGCTACGGACAGATTCCCTTGCTAATTGCATTCCAAATTTACAAAACTCCAAATTTTTGCTTCATATTTTTTCATTCAATAACTTTTGTGATCTTAAAACTTATGTTTTTGTTTAGTTGTCAATTACTTTAATACACTAATTCAGTTTGTGTAGGAAATTTGGCAGTCCACACTGAACCCTGACCAATCCCCCTTCGTGGGTATGTGCCAAATATCAAGGAAGAAGACGAAGAAGAAGATGTGTTAAACCTAGACCGCTAGCACAAACAGACCTGAATAGGCTGTCGCACCGCATCGGCTCAAAACTGGAGGGCCATACAAGAATGTCGCAAACGTTCGGTGAAATCTTTGGACGTAGGGCCTTGCGCAGTGAAGGGCTTGCAAAATATAACAAATTTTTGTCGCCAGAAACATTTTGCAGGCCTGCGCTCGAACAAAAATTGATAGTCGGTGTGGAACAAAAGTCTGGGTGCAGCTTTGAAGCGCCGAGACCCGCTCCCTCCAGTAGGGTCCACTTGATCTGAATGCTTGAAGGGGAACTCCTAGGTATTTCGGGTGGGCCCGAGACCATGCAATTCCAGCATATTGAGTCGGCATTGATCTCCTTGAACCGAATCGCATGCCCGAACATTGAGAGCTACTCATTTGAGCGCCAGAGACAATGCCAAACTGCACAATATTAGCTATAGTATTGTCTACACTGGGTTTATCGATGCAGAATGCCAAATCATTAGCGTAGCGAGCATTTTAATTTCATTATTTAAGGCAACATAACCACTGCTAATAATATATTGAGTACACTCAAACAAAGTGGCTCTAACTAGAGGGAAAAGAGTAGTGGTGACATAGGACACTGCTTCACGGATGATCGAATTGGCACAGGTTCTGAGAGGTGACCATTAACAACCAAGCGGGTGGAACAGTTGTCATGACAAACCTGCACCCTTTTAAGTATGGTTGATCCAACATTGGCATGCTCAAGAAAGAAAACAGAAAAGATTGCCGGACACGATCAAATGCTTTCTCAAGATCATTTTGAAGTAGAGCAAGCTGCTCCTAAGAGCCAGAGAAAGATTCTAGAATGATACGTGCAATATGTATGTTATTTTGTGAGGAGCGGCCCCTCAAGCAACACATCTGATAAGGGCCAATGAGAACCACCAGCGCATGGTGTAGACAACTTCATAGAACGTTCGCAAACATTTTGTAGTCTATATTTGTCAACGTATTTGGTCTATAGCCATCCACTCAACGCAATTTTTCTTTATCTGTGCTCTTTCTAAATAATACTGTGTGGTTCCTAGTAAACGATCGAGAAAGGACCCCTATATCTAAACTTAAAGTGAAAATCTGAAGCAGGACAGGGGTCAAGAAAGATTTAAAAGCTTTGTAAAACTCTCCTGAAATGCCGTCAGGGCCAGGCGTTTTGAATTGATGTAATTGGTCAATTGCTTGCTCTATTTCTTCTAACGTGGCAGGGTCATTCATAACAGTATATTCCTAATCTGATAAAGGAGTTATAAGAGCTGTGAAGCTAGCTAGTAGGTCTGAATTGGGAGTAGCAGGAACGTCACCGAAGAGTGCTGTGTAAAAGCTCACAAACACAGAGATCACATCACAGGTTTTGATTAGTAGGATGCTATTAGACATCATTTCCGGTATTAGCTTGGCAGTAACGATACGATGTTCGTCACGTAGAGCTTGTCGTGTAGGACTTTCGCTGTGCAAAGTACAATTCGGGAGAGATCGAACTCGGGCACTCCTGTACCGTTCCGCGTCCTGTTTTTGTAAGTCGGACTTTACACTAGCGATTTCATCTAAATATATTCCTGGTGTCTCAAATTCCTATTCATAGAGCTTACAGAAACTCTTATGCAGTGCCCTCTCTTTAAACTTCCTGTAAAAAGATCTATCCAACCAAATTTTAATAACTATCACTCGCACCTTCAGTTTAAGCAGCTCCCAAGCAGCAAACAGGGGTAGGGCCCCTGTAAAACATAACAATTGTGAGCGTATTCGAACGGCAAACTCCTGGTCATTTCCAAAGCTCCCACTTCGGCTTAAAGTTTGAGTTATAAGTTCTCCCGAGTCGAGCAACCACCATAAAATAATTTGAAAATGAGACCAGAACAGTTTCAATCAACAGATTGCGAGAAACCAGCGAGTAAGAAACATAAATCTTGTCTAGGTGAGCGTGGGACCTCCCCTGGATACGCGTGAGTAGTGTAGTGGCAAGATATGAGGCTCCTTTATCAATGAGGCCTGTGTCATCCTTAATATGCAACCACACTTCACTTCTGTTGCTGTGGGCACTAGAAACAGCACAATTATTCAGGTGACATAAACAATTAAAGGCTCCCATTAGCACATTTCTATCACAATCTAGAAGAGTAGCTATACCTTCACACACATCAACACGCCCAGCGGCACTATTGGACGCATATATATTTATCAGTCGCCTTGGCTTCCTGTGGACCAAAACATCACAGCTTATTAGTCGCCCTTAATAGTCAGTATAGTAAGATAACGCAGAATAAGGGACAGTTTTTCGCAAAAACAAGAAGCAACCCGACGACACAACAACAACATACGTTACAAGAACACTGTAATAAGACAAGAAGCCCTTCTAAGTGAGCTCCATCGACCGGCCAGGTTTCTGTTCAGAATCGGAACTACTCCGCCAGGTATCAGTTCCAGAAATCAAATCAAATCAAAGTTTATTTCCATCTAACACTACAGCGGGAGGAATCGTTGAAAAAAGCTGCCCTTGGGCAGCTTGACGTGCCTACAATCCCAATGATGGGCAGGGAGGCAACACAAAATTTCATACAGTTTTAAATACAAGCTCATCCAGGAAACACCAGAGAATACATGAAACAGCAATATGTGTACATAATTAAACTTAAATCACGTTATTCAAAAAACAAATTTTATGGTTATAAATGTGAAAAAGAAACCAAATCGAAGTAAATGTGGATATACCTATTTATAAGAGATGGAAGAGTGTATTGAAGTCGAGGTGTTGGCACTGACCATTCTTCGCCACGTCTTGTTGGATACTGATTTTTTTCCTTAAATCGGCTAAATCCATAAGATTTGTTACATTATTCCAGACTTGTGTTTAAAAAGTGACACTAAGTCGATATTTATAAAGAATAAGTTCTTTAATCACTGTGGAATGACAAAAAAAAAGCAGCACGTGCATGTCATTTTGATATCTTTTTTGCACTAAATTATTACGTTGAAGATTAGTGAATGTTGTAGTACCCAACACTAACTGGCAGTAGTTTAAGTGAGAGTTGAATATTGAATTGTATAACAGCATTTTAGTAGTTGTCGGAAGTATGTATTTTAAATGGCCTATAACATCAGTGATTTCAGCTATTGTTTTCAAGATATAATTGATATGATAATCCCATGACATACTGGAAGAAAATATAACCTCAAGGCATTTAAATTGCCGGGTTTGTCCGGTTCCTGGTTAACTGATACAGCCTCAACCGGCATGAAACCGAGCGGAGCTGATTCCGAAAATTCCTGTATGAAACGTGGCTCTCGTTTCTGAAAAAAAAAAAACGAAGCTCGACGCCAGGCTGGAAAAAGCACGCCGAGCGATAAAATAACACTACATTTGAAAAGAAAAAAAAAACTCTGCAAGCAACAAATTGACAACTTACAAGCCGCGATTCGAAATTTCTTCCTTCACGATCAACAGGCAAACACTCTAACCACTTGACCACAACGGGATAAGGTTTTGATGGTTAGATTTCTGTTTATTTAGTGAACGTTGGTTTTTTGTACCACAATGTTGTGGTGTGTAGAATTTTTCATCGTAATTTTATCCGACGGTTTTATGGACGGTTTATCCGCTCCCCACATCTTTACAATGCATCGGTTTTTTGCATGCAAGAACATAATGTCGCAATTTACTAGTGCTGATGTGTTTTGTCATCGTCTTCGAATGCATGTAACTTTTGCTACTAACAGAGAACGCTTATAATACTGCTTGTTTTAGCTTCACCTGCTGCCAGCGGAGGAGCGACGCCAATGAATTCACTTCAGGCCAAGTGTTTTGCATTCGTAAACACTCAAGCAAGTGACGCCCGATATTCAGCTAATCTGTACATATTTCGATGGTCAGCAATGCGTTTCATTTATTGTAGGGCGTATTTTTATCCTCGCTAATGAAATGCTAAGTTCTTGCTTGCACTTTTGCTTATAAAGTGTGCAAATCTTCAGTCGCAGTTATCAATTTGCACCGCAAGATCGTACAAGCTGCAGCGAATGTTACATGCACAAAAACAACGCGATGCGCGTATGTACTTGCCAGCACACACATCCGCGGCTTCCTACTTACTAGGTATTTGTGCAACAACGCGGGCTCCACATATACAAAAAAAAGTTGTAACGTATAATATTATAACGCATGAAATTATTTTATTACAGGTGAACTTCGTATGAAGGATGGACGCACACGGCTCAGAAAACCCGGATCAGTCGGCGCGCTCCTCGCTTCCTCCGCTTCTTCCGCTTCTGCTGCTTCTCAGTGCGCCTCTACGCGGCGTAACAATTCCCCTCGGGCAAACGATTCTCGTCCTCGAGAAATTAGGCAGATCGAAGATGGCAGCGCTTCAGGCGAGCCACGTGAGCAACTTGTGTCTTGCGGGATCGGCAGTTATCCGTCGTGACTTTGGCGATGACGTAATTCACGTAATTCATTTGGTCCAACTCGATGAAGGTGCCATCGTACTTGCATAGAAACTTCTCATATAATCCTCGCTTGCGAATAGGCGTCCAAAGCCAGACGTAGTCTCCAGGGGAGTAGCAACTGCACGATGATACAGATCATAGTGTTCTTTCGAGCGGCTTTGCGAAGCCAGTGTGCGTAAGCGGGCTATACGACGGGCTTCTTCGGCACGGCATAGTATCTGGGAAACTGATGCATCGTAGTTGGAGGAAAATGGGAAGATGATGTCTAAGAAAAAGTGAGGAGTTCTTGCATATAGTAAATAGAAAGGAGAATAGGGAGTTTTAGAATAGGGGGAAAGGGTAATAGCGGGGCGCGAGTGCGCATGCGCGGAACCCAAGCGGGCCTTGGGGTTTTGGGTCAGCGGACGACGGTCACCCTATCTCGGTGAAATAGCGTGGACCCTATCGCCGGATAAGGTCGGGGAAAATGGCGGCGTCCGGCTAAGCGGCGGCCGCTCGTCTTCGGGACACATTCGTCGTTCCCGCTCCATTGTGTCAGGCGTTCAAGGCAAACGAAAGGCCAACGAAGCTTGTGCTTTGTCTCATAATGCCCGCACCACCAAATTTAAGAGATAAGACGCCCCATATTTTCTGATTTCCGGATTTACCGAACCGCTAGGTTTAGCGAGTTCGCCTCGTTTGGTTGCCATGGGGACCGGGCGTCGGAAAGCGCGGAAGGTTCAAATGAGGTTTCCCGGCTCAGCCTGGATTGGTAAAGAGTGGCCGATTTCATCTTGTCTGAAGAAAAGAGTTTATATAACTGGTATTTTTAAGATAGCTTTGTACAATCACAGCAGTTTCTTTTTAATAAAATGGCATTGTTGGCATTGATATTTTTATATGCTTTTCACGGTTTACCGTCTCGGCGCTGCAATCGACAAATGCAAGCCCCGCTCCGCTGCGTCGGTAAAACCCTATTCTAAAACTCGCCGCTCGGCTCGAACGTTGCGCCACGGCATGCTATTTTCTTGGGGGCGCCAAGCCTTGGGTTCCCCTATTCTAAAACTCCCTAACAGCCGGTAACTTCATGATTTGCAGTATTATAAGCGTACGTCACATACGGTAGCACTGAATCCCAGTTGCGATGGTCAGACGAGACGTACATGGACAGCATGTTTGTCAAGGTGCAGTTGGTGCGCTCGGTGAGACCGTTGGTCTGCGGATGGTACGGTGTCGAGTGATGGTAGTTGGCACCACAAAGTCGTAGCATTTCTTCCAAGACATCAGCAGTGAACTGCCGACCACGACCACTTATAATAACATGGGGTGCGCCATGGCGAAACGAAGAAACATCAGCAGCCTTTGCGGTAGCGAGAGCAGCGGTCTCCGCGTATCTGGTAAGATAGTCAACGCATACGATAACCCAGCGGCAGCCTTCTACAGTCTTTGGAAAAGGACCGAGCAGGTCAATTCCAATCTTTTCAAAAGGTGAGGTAGGTGGTTTGACGGATTGTAAATGTCCGGCCAGCGTGGTGGTGCGTGTCTTAAGTCGTTGGCATTTTTCACACGTCGCAACGTATAGCTCGGTGGTCTTATAAATTTGTGGCCAATCAAAACGCTGGCGAATTCGGTGCAGGGTACGGCAGAAGCCTTGTCCAGAGGTTATATCATCGTGCATTGCATGCAAAACTTGTGCACAGAGACTTTTTGGGAGGACCAAAAGGAGGGCAGCACCGTCAACTGAGTAGTTCTTGAACAAAACGCCATCTTCGATAGTAAACTGCGTTGATTCTGCTCTTCCTTCTGCCTCTTGTATAAGAGGCTGTAGTGACCGGCAGTTGCCTTGTTCTCGCCTAACGGTCGCCATATTAGGAAACGTCGACGCGATTGCGGCTAAACACCCGTCGAAGCCGTCTTCATCGTTAACAGAAGTCAGCTATGAGTGCCATGACAAGCAGTCTCATCAATGTGATGTCGTCCACTCTTGTACGCGACACCAAAGTTGTATTCTTGTAGGCGTAATGACCAGCGCGCCAGACGACCAGATGGATCGCGAAGCCCCATGAGCCAGCATAGCGAATGGTGGTCAGTAACTATGGTGAAGTGGCGTCCATATATGTATGGTCGAAACGTGTGCCCAGCGAACACAACTGCGAGGCTCTCCGATTCGGTAACTGTGTAGTTCCGTTCACATTTTGTCAACGTGCGGCTGGCATATGCAACGTGTTCAGCCCCACTATGCAGCTGCACAACCACCGCCCCAAGACCGACGCCACTGGCGTCAGTGTGAACCTCCGTCACAGTAGAAGGGTTGAAGGGTTGCAGCAGTGATGCTGAAGTTAGAGAAGACTTGAGCGGATTCAAAAAGGATTCGCACTCAGGGGTCCACACAAATTGCGAATCCTTGTGCAGTAGAAACTTAAGGGGGTGGGCAAGTTCCGCAAAACCAGCCATGATGCGACTAAAATAAGAAGAGAGACCAAGAAAGCTCTGAAGACGTTTCAGGGTGCGTGGAGTTTGGAAGTCGCGTACTGCAGCAATCGTGTGCGGATCCGGCCTGATACCATCCTCGTTGACGAGAAACCAGAGAACTAAAGTTTGTCGCTCTCCAAAATGACACTCCTTCGAATTCAAAATGAGGCCCGCTTTGCCAGTGCATTCAAGAACTTTATGGAGCCTCTCATTGTGCTCTTGGAACGAATTCTGTCCTACAGCACTCGTCACCAATTACAACTGAAACTAAGCACAGGTCAACCGGTACTAAAGTTTCGCCCCCAACTCCACAAAAAATAGTGTTTTTGTCCCACACAAACATAACTTTCTGTCGAAGGCGGTTCTTAAATGAAAAGCTCATAACTGACGCAGCGGCACCAGCGTCAACCAAAGCATGCGCTTTAACATTGTCTGCACACGCTGACACTTTGTTCTTCAGCATGACGATAGGCAGAGGTATGCGTGAAATTGGCCGTCCGGCGACCTTACGTCCATCGGTCGCACCACCTAGTTTCCCAGCGGTGGAGAAACAAAGCGGCGACGTGGGTATGGCGAACGGGGTTGTCGCTGCGGTGGGGGAGTGGTGCTGCGATCGGAGACAGGGGAGTCATTCCGTGCGTGGCGTTAAGGGAAAGAGGGCCGATAGAAGGTAGCGGGTTGCTGCTGCTCCCACTGGGCACCATTCGTGAAGCGCGGTGCTCGTTGGACAGGGGGTGGTCCGCTCGGTTTCATAACATACTGGACTAAGATCTGTTTGAGATATATACTGGAAATGGTCTGTCCTGTATTAGCTCCATACCGGACCAGACTATCCGCATTGATTCATAACACACATTGCCTGTCCGATACAAACATGCTTAAGTTTCATATAGGATGGGTTACAGCGGTATGAAATTTATACGGGATAATAAAGGACCGGTTTGAAGGTTTGAAGGTTTATTAAAACGAAATACAAATCAATCATAAGTCAATACAGCGAAACGCTCAAAATCACAAAGGACGAGGAGGGAACAGGGCAATGAACCAACACGCCCAAACATTTTAAATCATAAGTGCATAAAAAAGTTTGTACAGTAGGAGGTCCCGAAGTACGACTGTCTGGGGACGTCCCATTAGGAATACATGAGTATAAATACACAAGTGTGGCAGAGAATCTAGAAAAAGATGTAATCAAATTGAAACCTATTATTAAAATTTCAGCAATGAATAAGTTACACAATAGTAAGCGGGCGTAAGTTTTCAAACAAAAAAAAAAGAAAAAGAAAAAAGCAAGCAAAGGCATATATCAGGCAAAGCGCATGAACATTATGAATAACACACAAGATATCAGACATAGAATGGGCAACGGATGGATGCAAAGATAATAAGAACAGAAGCGGATACAGATAAGAATGTTCACAATGACAAACACTTTGACCGTTTGCTGTTGGAGTGGGGAACAGAAAATGCGATAAAGGCACCTTAGGCAAGGTATGAAGCTGAATTATTTGATGAGAGATGTTTTTTTTTTAGTAGAGTGTAGAAAGCGGGTAGCAAACGGGCTGATTGAACTGCTAGCGGTAATGATTTCCAAGGTTTTATGGCGGAGAAAAAAGTAGTTTGTTTTTCGTAATTTGTGTTTACTTTTGGTAGTAGCATATTACTTTGTTCAGATAATCGAGTGTTATTACTATTAGCGAGGAAAAATTCAGAGAAACAGAGAAGACAGTTATCATTGCGAGCGTGGTAAATTAGAAGACTTAACCTAAGATTAAACAGGCATTTCAAGGGAAGAATGTTTAGGTCAGAATAAAGGCGTGAAGCAGAGGCTGTGTATAGGCTTAATGATATAATTCGAAGCGCTTGGTTTTGAAGATCAGAAATACATGATAAATGCATGAATAGGTATTACCCTATGATGATATGCAATAATTAAGATGACTGTTAATGAAGGCATAGTATAGGGATAAGAGAACATGGCGTTGAAAAAAATGGCTAGTTTTTATTAACACCCTTATTCCAAATGAATTTTTTTTACTGTCAGATATGGTGTGTCAATTCAACTTTAGGTGACAGTCGAGCGTGATGCCGAGAAATGTAACGGATTCGGAGGCAAAGATGTCCCAGACAAATGTGTGGGTTCGTGAAAATTTGCTTTTGATGAGTGCGGAATATCATGAAGGTGGTTTTTGCAGGGTAAGAGAACTTGGCGTTGAAAAATATGTCTAGTTTTTATTAACACCCTTATTCCAAATGAATTTTTTTTACTGACAGATATGGTGTGTCAATTCAACTTTAGGTGACAGTCGAGCGTGATGCCGAGAAATGTAAAGGATTCGGAGGCAAAGATGTCCCAGACAAATGTGTGGGTTCGTGAAAATTTGCTTTTGATGAGTGCGGAATATCATGAAGGTGGTTTTTGCAGGGTTAAGTTGTAGCATGTTATTTTGGCGCCATAAAACAATATTCTGTAAGTCTGGTTTAATTTGTTTATTAGGTGTGTGAGATTACTATCCTGAGTGAATATCGTTGTATGATCCGCATAAAGTATACACTTAGTATTAGTCAGAAACAAAGGCAAGTCATTTAAATAAATTCAGCAATTTCAGAGGCTAGATATTCGCCTTCACATCCAGACATAATCGCGCTTTTAAACGAGATGTGATCCGTTTAATAAGCCTTTTCTACATCTTCAAAGCGGTCGGTTGAACTGCTTCTAGCACAGAACGGTAGTTTCGTCGGGAATACTTTAAACCACGTGCCTGGTTTCTTTACGCTTTCGACAAATATAGAATCCAATTCCA
Source organism: Amblyomma maculatum (assembly GCF_055883805.1). NCBI lineage: Eukaryota > Metazoa > Arthropoda > Arachnida > Ixodida > Ixodidae > Amblyomma > Amblyomma maculatum. The sequence continues at coordinate 125,729,995 of NC_139345.1, read as the reverse complement.
ATCTCATTGCCACTTGATTTCATCTTCAATGTTATCGAACCCGTTTGGCACGATACGAGATATTTTACTAGGGAAAACACTAGATGTAAATGCATCCATGGAACGAATGATTGCCTAAATGAACAAAGGAATGAATGATTGCCTAAATGAACAAAGGAATGATCAAAGATAACTTATTTATTGAAAGAAAGACCCAACAAAGTTTAGATTTATTTAATAAATGTAATGCCTACCGTTGAAATGAAGTCGCGGGAGGAATGCTGCAGCGCAGAAGAGTAGTACTGATTTAGACTTTGCTAACCCCGATTAAGATTTCTTTGTCACTCTGAGGCCTTGTTCACCATTGAAATAAATATCTGTCACTCTGCCATTATTCCCTGGGAATTATTCGGTGTATATTATTGCCGAATTTTGTAGTTCTACGGCTTCTGCAGGAGGGGTGCATGGATGGATGTACGGAGCGAAAACAAAACGTGGACGTCGATAAACAGATTATAGGGTGAGTGCTTAAAATGAATTCTTACGTTAGAAGAACAGTGTGTTGTGAAACAACCAATTTCATTTGACATACATATTTTTGGGATACGTTTGTGGCCTCGTCTAATCACTATCGACATCTGCTTCAAATTCACGTGTAAAATCACAAAACAATTTGAGGTCTGCAATTTTGAAAGCGACTTCAGAATGGTTGTTATTGCAATCGGAGAACAGTTTGCAATAAAATCAGAAGATAAAAAACACAATTTCTCCGGAACGGAGATGTGAGCGGAGCAGCATAAAGAGTTGGTGGTTGAGCGGGTGGAAGTGCTTCGGCAACTTGTTTGTGAATAACCGGACGTATCGTCAGAGCCAGGCTTGAGGTGAACTGCAGGATGTTTATAAGGTGTGACAATTGCCGACCAACTTCTTCTGCACGAAGTTTTTGATGTGTTGAATAGAAGTGAACTGATGGTGACATCAGACAAAGTTGCGATCATGTTTTAGGGTTGACGAGTGACGACGCGTTGACGAAGAAAGTTTTCGTTATTTTGACACATAGTTACAAAATCAGCAACAGTTTGGGGATCTTTAATCAGAAGAACTTCGAATGCACCTTCGTGGATGTACTTGTTTCTTTCAGCCATCGACGCGATGACACGATGGCGTAAGTCTAAAACGTATCCGATGTAGCTGCAAAAGTTTCTCCTAGCTTCTGCGCCCTTTAGCGCGAACAGTGTTCTCCGCAAAGCGTGGCCGAAGACATCCACTAAGCGGCCTTTGAAGGAGACCCAAGTTAGGATGTGAGTTGCGTGATTGGCATAACATAACTTGGCTACTTGCGTAGGATAGAAGTTTATCTTATTAGGTTCTCGATATCATCGTCCTTATTGTGGGTGCTAATGCGTTCGTATGATGAAAGTGTGACAAGTGCTTATCGTCAGTACCGCTGAAGACGAGCGGGTTCCGCTAGAGAAGAACCAACAGCTTCGAACCGAAGAGGCCGAGCACTCAGGCCTGGAGGTGCTTGTGCTGGAGTCAATCATTGTGGTGGGAATCCGATGACTGCGGAGTTCCAAGGTGAGAAAATGGAATATAAAACCTGCGACCTCCACGAAGTGTTAGACATGAGTTAAGACACTGGCAGCGGTCAGCACCGGAGTGGTGGTTATTTACCTCGTAGACTGCAAGTCCGCAAAAACACTTCGTGTTGCTCTCTCTCAGCCACCTCTCCAAAAAAGTAATCAAAACGTAACTCTTTCTTTACAAATAAATAAGGCATAATATGTGATGTGCTTTAGAGGCTGTTGCTGGTCATACGTAATTTACCTTTTTGGGTAATTGGTCACACTGAAAGAAAGATTTTGGATTAGAGAAGGCATTCGTAACTATGACCTCTACATTACAAGGCAGACACTTACGCTGTCGACTTCGTACTCAACGCACGTTTGTACGCCGTGTGAACAAAGTGAATCAATGTTGCAAATGCCTTACAATACTACTGGAAAATAAAAACAAGAAAACGACAAAATCATGTATATAAAACTGGTAAATAAAAAAAAAAAACGAAATTCAATTAAAAGACTGTCTTGCTATTTGCCTTCATACAAATTAGCAGTCCTAAGTGGCCATCAAAATTCCCGAAGAACATTCCAACCAGCTACTCTTGATGAAGGTGTTTTCTGAAGAATTGTATTTGCAAAAACGTTGCAGAAATACGTTCATCCGAAGGTAATAGCACATATGCACACCACTTGCTAAAATTTCGCAGCTCAAATAGTTTAATATTGTCCCACATCGTGAGGCTGCAATTGTATTCACAAAGTTGAAAATAATAGTTAGATATATGAGATTTTATGACGCAGAAACAACGGCGGCTATAATGCGCCAAGCACAATAAAAATAATAGAGAAAATATTATTGGTCTGCTCCTTTGCACAGTTAGGATTTCCAAGGATCATGAGGAAACCCCACTGTGTAGATCAGAAGCACATCCTCTGTGCGCGAACATTTCGACATCGGATGTACAGTCATGAGCAATATAAGAAAGAACAAACATTTTGCAGAAAATTGCGAACATTCTCGGTATTCATCTAATAAATAACGTGGCGACCTACGGATATTATGCAGCCAAAGATAACCTCTGTAAAAAACTAAATAATCGGTTATTGCGAAGAAAATTATAGAGTAAGCAATTAATGAATGCTCAAACTTTCATCTAGCTCATATTGCTCATGACTGTACATGCACTCGTGCAGGCTCAGTATGGAGGGTCTTCCTTTTAGCCGAGTAGTGGGGAATTTACGACCTCCTGCAGAGAGAGGAGGAAGCTGCCACCATTAAACATTTTAGTGGCTTTATGGAGGCCAACGTTCTCGACCGTAAGCCTCAAATCCGATATCGTACCCTAGATACACCCTTTCAATACATTTAAAGGCGTCTGCGTGCAAAAATGCATGCTACTGATCTTTTTTTTATAACAGCGGCGCGGATCTAAGAGCCACATGCTATCCTGCGAATTTAAGCATGCTCTAATTAAAATTTCTGAAAGCACAATGCCAACACAAAACTCAATATTTTATCTCTGAATTATTCACATGAAGTCTCTACGTAAATAGACGACATACAAGAATCAAAAATACCAAAATAGAAGGAAAATATGATAATGAGTTCTTGGCTCGAATACTTGCATGATGGGTTGAATAAATTTAACAAGAAAAGAGCACAAGAAACCTAGTATTTACCTTTCCTCCCATTCAGTCTAAATCTACAAAACTAAAAAGGCTCAGCTGTCAAATTGTCTCGAGTAAGAAAGTACGAATCACCGCGATATTTCACTTTTGTTTCACCAACTACATCTGAATATTCATATAGACCACGCTCCCTTTATTCTTGCCCTGAAACGCGTAATTGGATGGCAGACTATATTTCATTAAAATAATGAGGTGTTTCCGCCGCCGCTCGAGGGAATCCAGGAAGAAACAAAAGGAAAATTATATTACTGGAACTCGACAACACGTTAGCACGGCAGGCATAGAAATGAATAAATGAAGTATCAGTCTTCTGTGGTCTAAATGTTTTTAGCTGCAGCGAATAAAGGGACTGGACGCGCTGGCGTAATGTGCCAGTTGGGCCATGAATACGTTTGGAATTACCGTGACTTGTTCTGCTGTTCCGCGAGTCTGTCTTGGTACACGATCGACTCAAAGCGATGATGATTTTGGCTTTGTTCTCCCTTCACAATTTCTTAAAGCCATCTTTGCATTTCTGAAAACAAGAGAACAGGAGCTCGGCGTAGCTTTAGACTGCGTGATATTAAACTCTGGCTCAAAAAAGAGGCTACTAAGCGATGACCCTTGACAGTACATATGCATATTCAACTGTCCCAAAATTGTAGGATGGTATGTGCTATATGATGTTTCATGATTCTCTTCCCATGTTAGAAAACTGACAAATTTTGAAGGTTTTTGCTTGCGAGAAAAAAGGGGACGAAAGTATGTTTCCCTGGGTGTCTCGCAGGTAATAGAAAACACAAGACCTGTTTTCTAAATGCATATTAGCGGAATTAGTATCACACTAAACTAACATTATTTAACGCTGCCAAAAATTATCAGCCACAAGCGCACCACTGTAAAGTTCGGTCTACACCAGCAGGTGGTTGTTACCGTGTTCTCTGCCCACAGTTTTACGTCAACTGGTTGTTGATATCTAGGGCTTCTCACATTGGTCGTTTTTTTTTTTTTTTCAGTGGATGAGGAGAAGATTATAATTTTGAAAAGCGACGAGGTCTTGCGTATGAACTCGGATGCTAGGACCGTTTTCTAAAATTAGTTTCTCCTACAATATTTAGGCGGAAAAGTAGCAGTACTGCATCAAGAAGGAGCCTCGCTATGGTAAAACGTTTCTAAAGTGTTTCTTACACGACCATAAGACGGCACGTTTTTGAAGGAATCATGGGGCACGATGCATTAGCATTGGGAACAGTAGAAAATACATTTAGTCTATGTTAGACTTTCTTTTTTATCATTAGAAATTCTCTTCCCGGTTCGTCAAATTGCGGCAGTTGATGGTGACATATAGGCAAACAATTCACCCGAATATATTCCGATGTCAGCATATGGGAGGATTCTTGGGAGGACTAAATGTTCTTTAACCGTCCACTCATAGCCGCATAGCCTAATGTGCTGCTGTAAGCTAAACCCTGTAAACCCTAAGTTTGAGGCTGCGCGCTTCCGTTGTAACTATTCGCTCCCTGTTCAAATATCCTCCTAAACTGATGATGCCATACTAAGCTGTTTATTAAAACTTCTGCGGACGCATCGCCAGCAAGATTGAGGTGATTTTCGACCATTCACCTAAGCACCACTAGCAGCAAGCTGAGCACTTAATAAAAGTATATACCGCTCATAATGAAGATAACCGGCAGTGAAAAAATTACGAGGGACTTTAGCGACTAAAGTAGTTAAATGCGAAAGCGTGAGAAGTCTCATTTTTTTCTAGCGTTCCTGCCATCTACAATCCCACACTTGAACGCGCGCCAAGGAACGCCACGCGACAGGAGCGATGGCGTACCATCCAAACGCACACTTGTCGGGGAAAGTGTGAAAGATACTGCGCCTTCCTTCCAGAAGTCTCATCTTGTCTAGCGTTCCTGCCATCTGCAATCCCACACTTGAAGGCACGCCAACGAACCCCACGCGACAGCCGCCGCAAAAGCGGGGCACACTTTGTCCACGACAGCATACAAAAGGATAAGAAATTGGGAGTCCTATAGAACCTGCAGTGGAGAAATGCAAAAGAGCGAGCTTTGCTACTGACGTTGAGCCACTAGACGCGTCTTGATTTCTCCTCTTTTTTCATATTTTATTCTGTGTTTTACATTAATTAATAAACTTTTTAAACTTTTACCTAAATTATTTTATCCTTTTCTTTATGCTTGATTTATATATCTCTTAATGCCCTTCCTTGCCCTTGCACTAGGCCCGAAGAACTATAGACACGCTCGGAAAAGGCTTGGGGGCCTTAGTCCTTGCTAGGTTGTCGGTCGGGGCCCAAAATTCCCTTGCCGCCGTGCTCGGGAGGCGGCTGAGAGTTGCGATGGCTCGGACTGAGGCTGCTGACCAACTGAATCCGGCGATCACCATCTTCGCCGGGTCGCGTCCTCTGACTGCAAGAAATAAAACGTTTCCCAAGCAAGCAAGCATGTAGCGCGGTTTAGAGCACAGGCTTGCGCTCTCGGCTGGGAAACAGAAAGGTGGTGATTCGATTCCTTTCGCAATTCGTATTTCTTTTTCTAAAGTGCCAATTCATGAAGAGAAGCTTTGTTGGCATGCTTTAGTGAAACGTACATGGCGTTATTCACCAGCAGCATTCGATAATGTTGCTTGCAGCTTGATTGATTTTGATAAGGTGGTTTCTCATCCCGTATTCACCTCCAAAAAATTACTGAGACATTGGTTTGAAATATGTACTTTTTTTCCTTTGGTACTGGTAATATTTTCTAATTTATACATTGCACTAAAATAAGCAAGAAAATCCGCTGACACAGTGAGATGAATACATGTTTCGGCAAACAAACTTTTCTCCTCTTTTCCTCGGCACAATATGTGCACGGCTCCGCCTTGCTTTAATTTTCGGGCGAACGTCGGCATGAGCTCCTTCATGAACTATGCGCAAGCTTGAAATCGGCCAACAGAGCTTACGATTGGAAGCATTTCACTTTTTGCCGGCGTATGTACAGTAGTGCAGCTCTGCTACGCATTTCCGGATAGTACGAAGGCAGCACATACATTAAAAAAATTTGGGCACATTTTCATTTATTCTAAGGTTTTATTGCTCCTGTGGCGGCAGCTAAAGCGACGATTACCGTTTTTTGTTATAGTCTTTAAAAATGAATATCTAGAACTAGCAGGCATGAAAAAAAAAAACGAAATATGCATGACAATGAACTGAGCCCGAGCCGCAGACGCCGGGTTGCCGGGTAAGTGCAATTACCTTTCTTTTTTTTCCTTCCTTCAATCCTTCGTCCGTCCATTCTTTCTTTTCTTTGTTTCTCTCTTTCCTTCTTTCGTGCTTTCCTTGTTGTTTTATTTATTATTTCTTTATTCCGATACCTAAAGTGTTCTTGAGGATTTATTTTGAGGGAATGCAAGAGGAAAATACATTTTAGACAGAAGTATTACAATTGGTAAAGTAGGAAAAGTATAAGTAAAGTACCAACAAAAAAAAAATCAAATTTAGCCATTCTAATGTGAAAACAAACTGTTTTTAAAAAACTACATTGTATGTGAAGTGAAATCATTATATGAAATTTTTAGTGTTGTTATTTGTTTACTCCCCGCAGTGTCGAAGGTCCTCAAGGGAGTACAAGAAGAAAAATATCGAAGCTAATTCGGGGGAAGAGGAAGCCGTAGAATGAACTAAATGTATATAATGAGCTCTCCTGGCTGTTTCAGATAGTGACAGGCGCAACATCTAAAGACCCAATGCATAAACATATGCATAAATATTGTAATGACAGTTGCATTGGGAGAGCTGGAGTTATGGAGTTATGCAGAGCTGGGCTCTGCATAACTGCCTTTCCACGAAAACTTCATGCCAAAAGGAACCTTGTCCTGGAACATATATATTTTTGTTTTGAAGCTAAACAAGACGCATAATATTACCGTGTTCTTAGCCTAAAATCGCGAGACTTTTTGCAATTTGGCGTGGTTGACTGATTAGCTTAGTGCGAAGCCGTGTGTCTGTCCTAAAGGTGTACATAATAAATCAGTGTATATTTTTTAGACGGTGTGGAACTGTAGCGGAAGTAGCGCTCCACAAGTTCACCGACTGTGACCTTTACAGAAAGTATCCTTTAAGGACAGCAGAAAGCTTCGTGACACTTCTACTGCTCTACTCTCTGTACACTTTTCTTCACATCGTCTTCGCGCTATATTGCTGTCATTGCATTTCTCTTGCCTTTTACAGCCATAAAAAAGATAGACACAACACGTGCACTGCTTCGGAGCAAGAAGTAATATTATCATTGTTTTTTTTTTATAACGTTGTTTTTTGCCTCAGGGCATAATGGGATATCTAAAAACTAAAGGGGGTATTAAATGAAAGAAAAAAGGTTAGCTGTTCGAATAAAGTTCAAGGGAGAGCGATGATAAGGCCCTTGAGTCCATGCAATGTATGAAGATGGGTTATTCGGCAGAAGGCCAGCTAAATCTACCTTGGAACATTGTGTCCCATGTATAGTGGGCTATTTAAATAATGCCGACCAAAAATGCCAGAAAATAGACTGAAGCTTCTCATTCCGGAAAACTTTAAGAATCAATCAAATAAATAAAGATTAAAGTTAACAAGGATGCATGTAGGAAGTAAAAGACCGAGGTATGCTGTTTGGAGAAATTTACGGAATATAGATACCTTTGTCCATCACCAAGGTTTACTTTGACATGGTTACGTATTCCTAGGCAGAAGTTATATCGCCATCCATTCGAAGCTGCGAGTGCTTAAAGCCTTGCGGTCAAATCGAGCTCATATGACTAGATGCGCTCTTAAAGGTTAGATTTTGTTATGCATCAGAAAATGGAGTTTAGCTGGTCTATATATTTGCTTCAACATGAGTGAAGAGCGAAATGATAACTAATATTTTGAGGCTCGTTTACCCTCGCAGTCGGAAATATTACTGCACACTTCATTTTGTCCCAACAAAATTTCTGTGAGGCTTTTGAGAGTTCACTGGTTGAGGAAGCAAGAATTTTGTTAACGACCTCAAAATCTGTTTTTTTTTTAGACCAGAAACGTAACAGAGACACTACGATTTACAAAAAAGTGCTATAGAAAAAGTTCGTAGTACAAGCGGAAAGTACTACAGATTAGAAAAAATTTTGACGTTTGCGAAACATAATAATAGGAGAATACACGTAAATGTTTTATGATTCTGTAGTTATTTTGTCTGGGAACTGCATTCTCTAAATTAGTTATCTACCCGCTAAACCACTTATTAACTTAGTAAAAACGTATTCAGAGTAACAAAGAACCCTCATTTTTTTCTCACATCGTCGTTATTTTTTTCATACCAACCTACGTTCTTTTTATTTTTATTATATATACACTGTAAATTCTAGCGACGGAAATCTTGGAACTTGACTAGCGGACAAATATTTGGATTTCAAATTGTGGTTGAACAATAGAACGTGCAAAAAGACCTTTTTACTTAAAACGAATGCTCACCTAACATCTCAGATCTTCTGCAAGTAATGGCTGTAGATAATTATTAGCACACATGCATTTCCACAAAAGCTACTCTCTGTTGTCCTAAAGAAGAAATTATCTTCACTAGGCAGGTCTAACGCTGCCTATTCAACACTTAAGCATACGCACGAATTTTAGTACTACAATATATTTCATACAAGAAACGCGCACGTCATCCGCTTCTGTCAATACTTCAGTTTAACTGCACAGTTAGTGTAATTTCCGTCGGTCTTAAAAACATGCCAAAATAGGCGCTATCGATGAAGGCTAAAAAGAATTCTAATTTCCAGAACAAAGCACACGCTTTTTTTTTTTACATGTGGCTCACTGTGAACGCCAGTTTCCCAAATTGAAAAGTGCGGAGGAAACAGATTTTGCGTTTGCTTTCAGCCTCCTTCTTTACTTGCTTCACCAGCATGCCACAATAGTTCAATATCCCTTCCTTCAAGGCGTCATTACCGCTGAGCTAGTTCATCTTCTCTTAAGTGCCTCTTCCGGAACTTTTTATCTTGTCTTCCACGTTGGGCAGTCAGGCCGTCACCGCTTTGACCCCTAATGTGCGTCCTAGATGACGTCGTTCCTGCTTTTTTTTTTGTTATTGGCTGCAGATTGACACGGCGATTGAGCAAAAGACAGATGGGGCCACAGTCTCCTCCGCTGACATAATTTCTGGGTGAAATGGGCTAGGGAGATACATAAAAAGCACAGTCTTTAATGAGAGATGTCTATTTTTCGTTGGAAGATAGAAAGTGGCATTAAATGACTTCTTAGAGGAATAAAGCTGATAAGAAGAAAATCAATTATGGGAAGATTTATCTCGTCAACAATGATAGGAAAAAAGCGAACACGCTCAACGCCATCGAAAAGATTTCGAGTGGGTTTTCTTCATTTAACCCTCCCTTGCACAGTGTCAGGCGCTGCTATTGAAGCAGCAAACAGACTGATGACTTCTTTGCAATCCATGTCTCGGACAAGTTTATCATCAACCCTCCCCAGTATTTACCTCGCCCTTCGTACTGTAATATTTACTCAACGAGAGACTCCTTCATTATTATAACACTGGGTTTGATGCTTTCGCGACAACGGAATATTGCAACAGTTCTTTGCGCGTAAGAAGTTTATAAAAACACGGGTGTTATCCGGGTTTTGCAACACAGTTAAAATGTTAATGAGGCGTATCAAACTGATCGTGATGGAAAGAAAACGTTTTGGCCATTTCTCTTTAAAACAGTTGTGTAAGCACACTGCCTCTCGAGCGGGCCACATGAAAACAATGCCGCTCCAATACATGAATACAAGAAGAAGTAATGGCATTTCCTTATATCTCCAGAAACCTTACGGGCCAGTCCTTAGCTGTTTCGAGTCAAGTCACCTTAGTTAATGTTTGATTATGTCAAGGTATGTAGCAAGTATTGTTTCTTTTTGAAATATTACTGGCGAGATAAATTTAAAAACAAACAACAGAAAAGATACAAGGAGAAGAACAAGTTTAAAGGCTCCTTTGTCATTCTTGCAAAAATTGAATACACTAATTATTAGCCGAACGTTTAATTTTCTCTCTTCACAATGGTTTGTCTTCCATTCGGGCTTATGTTTGAACCTTCAGATTGTCATATAGACACTATCTGCAACCTAATTTTTGCAGGAGGCATTTAACAGGTTTACTAAGTTCGATTCTAAGAGATAGAGGGAGCCGGTAGGCGTTTTGCTTTGACAGATCGTTGTCTAATAAAGATTGGAATGCGTTACTGGACGGATTGCGCAACGATGCGATTTATCGCAGTTATTTGAGAAGTCACAGAAATATAAAACCGAATTTTCGCCCCACGCAGTTGCAATAATTGCTGCAATAGGGCAATAGGTACCAAACTGCAATTATGGAGAATAATTCTGAGAAACGGATTTGGTCGCAATGGCGCAAAAATAGGGCACAATTCTGTAAAGCTTGACACTGACGTCGCAATTCTCCCCACGTTATAAGTACAATCTTCTGCTGCAAAACTTCCTGAAAAAAAAAAACGCAAATCTGGTTCATTCAAAACATGGCGGACAATTTGCACCGTTCGGAAAATACTAGTAAAGTGCACAAGCTCTTCGGTTTTCTCATCGGTTTCAGTTTTAGCTTGCAAAATAAACCACAAAGATGCGAGCTGATGAGGACGATGGTGTACAAATCACAGCCAGAGTGATTGACAGTTTAGCAAGGGGAATATACGCAAGAGGCGAAGATGTAATTCTTTAATTAGGTGGACAGAGAGGCTCCTCTCTTGGCAAAGCATGGTGTATAACAAACACTTTCCTAGAAAGTGTTTTATTTAACTTTATTAGGGCGAGTCAAGCGGGCTTCAGAGAGCCAGCTCACACGAGATGCTCTTAGTGCTTGTACAATAAATCTGCTTGTAGGGAACCAATGTCCATCACGAATTTGTCAGTTTCGATAGTCTTTGTGAATAACAGAGAAAGTAACACGAAATGTAGCGAAAAATACAGTGCACGATTAAGAACCCTTCCTAGGAATGCGCGCCAGTGCAGCAGTAGTCGAATTAATTGGTGGGTGCTTGTCATGGTTACCACTCGGCGTATGACTGCCACTGGAGCAGGAAGGTTAAATTACGGAGTAGGAATATGAACCATGTGGTAGCAACAGTCGAAGTAGGGTGGTACGGCGAAAGCAACGAAATCGCTGGCCGTAGGATGACGAGGTGGGAGAAAAAGGCTACGGCAAGAGTGCAGAAATGAGTAAGCGGTGAGGCGTACCCAGGTAAGGGAGGGGGGGAGGGGAGGGGTTCGAGGTTCGAAAACTCCCTGAAATTTTCAGATCGGTGCATCAGCGCCTCCACCAGTCTGCTTTGTTTTTTAGCGTTGGCGTATAAATCTCCCGAGACCTATTTCTGGCTATGCCACCGACAAACGGAGTGTGTTTACCACGGTAGCCGTCTTGCGCGGGAAACAGGCGGTGGCGATAGTGTAAGAATGCGCAACGGGAGTGTTATTGCCATGTAACAAAAACAAAAAAGAATCTACAAAACGTTCTAATAAGTGCTTCAGCCAAGGGCATCAACGAATTTTCATGACGCCGCAGTTAACCTCCTGCTTGTTGTGAGCCCTTTTTTTCTAGCATTACTGCGCTGTGGCGCTGATGGTTTCAAGGAGACTATGCACAAGGCATAATGATTGGTCGATGCCGCTTGCTGAAGGGCTTCCTTTTACCAGCCTTCGCTGCTCTTTTATTGAGGTTTTTTTTTTCGACCATAAAAGACAAGGAGGGTGTTTTCTGTGCACTTTAATCAACGTTACAGTGGTTAAACACGGAAGGATGAGAAAACGACACAATGAAACAAAATTTGAAGTCTTTGTAAGAACTAAGAGCAGTTGAACATTGAGTATTTGCTAAGTCGTTACTTAAGAAAGCTATCAGCACCAGGCGACTGCGCCTCTTTAAGCAAGTTTTAAAAGGACGCAGATATTACAGCTTTAACTATTTCCTTTGTGGACACAGGAAGCTACAAAGAGGGCCGCGCAATCCACCGGCAACCATAACTATCCAACTACCGCACAGTAGCTTAAAAACCCAATATAACTAACTAAATATATATTTCCTTTGTGCATTAAGAATATAGTGCAGGGTGACACCTCTAACTTTAGTATCGGCCGTGAATTCACAAAAAGCTTTAGCGTGCATGTCTAAATAGCGTTTTAATAGTGTAGCGTTTTCAATCAGCGTTTCTTGTGCTGTGTTCTCCGGAGAGGCAGTATGAAAGAAAATCGTCGCGTTATAATGTTTTTATTGATTCGTGCTAAATTTCAAGCAGATCTTACACACATCATATGCCTGATGCTTTAAAAGAAACAAATCTATAATTATCTCAACTCAATCAGAAGTTAGGAAACGCAATGATTATTTGCTTGGCGCTAAAACCTAATTTTGAGCATAACCTGAAACACTGCCACATTCCATTTATTATTCGACAAAAAAAAAAAGAATAGGATAAAGCAGGCTTTAGTGTACGTGTTGCCAAAGGACCGCAGTTTTTCATTCATATGTAAAAAAAAAAAATCATGCTTTCCTCTTACTTTCAGATTGCAATTACGTGAATGTCATTGCTTCTACAGGAATATTTTTATACGTATGTTGGTTGGGGTCACTACGTCACGGAAAAAAGGCAAAAAGAATACACGTCTTCTAAAGGGTTCCAAAAATTTTCTCAAATATGTGTATTTGCAAAAGGCTTGATTTGCTGCGATATAGGGAATATATATTATACTATATACCAATGAAATACTGCGGGTGCATTAATCTATGGGCCAATCACACCTAGAACTCTAATGTTGTCTGCTTGCCTCACTTTTAAGACTCCATTTACCGCACAGTAGGAAAGATCAGCTTTGTATTAATGCGAATAAAATGGAGGCTGCGCAGCAGATTGCGCTGCAAGGTAAGCTAGGAAATATGCGTAGACTCGAGCTCACGCTACTCGAATTCGCCTCGAATTTCAAACCTGTGCTTGAACAAACGGGTTTTTCTTGAACAGTCTATACTCTCTTTGGTGAAAATGGGTATTGATGTGGGGTTTGAAATTTGCCCTAAATGCACACAATTCAACACGGAAACATAGAGGCTGAAGACCTTTTGCCAGGTTGAGGTTGTGCGAAAATGCTTTCTTAAAAACCTTTAATCTAACAGTCTCTCGTTTGATATGTTATATAAGAGTAATATTTAACAAACGAGCTGGGAATCATCATTGTCCTTTTTGTCGGCTCGATTTGCATGTTTCGCTGATTTTACCTTTACAAAGGCTCATAACTAACTATTTTAATTACCGATTTTATTTTGTTGCAGACATCTTCCTCAGCCGACCAGCGCATGCCCATAAATAAAAAATAAAGCAGTAAATACATGAAAGGTAATGAATACTATAGCGTTCATTAAATAATATGTTGAAGTTTGTTCGCATTTTTAACAAATTGGAAGATGGGCACTTCTCTCGGCTATTCATAATAACACTGCATATGTACATCATGGGTATCGTATATCAGCCACACAAGCGCCGTGGAATGGATTATGGGACCAATACGTCGAGCTACTGTAAAGGCTCTCCTAGACGAACAGCATAACGAAAGAATAAGAGAAACTAGCCGTCCTGAGTTGTGGCAATGAAGCGCTTGGGCTCATGGTAACTGTTATCAATCCACGTACAACACACACTTCCAGAACCCACACTTCCAGCATTCAGCCAACCTATGTCAATATGAAGCGGTGGTTCGCAAGCATCTGTATCAAAGGAATTCTAGCTGCTTGCAAGGCAAGTAAAGATGTTCGTAACAACGTTACCATACATGCGTTTGGTGAGTGTGTAGTGGCTTCTCTTACCCCTGTTTATAATGGATGCGGAACTATGCTTGGAGTTTCAACATGGCAGTCCTCGAATGGGCACAATGTCTTGTATTTTGGAGAAGGCTTATAGTTAAATCCCATAGTGAAAACCCTTCAGTGAAAACCCATGGAGGGGCATGAATACACTCCAATTCAAAGCGCAAGAATTTTCATATATTTCAGCCCAGATAGATGAGAGTGGAAGCTGGCTGTCAGTGCTGTGATTCTGAGTGTCGGCGAATGACCTTGAAGGAACATCGTTTTCTCATACTTGGGGACATTTTCTTCGCGATACTGCATCTTGTACTGTTCTCCTATGTCGTCTTATTGGGGATAGGATGACTTTCAAGGGATTGCATAGTCAAATTAGGACTTAGCTTTTTTTTTTTTTTTTGTCAGACAAGTAGCAAGTCCTCGTGCGGGGTTTTTACACTGAAAAAGTACCGAGGAAATTTTGATCGTTCGGGTTCTAACCCGGGTACTCGGGTTCAGTAGCGAATCGTGGTAATCATTGCGCTAAACTAGAGGGTACTGTAGCTCGTTATCACTACCTAGTCGGAAAAAAACTACAGAAAATGTTCTCTTTGCGACAGAATTTCTGTGCTGTTTCTGACAGGAAAAGTGTTGTGACAACCGCGCTTTCTGTAGTAACATCACAATTTCCAGTACTTACAACAAAAATTACTACAGATCTACTAAAGGCATCAAAAAACTACCAGAGCCAAAAATAGAGAACTACCAAAATATCTGACATTTATGACCAAACTACACAATTGTTTTTTTTTTTTCGTATTTTGACAAGATTCTGAAGTTTTTTGGACTGGGCGGGTCAAGAAGGGGTAAACATCCGAAATTGTTTTTTCGTTGATTTGCTCTCATAGGCACTCCATGCGTTATAAGTTATGAAACTTTCAGCACGACATACATATGGTAAAATGAGTGAATCGTAGTTTTTGAAAACTACAAGAAATACGTATTGCACTCTTTTAACGCTTAGAGTGAGCATTGAGACATTCACTTTACTATTGGCATAATGCAATGGCATAAGCTTGCTGTTACATTGACAGTGTAAGGACTGTGTCTTGTATTGGGCACACGTAATTTCCTGGGAAAAGCAGCTCCTCTCCTCAGTTACACCAGGACAAAAGAAAAAGAACACAACGCAAGAGTTTTACATCAGAACACCTAGCCTCAGAATGAACGCCTATTGAATACCTGCTGTGGCGCGACAGTAAAGTCATTGGCTACTCTGGCAAGCAACTGCTGGGGCCAAGACATGTCGGCAAACAATCCCTAAAACTGGCCCTGTTCGCCAGAGTAAAGTAGAGTTCCAAAGCTACGTGCAGAATTGAAAATGTAAATAGGTCATGGCTGAAATCGAGAAACTAGGAAACAGCTCAAATAATTAAAACCGTTTTAGTTAATACTAGCCTCTGCGCGGATTCTGAGGGGATGTCGATAGTGTTTTTATCTAGGTGTAAAATTGAGTAAAGATTTTTCACTGCAGCCAAATAGACGCTACTGTAGGCAAACGTTCGATCTATATTCAGTGAGCTTCATACTCTATAAGCTATCATCGCGGATTTGAACATGTTGGGTAGTTTCTGTGCGGTATAATCCTAATAAAGGGGATTACATTGATATAGGCAATATTTTTTGAAATAATTCTGCATGCTTGGCTCACAACAAGATTGCGTGCCCTTCAAAACAGAGCGAATCCGCTACTGACGTGACCAGAATGTGGGTTTTTATATAAGCAGCGAGAGATTTCTGCCACGTGTGGCGCTTCTCTATAGTAGCCAGCACTGCTCAAACAGAGAGGCGACGGAGGATAAAGTTAATTATACAATAATTATACAGACCATAATATTCGGCAATTCGCACTAACGGAAATGTTTCGTTTTTTTTTTTTCGCAGTTCTGCCAAGCGACTAGTGGAGGCAGCACTTTTCACACCGCTCAAAACCTTCGTGTAAGAACCTAAGAAACTCACAGTACGATGCTTATATGTTGCTTAGAAGTAAGTGTATGCTTTCAAGACGGCTTCAAGTCTCCTCTAATGCTTGGTTCGAAGTACTGCGATTGGACATCAGTGTTGCACTTCAAATAAGCGTTGAAGCTACTTTTCCGAGAATGTGTCCACAAATGTAACAGCGTGTGCATATTTATGTAAAAATACATTTAATGAAGTGTGATTCATAACGAGAAAGCAGGAACACAGAATACCTGTAAGTAAAAATGAAGGAACAAGGTCTAACGGTGAAACCTCAGTGCACGAGAAGATAATTCGACAAGACCTTTAGTCTAAACATTTATTAGCGCACCGAGCCTTCACCCCAGCCATTGTCCATTTTGCTTTTTAATCTTTAAATAACTCTTTAGGCCCATGGTTCGTTACTGATGTTTTTGATAGCGGAGCTAGCTTGTTGATCACAAAAAGTCTTTATTTCGAAGGGCAACCTATCTTCACATTCCAAGGTAATGAACTCGTATGGTATATGATTACATAAGAAAACTAACTACGCCGTGCAACAGAGTGATTGACTTCTAAATCTGAATATAATATGGCTGATCCAGATGTCGTGGTTTGATAATATTCAGTTCAAGAATAGCGGTCTTAATATGAATGCAGTGTACGCAGCACGAGATGTCAATGGGCTATTTATAATATTCAATGCAGATACTGATTTTGGCGCTTCATTTAGGACCATTGCACCAGCCATGAGTTTTCATGACAATAACGGAGCAAAACTAAGCCTATTTATAAGGGATTTAGGTATGTCTCCGCTGGTAGGTTACATTATTATAGACAAATGTAGATGGATTTGTAGTTTGCGGCCAGTATTGAAACATGAGATATTTATTTGGGTATTCGATTTTATTGAATTCTTATTTTTGAACGCAACGCTGGGGAGTCGAATAGGTGTATGAATGGATGGTATCTCTCAAACAAAGAGACTTGTCGGTTTGACCTCCAGCCTCTGCAGTTATGGAGAGCAAAGAATATGAAACTTAGTTTCCGGTAAGTGAATCCGAGGTGCAGCCTATTGACGTTTTGCCTTCGGAAGTCTAAGCATCCTAATGCTGAGAAGGTTTTACAGCTGAGGCATCATTAAGCGGGTTCCAATCTACCGGAACGGCTGCTTCCGCCTGGGGGATGATAGCCCCCCCCCCCCCCTCTTGATAGATGAAGTGACAACGATCCTTAGCAGATAGGGCTTAATCCTTCAGCGCGCGAGGCATTAAACATTGATTAAGGTATATCAAGGTGACATTAGGCAAATCGAACTCGGAGAATATGGATTTTACAGCCAGTATAGGACAGATACAAAATTAAAGAAAACTGTTTCTGTGAAAACAATACTGCAAAGTACCTTCAGTGTGACTGGCACAATTATTTTTGTCGTTGCAGTCAGAGTAATGCTGCTGACATGAGGAACCGTATTTGTTCAATGGGAAAACAAAAAAGGGACACCAAGCATTTCGTAGACAAAAACTTCGCTTCTCCCGCAAGTGCATATGTTTTGCTCTACCCACAATAAACGCGCACAATCGACTAAAGAACGTGTAAAGTGATGTGAGATTTTCTTTCAATACCCATATTGAGCACAGTTGAAACAAAGGAGTTGGCGACTTCAGCTCTATCTCTATAATGATGACCGTCATGAACCGTGCACTTTCACCTTCCACGAGACAGGTAAGTAAAGTTTTGTATGAATGCCTCCCGCATTCTTCCTTAGTCACAATATACAAAACAAATGAACGTTTAAAAGATGAAGAGAGGAAGGAGAGTCCTCCACGCTGAGTCATTGTTGCAGAATGTTTCTTTGCTAAAGTAAATGTTTGAAAAATAGCATGGAGAGTCACCGCGGTGTGGTTTATGCATAAATTGCTTTCTGAGCAACAAAATGTCTGACCGGTAAAGACATTTTTTTTTTGTTTATTTCTCCTTCGGGCAACATACAGGTATTGCCCACGAGGCAAGACAAAAGGAGGTGCTAAACCTCCTGACTGGGTCTTGTCCTCGCCTGGGTACAGCAGCAGGAGCGGTATTGCATTGTACAACAACAAAAGGCTGTCTTTGCCATCGCTTACAAAACAGACGCATCATAAACAGTTCTTGTAAATATATACAGATAATAAAATAATAATACACACTAAATCATATACAAAAATGGTACAGTAATGCAATACATTAGGGTTGTTCGAACCGATACAGCTTTCCTACGACGCAACAACCCCACAGACCATCCACCACAGAACACCGCACAATCTGCACGACACACCACCCCATCCGCACGGCATATCATACGAATTGTATGGCATATCATACAGACCGCACGATATGCCACACAGACCGCACGACATCCTACTATGAACAATCTATGAGGCCACCGCACCACAGGACCCCCCCCCCCCCCCCCCCCCCAGCAGGGTTACATAAAACGGAACCAGAAGTAAGCATTTTGTTAGGACACAACGTTAGACAAAAAGAAAGACGAACAGATGCGTTTAAAACCCCTGTGCGTGGAACTATTTTTAGCTGCATCTATTACAAACGGATGAGAATTACACATCAACATGATCTGATGCTCAATTGATTGTGTTCCGTAGTTAGTACGAGGTCTATTTACCACAACAGAAGTTTGACGCAAGCTGTAACCAGTAGATCTGTTTAGGTACGTGTTAAAAAAATCAATGTAATTTGTTTTTATTTCGTTATAAATAAACACACATATTTTGAGTTCATACATGATTTTCACAGGGATCATTCGAGACTGTGTGTTTGCCGAGCAACTATTTGTGTTGTTTCCTGCAGGTAAAAGTAACCGAGCTGCACGCGACTGGAGGGCTGATATTTTTTCTAAGTCAGTTTTGTTACAAGTACCCCAGATAAGAAGACAATAACTGATGCGAGAATGGATAAGAGAGAAATACAGCTGTCTTTTCAGCGAGCAAGGTATAAGATCTCGAAGCCGGGAAAGCATACCAATAGCTCTCGCTATCTTGACACGGGTGTGGTCTATGTGGTCGCTCCAGCCTAGGTTGTGATGGAATTTAACTCCTAGAAAGGAATGGGAGCTGACACGTTCAAGGTAGCAAGAGCCGTAGCGAAGCTTAAAATCGTAATCTATTGGTTTGTTTTTTGCACAGAAAAGCATAAATTTAGTTTTTTTCTCGTTGAGTTCAAGACTATTTAAGTTTAGCCATACACTAAGATTTAATAGCCACGTGTTAGCAGTGTTTTCAAGTTCATTAAGATTTGTTCCAGAGAAGAATACATTCGTATCGTCTGCATATAATACTATGTCATCAGTTTGAGGAATGTTAACTATATCGTTTATATAGATCAAGAAGAGCAAAGGGCCTAATATAGATCCTTGCGGTACACCATATTTTACAGTCCTTGGGTTTGATTTGTAGCCATGTAGGCATATGAACTGAAAACGCGACTCAAGGTAACTGCGCATGAGTTGAAGTGCTATGCCCCTAATTCCACATATTTCCAGTTTTCTTAGCAAAATATGATGTTTGATGGAATCGAAGGCTTTGCGAAAATCTAGAAATATTCCAACGGTGTACAGCTTATCCTCAATATTTTTAATTATTTTATTTTTTATTTGTACGAGAGCCATTTCAGTTGATCTTCCTTTCTGGAACCCGTACTGCTTTGTTGATATGATGTTTTTTGCAACAAAAAAGTTGTTGAGGCGTTTGTGTATGACACGTTCAATCACTTTCGAAAAAAGAGGCAAAACTGATATCGGCCTATAGTTGTTCAGGTCACTGTATTTTCCTCCCTTGTGAATGACGACGACACGAGCTATCTTCATTTTCTCAGGAAAGATTCCCGAAGCGAGTATGCGGTTGCAGATGTAAGCGAGTGGTTTTGAGATTAAGTGGGCAGTTTCTTTTATAGGTGCGGCTTTAATGTCGTCGTGGCCAGCTGCCGATCGGTTATCGAACGAGTTTATTATAAGGTTTATCTCATCCTCAGAAGTGGGCGTTAAAAATGCACTTTCAAGCAGCGCCTGTCCTATATATCTCTCCAGACTGCTGTGAGGCAATGAAAGAGATGAAAAGTTTCCAGCACCTGCGTTAGCTAGATGATCATTGATAAGGTTAACTAAGTTTTGCTCCGAATAAGTGGCTCCATTTATAACTAATTCAAATGGTATACCAGAAACATGCGTGGCGTTTAGTTCATTGAATTGTTTCCATGTTTTTCGGGGGTTATCTGCGCACTTTTCGAACTTATGTTGATAGAATCTACACTTGGCTTTCTTTAAGTCAGAGCTAAGTTTGTTTCTGAACCGCTTGAATTCTTGCAGCTTTGCAATATCACGCGTCCGCAGAAACTGTTCGAACAGCTTATCCTTGTGTTTTATGCGCTTAAAAAGGTCATTCGTAATGCATTCTTTCCTTGCTTTCTTGTGCCGAACAATTGTTGTGAGGGGGAATGCAGCATCGTAACAAATTTGTAATTCGGACATAAAAATATCGTAGGATACAGATGGATTGGGTTCCTTATATACGTTCGCCCAGTTCAAGTTATCAACAAGTGAATGAAAGGTCTTTTTTCCGCCGTCATTGATGATACGGATAGTATTATTTGTGCATTGTGTACGTGTGGCGATCGGTAATGCTACAAAAATTGGTAGATGATCGCTCAGTCCTGAACAAAGTACACCGGAGCAACTAGCAGATTTAGAAAAATCTGTGAAACATAAGTCGATCAGAGTACTTGTATTCGATGTGACTCTCGTAGGCTGTTCAATGACGTTCTCACAACCATTTTGAAGCATAATTTCAAGAAGTTGAACTTTAGCAGGGTTATTAGAGTTAAGATCGATATTAAAGTCCCCTATGATCACTACATGCCTCTTCCAGGAATTGACAAAATCCATGAGTGATTCAATGTAGTTTAAAAAAATTGACAGCGTGCCCTGGGGCGGTCGGTAGACGCATACGATGGCAATGTTTTTGCACATGATGGCAACAGTTTCAAGGTCGTCACACATGCAGGTAAAGTCGTCTATGGTATCATAGTGAAAACAGTCGCGGATAAATAGGGACACACTTCCACCCCGTTTTTGCACACGATAAACAGAAACGTGACTGTACCCGGAAAAATTCGTAACATCAGTGACACTTGAGAACCATGTTTCTGAAAAAGCCAAGAAATCAAAGGAACACTGTAGTTGTGAGAGGTATGTACTAACGTCATCTTGTTTGTTCCTCAGACTCTGTGTATTTAAATGAAAAAAAGAAAGCCCCTTTTCACGAAAACACTTGTTACTTTTCACCAGATCATTGAACGAAGTAGTCGTGTGGTACGCCATCTTGATTTCTTGAAATCGAAATAGCCGTCGTCACTAACCTAAAGAATTTTGCTCAGGTCATTTTCGGTTGCAATCCTGATAGCACTTGCTTTTGCTTGTTTTCTTACAAACACTTTACCCTCAGAAGTCCACACGAATTTGTAGTCATATTCCTTTGCCCTTATCTTCGCCAGCCACAGCAATCGCCTGTTCATTGCTGTCAAGTTTTCATAGAAGCTGATGTTGGTCAACTTTTCTTGCGCGCACTTGCGTGCTTCAAACCATTTGCGCCTGAGGGCTCGGTTGGAAAACCTTACAATCACCACAGGCCTTCTGTCCTTTTTGGGGGGCAAACGATGCACATGTTCAACGTTGCTATCGGATAAATCAGGGAGCTCCAATTTTCGGGCAATCTTGTTAATTTCAGCCATGAGGTCTTCATTTTCACTCAGCTCAAGCCCATGGATTTCAATGTTCTGGTGGCGGCTATACTGTTCGAGTTCATTTAATTCTTGTTTTAGTGTTTGGACAGTACTTTCACCGCTTCCACTCTCAACAGCCTCCACTCGACGCCGCAAGTCGCCTATTTCTTTGTCCTGTCGTTGTAGGTTCACTTTTATGTCATCATAAGTGTCAGACAGAAGCTGTACTGACCTCTCGATGTTCAACACAGTTTCCTGCATGTTCATTAGCTTGTCTAATTTGGTCTCCAGTACGAGCATGCCAGACAATTTTCTGTTTATTTCCGCTAGTTCTGCTTGAAAATTTTCCAAGACATTATCTGAATCGGTCTGTCCAGCTGCTTGCTTGCAAGCTGGGCATTTCAGCGCTTTCCTAGTGGTTTCTTTCATCATCCTAAACGATCGTTCGGTCACGCCGCTGCATTTTCCAATGTGGAAATTACAAGTGCAGTCGACGCACGTCATGAACGTGTCACCATCGGCAAAATTTGCCTTGCAAGAGGAGCATGCGTCCTTCATGGTAAACAAGAGCAGAAACCAGCATTCAATAGGCAATAACAGAAAAATGCAAAACAGCTATATCAGCAGCAGGGGCGGTCGCGAAAAAAGGATGTGCTTAATAAATTGTCTATTACCAACCTGCAAGAATGCGATGACAGGTTTAGGCAGAGAACGTGGAACTGCGCCACCGCCACTGCTGCTGCATCGCTGAATGAAGACGGGGGTCGCTTGTCGCCGCTTTTATAGGAAGGTCCCGGCGCTTGGGTCCCCACGTGACGGCCAGAGTTGATATCAGCAGTGCGCTGATATGATGAACCAGGTTGTAGACGGCACCGTGCGAAAATTTCTGCAAGAATTCGATGACAGGTTTAGGCAGAAAACGTGGAACTGCGCCACCGCCACTGCTGCTGCATCGCTGAACATGACGCCTCTTTCAGGCGCGACACCAGAGGGTCAGTTTTATGAAGGCGGAACAGCTACGTACCCTTTTAGGTCCGGAAAGTACATTAATCTATCCATGCCGCCCAGAGCACCTCGCACAAAACTTCGCACCTCCGGGTCGAGTGCGCATCTTTTCTTTATTGAAACAGCTTCGTTTTGTTTTACACACAATGTGAACGCAGGTGTTCGGTTAAAATCTCTTGAAATGCATTCCGCTTTTTTAGGCCTTCCGCTTACAGCAGCCAGCTCTTGGATACCACCCATGCATAGCGTCCATGTCTGACTGACGCTGAAGAAAGAATATCAACGCAAGGCGCTCGCGCTCCACCATACGAAAACACGAATATTCAGGCTCCCTGCCCGGGCGTGTCAGTAATGCCAGGCAAGCGAATGTCGATAGACCCTTCCTCTATATCCAAGCATCCAACGTGTCATTGCGTTTCAGCAGCAACGAACGAGGGAGCTTCTTCCTTCTTTGATTTTTTTTTCTTCTCTCGCAACTCATTTTTTTTCCCTTCCACGTGTACTGGAGACATGCCTATAGCTGGCCTATTGACCATCAACGCTCTCCCAACTCAACAACCCGGACGAGAAGCCACGCTTGACTAATACATTTCCTCCCATCGCTAAGCTCTTCTCAGACTCCCTACACTTCGCTCTAGCTTTGCTCTAATCGTCTTGTTTACTTTTGGGTGCGCTGCTTATAACGGACACGCCGCACCGTGGGATTGCGCCATGGGATTGTGCACCGTAATGAGCTGATGCACCGAAATGTGATTCTTCTCTGATTAACGACGCCAGACAATGCAGCACCTTTGATACCGGCCTCGGTGGAACGAGGGGAAAGGAGAAAGGGGGGCGATTACTGTAAGTCCGATGTTTAACACTTGCATTAGGAGCTGCTCTCAGGGATGACTTGCATAGCAGCACGCTCAAAAGTGGCTCGGATGTTTGCGTGTTGCTCTGCGGCCGGGCAGGGAGAGAAGGCCAATGTATTTTCTTATAGTAAAGTGCCAGTGTGCATTCTTTATTCTTTGTGGTAAGCAAGCCACTAAAATTAAACTGTTATTCTTTGCTCACTGCAGATATTAATTAAAAAGCTTGTTCTCGACAGCTTTAAAGAACAAAATGTACTTTCAGAATTTTGTCGAGAAAGATTAACAGAGTTCCCTTGAAAATCTGAGAATAGCTCCCCTGGAAAGTACTTCTGCATCCTGAACGTTGAGAATTTGAGCTACGGTTCGCATTAAACGTATTTCATAAGGCACTTACCTTCAAGGCCTGCAGTCCGAGAGATGAT
This sequence comes from Amblyomma maculatum, assembly GCF_055883805.1. NCBI lineage: Eukaryota > Metazoa > Arthropoda > Arachnida > Ixodida > Ixodidae > Amblyomma > Amblyomma maculatum. The sequence goes on along the minus strand of NC_139345.1, from coordinate 125,705,876 downwards.
TCCTCTTCTGAGCAGAAACTCGTCATTTTAACCATAATTTTAGAGTCTACAAGTTGTTTGTGCGCGCAGAGTAAGTAGGTGTTATTTCAAGGCGGACATTATATACGCCACGACGCTCGATGAGCAGACGATTCATTTAACAATATAAAGTAATCAATACCTCATTAAATGATTTTGAGGCGCACAAATGTACCACGATATTGAAGGACATCTGCTTCACAGCAAGGCCCTATTTCCAGGTTTTCCTAATTGACACTGCAGTGTGAATTAGGTTGCGTGAAAAATGCTCAAATGAAAGAATATTGAGTTGGCTTTTGCACGTTTGATAATTATATATTGACCTTATTAACCTCAGTAACATCTCCAAAACAGTGTCAGCTTTTTCTACACACAAATCTGCACAACCTGAGTCTGTAATAAATGCGGAAGGGGCAGTAGACGACATTTTCTGAAAGTTAAATGGCGAAAATCAATCTCAACGACCGCTAAAATACGTATCTTCGACATTCGATATTTCGAATTGCACTGAAAGTTAAAACGTCTTAAAACGGTTTCCGCCTTCCATGTCCACGGCCTTTATTTCGCAATGTAATATTGAACCTTAAAAGGTACAACTCCAAACCGATTGGTAATTTTAGTTTACACTGTAAAAACCATGCTCTGTAATGTACATGATATCCGGCGATATGCTAAATCATCCTGCAAAGAGCTCAAAGAGTATTTATTCTCGTAGTGAATGTACAGTTTTGTGAATGATTAGAAAAATTAGCTTGTATATCGCCTGGAACAATATAATAAATTCTGTCCGCGCTACATCGTTTCCTAGGTAACAGACTCAGAATGCTGCGTTGCATTCTATTGGAAAAAACATTTGGTGGGAGGCAAAAGTTGTGGCAATTCTTTAGTGCCTGTTAGACATATTACGAATGCTAATTTTTCATCACACAAAAGTTCGAGATTCACCGAGCCCTCCAACTTGAAATACGTGTCTCTAGAGAAGAGTAATAACGTTTAATTTCTCTCTTTCACTCAGAGAAGCCTAGCGCTTGCTGACATGTTTTGTCTGAGAGTGGTTTTCTGGTCCTGTGCCGTAATTCGGAACGCCAAAATAGATTTACACCTTGTTTCAGGACGCAACACGTACAGAAATTATGTCTGAACTTTAAGGAACTTTTTTTTTTTCATTAAGGGAGGAGTCTTAAACACTTTTCAGGAGTATATCAGGAGTTGGCCTTTTTCTATAAAATTTATGCACATGACGTTTCGGAAAGAGCGGGAGATTTTTCTACGGTTGTCTTAATCTTTCCTCTGTAAGCGGAGAGAATGAACCTAGTGGCGAGGGAATCGCGAGGGCTCAACTTCGGCAATTATGAGAACTCGGGGAGGCCAAAGTCCATAAGGAACCGATAGTTAGACATACAAAGAAACAAACACAAAGAGGTGCTCAAGTAGTTGACGGTGTTACTCGTGCTTTAAGCGTACCCTTTCGCACTTCGGAGACGCTCTGCAGACCGCGCCCACTGTATAGCTGCCCGAGTGCTACACTTGTGGTAGCGCTTCTGAAGTGTGTTGCCTGGAAGGAACAAAGAGCGGCATATTCTCGTGCATTCACTATCGTAAGTAGGGATGAATCCAAGTAGATATCTTTGTGGAAAGCGCTATTGCTAGACCAACTGCTTTTTTCCGCCCCCTCCCACCCCTCCCCCGCCATACAAAAAAAAAGTAGGCGCATCATTTACCAGTTTCCTTGAACGAATCTATATTCGACTGGTTTTCCAGCGCACTGGATGTTCAAATTTTCCTGGGCCTCTTCTGCATTCGTCCTTTCTATGCCTTCAGTTTCTGAAAGAGTGTGATTTCCTCCCCGAAATAATATTTGCATCCTACCACTCGTCGACACGTGTCAGTGAAAGATTATTATGTGTGTTTGGTTCCATTCGCACAAATATTAGCATCCCATATTCCGTGAGACTTGAACAATGATATGGGATATATTTGCAATGCGTGAACAAAGTAACCACACTGCTGCGACCTCCAAATATTTCTGTCCGTAGCTCCGTAGCAATTATGGAAACAAAGCTCAAGCCGAAGAATGTACAGAGTGATCGTGCGTTATTTTTTTATTTCAATTATGTAAATATTAACTAGCGGTCCCTCTGACATAATAACAACAATGCCCATTACTGCGGTTATTCACCCTGGAGGGTATGGAAACGTTGTATGCTCTCTGTGCAGTAACGTGGTGAAATATTTTCAATACGTCTTGTAAGGCCTCCAATGTCACGACTTTTAGCTATGCATGTTCGTGATATTTCTTTTTATAGATTGTTTTGTTCTCTTCCGAAACCATTTTTTGCAGCGTGCTGCGCCACATATGCTATTGCTATGACACAAAAGGCATGCCCAATTAGCCCTTCCGAGGATGACTTAAAATCTCGTGACAGCAGGCATTTCGAGCTTGCGTGCCTGCTGGGGCACAAATATTGATCAGTCAGAATTTCAGGTCCAAGGGTGGCTGAATGTTGCATCTTCTTGGAGTAATTCTACGTGTATATAATCAAATGAGATTTAATTAGATATCTGGACTCATGCGTCAGTCAAACGCCATTCCATTGCATCTACCATTATGCTTACAAACATAGCCGAGGGAATTTTTGTGTCTGAACATGGGGCACAACCGGGTCTGAAAGCTTATTTTGCACTCTAATATTTAGTTTGCATGAGTTCCTGTTTGCATGTGAGCTGCATGGATACGTTGGCCTCAAGGGCTCATAAACAGAGCTGATTTTAATGCATACATGTCGCCCTCTTCACAAGGCCTCTGCATAACTTCATTAAGTTGCAACAGTGCGGTTGGCGTTGGAAAGGTGAGGGCCGCTGCATGCTCACGCCGTAGCTACCACCGCCCCTCAGGGCAGTAACTGTTTCAGCATTTTCTGCTCACCACGCTGAAATGTTTAGTTGCAGTATGCTCTGATAACCTGCAAGAGCATATAATAGTTCATGTTGAACGAAGTGTCAAATGGAAAGTTATGTACCATTATCGCTGTGACTCACTCGCTTTTTTTTATTCAAGTTAATACTTAGCATTAGCTTCAAAATTGCTCACCTATGTTTTCGCTAAAACAAACGTCCAGCTGAATACGAACCCTACATTCACCCTGCAGCAATGATAGCATTTTTGTTTCGATCTTGGTAGCTACATGAAAACAAGTGCCGAAGAGAAGATTTTTCTCGCCTTCTTTTATGCTCTTTCTACAGGGTGCTTCCGTCGCGAATTCGAACGCAAGAGTGTCATGCTGCTGTTGCACTCTCCTTGGAGCGACACTGGAAGGGCAGAAGTTTATTTCCTGTTTGTAAGTGCATAGAAATACTGAAATTTCAAAGCGATTTACTTGGGATACATCACGGCAGTTGTTGGAATACATCGCGCAAATTCTGTTGCGGGCGCGTAAACAAAGCATGTAAGTGCATTAGTCAGTGTTTGCTCTACAAGCACAAGGACGTACCCGGATAACATGAGTCTTTGAACTCGCATCGTTGTGGCGGTGGCAGGGTAGGTGAAAGCTGCACGCTTTAGGCTCCTTCGCTTTTGCAAACAGGAACACTGCCCTCGGTACCTGGACAAGACATCGCTTATAGGCGCCTTTAGCGGCCGTCTCCGAAACGTGATACATCGTTCAATCTACATAAGGCAGGGGATTGTGTGCACGTGGTCCTCTGGTGGTGTTGTCGGGGTAGCGATTTTTGCAGTACGTTCTGGCGAGAGGTGCCATCCAGGCAGAGGGAAAGTTTTAGGACGGCTGACGCTCTTCAGCCGGCATGATCTGTGCATCAGCTGAATCCTTTAAGGGAGACAAAACTCTATGTTTAGAAAACATGCTTCTCCCGAAGTTCGCACTATAAATGAGTGCTGACTTTAGTTTTAGGTATTTGCTTCTATTTTTTCGCGTCCGAAGGATCTAATTAGCTGTATAGCATTTGCCTGCCATGCCAAGGTTCTCTGCACTGTTACGTTTTTCTATATGTTTTACTCAATGTTGCATAAGGATGCCAATGATTGCGAATAGCTGAAGTTACATAGCACTGCAATAATAAACCCAATGCTCTCACGCCTCCGCAACTTGTCGGTGGGGACATTAGTCTTCATTTCTCTCCTGTTGGGTCACGTTTGCAACTATCCTTTTATGGTGCCTACAATCTGCCAAGGTTTGGAGTCATAATACCAGAGGGCTGAGTATAAAACCAAGGCGGCTAACCTAGCTTGTACTCTTGGTTTCGGCAGTGTTTAAGATGACTCAGGGAAGTCGCTGCCCTGCAAAGAATGTAAATGAAGCAGATACTACTTTAGCGACATACTGCGAGATTAGTACTGCTCAAGATAGCAAAGACAAAATTTGCGCATATTTTCTGTTTAATGACTACGCTGTGTCGCACTGTAACCTACGTTTCTGTAGGGGCGATTGACTAGTGGCTTCCTTCCATCTATAAGAGCAAAATAGATGAAGATTGACCTGAACTTTATGCTATCTTAGGAATACAAATCAATTGATTACCTTGCGCTCTGTGATCGCCTAGTTTACTCAGGCTGAAATCTAGCGCTAAAGAGCCCCACTATTTTTTATATTGTGAATAGTGTTTTTAAAATATGCACAAAATTTCAACCGCCTTTATACAGTCCTGAATTACGTTTAGGTTTTCTCCCTCATAGGAGTTTCTAATATATTTGTGGTTGCATTATTATAGCATAGGTTCCCTGACACCAGCTTGCCTTTTGTAATGCAAAACTCTGTTTCAGTCATCATCATCGCCAGTCTACTGCAAGACAAAAGCATTTCCCATATCCCTCAGTCAATCCAAACCTGTGACAGCAGCATCCATGTGATCCCCGCAAGCTTACTAATCTCCTCTGTCCACCTAACTTTCGGCGACCCCCAAATACGTTTTGCCTGCCGTTCGATCCAGTGGCACAAGGTCTGATGTGCGTCGCCTCAAAGTCACAGCAAAGGTTATCGGCATTTAGTCGCCAGTTAAATATAAAATATGATAACTTTTTATTAGTTTAGAATCAGACAATAACTTGGCATTGAAATAACATATCACTGATTTGCGCAATGTTTTTGCAGTAATGAGGGAAGAAACGCAGCCTTAGAGAAGGCCGCACCACACACAAAGCAGCGCGGCTCGCGTGGAGCGCTGTTACAAAAAATTGTCCAAGGCATCACAAGCGCCGGACACTAGGGGGATGCTAATTTAGAATCACGCAATGTTTGCTTCAAAAGAGCCGCTTTAATTAAGCAACCACTAACTGCATGTTGGACTCGAGGCTCTTAACTAAGGCCGACTGCGGGGACACACGGTCATGTCTAAATGTTCAAAGCGTTCTGTACTGGACGCACTCGGCGCAGCTACGCTAATTGGTAACGAGTGTCGCCGCATAAATAACAGATATGTAATCGGGATTTCATGTATTGTATGGGAGTTTTGCCTGAAAAATGCCGGTCCTACGTAAGGTCCGCACCCCGTTCGAACCAAGGAAAAGTAGTCCGTGCGGCCCTTATACGAGTATATACGATATCCTGCACTAACCCTTTCCGTTATTTCTGTCTATAATCCCAATATACTCTTCGTAATTCCTACAAGGAAGCGGTAGACAGTACTGCAAAAATATGTCTCTTTGCCGAACACCATATTTATGCGATTTTATTACTTGCTTCCAGAAGGGTCTTGCTTAAGGGGCAACCACTAAAGAAACCTAAAGTAATTTCATTCAAATATGGCTGAGCTTCATCCTATATCTAAATGCCTATGCTACAACGAATGTTTTACCTGACACCAACACTTTCTCGTAATTATGAATTCGAAACACTTTTTTCATACCTTGTTGATAGTATGAATATCATTTATTGCAGAGTAGTATCGCGAAAGCCTGTCTAATACTTCAGTTGATGAAGATATGGTTGCCGTGATTCAGCATCAGATTCAGCATCAATAAGCGAAGTAAATGCCTTGTTCGTAACCAATAGTAAGCTATTCGTTTTTTTTTTAACATTAAATTTTAAATCAGTGTCGTCCCCTTCAAAGATAAAAAGAAAATGTTTACGCTCCTCCAAGGCCGTACAGTTAATGCGGAGTTGCCTAATAGGGTAGCACAATATCCCTCCCCCTTCCCCCTTGTCTCTCGGCACGTCTGCGTTCCTGATCCACCTCGACTGATTTCCTTGTTACATAGCTTCTGAAGCTTTCTATCCCTCGTTCTTCGTTACCGGCAAAGCGTCTGTTTTTAATTACGCATGTTCTTATGAGGATCGACAGGATTTCTGGATCACTATCACTGAGCTTTGCTTGGTATTGAATAAATGTCCAGAAATTGTACAGCAGTTAAATATTGATGCCAGTTCCACTCGAAAGAAGCCCTTAACTTATCCACCTGCCTCACCAGTGTCTGCTTGATCGCAGATTACAGCGTGGTTCCGGCGGTTGGTAGTTGGCCGATAGCACGGACAGATATTGATTGATCTATGGATTGTGTGATTCACAGCACCACATGACGTGGCAGGAACAGCCAACCCGCGCTTCCCCTTTGGGATTGAAGGGGGACGTAAGAATCGTACTTTTCAGGACCTTTGATTGAAGAGTAAGACAAGGTGGATAAAAAATACCGCGGGAGAGAGGAGCTAGTAACGTTAAATGCTGTAGTGGGTTTTTTAGGGCGTCACGCTGTTTCTTCGTGACTATAGAAATAAAATGAATCTGGCATTTTACTGTTTGCACTGCATGCATAACAAGTATGATCACGATTCACATTTTTCCGGCAGTGTAAAATAGATATCCCAGTGACATTGTGCTTAAGACGATTCCCCTTTACACTATAATAAGTCGAGTAACCAATATATGTAAGAGTATAATGCACCTTGTCCGTCATATTAGTTGTTTTTTTTTTTCAAACTTTTTGTAGTGACATTGGCCTCTTAGATAATACTGTGTTCGGATTAAATGCGATAGAAAATTATTATTTTAATCTTAAAACGTTTAAAAACAATAATATGCGATATGAAAAAATTGGTTTATCGATAGTCGTCGTGTCATCCCATGTAATGGGTTGTATCGTTCCACAAAACGCTGGAAAACGATTATGTCGGTCTGTCTGTAAACGTAGCAATAAATATTAGCATGGATGATGTCCTTCAATATTCCAATATTAGTAACACTCTACCAGCAAAGAGCGGTTATAAAACATGTGAAAAGCTATAGTATGTGGGATTATATTCTATGCAATTGCGACCAAATAGTTGTAATTCTGTTTTGTTTGAAATCCATTGCTTAAATAGGCGCGGTTTATTTGCTCAACCATTTTTGTGTGCCGAAATGACATGCGTTGCTTAATGCTTCGTTTCATGAGTACCCACGTGATAACGTAAAACAGCATTAATGAGTGTCATATACCTTAAGTCCCGGAACTGTTCCTGCTTTACGCGGGCGTAAATCAGGGAGCCCACACGCATCCAGGGAGAGGAACGGGAAGCGATAAACGCATGCCTCGAATTAGCTTCCGCAGCGGACGCGGTGATGCCTCCATTAGTATTGTTATTCATGCTGCCCTGCTACGCCCAATCCATTTCCGCAGGGAGAAAAGCAAACGCGCGCTCATTACGACAGATGCCCTCTTCAAAGCCTTCCCACTTTGGCACTTTATCGCTTCGCTTACAGCCTTTCTAATTTTTTCTCTTTAGCTGAGAACTTGCACGCATGAGAATAGAAATTCGGGCGAGTCAGAATTGTCCGCTGTGGCGTGAAAAGACAGCATGGCTACTTCAGCATGGTGCGAAAACCGGAGATGGCACTGTCAGGCTTTATTTATGTTAGCTATTTCTTTCCTTCAAGCCGACTTATTTAAGAAAAAAAGGTAAGCACCTGAATGGGGTTCTGGCTGCATTGTTTACGCTGTCTTCCCTCTGCGCGTACACGTCGCCTTGGCACTAAACGAGCCCCAGGGGATATGCGTAGGCTCTGGTGGCACACTTACTTATTCGCTGTTCGTCTTATTTGTTCATTTTCCTTCTGCAAATATCATGTTTTTCATATGTTTTACTTCACGACCATCATTTCCAACGCTATCCACCTGCTTTTGTACACTTTTCTCAAGTGTCAATGTGTGGTGAGGCGAAACGACCAATTTCCTTTTTTCTTTTTCTTCCCCGTCTGCACGTCAGTTGGTTTCTTGCCTCGATAGGCGCTGCTCTGAGATTACCCAATAGAGTAGGGTCGCCTAGGGCAGTTTACGATTAGGCTCCGAGGTTGGTGCCGAGGATTCCTTTTCCGCCATTCCAAAATAAACAGGGCGGCACCAACCGCCCCACGGTGTCATTCCGCCGTGCTCGAGTTTGACTCGGATCGAATAAATTATTGCATGTTTAAGAACACAAGTTGAATGAGGCCGTACCAGAGATAAAAGCGGCAAGTGTTAGAAAAGACGAAGATAAGCACAACCACACATGTGGCGTTATTGATCCCATGAGCTCGAGCGAATCCACAATTACCTGGCCATGAAAAATTTGGTCAGTGGTCACACGCATACTGTCATCACCTCGACCTTTAATTTCAGAAAATGGTATCTTGGATTCAATTATTCTGGAGCACGGTGTATCGTTGGGTGTCAAATGCATGTGATTAATAACTGAAGACACCTAATCGCTACTTGTATTGACTGTTTGCCAGTATTTTTTTTCTTTCAAACTTTAATTGCTTGTTTGGAAAGGGTGAAGTATTTCATGTCCATCGCACGCATATTTTGGGCGAAAACATTCGTCAACATACTATATACTTTAACATGTGGTGGATTTAGTTTAACAAAATATTAATTCGCCGAAAAATATTGCACAACGTCATTCTTGATATTTACAACTTCACGTAAAAATAGTTTCTCCTATTCGACTTCGGCGAAAGTGGAATAATAGTGTCACGTGTAGGTGGCAAGGTCGACGACACAAATGAAGGGTCGATGATTGCACTGAAGAAACTCTTTATTGGACTGACTTGCGCCCCAAAAGAACTAAGCGATTCGGTGGCGGCGATAGCAACAATCGTGCTATGCGGTCGTCGAACAAAAAATGGCGTTGCAGCCGTCAACGCTCAATTTAAAGGCTGCGAAGAAACGTCGAGATAAAGCCGCAAACGGTGGCTAGCACAATCTCGAACATTGCAGAAAAACAGGTGAGTGGTCGGAATCTTCGAGAAACATCTCGGCTCATTTCACGCGACAAAATGATACACTATCGTCTCGGGACAACAGGCATGAATAACAAACACACAACCGATACGCGCACCAGTTTCACAGTGATGAGGCCGCGTGCCAGAGGCGGTCTAAAATGAAGAGATTTCAATTATTCGCGGCTATTGTACTTTTTTCCAGATTTGTGAAGCGAGCAAGGATATTCATAACTTTAGCGCAATCACTGTCTATTGTCTAGCTTAATAAGAACTGCTGGTCATGCCTACACTTGTTTTTGTACTACAAAGAGAGCCTAAGAGGTCAGTAACACCATAGCGACTTTTAAATCAGCCTAATTAAAGAATGTCGAGAATTGTGCCCTCTAATCCAAAACAAATTAAAAGCTTCGTTTAAAAACCAAGTAAGCAACAACGCATTTTACCAATGCTATAAGTGCAAAGGGAACATTAAGGGGCCCATATTTATGTATATTTTAGGAAAGAAAGGCCTATAGGAAACCTGCAATGAAGTTTGCTGTATCGATTGCCACTCCACATAGGCTAGCGAGCAGAGCGAATGTATTATAGGCGCTCTCGCACGGCGTTTTCACGCCACCTGCATGGGCTTGCAGGGATCAGACTGCACGTACTGCCGAACCCCTGCACGGCGTGCCTCAGATAACTGGGCTAAGTCGAGAGCGTCTGGGAAAGGGCGTTATCTGCCACACGCGTATCTATAATGCTGCAGAATATGGTTGGTAGTTTATCCCGAACCAAGCGGCTAACAGCAGCAGTCATTAGGCGCACTGTGGAACAATTGCAGCGCCGCCTAGGCAGTGCAGGTTCCCTATAGCATGCCGTAAACCTGGTTGCGTGGATTAAGATGTGGCTCGCCGTTGAACGGATTTTGTTTCTTTTAACATTGAAGATATTGTTAATAATCTGCCAATCCAAGGAAAGTGTGCATTTTAGATATGATGCGTATTGTACCTTCTGATGAATTGTGCGGGTCATCCACCTCTACAGAAAACGCTACCGTAATTGTCTTTCCTGATTTTTTTTTTTAGTTTCGTTAGAAACCTCACCTCTCAAACAGCGTTTTTGGCACTGTTCTGCGCACACAGGCTCTTTTGCTGACACCAAGAAAATTCATAAGGCGAACCAAGAAGAGCTTCACTTGGCATCGTCTGGCTCAATGCCTCAGAGCTATTGAGAGGTTTGCCTCACATATGTCGAACATATTAACGCTGTGATAAGCCTGGCCTCTTATATGCCCATACGATAACGAAAGAAATGTGTTGAGCAGTTTAGAAATAACAATATGCTTTTTAGCCACGGCTCCGAACCGACGGCTGTCTGTAAAGATTGTAAAGTCAGTGAACACGCTATTCTTACATTCTGTGGCTCCAGTTCATTAGCAGATCCTATATCGGGCCACTATATTTTAATAATTCCTCGCTCTAGATGCGGTTTTACCGCCGAAGTAGTTCGTCTTCATTCACATATGTCTCTAGCGGCGCTTCTTTATATTTCTGCCGTGGTCGTTGAGTGAGTCTTCGCTCCAACCGCCGCCATTTCTCCTTATAGTAACTTCGTTGCTGCCCCTTTTTCGTGGCTTGTTGCCTATGGCATGAGCCAAGACACGAAATTCCTGATCACCTACTTTAAAACTCTCTGTGGTAAGACGGTCCAAAATGAGTGCAACGCAAAGGAAATATATAAGGAAAAAGGTGCGAGAAAAGCGACACTATCAAAGAAAACCAGAGAAGCCAAATCAGCAGGTAAAAATTATACTGAACAAATTAGTAAGAAAGTCTAAGGAAAACACAGGAAAACAGTAATATGACATGGGTTATGAAAGGAGAAGTACCAAACAGAATGGGTGAAGATCAGTGTAGCTGCACTCATCCACATTTTTGCTTCGCAGGTTATGTCCAGAATGAAAACGTGAAAAAAAGCTGCTTGTCTCCTGAAAAGATTCATTTACGGTTTCGCTACATCCTTCTGGTCTTCACTTTGACAACGCTGCCAGTGAAGAGGGAAAAACATGCTTCGGTGTCTGTATTGCTACTCGCTTCACGGTAGTGTTCTTCAGCGTCCACCCAATTTTCAGCGAGGACTTCGCTATATTTTCCTGGCTTCCAGGACGAGTCTTTTGCTCGGTATCGTAGACTTCGGCGCAAGGCTGTCCCACCGGTAGAGTCCTTTTTTGCTTTTAGCTCCGCTTCTGAAGTTGTGAGTGGGCGGCCGTTGCTGCTTCGTGCTTGTGTTCAGCAGGAACCCTAGCCAACACAGCCTGATAAAGAGGAGAACAAAAAGTAAGCTGCTAGGCGACGTACCTCAATTTTGGGCACTTTTTTACGGATTGACACATTGATATGCTAGCATACGTTCGACAGTGCGAAGCTAATAGACAGGAGGATTCATACGCCTAAAAAGTAGTAGTAATATCTTCATGTACCCAAATAGTGAAACGTGGCTAAGAGTACCGACCCCTGTACCACATTACCACTGGTGGTCAAAAAGTTGACGGAGTTTATATATAGTACCTAACAGTGAGGTCGGTGTCATGTGATTGAAGATTAGAGCGGACGCCCATGTCCAGGTCTGCAAAAATGATGATAAGTTTTAAAAAAATTTCCCTATACTCTCCTTTTTGTCAGTGGCGTTTGGCTCCCTTCTAATATTGGCCTTGTGACGTCACTCACCTAGTTGACCAATCTAGGTATGGCTATGACACGTAACTTCGTACCATGATCAACCTCTAGACTTACAAGAGATTTTTCATAACACTTTTTTTCAGACAATTTCTGCTCACATGGAGTTTTGCGCTATGGTATTAAAATTATGTTTTACTGTTTTATTTTAGTCTAAATGTTTAGTTTTCATCTATATGACTGTCAACTCGCATGTGAGAGAAGCAAAAATTCTTCCTAAGAGAAAAACAGTCTCGCACACAGTACCCTTACTTAATGCGACATTCATGTGAACCAGCAGTTTGTTTCTAGCTCGTGTTGTTGAACACGAAATAAACTAATGGACATAAAAGAACCATGGCTGGGGCTGTTATTCTGTCGCAACAATATACTTGGGACATGCGTCCAACGTATAATGGATGGATGCGTAAGGAGAAAGCCGAAATATTAAATAAAGGAATGAGGGGCACGAGTTTTAGAATTGCAGCTTCAAGTATAAAGCCTTATATGAACGCACGGCTACGCTTCGCACCGGTTGCTAGAGTGGCGTGGACGGAGCAGAATACTTAATTTCCTCCACGGCCTTTGAAGAGGCCCGTATCGGTACGGGTGTCATGTTTTTCTGCTGTGTTTTTCATATATTCCAGTAGATAAATTGACCTCAAGTCACGACCAAGTGCGTTACGGCGGCTTGTCAAATTGTTGCTGGCATAAATGACGCAAATAAAGTTGGAGTGACAACACAGTATGAATGGTTCAATATTCTGTGAAACCTTGTACTGTTTCTTTCTTTTGTTTAGAGTTTCGAGAAGATTTTGGCACCTTCATCTTCGCTGGCGGGTGCGGCTGTATCATTTGAGGGGTCTGAATAGACCCCTCTGAAAGACGTCTGAAAGGTCTGAAAGACGTGCATAAGCCGAACCTTTGTAATATTCCGGCTCTTTTCTTTTTAGTTTTATTTACTTTTCTGCTTCTCATGAGTCTAGTGGTAGAGGAAGGCATAGTGTGGAGCTGCTACCCACAGAGGCATGCTGAGCTTGTAGAAACTGAACTTGTCTGCAAGTTCTTTCAAGGGTACTACAAGTTTAAAAGCCTCAGTAAGCTAGTGCTGCTGCACGCTCGAACACTTTATATCATAATATTTTGTGTATATTATGTTTATTCTTTCTATATTTTCAAGTTGCCGGTTGGTTACAAGCGTACTGTCTAGCTTTCTCGACTCCTAAGCAAGCGTTTGGAGCATAGCGCGATAGGAAGCCATGAGAGGTCTTTGTGCTCGCCTCATGTTTGTCAACATAGGAGGCATTGTACTGGCCCCACCGTCTTTCCGGATCATCGTACGTTCAAGGGGCGAAAACACACACGGACACAAAAAAGGTAACAGGACGGAGCACCACCCACAACTGATTTATTGAAGGAAAAACACGTAAATATATAGTCGTCGCGTACACACAAACGAACATCTTCGCGATTCAAGGTTGATGTGATGCCGCGCTGGTGAAGTAGTTCTTTTCGGCATTGTACAGAGATATCGACGTTTAACTGACACACATGCTTGCTTTCTTATCGATAAAAAATTCCCCAATTAAATCTCTAGCTTTTGTGGTTACTTCTTGACAGAATTCGCGCACCAAAAAAACATGGCTCACAACTGCGCAATGAACAAGATCTTATCTGTTTTGGCAAATTTTGTCCTTTATTTTCTTCAAAGTTTCTTTTGTGCTCCCAGATTCGCTCATTAACACAGCACCCAGTTTGTTCAGCTTAAGAGTGGTCACACGAGAGTGAGATTTCATACGCCTAGCCTTCGGCGCACGTCATAAACGGTCCACCATGCTTAGCGCCGCAGCCTCCTTCTTTCCTTTATTTGTCGAAGCGTGAGCATAGGTTTCTGAGATAAATATAGGCGGAAAATGCAAGTGGCATACCATGCCTGCTCGCAACTTTCTTTAAATTGTGGGCCAACTTGTGTATGGGTGACACCACCACAGGTCTATTTACCGGTTTTCGAGGAACGTCTTCCCCTACTCTCACTGTCTTTGCCTTCATTTTCTGCAGGAGGCATTCGCTGACCCCCGTCACGAGCGAATCAGAGAAAACGGCTGAAAACAGCCTTGACAATTGGTTTTCAAAGCTTGCACGCATCTTGTGCGGGCATGATTTCCTGAGTGCGGATTCTAAGCAGTGTTTCTATCCTACTTTTTATTAGCTTCGAATGAGCAGATTCCTAAAACAAAAGCCCCTTTTTAGCACACGAGGAACATTGCCAACAAACGTGATCCTCACAGAACACAATACTAAAATCTAAAAACTTGCAATGTATTACCCTCAGGTATTTCACATGTAAAATCAAAGCCATAAGCGTAATCTAGAAATAAGGATTAATCTTTATGCACACCTGCTTCGAAGCTCCGACTTCCGTCCTTCAAAGAAGATGTGCATGAGGTGTGCAGACTATATATATATATATATATATATATATATATATATATATATATATATATATATATATATATATATATATGTATATATATATATATATAATGATCTGTCGATGTGCCTCCAGTAACATCAAATCAGCGATATATCTTGAACAATGAAAGATGATCGCACTTTCGAATGAAATACTTGTAAGTGGCGTGCCAGCTATACGCAATAGTCTAAACATAATTTTTCCGCCCTATCTTAACCACGTACTGCGTGTTATAGCAGATTCATTAAAACATACAAGTTTCACAGCAGAACATCTTGTAGAAACTAACTGCGAGCAGTGACGGTAATTAGTTGCTCTGAAAATATTGCCAAAAAGTGCCTACAAACAGGAATTTGCCCATAACTGTTTAATTATTTCACTCTTGTAAGATGCTCTGATATTAGGTTCGTAGTCGTAGCTAACTCTAAGCTTGCTGTAGTCGGCACCGGAGTTTAAACATCTACATTTTTGTACAGACACGCGCATTCTTGCACTTCGTGGGCCTTACAATCGATAATTACGCAACTGTCGATGGCTGTTCATTTTCATCTATTGAGCTGCAGAGAGAAATAAATGATATTGGCGCTGCAGAAGGGGGTATGTTGTTTTTATTAGGGGTTGTAGAAATTGCAACACGTGTCTGGCAGACCACGGTGTTTCAACTGAAGCTCTGGCCGACGTTATGCAGTCGTTGTTTGTTGCTGCGAAGCAAGCGCTAGACAGAGCTACCTTTTCTTCGTTTAGAAGACTGCTGCGTCTTTCCCTGCTCCCAGTTTCGAACTTACTACCAGATCTATCCACCGTGATTGCTCATTAAAGAGATAATTAGGATATATTATCATCTATTCTTCATTCTATTTGAAGTAAGCACCAGACAGAGCTACTTTATCTCTGTTCTGAAAAATTCATCGACTTACGTGGCTTCCAGATTCGCGTAACCATTAGAGTTATCCACCATACAGTGCTCAATACAGACAATTTTAAAATGTTTCTTATTAAGTTGTTTGGCAATCATTATCTGTGGGCAACTGACATCCGCCGAGGAACGCAGCGTCTTCCTGCAAATGTTTCCTTTCCGCTTATATTTCGAAATTGCTTGGGTCCACTAAAATAAGAAATGTTATTTTCTTATTTGCCTTTGTGGCAAATAAGAAAATAACATTTCCTTTGTGGCTTTTTATGGAGCTAATGAAGTATTTATCTGTTTTGAAGCAGCGGGTTGATTTAAAAGCGAAAATTTTTTCATTAATTTAATAGAACAGAGTGTTTAGAATATACGATCTTCATTAGTTGCCAAAAATCCTCTTCATTGCGCCTTCTACGCGCGGCTTCGCATAATGACATACGATAAGGCTGTTCATGCGTCTTTGGATCTGCAACGAGGCGTGCCTCAGCTGCCAAAAATATAGCTCGCTGCCAACACAAAGAGAATTAAAATGCAGTGAAGTCATGATCATGTATCAACGCAGGCATATATCAACGTAGCACGTAGACCGGGCTGCTGTGCCAGTCACAAACTGCAGCCGACTAATAAATTAAATTCTAATATTGTAAAGCCAATATTTGTCCATGATGAGACGTCTTAATAGCAGACTGCGTCCACTAACCAAAACCTATTCTGGAAAGTATACTTTCTAGTTGCAGACAGGAGCTTGCTGTTCCAGTCAATTTGCTACTGACAATCTCAAGGACGATCTGACGCGCCTATGGTGCTTGCTGGGCGTGCCAATGCATAACGCAATGAACGCTTCTTACGCTTCGTCGGCCCCGACTGCTGTAAAACCTGAGTAGCTGCATTATCCTCGGCTCTCAAAAAGCAATTTAACACTACTAAATCAGAGTGGTTTCAAAATATCTAAGCGGCTTTGCTATGACCTTGGCATCGGGCAACACAAGTGAAATTTCGGATAGAGCCGTTAAGTCTATGAGAAGCAGCGTAGACGGGCCTGCACTCTGCTTGCTGTGTCAAAGCTGTTGATCTCTCCTAGTGCAACGCGTTTTTTGACCGTTGCTTAATGGTGATGCAAAAGATTCTTATTATAGCTAACTGACTATCTAACATTGGCGAGGAAACTACATGTTTGCTATTTGCCGGAGATTTGTTCAAACGCAAACGTAATTTCTAGTGATGAACTGCCAACAGGTAAAGCACAACGAAAGCTGAAATTCCAGCAGAAATTCACAAATATATTAGCTGCTTGACAGGGAATACAAATGAGGTTTTTCACCACGTTCAAATCACTGTCTTTGCAGCTTTGTATGAAATCCCTCCCCATAGCGCCCGGCTAAAATTTTCCCGCTTTGGTATCCTCTTGCTCGCGATTCATTTATTTCTGATAGCGCAATAGCTTTCACAAAAAAGCCGACCGTCTTCCTGCATCATAAAATGACAGTGAGTTAGGCATTCTAACCGCCAGTTTTGAGTCTGAAGCTAAAAGAGGTTTCGCACCGTATAGCATAAGTTAGGCATATAGGCTTGTAGTAATGCTGAAAAATTAAAATGATGTAATTACGTCCAATATGCGTTCAGAAAGCAACGTACCATTATAATGTTACCCAAGAGTGTTTAGGTTAGCGAGGCTTAATAGGCCTAAGTAAGCCAAAACGATCCGTTAAGTTACGAAGGCGTATTTAGAAAATTGCGTGATTAGACATGTTCCACCGACCTTAAAAATGTTTTCACAGGTTTGAATAGTGGTAATTAGGCGTATTTACTGTTGACTTTGGTGGTGCTAGTGGGTTTTATTTTAATTCATAGCAAGTCGCAGTGCAACCATCTATACCTAAGCTAAGCTTTATTACTGCCGCAGCAAACCAGATATCGGCGAAGTCCATCGGGCTCAGTTAGAATTGCTTTGGCTCAAAACGCGTTGCCTGAAATACCTAAAGGCTTAATTGATGATTTTAAATGATAGATTGTAGTGTCCCAGGCAGCACTAAGTAGGCTACGAAGGGGGGGGCGATTTAGGCAATGCAGGACAGCCCTGGTGGGCTCAATGTGGGTGCTGCAACGCGGGCCGAGGGCCGACGTAGGCCTGATGTGGGGTGCCGACAAAGCTCCGATGGGCCCCACTTGGCACTGATGCAGGTAGCCCTTGCGGGGCCACCCACATTTTTCCCGCATTGCCAAAAATGCATACCCCGCCAACTCCACCAATGGTCCTAATTTGGACATATTCGGACAGCTGCTCTCGATACACATTTATTTTGTTATTTTGCTCAACCCCTGAGATAATGACTTAGGACCTATGCGGGTTCCAAAGCGAAAGCCGCACTTGGACTTGCACACATTATTATCATAGGGGTACGATGCAGATAATTGATGGGAAGCCCTAGTTCTAGTTGTCCCTCTGAATATTTAGGGCATATAATTAAGCAATTATTTTGAACTTTTGTGCGCTTTGTAAACAGCTACAACAATAAATTTCACAATAATTCATGTCATTCATCTGGCCTAAAGCGTCATGCACCACCTTGTTCAGGCGGTTAAGATGTGTGTTCTGAACAGTAGTATTGTGCTGAGACTTGCAGACTGCCCACAGGAACCACACAAGGAGCAACCGTTAGCAATGAGTATGTTTCAGTATATTTATTGCAATTTGTAAGAGCGCAAGAACTAAAGTCATCTATTATTTCTAATCGACTAGAAGGCTAACAACTATTATACAAATTTAATATAGTAGTAATTTAGATCAACGACTAATATAAATAAAAGATGGAAAGAATGCTTGCGCAATAGTGTGAGGAGACTCTGGTGTGTTCAGCACAGCTGCGGCCAATATAGGACCCACATCGGCATAGACTCGGCAGCCCCAATTGAGCTTGCGCTGTTTCTGGCGACAAGATCCCGCATTTACGTTGCAGCAGCAATCATTCTTTCAAATCTGACGAACATACGTAAGCTCTAGGTTCTATTGCTGCCAAGGCAAATGTGGGACTAACAGCGGGTTTGAGTGACAAGCCCCAATTGGGCTGGGTGTTTTTTTATACATCCCACTTCCACGTGCCTTCAAATTCCCCACAAGGGACCAATTTTGGTATCATGCGGGCACGCCCGCCTTCTAGCCCCATAACGGCCGATGTGGGACTTACAGCAGTTTTGTGTGGACAGCCCCAATTTAGCTGGGTGTTGTTTTTGAATCTAGAGCTTACTTGCTGTCGCACGTTCCTTCAAGTTTCCTACAGGGACCAATTTTACTATCACGCGGGTTCACCCGCCTTCGAGCCTCATTAAGGACGATGTGGGACCTAAAGCAGTTTTGTGTGGGCAGCCCCATTTGGATTGGGTGCTGTTTTTGAATCTTGAACCCACCTGATGTTGCACATGCGTTCGAATTCCCCACAAGGAACCGATTTTGCCACCTTGCGAGCACTTGCGCCTTCCAGCCTCATTACGGCCGATGTGGGACCTAAAAGGGTATAGCTAAGGCTGCCTACTTCTTCACGAGGGCGGGCCCAAATTGAACTCTCATTCATATTCCACCTGCCCTCAAGTAACCTGCAAGTGCTGAGTAAGGCAGCATGTTGGCATGCCCGTTTTCTTGCCCCAGCACGACCGATGTAGGTCCCACAAAGATTTATTGCGGGCGGCCTGATCTATGAGTGTTTTCCCACAAACAGCCAACTTTTTAGTTAGATCTGCCCACAAATATCCCGCAAGGAACCATTGTGGTCTGAAAGCAGAAATGTGCTCAGTATTAGCCCGAGCAACGCCGTTATGGAACCCATGTAGCAGGAACAGGGACAAGCCCAAATGGGGCTTGCCCACTTTTGCCCCATTAGGAACCGATGCAGGTTCTATGATTGTTGCTTTAACCCTACCAGCCTACATCGGACCTATTCGGGCCCCGCATTCTGTGCAACCTGGGATATGATATATTGCATTTTATAGTATGAAATGGTATGGTGTGGTATGGCGTAGTATCACATGGCATGAGGTGGTATGGTGTCTATATTACGAGAGGTGCTCCTGCGCTATAAGAAGAGAAACCATAGAGGAGGTCACGCGATTAGTCTCGATCGCTTTTGCTTCTTCGGAGTACATGCACTTGCATGACACAGCACAAGATTATTTTTGCTGTTCTCCGCGTCCAGGATTATATTCTAG
Source organism: Amblyomma maculatum (assembly GCF_055883805.1). NCBI lineage: Eukaryota > Metazoa > Arthropoda > Arachnida > Ixodida > Ixodidae > Amblyomma > Amblyomma maculatum. The sequence goes on along the minus strand of NC_139345.1, from coordinate 125,686,390 downwards.
TGTTGTAATTTAACCTTACTTGAATTATATATCCAAACTTCTCACCATTCAGGTTGAGCTAGACCGCGAAAGTAGTGGAAAAAGATCATCACAGGAGAAAATAAAGCAACGCCCTATACCGTCGTCAGTGCTGTTGATTGCGCCCTGTCATTAGAGAGGATCTTTACACTGCACGAAAGACATCCTATTAACACAAAAATAGTTTAGGCTGTGCTATCTTTTCAATGTTGTAACCCGTCATATCTCGTCTTCTTGTCACTTTGTTGGAACCAAGAAGCGTTCTCTTCGGCGCCACTGTTGTTCCAGTGCGAAACACGGAGTCGTTTTCTTTGCTAGAGTACCATTTGGATTTGTGCCTCCTCTTTCCACAAAATAAAAATAAAGAGCACTGCACGATCTGCATTGGAGTAATGCGAAAGAACGGAAGCTGATGTTGGTTGCTTGTGGTTACTTCTTGTCGCTTAATTATTCATTTTAGTTTTTGGTACTTTCAAATTGCGCGCCAATCACTTCCCATGCCACTTTTCGGCTCTACTTCAGGTTGCGTGACGTCACATCATTGACGTCACAATAATTCACTTTTTCTTTAACTATTTTAGTCTTTGGTACTTTCAAATTGAGCGCCAATACCTTCCTATCCACTTTTCTAGCTCGCCTTCAGGTTGCGCGACGTCAAATCCTTGAGGTAACCTAAATAGACTGATTAAATCAACTATTTTAGTACTTGATACATTCAAATGTAGCGAAAAGCCATTGTTAACGAGACCATTTTTTCCTTTATTTAACATTGTTTGCCTCTAATTATTACCTAGTTAACTTATTGGCCTAATTATTTTTTCCGATGCAACATTACGTCACCCTCTATCGATTGACTCCACCCATTTACCTCTACATTTTCTCAATAACTCCCGACTGCTGCGAACATGATTTCTTGTTTTTTGCCTCTAATTGTTTACCTATTAACTTATCGGCGTAATCAATTTTCCGGACACAACAATACGTCACCCTCTATTGATTGGCACCACTCATTAACCTCTACCATTTCTTAATTACCCTCAACTGCAGCGGGTACGATAAAAACGTTTATACCTTTCGGCATGAATATGTCGAATTACGTTAGTGCATTGTGTTTGCAGTGATATGAGATCTCAAAACGGAGGGCGGATTCCGCGATGTGCGAGCCGGCCATGCAGCCAAGCCTGAATAGGGGGAATAAATCTAAATGCAAGTGCCACCATCTGCGAGGCAAAGCAACATAGACAACAAGACCCAGCAATGCATGAAGCGTAATGACAAGCAATGACCGGGGTCTCTCTGGCAGTACCACGCTGAACGCGCTGAGGGGAGCCGTATGAAATGATCAAGGCTCAAAGGTTTATTAGCGTCCAAAATCCAAGCTAAGACAAGGAGTTCGCAGAAGCAAGCAAAAGGTGGAGAATCAACGAACAACTTCACTAAGAATTCGAGAATAGCAGATACCGGTACAGCTGCTCCAACTACTTGGGCTTGTATAACTGCATGGCAGCGCATCATTTTAACAACCGCCCATTTCAGTAACTTTCTTTTCTCTTGAAGTCCACAAGCGACAGTTTCGTACATAGACATGCTTATATTACTAGACATCTCATACTTTCTCATTAACGCTTGATTTGACATATAAAGTGCAAATCCTTTGGTACTGATCATTTGTCGTTCAGTATTTATCAAGTAGGCGAATTAAGTGAGCCTCATGTTTAATATTTATTGTTTCTCGACCGATCGAGGAGGGATGCACTTTTTCGTGTTTATTTGGCGCTGTTTTTCAAAGTAGTCCAGTTTATGAGTTCTGCTTGTACAATTAAAAAAACACAGCGTGAAAACCTATCTTTACTAATTTCTATTTCACGTTCAGATCCTGCTCATCCCTTAACCGCGCCTTCCCCTAACAGTTTGTGATGTCTGCAGAGGATTCCTTTGCGGAATGTACTTCGAGGGCTGTCGACAGTTACTCTTTTCCCAGAACTCGCAATCAATGCGATAGTGACCGCAGTTAAAGCCCTTTGAAAAAACCCTGACGGATTTTATTGTAGCTTCCTTCAATAGCAGTACGCATCAGAGACTACGTGCGTAAATATCTTCAAATGTTTGCAACATCTTTTTCTTCTAGAATAAACCCATATACGCAGCCTTAAAAAGTCGTTTGCGGGTGGCAAAAAAAAAGGAACAAAGTACTTTATACATATTCGAAAATCTTCAACAATAAGAGAAGCATTCCGCAGAGGCAATTCGATTCAGCAGTTTAGTGAACGCTTGTAACTTCTATTTTGAGCGCATTAGGAAATGTCATTTAAAAAACACGAAAGTGTGAGGTCGTACTGAATCCTCTTTTCAATTTCACAGCAGTAGCCCAGAGACTGGTTCTTGCATCACGCACTAGTCAAGAAGGTTTAAGGCAAGAACTTATACACCCCATTTAGAACAAAAAGCGGAATATTATACGGGATACCTCGGCACATATCGTATGAAATGAATATTTCTTTATGTGAAACTCCCCTTTCGCTTCACATATTTACTGCCATTTATTTCATCCACATGCTCTGGCGGACAACTTCGTACCTCGATTCTGAAGAATTTTTACCCGTTTTCTTTAACTCGTTCTACCAACGTGTTAGGTTTGCTGTGTGCGTTGACGTGTTCGTTTACTATAGGCACTGAGGGCTTCAGAAAGCCAGTGCATGCATTTCAAGGACAATGACGCGTTTAGTTTGCTCGGGAAGGTACTGCAGAGTACAGATTTTTGGGTTGAAATACGTAAGGAGGATGAAGCAGCGTCTTTGTCTGTGGTAAAATACCACACTAATCCTATTGTGTGGTGTACCCCGTCGCTGTGGTGCTGCGGTTAGGGCGCTCGACTCCTGTGCCCAAGGATGAAGGACCGACTCGCGGCCACACCAGCCGCTTTGCGATGGAGGCGAAAAGCAAGGCCCCAGTGTGTTATGCGGTGTCAGTGCACGGTCAAGAACGCCAGGTTGTTGAAATTCCCAAGCCCTCCACTACGGTATTCCTTAAAGCCTGAGTCGCTTCGGGATGTTGAAAACCATAAACCAACCCTATTGCGTTGTTTACTTTGAGACACAGCTGCAGGGGCAAGAACCACTCACATTAGGAAGAGGCGTGCACACGCGGCTGGGCACCGTTGTATTTGAGTGTCTTCGTGAAGTGACTCTCTTCTTTAGCAATTATAATGAAAGTATTCATTTAGGTCGCAAAACACCCTGCTTTAAACGTTCTCTACCCCTGTTCAGTGCCCTTCCATACCGTGAATATTCTTGCTCTCATTCTACCGCTTTATACTTGTGCCGTAGCTAATAAGGTGGCTTTTCTATCAAACAGTAGCAGAGAAATATCAGAAGCAGAAGACACGGAAACATAAATAAACAACAAGATTAACTTAGTTTAACGGCCCATGTTCGCGAATAGACAACATAAAAAATAGTGACTGACGGGCGATCATCAATTTCAGCTGGGGAAACCTCGGTCCGCTTGACTTTTCCCGTGGTAATTAGACGTGGGGCGGTATACAGAGCACCACGCGTTTTAAGCAGACTTGTGGCTGCCCGCAAAAGGCTCTATTTATTCGCGTATTTCTTAGCCCCTTGGTTCCGAAGTGTAGCACGGTATTGTACTTAAGGAAAAATGTCAATCTTAGTGAATTATCAGCCATGAATTCTCTGTTAGTTTTGTTATATTTTGTGGTGCAGTGAAGGAATAGAAAAACATGTATTCCAGCATCAAATGCAATGGGACAGGTTTATCTTTTCAAACGCTCGCATCTCATAATTTTACATTGGGACGGCCGCTGCAATATGTTTACGAAGCTTTTAAGACTCCTAAATATGGCTTCATGCGGTAACAACCGCGCTAAAATGGCGCTTCCATATCGTGTATGTTTGCGCATGATATTGTTACGGAGACGATTCACAGTCCGATAGCGGTCTGCATCACTAACGTTGATGACAGCACAGATCTCAGCACCTGCCTGCGTCGTCTTCTTCTCGAAGTCTGTCGCCCTTCATCATCCTCAGCATAACCAGCGAATATTGCTCAGTAACACTACCCACCTCGAGAAAAACACCGTCCCGGTGCGTTCTACGTTAGTGACACAGAGCGTACATAATAGAGTTTCAGACGGGACACATGCACTATTTCGGAGGGTGGCGCTGTGGACAAGGAGTTCGGATACACAGATTGATCTTTTTATGTGACGTCTATCACGGGGCGCAAAACATGGTAAAGGCCTGTGTAACAGTTCAAAAGTTTTTCACACAATCACCCTCGACGGCACGGGAGCCACAGCAAGACAAGAGATCCAGGAGTGTAGTGCACATCACGGTGGCGATGGTTGTACCAGACGTTTTGGGAGTCTCGGGGTGCAGAGAGCCTGACACTAGCTATCCGGCGTGCATCATTCTTCATGAGCGCGGGCGACGGCATCACTGGAGTAAGTACTGGTGGCGCTGCCGCGGGTAGTGAGATGTCGAAGCAGTAACGGGTGTCGGCCAAATAACAGCTAAAATGGAGAGTATCCAGCGGTAGAATGAATAGATGAGTTGTAGGCGAATGTCACAAAGGGCGAGAGGTACTGGGATCGAAACCCAGCACCTCCACCGAGAGACGTTGGGGGGACGATTCACAGTCCGATAGCTGTCCGCACAGTCGTCTTCTTCTCGGAGCCTGTCGGACTTCATAATCCTAGCACGACCAGCGAATACCGCTAAGTAACAATATGAAATTAACACCTCTAGCTTTGACTGTGAAATCTGCGCCACTGTAGTGATACTGATGCAAAACTCTGAATGGCAATGTATTATAGGTTGTATTCAGTTCAAGGTAATGCAGACAGCTGGCAATTTTATAAACAAATTGAGCAGTGATTCCGTGGATATTTCATGTTACCGAACTCATACATAGGGCTGGGAGAGGTGGACGCTAGCAGCTAATTTAAAAACATAGCTGATAAAGAACACAGATGCTTTTACACGCAGGTGACCGCCATATATCAGCTATGAAGACTGATTATTACTCTGTGAAAGCCATGTCCATGTAGAACAAAATTAGCAAGCCTATCAATGGGAACTAGGGATCTTCATTTGAGTTTTTTGACGTGAATAATAATCGCTGCCGAAATTTTGACGTTATATTGAAATTAATAACATAATTTGCAAATCTTTCTCTTCGCCAAAGGTTTCACGCCTACCGCATGATTTTCTCACATAGGGGAATGGCGGGCGGCTTTAGCGCACAGTTCGCAGACGTAATATGCCTTAATTTTATACTGCGCCACGTCTGTCGAACTTGAACTTCGTACATCTCCCTTGATGACCATGCCAGCGCTACCCAATTGCAAAAATCATTTGCTTTTCAGGTGTACTGTGGACATACAAGGAATTTGTGCCGGCTGTCTCGTCTGTCGTTAATACAGTTGCACAAATATGGCGGTTGTGATTATCATTTTTATCATTTTTTTTGTAGAACGCAAGCGTGTAAGCTGTTCAAGCTTTGCTGTACACGCCAGTGCACTAATAGGGTTGATCATGCGTGCGGAGGGCTCTTTCAACGGCGGATCGGCCCTGAGCAACGGGGCACAACTAATGAACGAAGTTTAAAACAAACCCGTTTCGCATAATGTGGGCGCAGTGAATGACTTACAATCTGCATCCTGCTTTCTCACGCTAATCTATAATCGATTGTCGGAATGTGCGTTCAGGTTACGTTTGGAGTCATACGCTTGACTCAAAGGTTTATCGAATAACAGAACCCGAGAGGCTCCGAAACTCTTCCACACTCTTCCACAATCTGCCTATTCTCAGCCCCTGTGGCTCAGTTTTAAGGCGAAAGCCTTTAATGACTCATCGCTGTCGTTAGCAAGTGTCACACTTTTCCGGAGGATCTGATACTTAAAAAAAAAATTGATGAATCTTGTCTCCCACCGGGGAATCGAATCTCCATCCCTTGAATCCCCAGCCCAGCTCTTTACCACTGCGCCACGCCCCGGATTTTTTTCTTTCTTTGTTGCCTGGCTTTGGCACATGCCATTACGCAAAATGAAACTTCTATCAAAACATAAAAAACGTCATAGAAGTCAATTTAGATCAATGAATGTCACAGATAGATGGATTTATTGAAAGGAAAAGGCAGAGAGGTTGGCCCGAATAATTCAAATCTGGCCTGCTACTCTGCACTGGGGAAGGTGAAGGAGAGAAGAAAGAAGGTCATGATGGGTGACGATGTGGGAGAAGGTATATGAAATATATATACAGACACAGCAGCTTGTTTTACAAACGTGAATCAAGTCCGCTGGCACTCAAATAACGGCAAAGAGCGCGCACTGCCTGGACGCCCTTCCCCTTGTCCTGCCAAGCGCCCAGCAGCAGTTCCTCCGACAGAGGCCTCTTGTCTAAACGCTTCAAGGAAGCAGCTAGCACATTTCTTTCGTTCGCATACTCTGGGCACACCAATAATACATGGTCCACAGTCTCTGGTATGCCACAAGTTGAACATTCCGGTGAGTCCATCTGTCCAATTAAATGTAGGTACTTGCGCGTGAAAGCCACGTTTAAACGAAGTCGATGTATCAAGCATGTCTGATGACGCGGAATATCACGCGGAACAATAAATTTAAATGTTCGATCGAGCCTTCTCAGACGGATGTGTCGGGCGTCTGGTTGAGCCCAGTAAGTTGCTGTAGCAATATTCATATAACTCTTTAGAAGATACGTCGTATCCGCCCTTGAAAAAGGCACAGCTGTTTGGAGGCCATTGATGTGTGCGCTTTTCGCTTCAACATCGGCCTGCTCATTCCCATGGAGGCCGCAGTGGGCAGGAATCCATTGAAACATTATCATGTGGCCTTGCAGCTGAGCAGATGTGATGAGCTCCACAATGTTTAGTGCCAGGGACTGATAGGCAGTGTGGCGTAAGAAGTTTTCCAAAATTTGTAATGCAGTCTTCGAGTCCGTGAATATACACCATTTTTGAGGTGGTTCCCCACATATATAGCGAATAGATTCTCGAATGGCTACAAGTTCGGCAGCGGTTGATGTAGAGGTATGTCCCAAAAGGAAATGCAGAGTCGTTTTCTGAGCTGGTATGACCACAGCTGCAGCGGATGCCTGTGCTGACACAGATCCATCGGTGTATACGTGAATATAACTGGGATATTCTGACCAGATGTGTGCCAGAGTAAGTTGTTTGAGTCCACTAATTGGTACCATTGATTTCTTTAATATTCCGGGAACACGAAGGTGCACCAAAGGTTTATCCATCGTCCATGGTGGTTGGGTGGGACGGTATGGGAGGGCATATCCTGTCGGTACTTGCGACTGATGGCAGCGGAGTGCACTTGTAAAACTGCAGTCCGGCCTCTCATCTAGAATCTTGCTGAGTGGGTGAAAACGGTGTCTTGTAAGTGCTCGTAAATATACACGAAGTGGTTCGTGGGACAAGTATATGGACATTGGGCGAGCGTGTGCCTCTTCAATTGTGCCTTTGTTAGAGGTGCATCTGGGCAGTCCAAGGCATATTTTCAGTGCCTGTCACGATTAGCCAGTGTTAGACTGGCCTTGCCTCTTTAAAACTAACGCAGCGACAACAAAGGCTCTAACCTTGAGAGCCATTCGGAAGGTGCCATTCAAAAAGTGGCTACAGAACCGCCACGCTCGGGATTGTGAAAAGGTCTTCATTATTCCCCTTGTCTACAGTAAAAATGATAATGAGATTCCTCGAGTAACAGGTACTGCGACTTTCATTTCCTGTAGACGAATTACAGAACGTCGGTGAACTCGATTGCGTTCAATGAAATGCTGGTTGTGTTCAACAAGGGATGCGCTATCTGCCATCACGATAGGTCATGACCATGACGTCGCAAGGCAATTAATGGATATACGAAGCTGACCCCACCCCAACGGGGCGTCCGATCCAGGCGTCCGTGAGCCCTTTCGTTTGCTTCTTCTTCGAACGCCGCAGCACACAGCAAACAGAAGCAGGCCCAGATCTTTGGAAGGCGTTAGTACAGAAGGCATCAGTGGCGTTTAAAATTGATGTACAGGATCGAAAAGGCGCAGTATCTGTCACAATTCTCCGTGTACGCATGTACCATGCCATAAAGGAAGGAAGGAATGCGAAACAGTAGTCACCCTCTTTACTCAATCATCATTTGCCGCCACATTCGCTACAAATGCGCAGCAGAATGCGGCACTCGGGCTTTCGCCTTTCACCACTTTAGTCGCCAAAGTGTCTCGTAATTTTATATCCACCGGTTTTAAATGGCCGGAACCAGCCGCGGACGGAGATTACTAGGTCGAAATTCTCTTATTAACCACCCTCAGCATTGCCGCGCGTGAGGCAGGAATGATAAGAAAAAGATCAATTGCAAACCACTCTTCAATAAATCTACAATCATATTTAGGCAGAGGGATGAACTTGTGTACGAGATTATGAAAGCTTTCCATATGCGCATCAGTGGAGCGAAGTGGTTTTCTTATAGGGAATTTCCGTTCTTGGTCAAATCACTAAGGTATCCTGGCTAACACGTGATGCTCTTCTTGACAGAATTGTTTCGCTTTTGTTGATTCTTCCTATTTTTTCGGGTTTGTGTCGTAAATAAATTTTAGTTGTGAATTAGCGCTTGTCCTTGTTTTATTTTCGTGTCCTTGTGTCTATGCACAAAATTTTCAGTATGCGTAGATCGAATCCTAACGTAAGGCACCCGTTTATAGATCGATGTAAGTGCGCGGTAAAGAAGTACAGGTGCTCATATCTTCCTTAGCTCTTCAATATAATTTTCCTCATAGCCCATGTCGTTTCGTTACATTAAACGCCATAAAATCAATGTAGTGTCATATAATTTTTTATTTCTTTTTATTCGAGGAGTTTGTCATCAGGCAGATTAGCCAATGTGTGCTAACTGGTATTTCGCAACGAGAAGTGCAACCAGCCTGCTTTGTAACAGTGGTGCGTATTGAGCCTATATTTATTGCGACAGCAATATTACACCAGGTCTAACCGGTCATCGCTGCATGCCGTGTCCTTGTCTGCGTGCTTATTTAAAAAGAAGAAGAGGAAGGAGAATGAGAAGAAGAAGAAGTTCAGGCTATCAGAGATGTCATAGTTGAGTTCTCGGCAAATTTTTACCACCTGGGGTTCTTTTACGTGCACTGACACCCCACAGCAAACGGGCGCCTTGCTTTTCACCTCCATCTAAAAGCGGCCGTCATGACACGATTGATTATACGAGCCCAAATCTAGAAAGATGTCTTTCACCGAGATTCTCGCTGTAAAGAAAGAATAGAGACAGACAATTTTTTAGAATAATTATTTCAGATAAAAATATCTAGTTATAAATATTAGGAATGCAGACACTAATGACGATTGTTGTTAACATTGCACTAGCTGCATTGATCAGTACCCAACAACCAGGGCCGTAAACTCCAAGAGGATAATAATTTTAGCTTTCTGATACAAATGAAGTGTGCGATAATAGCCCAACTGGTTTTCACTTTAAGGAAAGGAACGAGGTATGTCTTGTCATTTACTTGTTTTTCGTCTTCTGCCTGTAAACAGAGTAGGTCCATTCTTTCTTCTGGTTGTGATGTTGATGATTGCTATAATTACTAGCCACAATTGTTAATCCCCGTTCAAGAAGCGGTATTATATCAGCATGAAACTACTAGAAGGTCACTTTCTGATTGTGTTGTATTTGGCTCCTTGCTCCACATATATTGCGGTGTGTGATAGAAGCTTCGATATTGAAGCGGTGTTGACTTGGCGTAACCTTGGAAGATTATCAATGTCCTGCGTTCTACTTGCTCCTAAAGATATAGACAATGCTCTGGTGTCTGTTTGTCTCTGATAAATACATGAAAAGAAAAAAACAATAACCATTCCAACGGAGCTACTTCTAAGTGAAGTGACAGGAGCATTCTTGAGTAAGGTAGCATCAGATCATCAGAGAACTTTTTGGCGTAACTAAAGGCGTTTATGCGAACATTATTCTGCATGTCATTATGTCACTAATCGCTTTTATGAAGCGTTCCTTGCACTAAAGGCAAAACAAGAAATCCTACGGCGTCTGCAGGCTGCGTTGGGCGAATGTTAGTGTACTATATTCATTCACCCGCCTCATCCAGAGCGAGAAGCAGCCAAGTTTGTTTTTCTTTCTCGCGCTAAAGACTCTAGTCGAGAAAGCGTAGCCGTAAACTTAAGAATGCTGAGGTGAAGATGCAGAGAACAGCTAAAGTGATTTGCGTAAGTTGTCATCCTTGAGGTGCGAACACCGGACAGAAACATAAGTGTGGCAGAGATCTTTTGCAGCAGGGAGCGCACGAAAAAGGGAGTATTGCGCTCATATTCTTCTGATACATTGATTTCGGTTTTTGGGCGCTTCAATCTGTACTAATTTAAGAAAATTTTCACCTTTTTTTTGCAAGTGCGTTGTAATATACGCTGGTGAAGCGGATAAGAGTACCTAGTAAGAAAAATTTACAGAATATGTTTTTTTTTTCAGTACAAAATTTCTGTGCTGCTTCTGAGAGTTAACCTTTTGCGACGACAAAATCTTTTTATTGTTAGCGTGGAACCAGCATTGACTTTCCCGGTTTTCGTATAGTGCGCCATTTTTTTATTCTTTTAAAAAGCCAGCAATATTATTCGCTATATGGTTGGCAGAAGTAATATTCAGCACAAAATTTTGCTTTATATATTTTTGACTTATGGGAGAAAAAGAGCACCTTCAGTTAGACGGCATGGAATATTGCAGAATTATTTACTAGTCATCAATGGTTTTAAATTATTTTGCCTGAATTTGTGCACTAACGATGCTGAACGAATTATGGGAAGAGGAAATTTAACTGGGGGTACATAATTATTGATACAGTGAAATGGACGTCAACCATCCGAGTCCGTTGTTTTGTATCAAGAATTACACACCACCCACTCGCTCAATAATCCACATTAACTAACTGTGGGAGCAACCTAGGCTACGAGAATCAATTTATCGGCCTGGACGACTTTCACGGGTTACTGTTATTCCATCCTTTCAGAACTTGCGGGTACAGGGCAATTTTGATTGGCATCGTTTTATTCATGTAATGTTGCCTTCAACTTAATTGTTTATCTAATCTAACGTGCAGTTATAAAAAGTGCAAAAGAAAACAAAATGATTTTTTAACACACCGCAAAAATTGAAAAAGCAACTTGTGAAGTGCCGCTCTCGATATAGCCTAAACATTAAGCTCTATTGTGTCGAGGAGTCAGCGGGCAGTAAGCTACAAATAAAATAAATCCTGCGAAAAGAAAACAAAATGTGAAGACATACAACGTTGTCTGCCCGTTATTACATCGTTATGTGTGAGCCATGAAGTTTGCTCTATTTCTGCGCAGCGACTTGTCTGTAAACCGCTGAAAAGCGATCGCGAACTTTCACGCCCAGGTAAGGCAGCTCTCAATTAACATTTGGGATACGCATTACGGAAATGTTAAAATGAAAGTAGAAACAAAAGACATTTATGATACCATAAATTTCATTTTGTTCTCTGTCCACAGGTTTTAGGCTGTTGAAAACATACCCCCCCCCCCCCCCCCTCCTATACGTCGAGAAGAGCCGCCGCAAGCATTTTGCCGTTCGTCATTTATCTCAAGAGGAATTGTATCCAAAGTGCAGGCTCTGAGTTCCTGAAATGCGATCAAAGATTTTGAGAGTTCCTTGACGTCGTGGATTTAGAAGCTCTGAAATATTTGAAAGGTGTAATTATAGTGGGCCGAAATTAAAACTATACAAAATATACAGTGGCCGAGTAGGTTTCGGACTACCTAATAACAGCACTGGTAACCAGAAAAACAAATAGATACAAAAACAAGAAGCATCGCAGATAGAATAAACGCTGGCAGCACATGTAAAATCTCACGCCGCAGGTGGTTGATATACTTTAGGATGAGGGTGCGCAAATTCAACCGGTCTCTTGAGACGGTCCCGTGTGCTGTACGTGCTACCGAGAATGGAATTCTGCATTCGGCTTCTTCGTGTCTGTATACAACTGAACAAAACAAAACAGCTACAAATAACTCTTTTTTACGCGAGATAAAGAATTGCGTTGCCAAGAGACTTCACTAGTTCCTTATGATTAGCGAGAGCTTTGATATTTATACTAACGACCATGCTATGAGTACGACGACACATTGATGCGAAAGCATTTTAAAGGTCTTGTGTATGATCGACGGACAGCCCGCGGAGCTGTTGCCATAGAAACTGCGACCCAGTCACCTTGATGGCTGCTATAGAAACTGCGACGCCAGCCGTTGTCGAGCCACCGAAGAGACCATGTATCATCATTAGCGCACGATTTTCTCGTACGGCATCTTGTACGAATGGCATGCCAACTTGACAGCCAGAAGCGTGTACTAGCTGCCGCAACGCCAGAAGCATTTGCTGCGGGGCTAGGCCTTGTTCGTAAACGTGTATCGATTGATTAAACTGCAGTGAACACACGCCATGAGGATTATAGTTTATTTGGAGACATGATGTTTTTATTTATTTTCAGACATTGCGAAGACTAGTTGTATATGAAGGACGCTCTAGAAAAAATAACATCGGAAATTTCAGTAAGGAGAGGGTCCCCAGCCTTGTTTCATATCGTATAATTTAAAATCTAAGCTAACTGGGTTTCGCCGGTTATTTAGTACACGGGAGGTTCCCCACATCAAATGCCAGACTATTTGATATATACACAGGAATAAAATTACCGCCATCAGTGAAATAAAGCAATTTCGCTGCTAACATATCTACAACTTCTGGTGAAATATTTTACACAAAGGATGCGATCTATGCTTAATTTCCCAATAGCGGTATAGACGTCGGGGCTTAGACGAAGCCACAGGCGAGCGCTCTCTTATAAAATGTTCAAATATTTACCCGTGCTCGCCGAGAATTTCAAATCAGTTGTCCTACCTGTAAGGCTACATTTTGCTTCGCTTACTGTTTTTGTTGCGAAATACTGCATACGATATCGTGCTCTGTATGGCAGAGAATAAATTTTTCGGGTCCCCGGCTACGGCAATACTAATTCCAATTTCTGTTGTGGCCATCAGACTCTCTGCTTATCGCATGTGCAAGATGCGGGTGCCTCGAGAACAACGGCTTTTGCAGATAACTATTCAATCAATTTTATTCCATATGCTGCTACACCCTTTTCAGTTTGCGGAATAAGAATAGTTTCGTGCTTGTGGTTCCATCTGCTTGGATATCATCTGTGTACCCAGTCTATTTACACCCAGTATATTGCTAACTCTTGGCTATTACCTGGTACTCGTGGCGCACATCTGGTCGGGACGATGGCCAAGATATACTGTTGTTTTTCTTTTCATCTATAGCTTGCGTTTCTCACGTTTGCCTTATTGGGATGCGTTCTCTTTCGCCATGTGCCTTTACCGTATTTGTAATCCCTACATCGTGTTTGAAATGAGTTTATGTATGTATTCCGTCGTATATTGGAGCTCCAGACGGGCCCAGGATATTTGGACGACAGTTTCTGGCAGCACCTTTCGTTGCTATAGCCTCGAATAGGGAAGCCAAGGTCATGTTCGTGTCCCCAGGCGGCGCGCCGTCGAGGTTCCTGGGGAGAATCGTGGTGGGCGCTCCCGTTTAGACAGTGGAGGCAGCACTCTAGCAGGCGCACGGACGCGCACCTTTCAGTCTAAGCAGGTAGTAGTAGAGAAGCGGCACCAGGCGTGCCCTCTCTCGCACTGGATGGCTTTTTTGGATAGCTAAAAGATTAAGTAGGTTAAAAGAAGAAGGATAATAAAACGGAAAGAAAATAAATGTTGGTGTTCTTACCTGCTATCGAAAATAAGGTGAATGGTGAACAGGTAATGATTCTTCAAAAAAAGTAATCTGCCCCATAAATTAAAAATCAACTGTTGCTCGCTGGAAAGTATTCGTCGTGGGTTCAGTACTGATGCGTTGATTTTGACGAAGCACTGCACTGTACACCATCGCAAAATGCTCGAGAACAGGTCGAGGAGCACTTGTTCCTTGCTTTTTCAACCTGAAGGCCACCGAAAATTCTTGCTTGCAGTGCGCGTAAGTCCCAGCTTTATTAGGGTATCTTACTACTTTGACAAACACCTCTCACATTTAATAGCATGATCATGCCTGCTATGAAATTCAGAAATGTTAGCCAGCGTAGACTTTTACTGTTCCCCTTTTCTGCTATTGCGTTCCCTAACGTTCAACTGCAAATGATAAACTTGGTTGCATCACTGTCTAATAATGCGCGGGAGAGCATACAAAGTAACAATAAGGTACTATAACGTATTCGAAAGTTTCTCAGCGTCGTTTCGCATGTGTTTCCGCGCCATATAGTAATTTCTGCGAGCGGGTCACGTGCACTGGTTTGGCAGCAGACATTAAACATAGGTTGTCGCAGCCAGTGTTTCGTCTAGAAAGTCTGATTTCACAAAACGCAGGTTCGAATATCGCACAAGAATCGAAATATATAAGACAAGCGCCAAGCTTAGGTACTCACAGTGAAAGACCTCCGCTGCCTCATGAATAATCAATGGCCGGGTGGTACTTCTTTGAATGGAGAATGCCCGTCCATCTCTTACCTTTCAAATATTTTTCATCGATAATAAACACTGCCAATGAAAAGCATTTTTCTCACGCTTTTCACTTTGGCAGTGCGAGAACATGAATGCTTCTGCAAGGACGCGATATCAAAAGGAATAAAGCGTGCCCCTCATATTCGATAGCGCAAAACACCGATCGCGTCCGTCATCGATTTGTTGCTTTCTTAGTGCGTGTAAAGAGCTTGTTATTTTGATAATATAACAAAATCACCAATTAATATGAAGGACGCGGCGTATGCAATGTGACCGCGCACTTACTGAACACACTTCGCGTTCAGGCGTTTACACCGCTCTCGACCGTTTACTTCAATGATTACACGTTATAAACAAGAATTTTAACCTGATCACTGAAGTTCCCTTTATGTAAAATAAAAGTGAAACAAGCAGACCTTTCTTAAACCATTCCGCAGATGGTCCACAGT
The DNA here is from genome assembly GCF_055883805.1 of Amblyomma maculatum. Taxonomy (NCBI): domain Eukaryota; kingdom Metazoa; phylum Arthropoda; class Arachnida; order Ixodida; family Ixodidae; genus Amblyomma; species Amblyomma maculatum. Next base: position 125,671,307 of record NC_139345.1, on the reverse strand, counting down.
GACGCGCCACAGATGCTGCGCGACAGCTCTGCGTGTGCATGGAAGGGAGCGGAAAAGCCAGGATTGCAAAGAGAGCGCGCGGTACCCCGTATTACCTGTCTCTATGCTAAGGAGGAAGCCTCTCTTGGCTCATTGAGCGAAAATCAGTGCGCGAGAGCTGTGCGGGTGATCTGTCGTCGCATCTGTGCGCTGATGTGTCGCTCGCAAATAGCGATGTGTGCGGAGGCAGATGAAGAATGAAAACGATTGACGGCGATAGGTAATGAATTTCTGCGGTGAATTGCAGTTAGTTGAATCATTGGCTTGATCTAATCTTGAAAACCAGGAAAATATGTGGCCCCAACAACATTTCAAACATCATTCTACGGCGATATGCAGAACTACTGGTAAATTTCCTAATGGTACTGTTTAACACACCCTTGCTAACTGAAACATTTCCAGATGACTAGAAGACCACCAGAGTTCTCCTTTTAGCTAAGAGAGGTGATCGTTTGTTCTTGGCTAACTACCGCCATATTTCACTAATTTCTTTGCGTTGTAAACTAACTTAGCAAGTTATTGTCAAACTCATACATGAATTCCTAAATCAGCGCACTGTTTTATCTAAATTTCAGCACAGGTTATTGTGAAGAATTTTTCACAAAAACGCATTAATTAGCAATCATGCATTCGCTTGCATTTATCCCAGGCAGTGATGGCCAAGAATATTTAATATTCCTAGGCTTCAGCAAAGCATTTGACAAAACTTATCATGAAAAATTAATTTTAAACCTTAAAGCAATTGGCCTTTCTGACATATTGGTCATCTGGATTTCAGACTAACAGCAAACAGTATATATCAATTAATTGAGAGAAATCAGACGGTCTTTCAGTCTCTTCTGAAGTGCCACAAGAGAGTGTACTCGGGCCTTCATTATTTCTTATTTATATTAACAATATTGTTGACACAGTTACACCTGGCATGGAGATTCGTTTGTTTGCAGATGACGGCTTGCTGTACCGGGATATTAGATGTTCTAATCACCAAATTGATCTTAATATTTCTCTAACTAACGTCCTTGCATGGTGCCAGAAATGGGGCATAGTCAAAAATGAAGACAAGATCAATTTTCTTCGCGTGCAAAAATGCATTTGATCACAAGTATCACCTTGGGAAGTCATCATTACATGAAGTACACAGTTTTAAATACCTAGGTGTAACATTAACTATCAACCTGTCCTGGAATTCACATGTTGCAAATATCGGCTTGTCCGCATTTCGCAAGCTATGTTTTCTGCGAAACAAACTTACGAAAGCTCCCGCTGCAGTTAAATTACTGGCCTATAATTCACTAATTAGGCCTAAGCTCGAGTATGCGTGCATGGTGTAGGGTCCTTATACTAAAACCGATAGTAAAAAACTTGAAAGAATTCAAGGAAAGTTAGTAAGATTTATTTATTGAAAGTTTTCGCCGTTTGATTCTCCATTTGCGCTTATGAATATCAACAATATCGAACTGCTTCCTTGCGAGACGAAGAAAAAATGTCCGTCGAGAATTCCGTTCCCTGCTCAGAAATAACTAGTTGGCGCTTGATTCTGAACCCTACGTATCCTTTTCAACTACACGCCCTACACGTCATCATAATTCCTATGCCCTTACTCCGTACTTTGCTCGAACTGACAAGTTTAAAATCTTCCTTTTCCCACGAACGATACGAGAGTGGAATTTTCCGGCACAATTATTGACAGCGCATAGTCCTGCTGCATGTTTCATTTTATTTATTTTGTTTTTTTCAGTTTAGTTTGTGCGTTCGTATCTGTAATATCAAATTGTTTATTTGTTCTGAATGGATCTGTAAATGATTTGCAGTATTAAATAAATTAGAAGGGTTGCGCAATCCGCGGTTCTTGGGTATGGCTATTTATTGGTTTGCCGCTTCGCTTTGTCAACATCGCGCCGTTATTGACCCCATGTTTCTTTATTGAGCACGCCTGCATTTCTTATAAACAAGCTGGAACATTTATTTCAGATCAAGATGAATACAAGCGTTAAAACGTATGGAAACTCTATGTTTACTTATCAAATGGTTTTCGCGGTAGTGTTTCAAGAGATAACTAAAGCAACTAATTAAGTTGTCACAATCTGCAGGCTTCTTCTTGCAGCACAATTTTCTTTAAATTGTTCCACACTTTTTCAACTCTCATCAAACTCTTCCGAACATCAGAATTACGTGGCATCGTCGCGGCGGTTTTGCGCTAATCAGTTAATGTAAGCATCCCGCTTACTTGTATTTATCGCATTTTGTTCTCAGAGGATTGATAGTTATTGCGCGGCTACTCCTGTGCTTTATTATAATAAATAATTCATGTGGGTGCCTGAATGGCCAAACTACACCTCACAATTTAAAATAATGAAAATCTTCTGCGAGGAGTAAAACAAAAGGGTAGAATGGTAAAATGCGCGGAGTATAAGAATCGGTAAAATACATAAGGAAACTTCTCGACAGGAGAAGGGCCAGAAATAATTACATAAAAGCGGAGCCATTAGAGAGATCCTTAGGATTTCCCACACTTCGAGCGCTGGGATAATCAGCCCCATGACCACGTGTGCTTTGCTTCGCTTCCCACAGGAACACTTTTTTTCTTGCATGATGAAGGACCTAATTAAGCTTGTGACACTACGCTCACAAGCACTGCTGCATTGTTAATTGTTCCTTTAGTGAGAAAGCTTGAACTTGCATCGAACATTGCAGACTTGCCTTCGTTCTTCACAGCCACATTAATTTTCTGGTCCAAACTAAAGAGAAGCGGGGAGAATACTTTGCCCTTGTGAGCCTTGTTTCATTCGGCGGCCTTCATATGAATGTGGCAAAAAAGTCTATTTGGAACAAATTTTTATGCATCCGCAGAAAAGAGCGGTTGGACAGAATTGAGATCTAAATACATACAGTTTTAGTTTTGGATATCTTTTGCAGACATGTAGCGCGATTAAGAGCGTTTCAATGATGAAATAAAAGACATATGCCAGTATTGCTTAGCTGCCCTAACGCGGATTAAACAGAGTCGCGATTGTCTTCTGTGCGAGCAGTAATAAAAGCGCATACTTCATAGAGCCTTTATGTGTTGTACATAGGACCGGGTGTAGGCAACAATCCTATATGCATATACATCGCCAAGTCCCCAAAAGAATTACTTATTAAGCATTCTTGATTTCCTGAATATAAATAGCAACTTTCTTCACAGAGGTGTAGAAAATCTTCCTCGCCTTAGCAGGTGTTGAGGAGCATGTGAGCTGATATTACATGTTGCGGTTAGTAACCGCTAAATATACAGCACAGAGATGCCTTATTGGACGAGTATGCAATAAGGCCCAAGAGGTACACCAACTTCATTGGCCTTATGGAGCACGACTTAAGATAGCGTTTGCCGACTGGTGGAAATAAGTGTTTAGTGAAGCTGCGTGTTGCTGTCTCTTCGTTGGGGCTACTCGTATAGGATTACTTACTTTCGTAAAAGACTATCAATAGTTTACTGTTTCAACTTTAGCGCATTAAAGAACGTTTGTTGGCGCTATGAAATAGCGCACTTTTAACACAGTGGGATTCAATATAGTATCGCAAATAAGCTTCCGCCTTCCAAATACTTGGGGAGTTTCACAAATCAGCGACGACTGACTGACCAAGGGCAGTGCAATGCATCTCAAAATTGCGTTTTCATATGTATAACATAGTGTTTCAGGAAGATTAGGAAAAAGTTTAAACATAGTGGTTTCATAATGAAAACAAATGTTTACAGGAACAAACTGTCCTAAAATACAATACTCTGAAAAATATTTGCAAGTATGCCGATAGATAAAGAAAATCTCCAAATTAACTTTTCATTATCGCAGCTTGGTGCTTAGTCGCAAAGGGGAGATTTAAGCTGTGAACTATATAATTCAAGAGCAGTTTATGAAACGAAAAACAAAACGTATGTTTAAAAAAATGCAGTTTGAGGAAATCCGACACAAAATCGAAACAATCGATCGGGTTCCGAAGGAAAGTCACTATAAGAGGTCTAAAAAAATATTCATTTGATCTAGATGATAATAAATAATAATAATCAATTTGAGGGATAATGTAATAGCGCAAAACAGACAAAACACAAGAGCTACGCACCATAAGCGCTAACTTCATCTGGTTTTATTCGCTTCAAAGGTAGCAAATATGAAAAAAATCAAAATAATGCGCAGAATTCGAGACACGTACGTGACATAAGCGAAACCTTTCAAAATATGACATCTCGGTTTTGAAAAGGCGTACGAAGGTATGGCTCACACATTCTTTTTCTTCTTTTTTGTGTGGAACGCTTCCAAAACCTCCCATAGCACCGTATCTTTGCTTCTGCCCAGAAGCTTTATCTCCCTTAGTCGTGGTTTCCAATTTTTGCAGTGCAAGCACCTTCCTTCCCCTCCCCCCGGCACATCGTTTGCCACTCGGTTCGGTTGCGCACAAAGTATTCAGCACATAGCTGCGGAAGATGCGCACCTCCCAGCTTTTTTTTTTTAAATATCGTGCATGTTCAGCCACGCAGTTATTTTCGCGCCGCCAAGTTTGAGCCACACAGGCTTCGCCGCACGTCAGTGCTGTCTCGTATACCCCACCAGTGCAGCACTTCATGTACTATTTTCCATGCTTTTTTTGCAAGAGCTCTTTTCTCTCTCAATACGCACGCATAGCAATGAACGTTTTGGTATGGCAGAAAACACGACTGGTGCGCCATGCCGATTCATCACCTTTTTCCCGTTCTGGGCCACTCGGTTCATGTATGGAAACACTTTTGCTTTCGCCTCGCCGGGGTGGCGCAATGGTTACGGCGCTCGACTACTGACCCAAGGATGAGGAATCGAATCCCGGTATTGGCGGCTGCTTTTCGATGGAGGCGAAAAGCATGTCACCTGTGGGCTGTGTGATGTCAGTACACGTTAAAATAGGTGGTAGAAATTTCCGGAGTCCTTCACTAGGGTGTCTCTCATACCCTGAATTGCTTTGGGGCGTTAAACCGAACAAACAAAGCTTTTGATTTCGCGGTTTGCTTTCTTGGCTCACACAAATTGGAAACTTGGCACATTTGAGTTTTCGTAGGAGGGCTTCAGCAACTGCAGTGATGACTCAGCATGGGAACACCGCCGCAACCAACCAATCAAGTTGCTTGTCAAAACTTGCCTGCAAGTCAAGGTGACACGATTTAAAGGGAACAGATTCGAGGCAAAGGTGAGCAATGGCGCGTTTTACAGATTTTGAATGAGCTCAGGTCATAGCTCCTTCTGAGCTCGAGGGGAGTATCTCCAACACACATAATCATTGGCCAATGCAACATTCAAATCCAAAACTGTAGACACCCCAGTAAAGGGAGTTCATGAGTGAATACCAGCCCCCTACTATCGTCACTGAAGTTTGCCAGTACTCTGCTTACATCCCATGTGTAGGCCACTTCTTTCTATTGCTTGAAAACTATAAAAAATTATCAAGATTCCTGACCTCTTTTCGTACGTTTCTTTCCAGAAACTTAACGTCTTTAGAATTCTTTGTGGCCAAATGATCATGAACGTTAAACGAATTCAAGTGCTCCGGCAGAAATGTGCTGTTAACAAGCTGCCACGTATCATCCTCACTGACCACATTCTAAATGGTATCGATGGTTTTCGCTCTTTGATTGTCAAAAATACAGAACGTACATTGGATTTACTGTCACAAATGGCGTCAGTCAGCCTTCCCGATTATAATTTCTTACACACCAAGGTCGCCTTGCCCTTAACCCTCTTTATACTAGCTTTCAAAGAACAAAGTTCTTTGCAGTCGCTTCACCTGCTCTATTTCGGAACTGTTTCTCTGGAAGCAGCACAGAGCCGCCATCCTTGTCAGCCTGGAGAAGCCGCAGTCTGCGCTGTCTGAAATAGGACACGCCGTTAGAACACGAACACGCCGTCGAGTAGAAGCTCGTTGCCTCTTGAGGACGTCGTAACTTTGACAAAGCTGAACCACTTCGACGACGGTTTGCGGGTTTCTGGCCGTCAACATATGAAACGCATCGTCGGAGATTCCCTTCATGATTTTGGCGATTTTGTCAGCTTCGGACATAGAAGGATTAACACGTTTACAAACATCCACAATGTCCTCTATGTAGCTGGTGAATGCTTCCTCGGGATGTGTTGTTCGGCGCAGAGTTTGCGCACGACGGGGCGCTCAAACACCTCGGAAAAGCTCGTTTTAAAGGCCGACCAGGTGGGCAGGTCGGGTTCGTGGTTGCGAAACCATAAATTAGCTGCATCCGTCAGGTAGAAGAAGACGTTAGCTAACTTGGTGGTATCATTCCACTTGTTGTATGCGCTTACGCGTTCATGAGGACAGCCAATCATCCACATCCTGGGCATCTGCGCCTTTGAAGAAGCTCGGGGCACGCTGGCGAAGCCCACCAGAGCACAGGATGGTAGGCGGAGCGGTGGGAACAGTCGAGCACGGTGTAGCGGTCTGGCTTGTTGCCTCAGGCATAGCGGATGGCGGAGCGAGTGTGCGACTGCGAAGCTCCAGCGTGAGAGGAGGAAATGAAGAGCAGCCTCCACCAAATGTAAGAGTACGTTCAGTCTCAGGTTCTCAGGTCGATGTCCCCGTCGAACGTTTAACTAGCAGGACAGTCGCTTGCGTCATCTTCTTTGTCTGACGTCTTCTTTTTTTAGCACGCACCTTTCTACATACTCTCGTCTTCTTTGCAACAGTCACCGAGCGTTGGTGCGACACTACAATATATATATATATATATATATATATATATATATATATATATATATATATATATATATATATATATATATATATATATACAGGGTGTTACAGGAAAGACTTTAAGTAATTTTAAAAACTTGGCTTTCAGAGGTAAAATTGTTGTTGTTGCACGAGGTTATCAAGGGTCTGGCCGGGTTCTATAAAACGGGTAAATGTTCTATTCAGTGGAATAATTAACTAAAATTCGTTAATTAACTTTTTTAAGTACAATTGGGTGCATGATTGTAATTCGGAAATTGTAAATAATCATGAGTCAACCCGATATCTATCGTTAGTTTTATGAAACATGTATTGTGCGGAGAACTGCAGCGCTCAGAAACAGCTCTCCAGACGCGCGCAACGGGCCCCGCGCGGCCGCAAAGTCAAGCCCCCGCGTTGACGTCACTTACAGTTGTACACATCGCACGCGCGCCGCGCTTTATCTGTGGTTCGAAAGAAAAGTGGCTCGCCGCTGCTCGGCCCAAGATAACGCGCGGCTAGCCTGTGATTTGTACTACTGTGATTGACGTCGACGCGGGGCCGTGACTTTGCGGCGCTCAGCTTCCGCACGGAGCCCGTTGCGCGCGTCTGGAGAGCTGAGTTTCTCAGCGCTGCAGTTCGTCGCACAATAAAGATTTAGTAAATCTAATGATGGATATCACGATTTTTTAAAATTTCCAAAATGACAATCATGCACCTAACTGCAATACGTAAAAGTTAACGAATTTTAGTTAATTACTCCACTGAACAGCACATCTAACCCGTTTTATAGAGCCCGCCCAGACCCTTGATAACTTCGTGCAACAAAAACAATTTTACCTCTGAAAGCCCATTTTTTTAATTACTTAGTCTTCCCTATAACATCCTGTATATATATTGTTCAAGGGGGCTTTCCATGGGAAACCCAGTAATGTGCAGAGGCAGTGAACATTGCTAGCAGTTGGCAAGTCGTTTGCTGTTCATTATCAGCGCAGAGCCGAAGTTCTGTCGCTGTGCAGTGTTGGTAGGAAATGACCACACAAGCTATAGACAATATATTATAAGTGCGCATTCGTAAAAAGTTAATTCAAATCAAGCCTTAGCGTACGCGCACTTTGCAAAAGACAGTCCTCGAGTTTAGACAATGCGCTTCGAAGTAGGACGTCTCGCGTCGGAGTGAATTCGTCCTCTTAATAGATATTTAGGTACGTTTGTTATTCATAGACAGCGCATTTAGTTTCCTTTGACATTACCTCACCACCAGCAGTATGCGTGAACAAAAAATGTGTTATTTTCATTTTTCGAGGAATCATTCTTTCTGTCCTAGGACTAAAGTAGAATTTCGGCCAATGGAAATAAAAATGGGTTCTGGCCGAAAAACCAGATGTTGCCACGACGCACCCTTGTTCGCGTAGGGTGAGCTAATATTACTGATACCGCAAACAGCATAATGTTGCCCTATGTGCTATCCTTAACTTGCGAATCTTTTTCATGCTTTGTTAGGTATACAACATCTATTTATACAGTACTACACCTTTATCTACGTAATCCGCGGGCTGTATACTTGCAGATGGTGCTGCGCAGAGGACAAAGCTGAATGCCTTCTCATGATTGGCTGCATGTCTAGTTTGAGTAGTTTGGGTATTAGGAACATATAAAGCGGCTTCGCAAATGGCGGTTGGATGAGATATCATCAATGCTGTTCTGCATGGGAAGCTCAGGGAAGGAAAAGCGCCAAATATTAAAGCACACATAACAAAAGGCCGATAATGCTTTCGTCTCTTCATGTGGATGGCGCGACTCAAGAATTTTTCACTTAACTCATTCCCGACTGCACGACTTCATAGAAGCTACCGACTATCTATTCATCATGGTTGCATGCAGGCACGTAGGCTGGCCTTATCGTTAGTTCCGAACTTTTATTAAGCCTCAGTATGATAACTGTCGCCATTACGTCAGGGGTACCAGGATTCACTTACGTCACCTAGTAACCTTATTATTCGGAATCTCATGTTCGCAAAGCCGCGACAGCATTGCACGCGCCAAATCTTTAGAACCGTGTGTAAATCACCTGGCCTCGAAACCTCACCCCTTTCATAATTAAAATTAATTCTCTCTAGTTCTTCAAGCAGCTCGCTAGATTAGCCTCTTTGAATAGGATTCTACCGTTAAACTTTGCCAGGTTCAGTTCCCAATGGCGACATTTCTACATTTAGATGTTTTCAGCATGCATCGCTGCATTATAGGTATATGACGCCCGCATTGATCAGCTTGTCCGCAGATGCTGCGGAAGGAGGTTAAGTATACTTTATGCGTTCATTTAGAGGTCATTTTAGTCAAATACTGCAACAGGCTGGCGAAATCCTCTCTTGGTGAATGCTACGTTTACTGCTGTGGTCTCTGAAATCAAGCCTCTCCCACTCTTAGATTACGCAATAGCATCGGTACGCAGATTAGTTTTTATTCCGGGAGAAAATGCGTCACTGAGGAATTGGAACCATGATAGGCTAGCACACGAGGCGTATGCGCTGTTTCGAGGCCAAGTTTGCGTCATTTTATGTCCTTATTCGCAGATTTCTATGGATTTGTACAATGCTACCACCGGTTTTGTTTTGTTTTGTTTTTGCAATTAGATTCGCAGTACGATGCTCAGTTTAAAATTTGCAAAAATGTAATGGTTCATCAATGCCCATTTCTGTACTTCAATAAGGCCGTTATTGACTCTTACATGGGAGTTTCCTTTTTTGGCACTTTCACTAGGAATCCCACTGGTGATTGCAGCGAAAATGACGTAGAAAACTAAACTTTCAACGTTACCATTTTGCAGCCCTGAGAACTAAGAGAAGAATCCTCGCGTATGTGGAAGAAAAACATGCATAAACGGAAAACATAATATATAAAAAGAAAATAATTGATGAACAGGCACTAATTTCGACTGATACAACTTCGTAAATTTAGGCGCCGAAAATGCATGTTTGCACTCCACTTTTACTCGAATGAGGAGCTGCAATCGGCGCTCGAATGCAGCTTCTCCTAAGAAATCCTAAGAGGTGGTTCCATTCCTTGTGGGCGTTCACGCAACGAGATTAAGTAGATGCAAGCGCACCCCGTAGATAAGGCGGAAGCGAATCTCCCAACCCTCTTCTCGGCGTGTCAATACAGCACGGCACGAGGACGTCGCTCCTTCCGCAACTTATCTCCAAGTGTCCGCCTTTTCGCGTGTTCCGAGAGCTTCGAACGAGACGTCTTCGGAAAGCTCTTCTTCCTGCTCTGTTTCTTCTTTGCCACTGTGTGCTTTTCTTCTTGCTCTCAATTACTGGGGACACACCGAGCTTGTTTTGCAACCACCAACATCGTCCCGGCACTCAAGGCCGCATGGATCGAAGGAAAAACTTTGTGGGATGTCAAGCTGCTGGGCTCACTTTCCCCTTGCCTCGCAGCGTCCGCGCTGGTGTCAGATTCGCTACGCTTCTCCCGTCGTTTGGTCATAGCTTCTGTTTATTTTCTTGCGTACACCTAATAAAGCACACGGCGCATCATGGGATTAGAAGAGCTGGTGTGTAGGATAGGCGGTGATACGTCGAAGCCTGGAGCCTTTCCCAAGAACGGTGCCATAACGCCACAGTGCCGCTTCATTGATATAGGCTACAACAAAAAGCAAAAAAAAAAAAATAAAGAACGTGCAGGCGCGTTCATATAAAAAGGAAGGGGATGAGAGATTATGCCTGAAGTTTAGTATGTAACTTTGTGGCTTCATATACGGCCTCCTGGTCAAGTTATATGTAAGGTTACCTGGGGGAAACTATACGTAGGCTGTATTGGCGTCGTCGAAAGTCAGTGCCACCAAAAAAATGACAATGCAGAGTGCTTCACTGAAAGTGATCTGAATGAGTTTTTTGTGCAATTGTTTTCTTTGGGAATAAACCATTATTAAGAGCTGCTAAACTTTTTCTTACTTAAAGATAATTTCAACGGTACTTCCAGAAGGTTTCTCTTCATATCTCTGGCACACTGTAGATCATCTTTCCAGAAAAAGAGGCCTCGTAGTATTCGAAAATTTGTTTCTTATGGTAACTCTACAATGCTTGAAAAAAATTGCGAGGAAATCGCGATTGACTTCGCCATTGGGCTCGCCATTAATAGCATTATGCCTCCTGACAGTTCAAGATTGTGTGAAGTGGTGTAGCAAACCTACACACGAAGGTTTTGGATGCATTCACTGTTTTTGTGAGTCAGCGACCAGCTTGTAAGGTTAACACGGGACAATTTTCTTGCATCTTATATTAAAAACAATAAAAAGAGAGGCAGATGCCAAAGTGTGTGACGGAGCAAATTATTTACTGAGCACTGGATCAGTGTAGGTAGGCTTTAGGATATTTTTCCCTCACAATGATCATTGGTGGTGGGAATACTTCGCGCAGCAGTTTAGCACGCCTAGCGGCGTATCTTAACTTTATAAAGTTTGGAACGAATAAAGCATATGAAAGTCAGCAATTCTATCAAGTGCATTCGAATATCATCAAATCAAAATTTTATTATATAGTATCCGTGGTGAAAATAAATAAGTAGCAAATTCATTTCACGAAATTTTGGAATTCCGAATTGAAGAATGGGATACAAAATCGATATTGCGCTGTCCATTTTCCGCTTACCAATTAACTGTCATGTTTGTTTTGCGTCGCATGGTACTTTGTCTGTGAATGACACTTCGGACTACAGTTTTCTGTCTGGGAACACTTTGAAGAAGGAGGAAAAGCCAACATTTTTCATTTTCCATTATTGTGTATTTCCTCAAGATGGTTCCAAATCACAGGAAATTGAGGCTGAACGCAGCACTACTCATCTTTTCAAATGTTTTTTGTTGGTTCTGTTATTGCCGCTTTTTGCTGTGCAGTGGCGTTGGTGTTGGTGACATCGCAGATGACCTTGTTATCGTCATCCCATGTATCACACAATATGGTTTATCGTAAGTGCTTGTCTTCCTCGCAATTGCGTGACCACTTCGTGTAACCTTCTGCCGTCAGAAATGTGGCAAAAGCCAAAGGGTATAGTAAAGATAGCTGGCACTGGAGCCAGTGGGCAGGATGCAACTGAAATGACAACGTTACTTTGAGGACGGCCCAAAAATGCGAAAGGATACAAATTCAAAGCAAATATAAAGCTGTCCACTCATCCTTTCTGGCATAATGTGAAACATGTACGAGATCTACATCACAACGAATGATATGCGCATGCAATCGAGCCATTTCATATTCTTTACTTTCTCCTCCATTTAGTGAGACAATTTTCTTCTCGCCTTTGATGGTCGCAACTAAGCCAACGTAACGTATGTTTCGAGCGCCAGCGGAGGATGGTTTGTTTGGAACAGCGTTGTCAGCTTTGCGTTACTAACCTGTTTATCTAAACAAGCCACTGACCAAGGGAGGGAAGGTAACATAAAAATATAGAAATATTTATTGCGAGTGAAGTGCCAAAAAATAACTGAAGGCCAAATCTAAAATGTACAAAAACTGCCACCCACCTTCTTCACTGAAACACGGTGATAAATTTGAGTGTACCGTGTGGCCGCCAGTAAGAAATAAAACATTACATTTATGCTGCAATCAATGTACTCTGAGAAATATTTCTGATTTGAGATAATATCGAGATGTTCAGGAATAATAGGTTCATAGCCAACAACTCAGTGCAGAAACGTCCAACTACTGCTCACATTTTACTAGACACCTTTAGCAAACCTGTTGCGTATTGCCGTGTGCGTTACTGAAGTTGCGGAATCCCACCCACAGGCAGTGCGCACTTGCTTCATTGGTCCCGACGCGTGACAACTAGCTTTGAGGGCTCCAGATGGCGCTAGTTGCTCGTCAGTTTACCGCATGCCCACTGCGTCGGACCCAATCAGTGCGAGACCACTGTCGGTGGGAGGAATTCCGGAACTCCATTAACGTAGACAGCAACACGCAAGCCCAGCTGCTGAATGTTTCTACAGAAAAAAGTAATGCGTTGGAACCATATAGTGTCTAATTGAACACTACTGTTACATTTTGGTTGTGTGTCCAAAATACTACTGAGCATTTAGCCACTGCGACAGAAAACTTGCAGGATATTGTATATCTAAATTATCATCAGAAGAATAAAAAAGGAGTGAAAACAAAACCGCACAATTTAGTCTGCTTAGGACAAATTTGACTTCTACGCTAGCAGATTGGTGTTACCTACTGTTACTGTTGTTGTTCGTGACTCCGTTTTTAAGGCCTAGCATGCTTCATCCAAAGAGCTGCGAAATCCGCCAATGGTTTTGTGATACCGTACTGTGAAATTTTGGTGCCGGCTAATAAAACCTAATACGTCAGTACAACACCGGTTTGTTCAGGATTTATATTGGAAAGATCCCAATTGAATTCCATGACACTCAAAAGCAAAGCGCGAAAGTATGGCAGTTCAGTATCTGAGATGTTAGACTCTGTTATTCAAAACCATTTTGCAATGGCTTTGGGTTTGCATAGTATATAAAGAAGCAGCACAGTGATCCATCACGGAGATCTTCACGTACTGTCAGCCACAAATCATTCTAGGGAAGTGATGGAGAGATATAAGTATTTAAACCTGAAGATTCTGTACCTGCCTTGACACCTGTGCCATAAATATTTGAAACGGCGAAAAAGGTTTCGCCGTTATACATCTTGGGATTGCATCGGACGGTTCTTAGGTAAATACTGTATATTGTTAGGAGAACAATGTGAAGAAAAGGGATTACAACATCGCGCTGTTATGTAGTTGCCAGCAAAGCTGGTCTGTTCGAAACACACTCTCCGTCGGAAACGGTTAATTTGTTTATGGTTAGTTTGTTTCTTCTTGCCAAAGCCACCTCCATGGACCGATAAAGATAAGTGAAATCGGATAAGTACGGGACTCTTTTGCTCGCGCACGTGTTGAGGTGACATGGAAACAGAGAATTATTGGAACAAATTTTAAACCATTTGAAGACTACGGATAAGACAACGCACAGAGGCTCAGTAAACAGTCCGCAGATGATTATATAGGCTATATCGATCAGCGTTATATATGCGCGCCCTATATATACCGACTGCTTAACTTCCAAATCTCGTCTATCCATCCATTCGAATTTCTACCGCCCTGTTACCTTTGCTACAAGCGCTGTGGTATGCTAATTACGCTCATAAACTTCGTAAGGCTTTCAGGGTATGGGAGATATACGTTCCACTGACTTATTTTAGAGAATAATATACTGAAACAGTTAACCAATGAACCGTAGTGTAAACGGCTGCCTTATTGGGATTCAGTATTGCGTCAGAGTACAATGTGCTCTTCCGTAGTTCGGCAACATTTAAAAATGCTCAGAAAAGAGGGTTTGCATTCTAGCTCAGGAAAAGCGAAGGAATTGCAATTGGTGAATGCTGTTACAAGTCACTCTTAATTGAAACGTTTTGACTACCCTGATAAGCCTTTAGAACACATACAATATTCTTTAGGTGTTTCCAAATGCTTCCATACTTTGTCTTACATAGAAGGCATCATAGCAATATTATATCAAAGCAAATGTTATCAAAGTACGGTCAACCACCACCATTTATCACTAATTTCGGAACTAAAGCTGAGTGCCCTTAGTGCATTTTTTTTTTAGCTTTTTTGTAGCTAGCGGCCTGGGCTTAGCTGAGTTCATTTCGCTCTCGCCTGAATTTTTTTCTTTGGAAAAGGGATGCCTCATAATATACCGAAACGAATAAGAAAGTTTAAGCGCGTGTGCATATAAACTCGAGCAATGAGTGTGAGAAAATCCTCGTTTCACAGCTTCTAAGAAACGAGTTTCCTTCATTAAGGCAAATGTCGTTTGTGGCAACAATACTTATTGCATTTAGCCCTGTGTTGCCTCTCGTTCAAGTTCTCGAAGCGAAAACTTCATCACTACTGGTTGTTATGTAAAGAATGCGCGGCGCAGAGCAATCCTGTAGTGTACAGCCTCTTGATGTTTTCCGACAGGATGGAAACTGTGTGCATTATAACCGGCTTGAGTCGGTCTGTAGTGTTCACAAATGTTTTGGAAGAGAAGGAGAGAAGGTAGGGTAGCTCACGGTCCCAACGGCTCTTACACATTGCTCGGAACTAGCCTAGTGGCGGGGCACCTCATTCAGTACCGCAGTGGATATTGATCGAATGAGGCGACTATACGGTTCAACAAGGATATCAACCGCGCCAGTCTTCAAAAGAAGTGTGTTCGCGTGTGTTTGGAGTTGGGGAGCGGGTCTCAGTGGGAGATTCATAAAACCACGATTGTTGTGAATCGACAACCTGAGGCGTTCTTCTTTTCTCGTTTGTTTCATTTGCACAATTTGTGAAGCACTAAGCCTTCCTCTTCTGAATTCTGTATTTACCTTGTTTCCAACGCATATTTATGCCGTGGTATTGTAAAATGTTTGCTCCAATGTTCTGCATGCGGTATCCAAATTGTTAACTGGATCAGTAATTAGCCTATTCATTCGCGGCTCCCGCTAGGTACCTGTACAATTCTACCGCCACATTTTCCCACTCATTCACCAAAATATTTCCAACAGACACGTCGGGAGAAACAGGGAAAGATTTTGCGTACCTGCCAGATAATATTCTCATTATACTTTTATCTATTCCCTGTGAGACCTCTTATGCAGCTCCAGGAGAGTTTTATTGTTCGCACTCAATGAGCTAATTTCTTGACATGTATTTTAAATGCAGCTGTTCCTCCCAGCAGCACATCCAGAATCAGACTGGGACAATGCCAGGGAGCTGTGTAATTCTGTCAGCTGCAGTTCCTTCAGAAGATTGGGTAAACTTTCCCCAAACTACAACGCTCGAGAACCCACCTGGCTGTTAGATGCCTACATTTACTAAAGACCAGCTACTCGAAAATGGATTCAAGTGAGGCAACAACCGCAATCAAAAAAGGGTGGTGCTGTGATGAAACACAGTTTCGGTAAATTCTCAAGCAAACTGCAATGCTCTAAACTTGAAAGAAACAAGCTTATGTCTGACAACTTAGTAACAGCTACTGATAACTCTTTTATGCGTGTCATTTCTTTTGAATATTTTGAATTACTTTAGTTACCCCTTTATGTCCGTGTTGCGGAATTAATCCTCGTGTTGATGGCGGCGCTACTTGGTTCTCCTACTCTCTTTACGAGAGCAAAGAAGGGCGAGAACTTTCCCGTCGGCGCCTGTCTCGAGTAGTGGCACCCTAGGGCGTGTCACAACGTGGGCCGCGGCGGTGGCTTGACCCGAGAGCTAATTAGTGGAGAAGCTGCTCCTGACCGCCGTCAGAATGAGAATTAGTGGGGCCGCAAGCAAGTCATTGCGCCCTCAGCCACAAGGGCCTTGCTCTATCTCGCTAATCTTCGGACAAGCCGAGGCTCGCTCGGGGAGACTTTTTAAATGAGGCTCTTTCCGCCGTTCTCAGCACTTTGCATCGCCAGACATTACTAAAGTGCTTCAAGAGAACAGTGCTAGAAAAAACTGCGAGAGAGAGTTCCTGGCTGCAGGCGGTACGATATGATGAGATGGGAACGCGCAACTCACTTCAATTCTCAATGTTCTCCAAGGACAGGAAGCGAAGTATATCCAAAAATACAATTTGTCAAATGGAATCTACAGGACCATTTAGTTCCCTAATGGAGTGATTTTATTATGAAACGCTCGCCTCATGTACCGCCTTTGTTAAAAGGGTGGAGCCCATAGGAGTCTGCATCTGAGCCATGTAGTGAAGCTGGCTTAGTATTATTGGAAGTTCTTCCCATTGGGCAGGGTACGACAAACAATCTTGTTACAATCAAGAGATTCAATTGCTGAAAATCGACTACAGACCGCACGAAGTAGCTCAGAAGCAGACCTCCTGGGCTCTATCCAGAAACAATCTAGTTCACCTGAAAACGACTCTCAAAACTTCAAGAATTCGGGCTACAACATCAACGCTTTCGTCCAGGTTTGTTGAGTTTATTGCTATGAATTGCAAGGATACGACATTACGAAGAGTATTGCACGAAAACTAAAAGAAGCCCTTGCTGTCTTCTTTAGCTAGCAAGGTCATGTGGAGAATAGGACGAGAATTTTGCACCAGCTTAAATCGCCGGTGAATGCTGGATAAAGAGTGGCAGCAAAACTGTCGATAGCGTCAGGCTTATGGACATTACTCCGGGTCTGCACCCGGAGAATCTCTTGGGCATGCTGCAAGCGCTTCCGCCCTTTTGGAGCACCGCATGTTATGATTAGCACTCCTCTTTAATAAGCCCACTTATGATTAAAAATGGAGCCTTCTAAAGAGACTGGTATCCCTCGGATTGATAATATCTGTACATATAAGTACAACAGAGATATAAAAGACTATGTGGAGAATCTTTCTGCGCGTTTCATTACTGAAATGAAAAGACTCTACTTCAACTACTTTAAAACTGTTCTATACGTGGTTTCGCAGGAAAGGCGGATTCGCTGCTCGAATAGCATATTTACCATGAACAAAGTAAACAAAATTAAACAAATCTGTTTGTCTGCGTCTTATTGTTGGGTAACTGCCGGAGTGCCTCATACGGGTGGTTTTCATTTAGATAGGTATAGTAGTCCATGGTTCCAGCAACCTACAGTTCGTTTTATGCGCACGGAGTCCTCCTACTTTTCACGCAGGATTTGTTAAACTACATTGAATATAATACTGCCAAACGTTTCTCATAGCGAGGCTTAAGGTCATGCAAATTGTCTAAGAGTGAATCCGATCAAATGCAGGGATGAATTTGCCCGTGTAATAGCCTATCTTCCGACCACTTCAGAAGTATTTAGGCACCAAAATATCAGAAATAAGAAATTTATCAATAGTTCGCTTTGTTTTATTTTTTTTTTTGTGCGAACTGTAAGGCATTATTTCTTCCATAGCCTGGTTTGTGACCTTTTTTCTCATGATCTGCTGGGGTTAGTACCTTATTTTGGTATCATTGTAATCAGCGTTGTGTGGTAGTGAGGTAGTAATATCGAAATAGGATTATTGTTTTACGGACATTGGATGTTTTGGTTCTTTTTTTTTACATGGCCTACCAAATTTTAGACCCGAAATTGGCAGTAAATATGTTTTAAATTAACATTCTGTGCACTAACTTTCATATTTCTTGTTCAGTAGACTCTCTGTGGTCTTTACTCATTAGTGCCCAAGGCTTATCTTCCTATCACATGTAGTTCCTGAAAAGGGACCAAATGCAGCACAATCACACTCATTGAGATAATTGCCTTTGAAGTGGAAGAGAGCTTTATTACAATACTAACTCTAGAAATACATGCTGGTGCATTTTTTTTTCAGTAGCCACCAGCCAGGTAGTCACCTATGCTATTAATACTCCTTTTTGTGCTAGCTGTCTTAGCCTTCCGATCATCCTGAGTTCCCACCCGTGTAGCCTTCTCTGCAAAATATAGTCGCCGCCGTTCAGCTTCGCATAACCAATATACTGTAAGCCGTCCTGCAGAAACTCCAAATGACCTCGAATACCAGTCCAAGCCATGCTGCTCGATGTTGTCCGTTTGAATGCCTCGACCAGTGCGCTGAGACCCACACACACATTGCAGAGAGAACTGGGAAGCAACAACTTCTCGTACAGCGTCTTCAACCAGCTGCAGCTCCCCGCTGCATGCTTTACACTCAGAGCTTTTGACGACGGCACACAAGATACGTCTCACAGGCTATATCTACAGTCCCTAACGCTTGCGCTTACCGCGCCATCACCTTCTGGATTAGGCTGCAGAGGCTCGGCATCACTGCGGATCAAATTATGTCGGTTCCAGTAGAAATGTCGTATTCTACACCATTTATTTATTTACGTCATTGAATGAGCGCTAAATATCCGGCGTAAAAAAAAACAAAACAAGAAAAACATTGGTTGCCCGAGGAAAAAACATACCAGTATGTTGTTTACTACTATTACTGTCAACATAATAGTACTACCAACATACCAAAATGACAGCTTGAGGGGCAAGTTGGTGCTGCATAGTACCCAGAAATGTAGCATAGAGAAAAGATGAGGAGTCGGGAAGAGGAAGTGTGTGTTCAGATCCATATTACAGTTGGTAGTGTGCGCCTGTGTGATGTTTCTTCGCATGTGATTGTGTTTGTTGAGCCACATTACTGGGTACCAACATACTGCACGTCGCGAATAATGCGGTACATTTGAAGAGTTGCATCACTAAATAAACACGTTAGCTAGCTTTTCTCTGTTGTCAGTTTAGTGACAGCCATCCCGCTAAACGTAAATGGAATAGGCGATGAAAAAAAAAAAAAAATTTTTTTTAGGTTAGGAAAGGCACAGATCGCAAACAGGTGTCGAAGGAGAGCGTGGCTGTGTACTACCTTGGTTACGAAAAAGGTCATTTTCAGTATAAATATTTCTCATGGGCGTAAGTAAAAGGCTGGACTTTGTTAAGGATGGAACAGAAAATTTAAATTGCAGAAAAACAATCAATCAATTTTTTTTCTCAAATTTGGTCTACCCTGTGCCCTTAATATGATGCAGATGTTTATTTTGACGATGTTAGGATGAATCTGTGTAGGATAAGAGAGACGCTAATTATGGAATTACTAAAGGCACACGAATGTGGAAGAGTTCGAACAGCAAATAAATATACTGAGGATTCAGTTACTCTAACAAATCATTGTGAGTGTTTTTGCAATTTTCCAAATTTAATTGAAAAGGTCGTAAACGTTTTCAATATTCCGCAAATACTTTAAAGCAGCTTGGAATAAATACCGCCGTAATATGTTACTCGGCTACTCGATTGATTAAGGGAAACACGTTTATTGACAGCCCTGTCATGCACTTTTGCTGCTGGTATCTGTGCGGGAATCTAGCCCCACCACAATAACAGCGGGCGAGCAGGATGCTGGTTCGACCGTCTGTGACATCTACCGTAAAGCTTGGCTCTGGGTCCTAAGCCAACAAACTCTCCAAGCTTTGCCCAGAGCATAGCGACAGCATCGTTGTCGAGAGACGGCGGAAGGACGCAGTCGATGTAGCTGGTCAGGTGGATGGCAGTTGGAGTACCGCGAGAGCCCTGATTCGAATGTAAGAATACTTTTGTCAGTCCCATATTATATGAGCAGCGGTCGCTGGACTTCGGCAGTGACGGCACATCCCTTCGTCGGAGTTGTTGTGAAATAATGTTTGCCTTAAAATAAGGGCTTAACGAAGTATTAGTTGTGAGGCGGCGGAATAATGTCTGCGTTGCCCTCGATAACTCATCTCACATAGGGGGAATGGGGCGCCTTTTCCTCGGCGCGTTCATCTCTTCCATTGTGGAGGTGCTCAAAGGCCTTGCGCCGTTGCTTCCTCGCGATTGATTTGAAGGTTGAGGGTTCTAACGGGCAGGTTTTGGTACCCGCTATGGTAGAAAGTTCGTTCGGCATGGTTGATATTTTGCTGCTCGCACCTCGCTGGTGGCCCACTCGTTGCTTTCAATGCCTGCGTGTGCAGGCACCCAAGAAATCGCAGCTCTAATTTTTAGCTTGAGATTGAGGTCGTCAAGTATCTCTAATTAATCACCGGTTAATTGAATGTATGTTGACGGACTCGAGGTCACTCGTCTGCACACTTCATACACGCGAGAAGAGTCTGTGAAGAGATAGAGAATGCGCTTGGAACCATTTTTTAGAACGTTTTGCAGGACTCACTGCGCTGCTTTTAAAAGGACTGAGAGCTCTACTTCCACAGTGTCGACGTCATCGACGATGGGCAGTGTGGACGTGTTCACCACATGATGGGTGACTTCGACCCACGCCGTCGTCCGGATATAGTTGTGAACATTAGCGTCGCTGGCACTGGTTGTGGAAAGTATTTTCTCTGCCATATCGGTATATATTATTGTGGTAGTAGCCATTGGTTTGTTCGCTACCCCGCGGCTATGCGCCTTAGCGAAACGCTTGCGGCGCGCCGAGTTGCCACAGCGCGAGGAGCCATATTTCAATGCAATGGCCTGCCATCTGTCAGCGAAATCGGCGAGGCCCTAAGGCGAATACACATATTCAATTGAAGGACGAATTTCTTTGTTTCGAGCAATATGAAGTGTCTCTAGGATGTACCGGCCAGCTGGGATACAGCTTAGTTGATCCCTTTGGGCGAGATTTGCTGGTTCGGCAATCTCCACGAGCAGGTTCATGCCACTGTGAGCTTTAAGCTCTTTGAGAGGTGTGTAATATGGCTGACCCGTGACAATGCGGGTGGGTTCTCAGTTGAGCTTTTCAAGATTTTCAGACTGCCTTCTGGTGATGATGTGCAAGTTGTATCCATACATGATGCGGGAGTTGAGAAGAGCTGTAAATAACGGGCTGGTCTCCTTCTCCTTTGTACCCCTCTGAAAACTGGTCACTCTGCTAATGAGTCGTAGGAGTGTCTTGCCTTGTGACCTTACTTTACTGGCCCATGTTGTGCCCTTTCCGTCTTGGTCAAAATGAGCCCCTAGAATTCGTATAGTAGACTGGCGTCGAATAAGTTAGCCGGACATGTATAAAGTACATAATCTTTGGACTGATTCTGCCTGCCTGTGTGGACCATTAAGAATTGCAACGTATTCAGTGTTCTCTGGCGAGGCAGACGTACATGCCCACTGCGGTTAATAAATCTCCGGTGGTATCTAGGCCTTGTTGGAGGGTCTCTCCAACAAGGCGTAATGCAGGGACGGAATGGCAGCAAGGAGCGGCGGAAGTCTCGCCATTACAAGATTGAATAAGGTGGGCGAAAGAACCGCTCCTTGCATTATGCCAATATTTTTGGACCTCAATTGGATTGCATTTGCTAACATTATCGCCTACTTTAATTTGGTACATTCGGTGGGCAAGGAAGTTCTTAATGAACGTAAGTAGACGGCCACGCACCCGAAAAACATAGTGCATACCTATACTGCCTGTGTGCGAGGTATGAAGGTTGCAGTGCCTCTACGAGGTTCATTTAAGTGACTAGTGCTCATACATGACCTACGTTCCAGAAAGGTTAGGCAAGTTTATCAAACTTGTTCTGATAATTTTTCTCGGAGTACATATGTGGCTCATATACGTGCGATAGCCGGCATTGTGATTTCCACGAGGCATGCACACTAAACAATTTTTCACCCTTAAAAGGGTAAAGCTCTCACCAGGCTAACACACAATTAGTAGAGCAGCACTGCTTCAGTGCGTAACGTCCTTCGTTGTGTACATGTCACTCGTTTGGTGTCGAAATAAGGTTGCTGTGCTCTGTTGAGGCCGCAGCTCTCGGAAACTCTAATAGGGCCCAGGACACTGCTCTAGGGTGTTTTGCTCTCAGACCACATTTCTCTCTTTCACTTTTTCTTATACTTACATTTTACACAACGCAGGGTAGCCAATTGGAATCCCTTGATTGTTAATCGCCGTACCTTACCACAGCAATGCCGGTTTTTACGTCGGGTGTTAGCGAGGGGACAGGGTTACACGTTCATGGATCAGAAATTGTTAAGTGTTTGACTTCTGTTTATTTTGTTCTGGCATGTATGAGGAAAGAAAAATTTTCTACGTGTATAAATTCACTCTGATAAACCTCCCATACTAGAAATTTATTATCGCGCTTATTTGAGTAAAAGAGGTCTACGTGTTTGTCACCCTCCTCATGATACTTGCATTGCCCTGCCGGAAATGTGTAGATGATGGCAGTTTTGTAAAGCCGCATAATGAGGCTTTTTACTCCCATCCGTTCTTCACGCATGTGCTGCTTGCCTGGAAAGAAAGACAGAAGAAAAAAAAGAAATGAAAAAAAAAGAAAGAACAATAGAAGGAAATTGGTAAAAAAAAAAAGATAATACCTGTCGTGCACCCGTAGTGGCGGTCAGCGTTACTTCTTTTAGCAGCTGTTGATCTAGCTCCGCAAGTTAGCCCCCTACTACTGTGCCTCCAATGGCGCATGAGCATTTCACAGTATTTCTGTTTTTTATGATCACGCTCAGTATGAGCTTTACAGCGCGAGTAAATGACCGAGCACACGCCGCAGCGTTCGCAATGGCGCCGATCGTGACGCGTTTCCCAATTATTTGGAGAAAGAGGGGCTCTTACAACGAGCTCGCATCGACGCCGCTTGGTTCCTTTTATCCTCTCTAGTGTTTGTTTCCACCGTGATATGTAGCTGTTTCGAAACCGACGTGAGCTTTGGCCCGATGCTGAAATGTCGTGCTTGGGATACTACTATTCCTTCAAAATCGGTTATATTCCTAGGGCACGTTTGCGCTACGCCACTTCATTATTGTGCAATGCAAAACTCACGCTACAGACTTGTGTGAGCTTGTGCTTTTCAGTTTGCTGGTCGACTTTAATGAAGACAGAAAGCAGCGGAAAAAGGGGCAAGCACAAAAATAAAAAGCTTTGAGAGTGGGAATTAAGCCAAGCTAGTAGGAGTATGCCCGGCTGCAGAAAGAGCCGCGTCTACCAACTATAACTGGGGCATCGAGTGCAATCGGTGCCATATTGTAGAGCCATGGAGTGCGCTCAGCGGCGTGCGCATTCGATGTTGCTCATATTGAACGTGATATAAAATATATTAGCAATTGTAGCGTACAAAACTACAGATATTCCAGTCGTATTCAATCAGTGCAAACCACGTTCGACTCGCGTTGAATTCAACGCAGAAGCTGCAATATTTACTTTCGATTCAAGAGCAACAGTACACTGTTCACATCCGTTTTCGTTCAGACATAGTAGAATATATTCCCCCACCCCCAGATGTGACTTATTAGGCAAGTACCAGAGCTCATGTCAATGAGTGGTGAGTGAATGCGGTCGATTGTAGCCGCCTGCAGGAGAAATTAGCGCTTTGGCCTCATACCCTTTAAAGCGGAGCACAAGGGACCCTTTTATTTTGTTATAAATATATACTAGACACATTGAGTTTTTTGGAGAAATAAACATGAACTTACGACATAAATATTAATATCAAGTGTTTGCGTTTGTTTAAAGTCAACGGGTACCTGTTAAAATACTTACGTCTTGCATTTAAGACCGTGTTGACAGAAACACAGACTTAGAAAGAATGACACAATGCGGAATACATGTGTTTGTGAGGGGGGCAGGTGGTAGCAGGGTTCATCCACTGCAGTATACGTCGCTTTGTAGGTACTGCGCTTTTGTACATTGTAGAGTACGAAGAGGAACAGTTCAGTCAATATATTCTAAATTTTACCCACGCGGGCTATGTACCACGCATACACAATTTTGTGTTCTTGTGCACCGTTGGAAAGAATCAACAAATCCGTGAGCAAATGTTATATATGCTTAAAGGCTTCACGAACAGATATCGATATGATCAACCTAGTGGCTACAAGAAATTTGCTTCATTCAACAATGAGAAACATATATATACTTGATGACGTGGCCTAGGTCCCGTCTATTTTGCGGGCTATTTAGAAAGCACTGAATGAGTCACTATGGAAAGCATCCTCTACGGCAATTAACAACAAATGACGACGAGAGGGTTTAACTCAGGAGTGAAGCTAGCAGTAAAAAAATGGTGTAATTGCATTTCCCATCTAAATTTCTGGGCTTAGATGGAAAAAATGCTCCGCGTCCCGTTTGGACGCTATAAGGCAATACCAGCAGCAAGTAATCTTCCAGGCTGAGATAGATGGCATGTCAGGATGACAGCCTCGGAGGTACCGCCGTGCGTGCTGGTAAACTGTGCCTCCCATACTGGCGACAGCCACTATAAATCTTTTGGCCGACGCTAATGTAATGCACTCTGCCTTATTCGCCACTCGCGAGAACCGCCGGATAATCCGCGACTCATCACTAGGGTTAATGGGAGCCTGGAATGCTTCCACGCCATGCCCTAGATTACACCGTTTATCACTGTTTACGCTCGTTGCGTGATTGGCTCTTTATTCTGCTTTCAAACCTTTTTGTCTTAAGCAGAACCCCATCCCATTTGATATAAACTGCATCACTGTACTTTGTTCTGTAGTGAAATTCCTCTAATACTGTTTATGGCCTAAATATAGAAAGGGCACGTTCTCCTTGATATCTGAAATATATCTGGTTGGCTTCTCTGCAAGGCGCTGGAAATTTTAGGATAAAAGAAACATATATCTCGTATAGTCAATAATTCGCAATTGCGTGTAGTAGATGAATTGTACCCTCATACTAAAATAAAGAAAATGTGTCCGACGTAGTATGCATTATTTTGTTTCATTTTTACTGTTTACCAATAAATTGTTGAGAGCACATTCATTGTGTAACCGCTAACGAAAACACTTTCTTAGCACCACGCTGTTGTAATAACCCTGCCAATTTATAAAATACTCTGATGTCGTCATGTAGGTAGGCTATGTTCTTTCCCACCCTTTCAGAAACACTGCATCATACTGTGTTGCAGTGTTGATGTGCAATCAATCGCATCACATTTGAGCCGACTAGGCGAAGTACATAAAACACCGTGCAAATGTTGATTTTTTTTCTCTCAAAGGTTGGTGTTCTGCACCATACTAGACTTCCAAATGTATTGCACTCTTCTGACTCTAATCGGGGCGTCCTCGAGCAGCAAGAAAACTGAAGTGAAATTAAAAAAATGCTAGACGCGTATATATTGATTGTAACTTCGGTGCAATTTGTTGAAGCTCTATATGTATTGGAGAGAAATTATAAGCGCGGCATGCAGCACATTTGGCAGAAAGGCTGAACAAAAACATACTTCGGCTATTCACGAGAAACCGGATAACGGCCTCCTCACTCTATACCCGTGACATAGTGGCAGGTGTTTTGTGTTTGTCTATTTTTTTTTCTGAGAGAAAGAGGGCGCTGCGGAAAAAGGGGATAATAATGAATGTCATTTCCAGTGTCACCAATACTTTTGCATAAACGTGTGTGAATTCTTGATTATTGTTCTTGGTCTATACAAGAATGGCGCCCAGGGTCACAATTGTTTCGTCCGCACTTCACGCATTCTTGTTCTTTCGCTGGTTCCTAAATTGTATTCTAAAATCTATGCACCATAATATTATGCTCATAACATTTAGGCTTCCTGACTTTGACTTTTACGTCGTCAACCTTTGCAACTCCTCGTGCACTCGCTTTTGCTTTTTGAGCCGTAATCTGTAATAAAGAGGTGATTCAAAATGTGATAAAACCGTACTAATCCTTCCTCAGCTAAATATAGAAGCCATCTGTGCAATACCCTCTGTTTCGCGGGATGATGGCTGGCTCAAAAATCACATAGGTAATATGAACTCAAAACACCTCAAATTACATTTAGTAGCACTGTCAGATGGTATTTCATAAGAAGTGCAGTTACGAATTATCGATAAAAAAGAGAAAAAAAAATGAATAAAGATGAATGAGTGAAATAATATTCAAGTTTGCGAATACGGCGTGAGTTTACGAGGAGGCCAGAATTATAATCGGCCTGCCAATCTATTCGACATCGCGTTACCATGCTTTTACAAAAGAAGCTCGAAAGCAAATATGGGACACGTGTAATGACGTTCCAGCTCTTCTGTCTGCTCTACATTTTTCATGGCGTAACCTACGTTAAATGTTCAGTAATGAGCCTCTTGATTCCTTCCTAATGAAATTATCTCGGACGCAGCCCTGGTTCTGGTCATCCTGGGCTCTTAAAGGGCTAATTTCCCCAGTAGTAGACAGCGATCTACAAAATATGACAAAGGCTCAATGTTTAGGTTTTTGTTCTTTCTTTATGTCGTGCCATTATATTTCACAACAGACGTAGTAGCACTCAAAAGCTTCTTCTTTCTTGCGTGGTTCTGTTTTGGGGCTGGCCTGGTGCATTTATTTCCTTGGAACGACCGTATATTATTTTGTTTCCTTAATGATCGCCTATACTAGGTCAGCTTCTCTTTCAACATATAATCGCGTCTGAGCTTCTGTTGTTGACCATAAAAACGACATTGTTCTGTTGTGTTGCACTAGACTGGGAAACCTTGTGAAGAACCTAAAATTGACGGCCTTGAGCGAAAACCTGAACTAATGCACAATATATTTTCATTCGACTCTCTTTTCCTCTTGGCTGCCTCTTTTTGTGCATTCTTTATGAGAGAGAGAAAGGGAAGGAGGGAAAGAGAAAAACAGCGAGGTTAACCATGCCTTTCCCTGTAGGCTTTCTTAGATCCGGAGGTAGGAGCAAATAGAGAAAGGGATCGATAATGCGGTTATCGATATTATATTAGCGGTTTGTTTGGTTTGTAGGGTTTACTGTCAATGGCCTTATCAAACAACGCTTCATTTTTGTTCGAACTTTCCTTGTTTCAGCATCGATCTCGTTGGCTTCGAAAACAAGGTTTCCATTTCATTTTTAAAATCTCTGTCGTCTCAATGCTAGTCCACATTTAGAAACCCATTGAAAGCCCCCACATTGGTTTTGATTTCTTCAGACTCCGGTTTAGGCTTGACAACTAATCTGGACTCTTAACGCCCGACGTTTATATTTATGTAAAAGGCACTTTGTTTATGCTATTGTCAAAATTTATTTATAATATTTATTTTTGCGCCCCCGTTGAAGTCAGCATCGGAAACGTGCTGGCCGGACGTTTTTCCAGTAGGAAACAACGTATACATCTGCATGCTGCTTACTGGCTTGCTGGCCTGTTCACTCTCATAATATTAATAATAGAAATAATAAAATTATTTATTTCAACCATCATGTCATGCATGATGATGCAGGGGGACCGAAGTTAAAGCTCGCTTTCAACAGCTTGACAAGGCAACCGGCCCCCCTTTTCAAAAACAGGAAGAAAATTACGCAAATCAAAATAACTCTCACGGAAAATAAATATTGCACACTTCGATAACAATGTATTGCAGAGCGTTATATAAACAACTATATTGCATGCGCGCGGCACAAATGCAAAAGGAATAAAAAAATAATTCGACACAGACAAAATGTAATTTTTCTTGTCATTTATACACTGCAGAGACAGGGTAAGAAGATTTTTCCATTAAACAAATAAATAACACAGTAATACATGTTTCTGTTCAGTAAATTAGACTGCTTCCGAAAGAAAAGTAACAACAAAGAAAATGATTTTGTCTAAAGTACTCTACAAGAGGCGGTGTTTTACGGCGCTGGCATTCGCGACAGCTTCTTACATAGCGTTTCACAGTTGCGGAGACTCCTAGCCAGTAATACATGTTCCTGACTCGAGCAAGCGTCCGTGAGTAACCCAAATGACCAGACGTCGGTTCGTCGTGGCAAGCAAGTAGAATATCCGCACGGAGCTCGCATGGTACTACCAGAAGGTAAGCTCTTTCGTGGCCTTGGGAGTTTCTTTTATACAAGACGCCTTGCTGCATACAGAATGAACCAATGTGCCGAGATAGGCGTCGAGGGAGCGTCATATCATGCCCTTCCAGATAATCGATGAATGGAAGGATGTCTGGATCAGCTCTTTGTCGATCCCTGAGCTCAGATGCACTGAGAGCTCCCAGAAAGCTGTTGTCGCCATTGGCTGCAGCATCGTCAGTGTCAACGGGGGCTCGTGACAGCGCGTCAGCGTCTTCGTGTTTGTGGCCTGACTTATAAACAATAGTTATGTCATTCCTGAAGTCGTAAACTGCAGCGTGCAAGTCATCCCGATGGGTCTCGCAGATTTGCCAACCAGCACAAACAATTATGGCCCATGACGACTTTAAATGGTCGGCCGTAAAGATAGGGGCGAAACTTCATAGTGGCCCACACGACCGCCAGGCATTCCTTTTCCGAGGTGGAGTAGCTCGTTTCGGCGCGAGAGAGTGTGCGGCTAGCATAGGCTATTACTCGCTCAGTTCCGTCTTGATGCTGAACGAGGACCGCGCCAAGACCGATACTACTGGCGTCAGTGTGCACCTCTGTGTCAGCCGCTTCATCGAAGTGCGCCAGAACAGGGGATGTTTGAAGGAGCTCGCGAAGCAAAGAGAAGGCCGTCTGCTGCTCAGAGTTCCACACAAAGGAGGTGTCCTTCCTTGTAAGGCGCGTTAGAGGTTCCGTAATTTGAGAGAAATCCGCAATGAACCGCCGATAATATGCGCACAGGCCGAGAAAGCGCTGAACAGCCGTCTTGTTAGCTGGAACGGGAAACCGTGCGACGGCAGCAGTCTTATCGGGATCCGGGCGCACCCCATCAGCGCTCACAACATGGCCAAGGAACTTGAGTTCTGTATACCCGAAGTGGCATTTCTCAGGCTTCAGCGTGAGATCAGCAGAACGGAGCGCTTCCAGTACAGCTCGAAGGCGTTCGAGGTGTTGGTCAAATGTTTCGGAAAAAACAACTACGTCGTCTCACTGGTTAAAAGCAGCGACACGTTCAAACTGAAGGAAACCAGTCCTGCCCATCCTCAAAGAGGTCACCATGGAAAGACTTCGGTACCCGAGGGGACTGCAAGGTGTAGTTACAGGCCGGTGCGACGCCCGTTACCTGCTGAGCAGAATCACTAGATGTCATGGCGGCGGGTGATGGCTGAAACTCCGGAGACAGTCCCTGGAGCCGTCGACTGGAGCGATGCACGGGGGTGTCCAATGGCACAGGGCTGGCGCGACGTCTTTCAGATGGAGACTCTTGCATAGGTAATCTTACCAGTACCTCCACCAGAATGTCACATACAAGGTGATTGAGGATATCAAGAATAGCAAAGGGTGAGCTCCGATACAACAGCGGTGAGCAGCACAGACGCAAAACCCGCAAGCGACACTTCGTCGTCCTTCACTCAGTCATGCGCCACCTGGCAACGCTAGGTGGCAATATGTTGTGCGCCTATGATTTCGTAAATCGAAAGCAGAACAAAAAATACAGGTAATTTTGCGATCACCATGATATATTATTTTGTTTTCACTTTCATAACATTCAAGTCTATGGCAAATATTCCGCTTTACGGAGTACTATGATAATGACTTTAGTATGTGCACCGATTCCAGTATTCATTTATTAAGGCTTAGACACGATTCTGTAGCAGGAAAGCGCCCTTGTACATAGCGTAGTTAGGAACGTTCTCATGGCAGCAGTAATAGAAGGCTACACATTATTACATCCAAATTGTAACTTGTGTTATTGTTTACGCGTGCATTCGTGAATAACGCGTACACAATGTACGCCCATCAAGATGACGACACGGCGCCTAGTATTTACAGACGAATCAACAGTCTGACGTTCTCACCGGCGCTCCGCATGTAGTCTTTTTATGGTACGAAGTAGATATGACGGAAAAGCACGGTCTTGACTATTACTTTCGCGTTTGTTCTACAATGTCGCTCAATAAAATTCTTTTGTTTTCTGGTCAGAACTAACCAATAACGATTGAAGGGTTATCTCTTTTACACGGCGTTTACTTTCAATTAGTATTGACGCTCGGTTGTCGTTGTGCTGTGGGCTTTTCCTAAGCAATGTTGCATTGATGCCAAGAGGGGCCAACTGAATGCAGCAAGCCTAGGACCGGGTTAATTGGATCAATATGGGAAGGACTTCCACCCTGGTGTGGGTATAGTGCTGCTGCTACTGATAATGTACTTCTGTACTGCGACGCTCGCTAAATGTAATAAGTATTAGTAATATCATTCTGTCCAAGCTAAATAACGTGGGCCTGTACGCAAAACGTATTGGAATATAAGAATAGGCCATATGTTTTAGAGCGCAACTCTTTGGCGTCCGTTCCTGGGTTTCGCGTCGGCGTCGGCGTCGTCGTCGGCCTCGTAACCAGCTCCGCCCCCCTTTCATCCCCCCAGCGTTAGCAGCGACCGATTGATACCGCTGGATGCCGCTGACGCCGCTAGAGAGTCAACATAACGTGACTGCATACAACACCGTCGCCGCCATGCAGAAAGAGGAGGGGAGGGTCCCCCCCCCCCCTGTTCCTGTGTGGCGGATAGGATGCTCTTCAGTTGCCGACGCGCCGGTTATTTCACGTAGGCCCCGGCACGTCGACGAATACGTGACCACCTTCCCACGGCTAGACCTGGTTCTTGGCGCTGCGGAAGCGAGGGTATCATATTGTTTGCGTCGGCATCGGCGGCGTTGTCCCTGAAACCAACTCCGCAGCTGGGGTTGACTCACTATCGGCGTCAGCAGCATCAGTCAGTCGCTGCTATCTCTTCCCTCCTCCCTTTATCGCGTTGTCCGCTTGCTGCGCGCGCTTCTGCCTCCATCGTTTGCCGCTGAGTGTACACGCCGCCCCCTCCCCCCTCTTCCTGCGAGTCTCCGGTTGTCAAAGCGCCGGCACGAACTTAATTCCTTTCTTCGCTCCTCCTCCAATGCAACCCCTGTGCGGTGGGAATCAGAGAGCCAGATCGGTGGCGGCGGATCTGTATATGTGCACCGCCCGAGCCGAAATTGCCGCTGCCGTTCGCCACTGCGAAATTATCTGCCAGTTCTTTCAGAGCCATGAGCGAGACGACCGGTGGAAGTCCTGCTGCTGCTGCTGCTGCTGCTGCTGCTGCTGCTGCTGCTGCTGCTGCTGCTGCTGCTGCTGCTGCTGCTGCTGCTGCTGCTGCTGCTGCTGCTGCTGCTGCTGCTGCTGCTGCTGCTGCTGCTGCTGCTGCTGCTGCTGCTGCTGCTGCTGCTGCTGCTGCTGCTGCTGCTGCTGCTGCTGCTGCTGCTGCTGCTGCTGCTGCTGCTGCTGCTGCTGCTGCTGCTGCTGCTGCTGCTGCTGCTGCTGCTGCTGCTGCTGCTGCTGCTGCTGCTGCTGCTGCTGCTGCTGCTGCTGCTGCTGCTGCTGCTGCTGCTGCTGCTGCTGCTGCTGCTGCTGCTGCTGCTGCTGCTGCTGCTGCTGCTGCTGCTGCTGCTGCTGCTGCTGCTGCTGCTGCTGCTGCTGCTGCTGCTGCTGCTGCTGCTGCTGCTGCTGCTGCTGCTGCTGCTGCTGCTGCTGCTGCTGCTGCTGCTGCTGCTGCTGCTGCTGCTGCTGCTGCTGCTGCTGCTGCTGCTGCTGCTGCTGCTGCTGCTGCTGCTGCTGCTGCTGCTGCTGCTGCTGCTGCTGCTGCTGCTGCTGCTGCTGCTGCTGCTGCTGCTGCTGCTGCTGCTGCTGCTGCTGCTGCTGCTGCTGCTGCTGCTGCTGCTGCTGCTGCTGCTGCTGCTGCTGCTGCTGCTGCTGCTGCTGCTGCTGCTGCTGCTGCTGCTGCTGCTGCTGCTGCTGCTGCTGCTGCTGCTGCTGCTGCTGCTGCTGCTGCTGCTGCTGCTGCTGCTGCTGCTGCTGCTGCTGCTGCTGCTGCTGCTGCTGCTGCTGCTGCTGCTGCTGCTGCTGCTGCTGCTGCTGCTGCTGCTGCTGCTGCTGCTGCTGCTGCTGCTGCTGCTGCTGCTGCTGCTGCTGCTGCTGCTGCTGCTGCTGCTGCTGCTGCTGCTGCTGCTGCTGCTGCTGCTGCTGCTGCTGCTGCTGCTGCTGCTGCTGCTGCTGCTGCTGCTGCTGCTGCTGCTGCTGCTGCTGCTGCTGCTGCTGCTGCTGCTGCTGCTGCTGCTGCTGCTGCTGCTGCTGCTGCTGCTGCTGCTGCTGCTGCTGCTGCTGCTGCTGCTGCTGCTGCTGCTGCTGCTGCTGCTGCTGCTGCTGCTGCTGCTGCTGCTGCTGCTGCTGCTGCTGCTGCTGCTGCTGCTGCTGCTGCTGCTGCTGCTGCTGCTGCTGCTGCTGCTGCTGCTGCTGCTGCTGCTGCTGCTGCTGCTGCTGCTGCTGCTGCTGCTGCTGCTGCTGCTGCTGCTGCTGCTGCTGCTGCTGCTGCTGCTGCTGCTGCTGCTGCTGCTGCTGCTGCTGCTGCTGCTGCTGCTGCTGCTGCTGCTGCTGCTGCTGCTGCTGCTGCTGCTGCTGCTGCTGCTGCTGCTGCTGCTGCTGCTGCTGCTGCTGCTGCTGCTGCTGCTGCTGCTGCTGCTGCTGCTGCTGCTGCTGCTGCTGCTGCTGCTGCTGCTGCTGCTGCTGCTGCTGCTGCTGCTGCTGCTGCTGCTGCTGCTGCTGCTGCTGCTGCTGCTGCTGCTGCTGCTGCTGCTGCTGCTGCTGCTGCTGCTGCTGCTGCTGCTGCTGCTGCTGCTGCTGCTGCTGCTGCTGCTGCTGCTGCTGCTGCTGCTGCTGCTGCTGCTGCTGCTGCTGCTGCTGCTGCTGCTGCTGCTGCTGCTGCTGCTGCTGCTGCTGCTGCTGCTGCTGCTGCTGCTGCTGCTGCTGCTGCTGCTGCTGCTGCTGCTGCTGCTGCTGCTGCTGCTGCTGCTGCTGCTGCTGCTGCTGCTGCTGCTGCTGCTGCTGCTGCTGCTGCTGCTGCTGCTGCTGCTGCTGCTGCTGCTGCTGCTGCTGCTGCTGCTGCTGCTGCTGCTGCTGCTGCTGCTGCTGCTGCTGCTGCTGCTGCTGCTGCTGCTGCTGCTGCTGCTGCTGCTGCTGCTGCTGCTGCTGCTGCTGCTGCTGCTGCTGCTGCTGCTGCTGCTGCTGCTGCTGCTGCTGCTGCTGCTGCTGCTGCTGCTGCTGCTGCTGCTGCTGCTGCTGCTGCTGCTGCTGCTGCTGCTGCTGCTGCTGCTGCTGCTGCTGCTGCTGCTGCTGCTGCTGCTGCTGCTGCTGCTGCTGCTGCTGCTGCTGCTGCTGCTGCTGCTGCTGCTGCTGCTGCTGCTGCTGCTGCTGCTGCTGCTGCTGCTGCTGCTGCTGCTGCTGCTGCTGCTGCTGCTGCTGCTGCTGCTGCTGCTGCTGCTGCTGCTGCTGCTGCTGCTGCTGCTGCTGCTGCTGCTGCTGCTGCTGCTGCTGCTGCTGCTGCTGCTGCTGCTGCTGCTGCTGCTGCTGCTGCTGCTGCTGCTGCTGCTGCTGCTGCTGCTGCTGCTGCTGCTGCTGCTGCTGCTGCTGCTGCTGCTGCTGCTGCTGCTGCTGCTGCTGCTGCTGCTGCTGCTGCTGCTGCTGCTGCTGCTGCTGCTGCTGCTGCTGCTGCTGCTGCTGCTGCTGCTGCTGCTGCTGCTGCTGCTGCTGCTGCTGCTGCTGCTGCTGCTGCTGCTGCTGCTGCTGCTGCTGCTGCTGCTGCTGCTGCTGCTGCTGCTGCTGCTGCTGCTGCTGCTGCTGCTGCTGCTGCTGCTGCTGCTAAACGAGCTGCCAGAGCAGAGGCCCAGCGCCGTCGCCGCCCGAATCCAGAGGTGCGTGCCAGCGAAGCAGAAGCTTACCGTCGCCGCCGTCGAGATTATCCAGGAGTACGCGTCGCCGAAGCAGAGGCTAAGCGCCGCCGCCGAGGAGACCCTGCCGTTAGTGGAGTCTTTGTTAAAGGAATACGTGTGAAAAATAAAAAAAAAATTCTGTGATAGCGCACACATGTGTTGCTCAATTTCTTTGCCTCAATCTATCGAAAAGGCGAAACAGCTTATTTGCAGCGCTCAAATTTCGCATTAGGAAGTAACGTAATCGTCGGTAATTTTTTTACCCCGGCATTGAGATGGAGCGCATTTGGCAAGCACTCGCAGATTATGACTAGCAGCTTACCGGTATCGCTCAAGAGGAAAGTATACAACAGTTGCATCTTGCCTGTACTCACCTATGGGGCTGAAACGTGGAGGCTACCCAAGAGAGTTCTACTTAAGTTGAGGACAACCCAGAAGGCTATGGAACGAAAAATGGTAGGGCTAACATTAAGAGATAGAAAGCGTGCAGAGTTAGTCAGAGAAATAACTGAAGTTACCGACATTCTAGTGAATATTAAGAAGAAGAAATGGACATGGGCAGGACGTGTAGTGCGAAGAGGGGATAACCGATAGTCGCTGAAGGTAACAAACTGGATTCTAAGGTAAGGAAAACGTAGCAGGGGGTGGCAGAAAGTTAGGTGGGCGGATGAGATTAAGAAGTTCGCAGGGGTCAAGTGGATGCAGCTGGCCCAGAACCGGGTTAAGTGAAGAAATATGGGAGAGGCCTTTGCCCTGCAGTGGGTATAATCAGGCTGATGATGATGATGATTATGATGATGACAGGCTTCTGGTGCTCCTACCCTTGACACCAGGTGCCATCTGTCGACGCGCCCGGCTCGGGGGCTGCGGGTCGCCCCAGCGTTGCGCGTTGAGTCCTTTTCTGTGAGCAAGAGTTCTTCATGGCTGTCGTTAACGCTCTCTACGGCCTACGAATGTAGGCGCATGCTGCTTCGCTACTCCCAATTCATCTTGCGCAAGAGAGTTCTAGAGTTATCTGAGGCGCTTTGACGCGACATGCATGCGTAGTCCCTCAGGGAATTTACGAACTGCAAATCTGCAAGTTCATAAGAATACTGATGCTCTGGCGCTGTATTGATTTGTCAGATATTTATATGCAGTAAGTGCATGTGTGTTTTGTTTTTGACCTGTTGATTTCGTGTATTCGAATGTAAACGTCCTGATTTTCTTGGATGGTATTAGTTGTGGTCGGAACGGCGAGCTGTTTGATGAAGTATGTTTAGGCGAAACGCGAGGTTGCGATTCATCATTTGCTTTCTTCTGCCGTTTTTTTTGCGTGAACGTAAGCACGACGGCCAGCATTATACAAATTGGTATTTACGTTCTTCATTCTCGGAGAAAACGGCCTTGTGGTGAAAGTCTTCGCTTAGTTGTTAGGGCTCTAGACTGCAGGGCCCAGAGACAGAGGAGACGGGTTCAACCTCGGTAGGGACGGCCGCTTTTTGATGCAGGCAACACGGAAGGCACCCGTGGCCGAAATTCCGTCGAAAACGGCGTACTACACAGCCGAAATCGCTTTGGGACCCTAAGCCCTTATATCATGTAGAGACTGACTTGTTATGCTCCAACCAGCATCTGTTTGCTTCTGTTTTTTTGTTACGTGTGATAATGTAGTGGACAATTTAAAAACCTGCATCATGTGGTGATATGCAGGCGTAACAGATTTGTAGGCAATAGGTTTTACAAGCATTAAATGAAGAAATCATAATAGAGCGTGGTTTAAAATAACACAAAAATGTTGCGTTAGTTAGCTCTGCAACATAGTTGAGCACAAACCAAAATTTGTTAATGTGACTGGCAAACATCTGTGCAACCGAAAACACAGGCTAAATTGTGAGGTTGACTATGGCTGTAAGCAAGGAAAAAGAAGGCATTGGAGTTGGAATAATACGTGATCCAAACCCGTATGACTAATGATCATAAATGTTCAAAAACGTGTCTCGGTTGTGTGGTACCAAGACGGCAGCATTTAACATAAATGCGGCCAAAACACCAAACAAAGTGACGTTAATGTCAGATAAATTTCATGACTAACACGTCGATTTTGATTTAGGGATCACACAAATGAACTTGCTGCTACACAATCATGTAATGAAAAGTTTTGGTAATAATTTGCAGCGCCCGAATGCTAGCTAATTGCTGTTACCCTACAGGCGCGACCGGGGAGATACCGCAACCCCGCATTCCGCAAGGAAACGGCCGCGCGGTGGTGCGGCAGTCAGCAAAAATGGCCGCGCTCATGAAAGGCTAAAAACATCGGCTGTGGCTTAGCTCTGGCTAACTGCAGTTGAATTGCGAAAGCAAAGGCGGAAACTTTTCTTGCCTGCTACATTATTCCCTTATCACGCTCAATCAGTGTAAAAGGTTACATTACTGTGGATACTTGAGCTGATCCTTCAAGTGTATGACGCGAGAGCGTAAGCTACCAGCTCACATATAAAGTCACGCTTCAACCATGCAGTATGGACATGCCTGCGTGTCGTAGGGGTAACACGCAGGCATTTGAGAATGCAAACGGTTCTGGCAGGCTGATACTGATATCACTCTTTTATGAGCAACCAAAGGGTAACGTGAATTCAAATATCATGGCAGGCTGATTGTAATGCGACGTTCTTACATGAAAGGAGAGGTCCGAGTGAGCGCTCCTGCTGAGTACACGCTCGCCCGAAATACGCCGCAGAAAAGCATGATAGCGGGAGCATGATAACTACTATCATGCTCACGCTAGAGAAGGAGAATTAAGCTGTGGTATTCATGGTCCCGGGCGTGACTACGTTGGTTAACACACTCGGCTGGGGATCCGAGTATCCGAGGGATGTCCCAGTGGAGACAATTGTTTTTTATTTTATGAGGAAACTGTAGAGCGGTGCGACGGGCCGCGCGTGAAGAACGGTTCTACCTAGCTTAGTATTGATAATCTAATCTATAAGGAGGCTTTTCTATGGGACTGATCTCCCCAGCGCGGGGTGGAAAAGACGGGGTGTGAGAGGAGACGGGCAAAAAAGGTAAAGAAAACCTATGCCTTAGGGGAGAATTGTGTGATTTCCCACAGATACAAACAAATCACTGACGTTTAACGCAATTTCACCAGTACCCCGTGCCAGAGTGTGGTACGCTTGTTGTATTTATGTTGATCTATCTTCGGGTGACGCAGGCCATGTTTCGGGTGGAACGAGGCGAATTGTGGGTAAAAGCGTTTAACAGCGGGTGACCCTTTATTCTTGGATGTTAATTTTGGTTCACTTTGGCCAAAATGGTTTTTCACCCGGGGCCCGGAAGTCAACCGGGGCCAAATTGGCCCCGGATTATTCGGGCCAGGTTTTGTGGCTGGCTCTGGCCGCAGATCTATCGTCATCGGCCCTGAAGTGGATCTGAAGGGTATTCCACTTCACTAGGGGAATCGTGACTGTAAAGAGACGCTCAGCCTCCTATGGCTATAGGCAGTTATTCAGCAATACAGCTGATGTTCTGAAAGGAAGGAATATAACATGCAACCAAAGTGATTTCTGATAGTACAGAAAGAACGCTAGATGAATGCTGGCAATTTATGTACACAGCCAATCTCTTTCATAACGACAGACATCATGATGCACTTTACAGATAACTCAGCTCTAACCTGTTATGTGCGCAGTAGAGCATAAATAAACATGTCTCCTGACATTCAACCGCTTATCCAAAAAAAAAAAAAGCACTTGTTGCTCGTCGATGACATGCCCCCGAGCAAGCAGTAGAATCGCTGACGATAATTTTCCCAGGGGCCGGATTGAATTGCGGCCACTAAAATATCAGCTTTCCTTCCGACTGCTCGTTTCACTTGGCCACCGCCGCTACCTTTCTGCCAATCCCAATAGCTGTGACTTAGATGTCGTTGTTCTGGGCACTTTCATCCGTCTGCACTTTGTCCAAGCGCTGGAGCATGGAGTGAATTGCACGCGCATGGTCACGTTCGAAGGCACAACCAGTTTTGTGCGACTGCCTCCAAATATAAAGGAAAGCAGGTACTCGCCCATGCCCAGCCCCCATCCCAAAAATGAACTTGTAGCAATGTTGCAAAAGGGAGTAATTTTAACCTTTGCACAACGATAAAAAACGAGTTATGTTATTATTGGCAGTACGAAGGAAGTCAGTGGCCAGCACAGAGTACTCATAAAGACGGAGCGCAGATACTCATCATGCCAGAATGTTTTTAAAAACATTCGATTCATGCATTTGAGTTCGCCACTTTAATATTAAGACTCAATGAATGTATGACAGCAGAAAAATGTTCATTCATGAGGGAACAAAAAATGCTCTACCGTTATTCACATTTTGAAAAGCTCCCGGCGAGAATGCATAGAAGTTTTCTGATTGAGCTGCTTTTGGATTTCTTGTTTTCTTGGGGAGAGTGGCAGCTTGGATGGGTTTTCGTTATACTGCTAGGGTGAAAATGGAACGCACATCCTGAAGCCTCATATTTTACCCCAGCACTTTATGAGCGGCTCGTGTACCACAGTGCCGTTTCGCTTTCACCTTGTTTTCAGTATAAAATGGAACTCGAACAACTGAAGATCGATATAAAGTTTTGCGACAGACTAACTAGCTTACTATCCATTACGTGCAAAGTATTTAATAAGGTAATCGCTAAAGGGGTCAGGACTACCAACCTCAGACTTTAATCAACCAAAGGTTGTCGGAAACGGTACTCTATAATAGACCATACCCATGCTATCAACCAGGCAATAGAAAAGTGCACGAAATATAACCAGCCCCAATACATAGCAATAATTGACTACTACAAAACAATTCAATGAGTTGAAAACTCAGCAGTCATGCAGGCATTTCGAAATTAAGGTGTAGTTGAGCCTTATTTAAAGGCACAGGAGCTTATCTACAGTAGCTGCACAGCAACCCTAGTTATGCATAAAGCGATGAATTTCAATTAAGAACGGTGTTAGGGCAATCAGGCACAATCTGCCCAGTGCTATTTAAAACCTAAATAGAGGACGTATTCAGAGACATGGAATGGGAGCAGTTAGGGATCATGGTTATAATGGGGAATATATTGGTAATTTGCGATTCGCTGATGACATTGGCATCCTTAGTGATTCAGGAGACCAATTGAAACGAATGAATAATGACTTAGACATTAGAAGCAGAAAGGTAGGCCCAAAGATTAGAATGCTGAAGTCTAAGTTGATGTTGAACTGCATGGGAAATGAACAGCAGTTTAAAAGCGGTAGCGAAGCACTGGAAGTGGTAGGTGAATATGTCTACTTCGGACAAGTAGTAACCGCAGAGCCGGATCATGAAAGGGGAATAACAGGGAGAATAAGATTGGGATGGAGCGCGTTTGGAAGGCACTCGCACATTACGATTAGCAGTGCACCAATATCGCTAACGAGGAAAGTATTTTATAACATCTGCATTTTACGTGTATTCACCCAAGTGCTTGAAACATGGAGGCTAATTAAAATGGTTTTTACGCAAGTTGAGGACAACGCAGAGAGTTATGAAATAAAAAAATGCTAGGTGCAACGTTAAGGGATAGAAAGTGTGCAGAGTGTGGAAGAGAATTAACTTGAGGTAATGACATTCTAGTGGAAATCAAGGATACATCGCCACGGACAAGACATGTAGTGTGAAGAGAAATAAGCGCTAGGTCGCTAAAAGTAAAGAATTTGTTTCCGCAGAAAGGGAAGCTTGGCAGGGTGAGGCAAAAAACTAGGTGGGTGGATGAGGTTAAGATGTTCGCAAGGGTCATGTCGATGCATCTAATACAAGACAGAATTAATTGGAGGAATATGGGAGAGGGCTTCGCCCTGCAGTTTGTATAATCTGACTCTTGATTATGAAAACTACGGAAACTACGGGACGTGGGTCGCCGTTTAACGTGATGTGGGATCAGTCTGAACATTTACATCCTATCGACAACACAATCTTTTTTGTGTGTTTTAACGTGCGTGTACATGGGTGCTGTTCTTCGCACCTGAAGACTTTATAGTTAGATCGTGTACTAGATGTGTATGCATTATACAAGCGTAAAATTTATTTTGTGGCTTCTCAAATTCGTGTCCTTGCTCACTGGTTGTAAGGAGTTAGTAAACCCACGAATGTATAGCTTGCTTGTCGTTTTTTTTTTTCGGAGCGTACGTGTTCTATCAAACGACTATCGCTTGTATCAAACTTCTCACCACAAAAAGGCATATGCCGTTTCTGAATGGTCATAGCTATAAAAAGAGACCCG
Source organism: Amblyomma maculatum (assembly GCF_055883805.1). Lineage (NCBI taxonomy): Eukaryota > Metazoa > Arthropoda > Arachnida > Ixodida > Ixodidae > Amblyomma > Amblyomma maculatum. The sequence continues at coordinate 125,631,205 of NC_139345.1, read as the reverse complement.
GCGAGCGTTCCAATTGCGAGCGTGCTGAAAGATCATCTCCGGAGGTCACAGCCCCAAAGTCTGGTAATGATTGATGACGAGAGCCTTTCCTTTATGAGCGAAGGCATGAGCTGTGAAACCGCTTTCAGCGGATTTTTTATATCGCAATCTGTGCTTGTTCCATATACAACACTTCCGCACTTCGCTTGTTCTATAAAAAGTTGCACCTTCCACTGATATTCTGTCTGATCAAGACAGATTGAGGAGTCAATGGGACGACCCCGTAGGCGCTGTAAGGCGTGCCGGCACACTATGTTTACTTCACTCGAAATGGCTACCGATAATATTTCAACCAAGGCTAATGTGTGCCGCATCCGGCCTCATTCTCACTCGAGACTAACCTTCGGCTAATCCATACCTCATTCTTCGAAACAATACATGCCCAGAATGCTTTGACACAGAGCCAGATGTTACCACACTCTTTATTCGCAGAAATATCCAGATTTTGTTGTTGTTCGGTGTTTACAGAATACCAATGTTTGTTTTCATTCTTTTTCTGGAGCAACAACGAAATGAACTGGGTATTTTTTATTTCTTCTTTCTTATTTCTTTTGTCTCGCTAAACATTTATTCTGCATTGATTACGATGAGGAATACTGCTCGATTTCGCGTTTCTCAAGATAGCTAAATTTTCCGGACAGCTTCATTAAATGGCATCGAAATGCACGGTAAGAGAAAGAAGGACGTCAGTGTTTTTGTTTCACAAAAGGCTAACCTGTGAAGCGGAGCGAGCTCCTCTTCATATTGTATTTCAGGCTCCTGGCTGAGTTCCTATTATTTGGTAACCGTTGCTGTCATTATCTAGTGCTTATTTGTAGCGCCGTCTCTCATAGCCGGAGCCGCTTTTGGACGTTAAACCCCGAAACGCAAACGCCTATTTGGAGCATACTACATATGGCAATAAAAATGGGCGAAACAATTTTACTATCCGAGCGTTTATTTAAACGGGTCACGATCTCCCGCTACAATCTCGGGTGTTTCTATCCGCTCCATTCGTGTGGTCCTGTTACAGCACACATTTACTGCATAGTCAGCTTTGGAAAATTAGCACGCAGGCAAGGACCACCTGAGTTCTGAGAACGTGAGGCATAGATGGCGTACATGCTGTTTTTGTTCTAACATTTCTACGTTTAGCCAGTTTGTTGTATGAAAGCCCTAATGTCATCTTGCTCTCGCGATTTGTCATTTTTGCTCAATTGAGAACCCGTTTAAATAAAAAAAGCTGTACAATGTGGTGCGACATGTCATTAGTAACTTGCAATGAAAACTCATTTGGGCACGCTTTACTTAAGCACATTGTGCCCATTAGCATAGCAACGAACTATCAGATACAAGTACTAATGTTATGCTTCTGAAATACACTAAAGTCTGAAAACTATTAGCTATGCTACTAGGAAAATTCACGATATGCATCTCTTTTCAGGTTACCTATGCTAATCAGTTAAATATTTCATGTTTTTTTTTTTCTTTTGAGGGCGATAGATGAGGCGCAGTGCGGATGTAATGGGGCCTGATTTCGTGCGTTTCCCAGTATAATTTTTGTACGCCTATCATTCCGGAATGTTATTCACAGCCTATGAAGTGACAATGGTACCTTTTTTGGCATTTACTAAATTGTTCTTCCTTCATCACTCTTACATTGCATTTTGCCGCTATATTATTGCATTGGAAGATAATATTAGGCATAGTGCAGCTATTGTCGTTACCTTCCAGGAGGGGCGACCATTTAATAGAAGTGCCTTTTGCGTTGACTTCCTTTGTTTAAAATATTGTCTATACCGAAGATTTGCAGGGGTACCTCTGTTAAACTGATTATAATGCGAATGCACCCGAAGTTGCTGTTGTAGCTGTGCATGTGGCGCATCTGGGGTCCGCCGTCAGAAAATATGAAGGTTTAGCCATGGCCTTCCAGTGCAACGGCTCGCTGGATGATCTAGGCCACGGCTTTAACCTAGAATTACTATAAAACTTATAGTAATATAACTCTTACTTATATATAACTCTTGTTCAACCCTACTTGTCGCGCAATCTGAGAGTTGCCGCATCCAATTTGTGTTGTTTCATCATCATCTGAACTATAACCATCGCAGGGCGAAGGCCTCTTTCCCGTATTCCTCCATCAACTCGGTCCAGTGGTAGTTGCATGCACTTGACACCTTCAAACGTCTTTACCTCATCTGCCCACCTAACTTTCTGCCGCCCCCTACTACTCTTACCTTCCTTTGGTATATAATTAGTTACCCTTTTCGACCATCGCTTATCATCTATTCGCAATGCATGCCCTGACCATACCCATTTCTTCTTGATACCCACTAGATTGTCATTAACTTGATTTATTTCTATGACTAACTTTGCAGGCTTCCTATCTCTTAATTAGAAAGCTACCATTTCTGTTCCATAGCTGTCTTCTTTCTGCTCAACTTAACTAGAACACTGTTCGTCAGCATCCACGTTTCAGCCACATAGGTGATTACAGGTAAAATGCAACTGTATAAATTTTCCTCTTGAGCGATACTGGTAAGCTTCTAGTCATAATTTGAGAGTACAGTGCTGAGCAGCCCTGTCTAGAGAGCCCTGACGGTGCTCCGCAGAGCAAGTCAGCACCATCTAACGTTATGGCACTGGATTTCAGTTACGCGTCCCGTGCGCATGCGCAGCCAAAATAAAGCTTGCCTGCTCGTGAGTTCACGGCCTGACTTCCGCTCAGTGCTTGCGCTTCATGCGCCAGGTAGGTGTTTATTATGTAACAGCAGCCGGAAACCCATCTGTGCGAATCATGAAGCGGCTAAGCACGCAAGTAGAAGTGATATTGGGTGATCGCTCGGTTCAAAAGCAAGTGCAAGTCATAGAGGATGATCACGCGTTTAAAGCACGCACCGGGTTAAGAGTGCTGTATTGTGTCTCTCTCTTGTTCGTATAAGTTACCATCAGACACCATGAGTTGCAGGAGTATTATTTGATGACTTGTCTTTGAGCTGGCTTATTCGCTACTTGTGGCATCGCATCTGGAATCCGTTCAGGTATAGGAACTTGACTAATTCCTCTACGTGAAAGCACAGGGATGGCGACTGGTGCGTGTGCACGAACCCGCGTTTATCCGCTACCAATCGCTCTTACTTTCTGGCCATCTCCTTACGCAAGAGAGACACTGCGGCATCGCGACGCACTGGCGACTGCCAGCAGGCCGGTCATAGCAGCACAAAAGGCACTCGCAAGGAGGTTCCTTGAGAAGAAAGTGGTGAGCAGGCATCCCTCTGATTTGCCGCGCATGCGGACGGGACGCATACCTCGAATCCAGAAACTAACGTTAGATGTCGCTGACTTGCTACTCAGGGCGCCTTCGGCGCGCTCTAGAAAATGCTGCTCACCGCTGTACTTGCCAAATACGCTCCAACCCAATCTTATTCGCCTAGTTTTTTTACTTTTTAAGTGCGGATCTACGGTATACTTCCTGTCCTAAGTAGACATCTGATTTTCTTTCCTGTGCCATCAATTATTCTTTGCCTATAATCCATTGAGTTACTTAGCAACGTAATGTCATCAGCGATTCGCAGATTACTGAGGTATCTTACATCAACCCTTATTCCTATATAATCCCATTTGAAGTCTCTTAATGCTTCCTCTGCGCTTTCTGGGAATAGTACAGTGGAGGTCTTGTCTCCTTGCCTAATAGCTTTCTTTAGTGGAACGGTACTACTTTCTTTATGCAGAACGATGCTTGCTCTGCAGCCACTATATATATCTTCCAGCACTTTCATATGGCTCATATATACCGTGATTTCGCAATGCAAGCATAAATAACGAGAGTTCGACTGAGTAAATGCTTTTGCGTAATTATTGAATGCCACGTTTAAGTTCTGGTTATATTCTGAGAAGTTTTATAACACCTGGGTGATGGTATGAATATGATCGATAGTAAAGTCCTCTTTCCTAAAACCTGCTTGACCCTTTTGGTTCACAGAAGTCAAAGGTTGTCCTAATTCTGTTAGCGATTACCTACTGAATACCTTGTACTTACCTAAGAGTAAATTGATTCTTTTTTTTTTAACTTTATCTTAACCTGCTTATAATGCGTGAAAGCATCTGCCTAGTGGCTGATTAGTTTAAACGCTCGGGTACTAAACCGAGCACCCGGGTTCGAACACGGCTGTTTCAAATACGCTTAGATGATTGTTTACAGAGAAAGCGCTACAAGAGGTCATGGTCACTCACTGATTATTCATAGGCCCAATATTGTCCTTTTTGGCTGGCAAACATGAAAGACTCCTCTAGAATTGGCTCGCACGTTGGAGCAATTGTACCGGACTTAGTTCGTATTACCCGCAGGAGCCCAAGTAGTTGTGACCTCACGAAACGACTTCGCCAATTAGAACAACGGCAGAAGCAAGATCGGGCAAGAATCTTCTTTCATTTGTAGCGAGTATATGAGTGCCTTGGCTTTCACAGAAGAGCAGGAAAATGAATCCTATGGTGTTAATATTCCTCTTTATTCGTGTAATACGAAAGACACACCAAGTGCTAAACGTTTGACCTTCTGGAATTAAATATATGATATCCATTCAAATGATTATAAATAAGCTCACTCCGAACGTAAGAAGGCTTGCTGTTTGATGTGCCGTGGCGCTGAATCCACAACATCAATACGAAACGAAAATTGCCGAAAAATAGGAAAGCCGACGATACCCTTTATGTTCACTAGTAAAACGTTACTTTAAAAATATGCGAGAGAACCTCACAACTCATTTTGTATTGTGTAATTATGTACATAATATTGCTTCAAACTAAAACCATATATTGCGGTGGAGGAAACGGCTCAGTGGCAGCTTTGTGGTGGTGGGAGACTGTGCTGGGTTGGACACAGCGCGGTGAGCACTCTGCCAATCAGCCGCTCTAAATAAACGCCGCTCGTACCATATACATATATATATATCGTAGTGTTTCATGGGTTAGAGCTCATTTTTTTTGCTCTTTTGTCATGCAGTATCGAGAGTTCAGATTTTTTTGTGGAAATTTACGGTACCAGCCTGATTTCATTTCTATCGGTGCAGCTCTGTGTCTGGCTATTCTCTCCCTTTAGGTGGTGATTTTCAAAAGCCTAGTCTGGAGAATATGCACTAGACGTTATAATGTACTTTTCTTCCGCTTTACTCGCGCATTCGTCATGCCCCTTTAAGTGGCTATTCACTTTAAACACGATGACCTTTGGGCAACCTTTATAAAGGAGCACAATTTCACATTCATGTGCATCTATAATTTAAAAGTTACGAAACAAAATGTGCTGCCTATTACCCATTTTCTTATACAGGGTCGCAACAGAAGAATATGAACGACGGTCTGGCGTTGAGAGTCGTCTGACGCGTTATTTAGCTGAAATAAAGCATGCTTCCTACGTACGCTCGTAATATTTACCTTTGGTTTTGCAGAGGAAGACAGCAGAAAAATTTATTTCCATTAGAGATCGGACCAGAAATATTTATATGCGGAAGCGTGGTCTGTTTGATTCTGTCCTCTACTGTGCATTACCTCTTCCTTCCTTCGTTAAAATGTTAATATCTTTCCAAGCAGTCCAATATCAGTTCGGTTACCTTCAATCTTAAACTACGTCAACTTCAATTCATGATATCTGGACGCCTCATCTCAGCCCGAGGCAAAGACAAAAGGATTCTGGGTAATGGAATTGCAGAATCAGCCACGTTACTTCTGCGCGCATTATTGCTCTTGGCGCATGAAGGCCTGATTTGCCGATGTGCCATAAAACAAATTTCAGGTAAAGTTTGTTAAGACGTGAACTCCATCTTGGGTATCTGATGGACAATTTTTTACACGAGGTTTTAGACGTTCTGACTCTGTTGGTGATAAATATTTTTTATTTATAATCCTTTTGCACACTTGCTGAAGCAAAAACCGGTTTTCTCACAGCGATTCTAACGCTTCCACCCGTAAAGGCTACTTGTTTTCGCACTCGCCTGCTCCTATTTTGAATCGTTTATTAGTGCATTTCCTTTCCCTCCCTTCTCTTTAAACAATACGATAATTATGTGATATCGTCAAGCTGACGAGAATCAATCTTTAACGCGACCGAGTTCAACAGGTTTCGCTTGAGAGAAAGTCCCGTGTCGGCGTTGTCCGTCTAGATGTCTTGAGCGAAAAATGCTAAGCATACTTTCACAGTTGACATGGCTGGGCAGAGATTCGTCTCTGTATTATGTCAAGTCCCGAGCTAGATGGGAGAGCTGGGGAAACAACTGCAAACTCGTGCAGTCTCTTTCAGAGGGCAAGGTGAAGGAGGATTCGAATCGGGGATTCTTGCATATCTAGTTACATGCTCCCATTAGACCACTGAGTCACGTTCATATGACATCGTTCGAACAGGGCTTTGCATCTGTGTATGGTTGCCATTTGTATGACAGGTCGCTTAAACCTGCATGCTAATGAGTTCTTTCGAGATAACTAGCGCACGAATTAGGGGAATAATGATCTAGGATCTCCAAACGGAGCCCCAGACGAGGGCCATTAACGCTGAAGCATCATAACATTACAAACCGCCCTTAAGTGTCAAGCTAAATTTTTATACTTTTGTATGGCGTACGATTGGGTTAGCCACTCGTACGCCACCAGACCCAACTGAAATCTACGAAGCGTTTCAGGCTTGATTTTGCAGCTTTCATGTTGGCGGCAGACGTTTAGGGGCAAAGCGCCCCACGGTAATAGCCTTCCTATGTCCGCTGGTTTCCCAAATCTTGTCTTTGCATTATTCTGGAACCGATTTCGCAACTGGGAAGTTCGAAGTACTCCGCCGGCTCTGGAATACATTTAATAGAGCCCGAGAGAGCCAGAGACTATACAACGTATTTGTGAAAGCGAGATATACAGCCCTATATTACAGGGTTAGATTACTGGCTCGTGAAATGATTAGATGGTTGTGACTTGTTTAAACTATGTCTAGGAACACCTTGAAGGTACTGTTTCTCCCATGTAGGTCTGTAATTACATACCAATTGTTATTGTCTTGATACATCGTCGCAGCTCCCATAACGGTAGTCAAATGATGTGACGAATTATATACTTGAGGCAAAGCTTCAATTTGGCCTTCCCTGCCCTGTCTTCTTTGCTTTTTGTAATTGTCACTGGCACACCTGCTGTGTGGCCTTTTGTTAAGTATGGCAGGCTCAAAAGGATCTCATTCATTCAGTATCCACTTTCAGACAGGACAGACGCTCTACTTCGATGCGCTGTAGATATTTCACCACGCACTTTCAGGTATTGTAACAAGTGGTACGGCTCGCTTCCTAGGCGTTTAATCAAACTTCAGCACTGTCAAAGCTTTAAACTAGAGATATTAGCATTTTTTCTTGCCTTTAAACAGCTGCGCTGGGGCGCATGCATTCTTTATAAAAGGGTGTATTGCGTTTATAAAGTATATCAGGAATCACTACGCTATGCCCATTATCAGAATGTTTCACTCGCATGTCGTCTTTACCTGGTATGGTACGCTCTGGAAGACGGCAAATATTCAGGCATCATTTTGATCTGTTCCGAAACTATAGGTTAAATATGCACATCGCAGCGTTTTCGATCTCGCGATCTGGAGCCTCTAATCGGGCTTTCTAGTGAGACATAGAATGAATACTCCTATTCCAAGAAAGATTATGAGCAGTTCTTTATGTTTCAGAAACTTTGGTATGAATGTATGAGGACACCCGCTTCAGGTAACGACGTAAAAAAGCATAATAAATATTTTCATTCTGTCAAGTCTCAACGATACATTAAGCCTTACACAGTCTGATTGGACTAAGTGTTATTTCTTTGGTGACCACCATCGGCCAACTCCCTATAAGAAATTTAATTTTGATTACATGGTTGTCTTGTAAACTTAAGAGCAATAGATCCACCAGAATTCTACTGATTCGAGCACTGTTAGGGGGACGCTACTTTAAAAAATTATTATCTATCACACGAAATATTCAGCTTCACAGTAACTAAGCAAATTCTAGTTAGGCGACAGAAAAAAAAAGCAATTTTTGAAAAATAGTACTGCTAACAAGGACTAAGCTAATTGTGCCAAGACCAATTTTTTTCAGGAATTCTCTGTAGCCTGCATATTATTGTGCACTGGTCAGACTTGATCGCAATCAGGTCCAGTCGGACTCATTTAAATGTCTAAGTTACCCAAACGTTTTCATTTGCTGCAGTGCACTTGCGGGGCTTTGGATTAACGTGTACGGCAGCATGACAGTGCCCGATTGAAAGTGTTGTTATAGACTGAATATTTCAGCACATGAAAAGAGGAACCACGTCGAGACCTAAGCCAGCATAATAAGGCCGTGTAATAATTTCTAAGTAATAAATATTTAGACATGAAGACCAGATATGGAGTACGAATTTTTATAGAAAAATTGGCAGACGGTTCAGCTTCGCCAGCCAGCGTAGTATGATACAAAAGTGTCCAAATTCTAATACTCCTGCCGAGCTTAGGCATTATCTGACCTATTTTGGTGGCGGTAAGGCCAAATTTCTAGAGAGTGAGGGAAAGGTTTATTTTAGGGTTTGAATAGAGTCGATTTTGAGCATGGATGAACTCGGTTCCTAACTTGAAAATTTTGAATGTGTAAATTTATACTTGGGATTGAGCACATTATTTTGGCGGTAGATTAAGTTCATTTATCACTAAAGCGCATTAAGAGGACATTTTGAAAGCTGCGTTTTTGGATCCACTGGACAGACCAAGACGTCAACAAGAAGGAAGGGCATTTGCAATGATCAGCTGCACCCACATCTACGCTGTTACATATTCGCTGCTAGCGAGCAATACCTGCGTTCGAATATGCTCCGTAGAATAGAACCCTGCGGTGATCGAAGTATTATCAGAAAGCCGTCTTAGTGTGCATTGCCAACCGAAACAGGGTCAAGACGGCACGCAGCGTATGCGTTCCTTCCAGCATTGCGGCGTTTTCGCCTTATTTTTTATTTCATTTTCGTCTCGTCTCAGTGCCACTAACAAATATATATATATATATATATATATATATATATATATATATATATATATGAAATATGTAGGGTGATAGAGGGAAAGAGAAAACGAGAAATATAGACACAGATTTATCAACGACACAGGGTTCAGGCATTCTGCACCAGGCACGCTAATGTCAGAGGGTCCGTCAGCTTGTGCACGGCCTCAAACCAGCATGCCTGGATGGTCAGGTGCAGTGTTGTGATAATTGGAGCATTGAATAAACATTGGGTTAGCAGAGAGATAACTTCTCTTTTTACCATAGACCTTCAGGCAATTTAGACATAAAGCTCGGAGACTTGGACGGTGCGCATATTTCGAGAGACAACGAAGAGCGTGCGAAAGAAGAGCTCTTGTTCAGTCGTTTTCTGTATCTTCGCGTTCGTTTTCAGGTAATTTTGAACGCGCCCCCTAATGAAGCGTGTCTTGAATTGCGATGCGTTGCCATTGCATCAATGTACTGTGAGCCCTCCACGGATCTTCTTTTACTTGTACATACCATGATCTTCTTCCTCTTGTACATACCATCATCATCGTCCCGCGGCGCCGGCTCCGGCGCGCGCTTGGGTTTTCTCGATCAGATTAAACGCTGACACGGCATACCTTGCCTTGCCTTCAGATCCTTGCCGTCTGGACCTGGCCTTCTTCACAAGTGGTGGAGGTAAAATTCGATCCCTGTGCTGCCTTGTGCCCTGCCTCTCGCTGGAGCTACATTCCGGCCGCAGTTTAACAACTACCATCGTCATGTCAACCGAAAGCAGTCCCGACCCAGCCGGACCCTCTATCTCGGCTACACCGCCGCCTTCGATGGTGCCCACACGACAACGCGACCCGCCGCTGTTCGCTGGTCGTCGCGACGAAGACGTCGATGACTGGCTTGACACTTATGAACGCTGCAGTGCCTACAACCGGTGGGATGATGCTTTAAAATTCCTGAACATATGTTTCTACCTTATTGATGTCGCCAGAAATTGGTTTATTAACCGCGAGCCCCATACTAGAAACTGGCCGACCTTCAAGCAGCAGTTCCGACAGTACTTCGCCAATCCGGCTGTTCGGACGGAGATCGCAAGGAACAAGCTCGCTACCCGCCGTCAAGGTCCCGACGAGTTCTATGCGTCATACATAGAGGCCGTGCTTGCACTCTGTCGGCGTATCAGTCCCACCATGCCGGAAACTGTACGTCTACACCATGTCTTGAAGGGAATCAATTCAGTGGCTTATAACACCCTAGTTGCCCAGACTCCATCAAGTGTTGATTCCATTATAACCACCTGCCAACGCCTCGACCAGCTAGAGTCCCCCCGATTGCAGCCCGGCTTCACTACTGCCCCGACCTCTACTGACCTCGATCTACGAGCCATGATTCGAGCGATCATCCGCGAGAAGCTCCAAGCCCTCAGCCATTTCTGCCGGCACGGGTGCGATCATTCGTCTCCTCCTCCTAACGACGCCGGCCTCCGCCACATCATTAAAAAGGAGTTCGCCACTATCAACCACCCTGTCACACCTGATCCTCCTGCACCTCGCCCAGCAGCGACTTACGCTCACTGACTTACGCTCGCTACGCTGACTGAGCGATTTCATCGCACCCTATCGGATATGATATCTATACATCACACCGGATCATCGAAATTGGGATACTGTTCTACCATTCATCACATTTACACCGACGCATCCATTACAAGCGAATTCGCATCTATGGCCTGGGTATGCGATGACAACCCTTCCCTTTCAGGCGCTTATGCCTGCCATCTACCTCAGGGTACCCCTCTTCACGCTGAACTCCTCGCGATTTGGGGAGCCTTGTCAGGAGTGCCTTGCACCGGAACTGGGTCACTACGTATTCTTACTGATTCCTTTGAAGCTTACAAGGAAATCGCTACTCCGGGTTCACAAGATGCAACAGCTACGGCTATACAGCGCCTCCTTAAACGCCACCAACTCGCGACCAGAACTGTCGCTATTCACTGGACCCCAGGTCACTCGGACGAATCAGGGGGCAATGCGGCGGCACACGCCGCGGCTGCCTTGGCAGGTGGGATGTCCACATTTACTTCCCCACCCCCCTTGCTTCATCCTTATTCGACCTTGGGCGGGCAACTCACCCCTTCTCTTGCCCTTATGCACTATACTCGGACCAGTCTTCGTAGCCTCAGTCAGCATCGCATGCAGGTGGCCACACCAGACCCACCTTTTACGAGAAGAACCCACCTCACCCGAAGTCAAGAAGTCTTTTTGAATAAGCTCATCGCCCATGCGGCTTACACGCCACATATTATGGCCCGCTGGCGTCAGTATAAAGAGAAAATGATTACGTGCCCCCACTGTACGACTCTAACCTGCGGCGGCATATCTCATTTACTTTGGGAATGCCCTGCTTTTTCTACTGGACGCCCCGAGATCGAACCCTACCGCCTGAACTACCGTTCCCTTCTAGAAACTGATGCAAACACACAGATGATATTTGCCAAGTATGGCTCGCTTAGTGGCCTGGTTAGAGCAATGTGATTCGAGTGACGACCTAAATAAACAATGAAGATTATGTCTACTCCCCTTTATCCCCATCCATGGCCATGAGCCTTCCCATTCAATAAAGGACATTCAATCAATCAATCGTCACATTCGACTATAATACTGCAGTACAACAGACTACCGGTTACTCCCCATTTTTCCTCGCTTTCGGCCGTCCTCCGACTACAGTCCTCGACACTTCCTTCTTCTCTACGCCCGAGTACTCCTCATCATTAACAGCCCAGTTCTTATCCCGTGTAGCCAGATGACGCCATCTTGCCCGCCTCAACACAGAAGCGTGCCAGCAAGACCGCAAGAGTCGCAACGATTCGAAGCATCGCGTGGTCTCTTTTCGTCCTGGTGACGATCAGCACTGCTTTATATACCACTGCGCACCCCTAGCCTTAGTGATAAATTTCAGCGCCGCTATCTTGGTCCCTACAAAGTCATCAACCAAACTTCCCCAGTAAACTACTTAGTCACACCTGTTGATCCCCCAGCCGACCGACGCCACCGTGGAACTGAAATTGTTCATGTATCTCGCTTGAAGCCGTTTGTGCGCCGCGGTACATCGGTTGGTTAGGAGCGGCCAGGCTGGCCGCTTCCGACCCCACGGGCAGACTGTGTGAGCCCTCCACGGATCTCGTTTCATTTGTAAATTGTACACACTATGATCTTCTTCCCCTTGTACATACCATCATCATCATCCCGCGGCGCCGGCTTCGGTGCGTGCTTGGATTTTCTCCATCAGATTAAACGCTGGCACAGCATACCTTGCCTTGCCTTCACGACCTTGCCGTCTGGACCTGGCCTTCTTTTACAGTACACTTTAAATATGGGCAATGTTACAACCTATATTATCCGGTAAACGTGAAAACTTTCCTCTGAAGGGCGATATTTTTGTCAAAACATTTGCTTGCATTTCCCGGAGAAAAACGTATTATACATAAAATTTCGCAAAATATTATTAATTAACCAATGCCTGCTTTACATACCTCGGTTTTGCGCCGGTGACTATCAACCCTAGCGGAAGAGGCGCGCCGTATTGTCGAGGCTGCATTTTAGAAACGTAGCGCAAAGAAGACAAGGACACAAAAACAAGGGAAGCACGCACGAGCGGTCGTGTGTGTTTCCCTTATTTATGTGTCCTTGTCTTCTCTGTGCTATGGTCCTAAAATGCAAACACACAAACTAGCCCAATTCAGCATTCTTGTCGAGGCTGTAGTTGTCAAAACAACACGGCAGAATCGCCCGGCGCTTCGTGCAAACAATGACACGGCCCACCATCCGGTGCCAGAGCTCCGAGAACTGATGCCTGCAGAAAAGAGCCGGCTGTCTAATTGCGTGCACCCTCGACGAGGCGACAACTGCACCCATCTGACTCGCTCCAATGTACATGCTTGTGTCAAGTGTTTTTTGGCTCTTTACGGCTTATATTGAGGTGCTTCAAAAGCGCGTGCCTTGTTTTTGCTTGCAAAGAAAGTTTTCAATGCGACCTTTCAGGTTGTCCAAATTGCGCACCTAATATTCACAGTCATTTGAAGAACTTCAGTTTGAAAAAGAAGAAACGAAACTGCTCTAATCCTATGCCTTATTCTATGTCGTACAGCTGTAGAGGCGCTGTACTGTATACACAGCAAGAAGCATTTCGAACGAAGCGTAAGAAGTTTACCCAATCTCGCGGATGCTAGAGGGACATGCGTGACAGGTTCGCCAGGATCGCTGTTTTATTGACAGTGTTAGGGTGCCTCGATACCAGCGCCGTCGTACAGGGTGGTGACACCCTTTGGCATGCCCCGCGCCGCCGCATTCTCCGCGCTCGCCATCTTGGGGCAAGTCGCTTCTTGCAGTTGCTGCAGAGTGTCCGAAACGGTTGTGTTCGGCGCTGGGCGATTGTACTGTGTTCAGTCACGCAAACTAGCATGCCAGGCTGTTGGGTTCCATTCTGTGCTGGCTCAGCAAAAAAAAAAAAAGGAGCCAGATGATTTTGTTTTCCACGAGATAAGAGACGGAGAAATGTATGGGAGGCGAAAGTGAAGCGTGAAGACTGGACGGCGAATGGCAACGAGAAGAGAAGATCTGCGAGGTAAGCCACAATACCTGTGCTGCTTTTATGCATCCATAAAATTTCTTTTGAGCAAATAGGTGCATTTCGATTGTGTAAAAAAGATCTAGCGCAGACACAGACCACTAGAAAGATGACAAACACACACACAAGCGCCTGCGTATGTGCGCGTGTCGTCTTTCTTGCGGTCTGTATCTGTTCATACGAAAGCGTTTTACAAGATATTTTTGTACTTTTCTAATGCAGTTACCCACTCCTGTATGGAATAACATTATCTCACGCCGCTTCACCCATCTGCTTGTAAGCACGAGCTTTGTGCGGTTTTTGGCTTCCCAATCTAGCATTGTGCGCAACAGATTTTGGTCTGCCTTCTTAAATGTTGAAGCAGGTCGAAGCATCGCATTGCCTGGCATCGGGAGTAGCACGGAGTGTTTTTTAAGTCTAAATTTTGAATTTTCAGCGTACGTGATGGCTTCTAAGCTAAATATATGGACAATTGCGTCTATGTTGTAGTCACTCGGGAAAATTTAGTGTAACTTTCAGTGAGTCACACTCGACCTTAGTATCATTCGCGTAGTGTCACACAATAATATCTGTTGTTGAGGATCTCCCTTTCTGTGTTCATAGCCGCACCAAGAATATGCGGAGAAGGTCGAGCCTGGTATTTGTCAAAGGAATGCACCATTGCGCCCTTTCGACCGCTCCCCTTTACACTCGATCTTGAAAGCTAACGTCAACCACCGAGGCTTCAGATTCACACGAATTACATTCCCTCTCCCCTTCTTGGGAAATAATACAATGGAGAGTGACGGATGGCATGTCACCTCGCGACAGAGTAGGAAGTGAAACGCAGTTTGTAACAATTACTTTGGTCGCAAAAAAAAAGAAAAAAGAAACTTCCCGTGAGTGGACCCGCTGGAATTTGGCAAGTGGGCTTATCGCTAGTACAACATTTCGCGAAACAGAGATAACAGGTCGTCTGAAGCTGTTTTTTTATATATATACACAGGAGCAGATTTTCGCGAGGTTTGTGAGATTCGCAATAATATAAAAAGTTGGGTTCTCATGAAAATTAGTTCGTTTTAAGTATATGATTGGCAGCTCGACAAGTCACAAAGAAACTGATCTCGTGAGCTGGAAGGTGTAGCGGCATCATCTTGTGAAAGCGGTCGTGAGGAAGCAAGGTGCTTGCGCAGTACAAAAGTTCATCCCGAATGCAGCTTTTCCTTCCCTGTGTAATTAATTACCCATCGCAAGGCGATGCACACACCCTGTTGTCCCCGCAAGCACTCGTCTGAGGTTAGGCCAAATTTAGGTGAAGCTAAATTTGACCGCCTGTCACCCGAATTGGTGCTGTCTTTTGCTTGGCATCCATAGAAAAATTGTGCTATCGCACATGTAAATATCGCATTGCTTCCATAGTGTTTTTATTATTTCATTTATTTGCGTGCACACTACAAAAGACGCAAAATGCGTGACTGTTTCGTCGCCTATCTCATTTCAGCGCCAGTTCGAGGGCAAACACAGTGTATGGACGGCGGCTCCTCAAGTCAACGGCTGTCTCGACATCGTTTGATTGCGTGTAAAACTTTATTGGAATAAAACGACATCTGCCATTTGAAAAGTCTAGTAAAATCCGTTAAATGCCTTATCGAACAAACCGTTCCGATTCCAGTGGTTAATTGCGCGGAACACCCAAAGCTGATCATCAGACTGTTAGAGCGGTTTGGGACGATGCACTTGCACATTTACTTGAGTTGGCTAAGTCAGCCAGAAAAATCAAATGATGGGTACGGCAGCAAAACTGTAGCTGGCACCAACCTTGATTAAAAGATGTCTCCTAGGCGTGCATCCAAAATAAGCTTCGAAGTCTTGATGAGGGTTGTTTTGGAATAAAATGCTGTGTGCATCAGCATGCGACACGTGTCAAAGGTTGATTTACGCATTGTTTTTTGCTGTGTCTTTCTATGGTGTCTGCGATACAAATAATTTTCGATATACGGCTGACTGAAACGTAGACATGGTTGTTGATCTATAGCAATAGACGCAACTGAATGTTATGCACCTCATAAACTCATTCATATCCGGCAGAGCAAAGTGCATTGCTTTATAAAACAGCCAGTCTTCAAAATAACCGCATTTGAGCATTCGAGACGGCGAACGAGTAAAGGCTTAGTATCTGCAATTTGATCATTTCCTCTTAAAACTACGTCGCATGCTAGCAAGCAGTAGTTGCTTTCACATTTTTTTTCGAGCAAGAAAGCGCTCAGGATTGCGAGTATGTGTGTAAAAACGTTAACCAGCTGAGCCTGGAAGCGCAAGCGCATGCTGAACAAGAAATCGGGCCGACGCTCCATAGCCCGCCGTGTCTACGCTTGCCCCAACATGGCGCCGTCGACGGCGGTGTCTGCACCCTGTACGGCGGCGCGCTACATCGAGGCACCCTAGACAGTGTAGAAAGCAAGCAGACCCTTGAATTTCGTATGGAATTCGTGTATTTTGCAGGGTATGTCAAGGGCTTACGGGCACCAATCCGTTCTGTCATCTCAGTTTATGCGTGCAAGCTTCGGTCGGCACTTTCATTTTCAAATAGTTTCGTAGATCGAGGCTTTATAGTAGATGCGACGAAATAATTTTATGGCAGGCGTGTTTTCCATGACGCCACAGTCTTGGGCTACTGCTCGCTGTTTTAATTCAGTTCCGTCTTTGCTGCTGCAAAAGTATAATATATTTGTTAACTGACGTATGTTGGTTTTTCCGAAACAAAACCATCGACGTGTGGAATCTGTCTGAAAGAAAGCAAAAGAAAGTGTCACGCCTGGTGATGCTCAGGTTCTGCACCACTTGTTTTCATGGCGCGTTGGAGCTTTATGTGCTTTCTGTTTCTACTTGTTGCTGTTCTGCACGTTACCTTGCAAGAAATGTAGTGCGCTGGAACATCACGCATAATATGAAGAATGTCATAAGAGAGACGTAGAACAAAAAGAATGCAGGCAGGTAAACTATAGTGATGCCCAGTAGGCTACCTACACCTGGGGAGGAGAACGATGGGACAAAAAGAAAAGAAGCGTGCGAAATAAAATGTCACAAGAAATTGCATGAATTCAAATCAGAAGACCTAATAACAATTAACAACCCCTAGCTTGTGCTCTGGGCTATTAGGGTTACGAGAAACTGATGCTGGCAGTTTTCAAGAGTATATAGACGTTAAAAACGCAAAAAGCGTCGAAACTTCATGAGGACAGCTAGTATACCACTGATACGTTTTCGGCAAAAACTGTGAAAACGTTTTCACGGGGCGAGGCATGAAAACAAATACAGCGCGTGAGATCGGGAATGGCGAACATGCAATGTTGGAGGCATGCATGTTTTTTTGCCATCGACGGATGAATAGTCCCCAGAAATGGGGCGCAACAAACCCAATCACATGAGAAAAAAACACAACACAGGCGCACTTTTTTTCATGTGATTGTGTTTGTTGCGCCACATTTCTGGTACTATGCGGCACCAACTCGCCCCTCGAGTTGTTAATTCGACGGATGAAGATTGCGACTTCTTGTTTGCGCCATTTATGTCTGACAAACCAGACAATGGTGAAGGCAGCTTGCCCATTTCATGTTTGGGTTACTTGAAGATGAGACGAATTTCCTAAGAGCGCATAAGTAGGCCTGTAGGGTAAATCTGCCTTTGTAAGCATGCTAATAATTACTCGTATGTCCAAATCGCCCATTCCAAATAAAGGCGATGCGTTCGTAAAAGAAGTTTAGTGACATCTCGCGAACTATAAATTTCATTAGAATACTTTATAACTGGTTATCTAAATTCGCTTTAACATTCAAATAAAACAACAGCCACGCTTTTTATTTTACTACTTTTCAAGACATTTGGTAGGGAGCCAGGAACAGCAGAAATGGATTGAAAAAAGCAGGTCACCTGAAGCTAATGCACTGTTTGGTAGTAGAATACGTGGTTGGGAATCAGCTGAAACCATGTACGATGCAAAGCGAAATAAAAAAAAAAAGAGACCCACTATAAGTTGGTAAATTCATGGTCTTCAACATTAACTGCTGAAAGTTTGGCAAAAGTACGACGTCAAGTCACTTTTTCCCCACCAAAGCAATTATAAGTAATGTGTGCGAAACGATATAGCGCGCCCCAAGCATTCCGCTGCCTTAAATTTCGCGACCTTTTAAGTGATATGTTTTGGAAATATTTCTTGATTTCTACGTTACTTTCAGGCACTTAGAAATACAGCAGTGGTAGTGTTATATTGAATGACAAGATGTCTACCCCACCGTGCCGACATTAGAGCACTTGCTTGTCACGTGCGTAAAGATCGCTACTTATTTGACAGTGGAGGGCTAAAATGCGTTGATGTGTTTTTGCTGAATTTGCAGTATATGTCAAGAGCTAGCTGCCCGTAGACCACTCTGTCATATCATTTTATGCGTAAAACGCAAGCCTTTGGTTAGTTTTGTTCACCTTAAAAAATTTCCGTACTATGAGATATAATAGATACAAATACATAGTTATAATTTTAAGACGAGGGCTCTATGCTGGACCACTGCTCACTTAGTTGTTCTTCATTTCTCTTCGAATAAATATATTTATAAACTGACAGGTGTTCTTATATAAAAAGGATGCTGTTGAAATCGGGAATAGGTTTGAAAGGAAGCATCAGAAAATATCACGCCCAGAAATGCTCCACATTTACTTTACTCTTTTTGCGTCGGGTCTGAGGGGTGTGCGTTATTTTCTCTACTCGCTTCAGTTCGGCCCGTTACCTTGCAATGCATGTTGCAAACTAGAACTTCGCGCATACTATTAAAATAAAAGTTATAACAGAGTAGCAGGTAGGCAAAAAAAAAGAAAACCTATTAAATAATCCCTAGCTTGTGAAGTGCAGTTGGATAAATAGAAAAATGATAATGCATTAAACTTAGAGATGTCTTCTAATGGTAAATAAGCAGGAATATATTAGGAAAATTTAAAATTAAGGGAAATTTTGGAATTATATGTTGTGAACCAAAATCATAAAAATTTCTCCTCAAAAGTCGCGATATTTTAAAAGCATGCCTCGCATTTGATTGAAAATTGACTATATCCATATGAATAGAGGTAGACAAAGATGCTGTCTGCGAAAACCGCACTGAAAGTATTGGAGCCTTCACCCAAGGAACACTGGGATTTTTTCTGAACCTTTAGTGATGCCTTTCCTAAGAGACAATGAAAAGGGATATTCGAAATTGGGCGGCAGGTTGATTTAGACAAATTAAATGGTTAGAATACAAAAACTATATTACTTGAGAAGAAAATCTACTATTTCAAACAAACACCTCGTTACTAGGGTGGTTTGAACATTATCTTAATTGGAGCTATGATATTTATTGCATTGCAAACGTGAAACAAAGCATCATCTTTCAGCATCGTCCCCTTGCTTTTCACCGCATGGAGCCACGTATTTACCGCGTCCTTCACGCCTTGGTACGAGGTAAATTTACGGCCCCTTAATTCCTTCGTGGAACAAATAAATGGCGGAGAGAAGAAGAAAATCAGCACTATAGAAAACATGATCCATTCACTTAAAGTATTATTTCTGGATCATTTGAGCAGTGTGAGCAGCAGATTGCGCATGGGCACTACCGTGCAACCACAAGCCACCTTTCCACAGTAGTCCAAGACATTTACTACCATAAATTCTCAGTAAGAATCACATGGTAACGAGCATTGCTTTTTCTTGTGCTTCTCTCATGATAATGTTCCAATGCTGGGGCTGTTGCGTCCAATGAACAACAGGAAGCATCAGTTTTATGTGTATGGTTAGGTTTTGAACGTTTTAATGCGGTGCGAGCGTCCATGTTGTCACTCCATACAGTGCCCTTTTTTCTTCGCAGCTCGTATTTGTAGATCCTCAATTATTCGGTAGTTGCGATTCTAAAAAAACCTTAAACTGCGTTACCTTAGAGACCGCAATGTTTTAGCAGGTATCCAAGCATGACTAAGCCAGTTTTCTTCGCTCAGCAGTGTCAGATAATTTGGGATCCACCTTGCACAGAGTTCATGAAGCCCAATACTTTTGAGAATAATTTCGTAGGCAGAACTATGATTGATTTCAAGACGATGTATCACACAATCAATGTTCGATCGTCTGTCTAACCAAAACGTCATGTAATTGCCCAGTATTTTCATAATTATTGGCTGTAGATGGTCGTCCAGCTCGTTCCTCATGCGTGGCACTCGTGCGATAATTTCTGAATTTTTCAATCCATTCAGTTGTGGCAGGACACTGTTCCCGTATTGCTCTGAAAGACTGATGGACTGCGGCCCCTGATACACTATCCTACCACAAAAAATGGAGCAGCACTCGCTGTTCCTATTTGCCCTAAACTTTGAATTGCTTGCGCATGACATAGTGGCAATACATTGAAGTGAAATAGATTAAAAATATTTGGAGTTACTTAGTAGGACCCAAAAAACATAAAATGAAGTAAACAAAGGGCAGAGGTCAGTAATATTCAGTATAAACAATGCAAGAAGAGTTATGTCAACAATGCGAATAAGTTTGCCTCCCCCTCGTTTGCTCAAAATCGCATAATCAGGAAACCCTAATAAAAGAGCGACATTTACCTAGAATAATTTTAGGGTCACCATGTCAATAGCAAAACTGTTACGAAGGTATTCGAAACTGCACCTCTGCAATTGCTTTAGTGCGAATAACAAAAGACAATCAAGTTCTTCCTTCACACCGCTTTTTCACAAACGCGGACAAAAACGACGTCGGAAATAACAGGGCAAAGGTAAAAGATACCAGACTGAACTGTTCGCTTTATAAGCATATAGTCCGCTTAGGAGATCTGCGGGCCTAAGGCAAAGGGTTTGCAATGAGAGTACCCGCGGTTATGTCCTACTTTGAAGCATTTTCTCACGAGCTGAAGAAAGTGGAGAAAAAGCACGACGTGAAAGTCTATTTAGGCTGACAGGAAATTAGTAGTTATGATGGCAGAGTGAACAGTAAAAGCAAACCTAAGCAAGAAGCATCTTGTCTCATGAGGCATGCAAAACACTTTCGATCGCTGCTGTACACCAACGGCTTGCATGGTAGGCTATTATGCAGTTAAGCCTATGTATTCTATACGGCGTGTATATAATGAACCCTTCAGAAAATCGAGCCCAATTGCAGTTACGCAAGCTTGGAAATGTGTTTTTAGAGCATTCGTATGTAGTGTAGAAAACAACAACAATAACAAACATGAGAAGGGTTCAACGCTGCTGAAAAAATATGAAGCGAAAGCATTAAATGCGGATGACAGAGTGTTCTTCTTCTTCTTCGTCGTCTTCTCATCCTCGAGGAGCAGGTGGGTCCACGGGCCACGGACCACGCGACCTGGCGTAGTACTGCTTTCGCAATGATATGTTATAGGAATCTAAGCCAATTTATCCAGGTGCAAGTCTTACTCAGACATCGAGAAGCTTTGAGAATAAAAACTCGCAAAGAGAATATTAGTATGACAAACGAGCATGAGAATACTCTGTTCTTGGCCTACAGCAATAAATCAGACACGAAATGCATCAGAAATCAAAACTCTAGCTTAGAGCAGAAACAAAATTAACAGCAGCCGACAGTGAAAAATATTGGAAATAAGAGTAATGGTAAAGATGAAAAACTGCTAAAAAATTACTGGCAAGCTATATTTAATTGTGTAAGATGGAGCCCGCCATCGGCGGGTGTCAGGTCGGGTGCCTGTAACATATATGTAGCCGCTACAGTTTCTCATGCGGGGAAACTTATTTTGTGACAGCAAGAGACACGAACGTTATCTGCTCTCGCACTGGTTGTTAGCACTGAATATTTCGGTATTGCAGAAACTAAGTCGAACTGTCTAATATCCTAAATTGTTTCAAGTTAAGCAGACGTGCGCTTCATAATAGGTTTTTCATTGTTCGGTCTCAAACCAGAAGGCAGCCATATTTTAGCAGAAGCCGTCAATGCACTTGAGATAGGTTTTCGCTATTCGCAGGAAATGGAAGAAGCATGCACACCAAAAATGCCGACATATACCTGTCAGACCTGCATAATTAGAATCGTTGCTTAAAATCAATATTTGCTCTTGCTTTTTTATAGCTTTTAGAAGACATTTACCCGCTCTGAAAAAAAAGTATTCAAATATCGCACAAATAGGAGACCATGGTTGCTCCTACAGGGAATAGACCAATTACCTTTTTTGTCAGGGTAATCTGTTCTTCCTCATATTCTTGTAGTTGTCACTATTTTTTCATCCGCATACATGCTTCCTGTAGCTCTTTTGTGCCCCTTTTTCAGCATTTTTCAGCGCGCTTATATTTTGTTGGGAATGAACTGAAAGCCTGTGTTCTTATGAGCCTACTGCCAATTAGTGCAGGAAACATCAGATCTGCTGCATTCCAGGCTTGGACAAGCATACTGGTCACCTACTCGGGACTGGAAATTATGAGGTAATTTCACTGCCTCCATGATTGAAGGGCTGGTGTATCTTACTTTAAATTGTGACTGAAAAGTTTCATCAAAACTTTCGAATACGATACGAACTACTTTGCTATACGGCAGTCCATAAATGGGAGGTTTTTATGTTTCGGACGCACCTCGGCAAAGATATGGTTCCATTTGGCATAGATCACCTCCAAATACCACGATCGTCTGCACCCCTTGTGCATCATTTATTTGCACAGCACCAAAAAACTCACTGTAACCTTTAGCTCTAAGAAAATTCGTTAGGGCAATAAAACACAGGTTATTCTTCAAATGATGACAAATATAATATTTACACGTACATTCGCATGCACTATCTAAAAGAGTTTCCGAAATTTTTTATTTTTTATTTTGTGCAGTGTGCAATGCTGCAGACTTCAGCTTACAATATATAATTCCACATTCAAAATTGGGCCCATATTTTACGAGCATGGAAAGTTTAGGGTTTTTTAGCAATATTCCACGTTGTACAATTTAACTGCACCCGACTACAAGAATGTGCTGGCAGCACGGATTGTTACTATGTGAGTAAGAAATGTCATCGTTGCACCTGTTCTAGAAGGCGGAATGGATACGTCCGTTTAACTTAAAAGTATTTTGAATTCTCAAGATGGGAGATCTGTTCTCAATGTTACACACATAGCCACACCAATGGCTTGTATTTTTTTACAGATACTTTACGTTCGCACTTGCACTTAAAGGCATTTTGTCATAGCAGTCATTTAGGGCGGCTTCTTCTTCATCATCATCATCATCATCAGCCTGACTATACCCACTGCAGGGCGAAGGCTTCTCCCACATTTCTCCACTTAACCCGGTTCTGTGCTAGCTGCATCCACTTGACCTCTGCGTACTTCTTAATCTCATCCGCCCACCTAACTTTCTGCCGCCCCCTGATACGCTTTCCTTCCCTTGGAGTCCAGTTTGTTACCCTAAGCGACCATCGGTTATCCTCTTTTCGCACTACATGTCCTGCCCATGTCCATTTCTTCTTCTTAATTTCCACTAGAATGTCAGTAACTTGAGTTATTTCTCTGAACCACTCTGCACGCTTCCTATCTCTTAATGTTACCCCTACCATTTTTCGTTTCGTAACCCTCTGGGTTGTCCTCAACTTAAGTAGAACTCTCTTGGTTATCCCCCACGTTTCAGCGCCATAGGTGAGTACAGGTAAGATGCAACTGTTATATACTTTCCTGTTTAGCGATACCGGTAAGCTGCTAGTCATCATATGCGAATGCTTGCCAAATGCGCTCCATCCCAATCTTATTCTTCTTGTTATTTCCTCTTCATGGTCCGCATTTGCGGTTACTACCGGTCCTAAGTAGACATATTCGCCTACTACTTCCACTACTTCGCTACCTAATGTAAACTGCTATTGCTTCCCGAGGCTGTCGAACATTACCTTAGTCTTCTGCATATTGATTTTCAAGCCTACCTTTCTACTTTTCTTGTCTAGGTCATCAATCATTATTTGCAGTTCATCCCCCGCGTTGCTTAGCAAGGCAATGTCATCAGCAAATCGCAGATTACTGAGGTATTCTCCATCTACCCTTATCCCTTAGCTTAGAGATCATTATATCAGCTTTACCAACCATCGTTAAGGAATGCACATAAGATGTCGCATTTCAAGAAATACTTATACAGGGACGGAGTGTAAAGGGGTAGGAACTTGCAGAGGCGTTTAATAAATATTTTGTCACACGACAGTACCAAAGTTCATCAAACATATTGTATTATGCTCCTATCAGGGAAGGAAGCAATTCCATATATCTATGTCCAACTACTTGTCCTGAAGTATTCACTGCATTCATAAACGTGAAAAACAGCAGATGCCACGATGCGGATGATTTCCAGATACGGCCTGTAAAGCATGTGGTATATATTGTTACTCTGAATTTAGCACATATACCTAATTTATGTTTTGACCCGGAGTGTTCTCACGGCGCATGCAAATTGCCACAGTTACAGCTATGTACAAGAAAGGTGATCATATTTGTGTTTCAAATTATAGGAGGTTTTTATGGCACACATCAAATAATAATAGATTCGCTGTTTGGTTTTATCAAACAAAATTTTCGCAGGCCTTCGACCACATTAGTCATAATGTACTTTTCACAAAACTGTTCTACTAGGCATTCAGGGGTTGTGTTCGTGCGCTTCTTGCGTCCTATTTTGGACATCGCTTACGTTTGTTAGTATTAATAGCTCTCGACCTCAGCAAAAGCGTAGCTGCTGGCGTACCTCAGGAACGTATTCTTGGACTCCTTCTTTTTTACCTATATAGATGATATTGCTAATCAATGCCTGCATACGAAGTGTGTTATTCGTTACTTCCTGCTCTCACTGATATATGAAAAGAATGCATTGTTCAATTTTATTTCCGCATATCTTATTATCAACATAAACTTAGCTATAGCACTCGTTATAGTTCAGCACTGGCGGATGAATTGACTATTTGAAGCCGCTTGCGGCGTGGAACACAAAAGCATGAAATAATGGCTCCTCTGGAATTTTCGCTCGCCGTTTTGCTTGATGTTGCTATGACTCATAAAAACGTGATGTCTATTTACGAACCCATGCTAATTATTTCACGTAATGTTTGGCTATGTCAGCATACCCTGAACTGTTGAAAATGGTGCACTGTAAGGCAACGCGACGTCGCGAGGTATACATAGGTTTTTATTTGGCTATACCTTACGCGCCTTTTGAATTCCTCCATGTTACCACTAACATTCAACATTCAAATATGGCAGCCAGTTTTTCCATAACCGCGTGCTCTATAGCAGGTTTGGGCTGGTAGCTCATGACATAAAATAAGTATCCTGCCCTGGGAACAGTGAAGGACAAAGTGGTCTCGCAATGCGTTGTTACTTCTTTATAAGCACTATGACGGTGCACGCGCCCCCCGGTACCATACTCTTAGTATAAGATGAACCTTTAAAATTTTAAATTAACTGCATAAGATGGTGTTAGCATTTAGCTTTTTTTAGCTCATCGAAGCGATGCCTTCCCCGTGTCCAATTTATCTCGCCTCGCAAGTTTTGTCAACCCTGATCTCATAGGAGCGCTTTAGACGTAATATCTCCCCTTGGTGTCGTTTGCACTGGCGCGCCATTTGCCATAGCCGTGGTCGCGTGCATGTACTCCGCGGCAATTTCGTTTTGGCAGTGCACTGAATGGCGCACTATACGTAGTCTTTTTTTATCCTCAATATCTGTTGAACGTAATCCGTGGCACTCACCGCACATGCATCGTAGTATCAGGTTGCTTATCCTGGAGAGAGTAACCGAGGCAATAAAATTCACTCTAGATGTAACGGCCTCTCCTTCGCGGCGGCTCTCTTGCATACTGTTTTTTGCTCTGCAATGGGGAAAATATTAGCCCTTAACACAAGCTTTATTTTTAAAACTAGTCTACCCCATAAAATACGAATTTCTCTCTAAAGCCCTTCTCTATGGCAGCAGCGCAGATGTTGTTTTTTTCATGCTGTTTACAATTTCTTGCCTCAATAAAGAACCTTTTCTTCTTCTTCGCTGGTTTTATTTCGCAGTGCTACAAGTTTGTCACCGGCTAGTGCTGTTCCGTAGTAACAAACTTAAAAGAGTGCTTTATATATTTCTTTTTTCTTGGTAAGCATCAACAGCTAGAGACACATCAATGTTCTAAAATATAGTAAGAAACGTCCCCGTCGGCATTTCGTTATCGATAATTGCCTGTGCACTTCACTTGAAGCGCGTTCACCCCAGCAACTGGATATTTTTCTGTAGCCAAAGAAGTAATTTGCTGAGTTGCTTGAATATCTATAACTTTCCTTTATTCTTTCAATAGCGACTCCTTTTACCTAACGAGATTGCTTTCTTGTATAGGCATATAAATTTATAAAAGCCTGAACTCCCGGACTCATTTTCTGTATTCTACATTAGAGGAAAGAAAAGTGCACTCACCGGTCACTAAGAGCCGGAAATATCTTAAAAGCTAGACTTTCTCCATTGCTGAAATCTCTTCCCAAGCATTGCATATAATCTTATATTTTTTCTTAGCGATTTAGAAGTTTCGTACGATGCTCACCATAATGCTGTAGCCTTTAAGGGCTATCGATTGGCGCTGCGTATTTGGAAGTGATTATGCATTAAGAAATATGTGGCTGTTTTATCAGATGCTCTAGGAAAGACGTTTTCGCTTTTTAATCTTCTTTTACTTTATCCTGAATTCTCATCATGCCTGAGCTGCTTCCGCTCCATATCAATGACGAAGCATACCTTCTTCTAAAGCGGGTTCCTGCGCCTCATCCAAGTAATTGCACTGTGGACCATACGTAGCCGAAATTATGCGGCGTGTTAAAACTTCAGCTTGGTCACAGTCAGCTGTAGGTCCATCACACAGCTATCGCATTAGTACATTTTCTGGGCATTGCCACATTATACGTTCCAGCTATGAATGCGAGGAGACCCAAGCTGGTCTTGCGCGATCTGTCAACTGTGACGTACGCGTACTTATACGTCCCTTGCACAGCCGCCACAGGGAAAATCTCAATGGGCACTTATTTTCTTCCTTTGAACTGTTTTCATACCTATTAGATTTAAAATGACTACTGGCCTCAAGGTGAAGCAGAAAGGAGCTGTGAGAGTATATAAAGTTGAATAAATAATTAGCTTGTAAAAGAAACAACAAGTAACAACAAAACTTACGAGAGCGCAACAGAATCTGCACTGGACATGTGTGAAAGCCTGAGCGTTGCTGTGAAACACGGTACATAGCATGCCAATTGTATAGCTTTGCTACCTAGGACAGCGTTCGTGCTTCACAGTGGGAGGAGGAGGAGCAGAAAATGAGGACGGAAGGCAGGGATGTTATCCAGAAAGAATGAATTCCGGTTGGCTACCCTGCACTGGGGAAGGGGAATGGGGGATTAAAGGGGAGGGTAGAAGAGGAGAGGAGGTGATAAAGTCATAGTCTGTCAATCAGGCTGGTCTCTCTAAAAAAGCTTTGAGCGCAGATGGTTTTTGTGGCCATGGTCCCAAGATCTTCCCTTTCGTTAAGGGGTGAGCGCCCAGACGATCCAATGCAGTACACAGCGCATGTTGTTCAGCTGCAAAACTAGGGCAATCACAAAGGAGGTGCTCAATCTTTTCATCAACGCCACATCAAAATTTCCTTGAGCAGTGCTCCTGCAAGCGCGGTATTGGCGGTACGGGCGTCGCTCATCGTTCCGCTCCCTATCTTCCAATAGAGAAAGCAGGAACGCTAGACAAATAACACACATCTTGCCGAATCTGACGGACAGATTCTGGCAGGCGAGATTTTTACCACGTGCAAGTAAGGCTTTCGCCTTAAAAAGCTTCCGCAAACCGAGAGGAGCAACCGAAGAAATGCTTCTTACTAGGAACAAAATGGCAGTTACAGCAGTTACAATGGTTCCTTGCTGTCACAAGCCAGAAACGGAGCAGATGAGGCACCAAAAGGGGCTCAGAACTGATTAACTTTGAAAGAGACATGTACAAGGTGTCGTCATAATCACAGAAGCGCGAAGGTCAAAACTATTGAACTCAGGATATACTTATGTGTATTGATGAGTTTTTATTTTCACGATGCCCCCAGAAATGTCCATCAATAAACGGAATCTATCACACCCTAACCATACCTTCAGTACGAGCGTCATTTGCGCATGAGTTGCCCTTTTCTTGCGCCATTTGTAGATGTTCAGTGGCTCGAAGTTCTCTATGAAAATTACTACCACTTTTTACTCTGCTCGCTTTGTTTCACCGATGGTATTTAATACTGCTTATCTCAGACAGTATGTGCTGACCAGGGACAGTGCGTGCAATGTGTTGGAATTGGTCACTATGAGCAAATATGCATTTGCGTGTCCATAATTACTCGCGCATGATGAGTGAGATAGGAAGGGTTTAGTGTGGTTGAGAAAAATAACCCAAGATAATGACAAACTAATGGAAATAAGAAAAAATGGACATGGGCAGGACATGTGACGTGAAGAGAGGATAACCGACGGTCCCTAAAAGAAACAACTTAGATTTCGAAGAAAGGAAAATGGTAGCATGGGGTGCAATAATGCCAGGAGGCGAATGAGCCTTAGAAGTTAAAAGGGGTGAAATGAATGCAGACAGAACTAAACTGGGATAATTTTAGGAATATTACTGAGACTTTTGCCCTGCAGGGGATATATATATATATACATCACAAGCCAGACTATACATAGTCCGGCTTGGGATGATAATATTGAAATACTAGTGCATATTTTTAATTTTTAAACAACAAATATAAATATATATATTCAGTGGCAATTCAACATTCCATCGCCCGCACGATGTGCTGACCACCCTCTCTCTCTCTCTGTTTTACGGGGACCTCTAATCTTTCTTCTCCTGGCCTCCTTCCCCCGTAGCTATGACAGAAAGGGTGTGGCTGAAAGAACTGGCATAGCTCTCCGGGCGGCCCATCCTTCCCCCTCCTTTCTGATTTAGGCAGACAGAATCTGCATCCAGGGAGACGACACCGCGACATCGGAGCGCGCGTTTGAAAAGCCGTTATTCCGCAAAGGAGCCAGCGTCGGGATCGGGAATATCATGGTCACTTACTTCCTCATCTTCATTACCTGGATCCTACGGCAACATTACAGTGCGTTCAATCAACGGCCTACCAACAGGTGAGGTGGTGCCTTTTTCTACCTATTATGCTCTCTCTACAGGCCCATCGAAAACGGCGTGACAGCTGAAGATAGTTGCAGGCGATGTAATAGACAAGAGATGTCAAGTGTGTTCTCTTTCAAACTCGATGACGGCACGTGACGAAGTGTGTCATAAACATCCTATGCACGGCGCTTAAGTCATGATTGGTTGCAGCAGCGGGTATTCCACGCTCTCAGAAAGCCTAGAGGCGCAGGTTGAGAAAGCTCAATGAAATGTGACTAAAATATTGACAGCATACTGAGATGGTGCGACTCGGCTCGAATTTCGATTACTCAAACTTCCACGGCATTGCACGTTTCAGCACGTCTGCGAAACCGATTCTTCGCTGAAGCTGCTTAATATGCTTCCTTACGTTATCATGGTCGCTAAGTTTAATTGTATATAACCGCATCATTGTGACTACGTTTTCTTAGCACGTACGTTCGAAGTTGACATGACAACAGGATGTAATGAACAGCACTGCTCAATTACCGCCTTATAAGGACTGTAGTGAGACACAATGACGATCGAAGACTTGTAAAAGGTCACGTGAAAAAACAAGTCTCTCCAATTTCCCAAAGACCACTACGCTTATAATCAAAATAACACTGGCAGCTGAATATGTTTGATTTTTTGATCTTAGGACGTTTAGTGTTTACACATTGTGCGGTAGCTATGGCCTTGAACAAATATTTTTTTCCATCCGCGTGGCAAACGGATTGTAGTGCGGTGTAATGATAGACTCTTTGCTGTAGGGCTCATCTATACCTAAACTTGGATGTAGGAACCTCTAATTAGCCTCCATTAGGCTCCCTTTAATGAAAGAGCAACAGTCACGGTGTCGTTAATTTGTTTCATATCGTGGTTACGTGGAATGTTGAAGTCCGATCAGGATTTTTATCAAACAGGCTTTGCATAAATATTTTCTTTGGGAGGTTTTATAATTGTATACCCAGTAAATTTGGAAGTATGGTAAGCTGCTTAGAAGCAAACTTCGTCCATTATATTCGATGGTCACCTCAATAATTAGTCCCTGCACACCATTATATCCTTATATAGAAAAAAAAGTACGCAGCCTGATATCTAAGCTGAAAAATTGACTCACTGATTTTTTTACAGCAGCCTTATCTACTCGGTATGAGTAGCGAGTAGGATTTGAAAGCAAGAGTTTGCTACGCCATTCACATAGATATATTCATAAATGTAAGGCTGAACGAGAAAACGCTGGCTGTCATCCCACAATGCCGTCCTTTTGAATTCGCGAAGTGTTTTGTGCTCACGCACATTTCTTTATAGGGATAGGAAATGAAATTGCTGTCAAAATGTATCAACTGAGATGACGGGCAATGCACAGGGCTGCAATGTGTTGCAATGTGCGCCACGTGGAACATTTGGCTATGACAATAGTGACGACGTTCCGTACTTGCTTCCCGCCACAAGTTATTGAGTTCGAATCCGTTCCATTTCAGCGGTCTCAATATTTCAATGTTAAAGCCCTACAAGCATTACGAGCATACAAGCATTAGAAGATTTTGCAAGCCTCTTCACCTCGGATTTGAGCTTTCTCACCAAAACGTTAAGGTCGCGATTTGAGACAGTTTAGCTGCTCTGAAGGCGAAATCATGAGTCTCGCACCTGCCTTAAGCTATCTCCAAATCTCACTGTACGCTAAGATGTGTACGCTAAGTATTACGACAAATCGTATGTCAACGACCGGCACTTAAATAAAATATACATTAAAAGGGGCACAGTCCCCATCAGATAATGTGTTCAGCTTTTTGTCCACACTCCTGACCTTTGCAAGCCAAGTTCAATAAATTGGTTGATTGTATGGTGAATCGTTGCCTCATAGTTTTGATACTTAGTGTGGCTTAGTAAGTAGGAAGCTCGGCAACGGACCGGTAATTTCTCGTTTGAAGCGAAAAGCTTCACTAGGCTAGTCAACACAGGGCCTGGCGTGCGTGTGATCACTTTTAGCCACAGCTGCGCATGCGCGAACTTGCCCAGTGACGTCACTAGGAGAGGCACAGGTGTTTGAAGCGAAAAGCTTCACTACGAGGGTCAGAGCCGATCGCTTCGCGAATGCCGTGACGTCACAGCCAAGGCCAAATGCGCATCCCCTCACCAAACTACCGGTGTTGCGTATTGCCATTCCCTGAAATCTGCAGCAAGGGATGTGCTGGGTGGCGTCACTAAAAAATAAAACACAACAAAAAGAAAATCAATAAAGCGACATGATTTTTTCAGTATGCATTGCAGTGCATAAACTAAAATGCATACGCAATAAAATAATTTGCTGGATTAAAATTGCTTGCAGTAATCCTTTAATCATGCCAGTTGCGTCCGTCGCGCCATCTTGAGTGGGTTGAATCAAAACGAATAAGAGAGCAGTTAAAGACCGCACTACCCGTCGCTTCTGTGGCGCAATGGATTAACACCACGTACCTGATTGTAAGACGTGTTCAATTCCTGTGAGTGCAGTTTTTTTTTTTCGTTTTAATTAACAACGGTCAAACAAATTACTATCATATTTTCTGGGGTATGTTTCCCTTTAGGTTACATAATACTAGGTTTTTTATTCCTAAGAGCAGCAAAACAACCGCGAACACAGCCATGATGTGACAGTATGACAACGGTTACACTATTCAATTACCTTCACCGTAATAAACTCCTGCCTTCGGTGAGTGTATGTTACCTTTACGTTGCTTTCAGAGACAGCTCTAAGCAACAATCGCCTTTTAACGTGCTTTAAAATCTTTTTTTACGGATCTACGCAGCGCCGATTTTTCACGTTAACTTATCAACGTCGTACAGATGGCGCTACGAACGCCACTGATGTATTAAACTCATTACAGTAAGTAATTTTAATCCATAAAGCTATTTTATTAGTAATGTATTTAAGTTTCCTTACTGCGCTTCATGTTCGAAGAAAACGTAAGGTTGTGTTTTATTTTTGTGTGAGGCTTGAGTGACGCACCCGGCACTTCCGTTGCTTCAGTTTTCGGGGACGGCAATACGCGCTGGCGTTCCCTAGAAAGGCTAAGGGGTGTGCGACGCCTTCTCATTAAATAAAAACTTATATCCATCCGGGACTCGAACCTCCATCCCTTGGATCCCCAACCGAGTGCTTTACCGCTGTGCCACGCCGCGGTTCTTTGTTTCGTTTTTTTCAGCATGGTATTTATTACATGCTTTTAAATTCAGCGTAGTGGTGTATACATTATTTACAGAGTAATCAGCCTGTAGGCTAAAATTCCAATTGAAACATACAACTCAGCACCACCCACAACTAGCACAACTTCACTAAAACGGTGGCAAGGAAAGACACCACATCAACAATGACAGCCAGTCCGGTTGATAGTCACTACGTGTCTCTAGGGGGTGGTAGAAACATTTTATTGCTATTTAACAAACAGTGGGGGCGAAGCCCCCTGCATGCACTTGGGTGCTTCATTACTATGTCGGAGACACCTTTATAAAGCAAAATAAAGTCCTTGAAGAGCAATCCTCTTCATAGCACTGGAGATAATATTTCGTTCTTGACTTGAAGTGCTCTTCATGAGATACTCCCAGTAGGACTCTGCTAAGTTCGGTGATGGGGGATGAGGAAAGGTGGGGAATGTAAGAAGGATGTGCATGAAGTGTCATGGTTTGCCGCAGAGTCTGCATGATGAGGAAAATTGATCTGGGTATCGGGCATGTAGAAGTGTAGGGTATGGAGCAGTCCGAGTCTGCAAACTTCGCCAGTGTACGGCCTGCGCTAAGGTGAGAGAGGGGGCTGGGGGTGTATTTACCTTCGTTTGTCCCGGTAGTACAAGAGAATATCACGGAAAGAGAGAAGGCGCTTCCCGGCCTGCAGAGAGGGCTCCGTTTCACTAGCCCGGAATGTAAGACCTCGGGCTAGCGAGTTAACCTCTTCGTTGCTAGGGAGGCCGGCATGTGCTGGCGTCCAAATGAGGCTTATGGTGTGCCGGGGCTGCCAGAAGCGTAATATGCGAGCAGCGGTGTGGGATATATAGACGTTGGCAATTGGCATAATTTAGAATCGCAGATTTGGAGTTGGAGATAATGTTTGTGGCAGATGTAGAGATGAGAGCAAGCGCGATGGCTGCCTCCTCTGCCTCTGTGGTAGAATTGGTGATTATAGAGCTGGAAGTCAGCAGCTTTGCTTGAGTGTCGGCTACAGCCAGGACCATACGGGAGCCTGAGGTATATTCCGCTGTGTCCACGCAGACCACCTCTTGGTCCTCGCTATATTGTCTGTGAAGGGCATGAGCCCTGGCTATTCTGCGGCCCTGGTCTCGCTCAGAGTGCATGTTTTTAGGGATTCTAGGTATGATGAGATTAGAGGGGAGGTTAGGAGAAAGGGGTACACTGTCGATGGGGTGCGTAACTGGGCTGAGGTTTAAGTGGGATAATAAGGTGCAGCCAGCCGACGAGTTGAATAGGCGGGCTATTTGTGCCGTTAAAGTAGCCTCTCTAAGTTCCTCCAAAGTGTTGTGCAGACTGAGTTTAAGGAGTCGGGAATTAGATGTGCTGGGGGGAAGTCGTAGAGCCGTTTTCGTGCAACGTCGTAGGAGCGCGTTCACCCGGTCTCTCTCCTTTTGTTTGAGGGGGAGGTATTGGAGGGCATATGTGGCGCGGCCTATACTGGGTGAGGCGAAGTGTGTTTCGCTCCCGTAAGCTAGCCCGACGGTTGGCTATGCGGCGAATCAGTTGGGTGGTCTGTTGACTTTGTGTATGAAGAGTCTTTATGACTTCTCCGTGCGTACCATCGGAGTGAAGAACTAGACCCAGCACACGGATTGGGGATACTAGTGGGATAAAATAGGTACCTAGCTTGAGGGAAATAGGCGGAGTGCCTGAATCGTATTGCTTGGGGCGGTAGAGAAAGAGTTCTGATTTTTAAGAGGCGCAAGTCACGCCACGTGTCGATGGTGTATAGTGCCAATTGTAGATGTATCTAAGCTGGTGTACCATCTGGCCGAAATGCGTAGCGGGCGAGACTAGAGGCTCAGCATTCCGATCCAATACGCGTTTTCCACAGGCTGTGCAGTCCAAAGAGAAAAATTATGTCAACCGAACATGACCACGAACCCTGTGCCACGCTGTGGGTCGTACAGCGCTGCTCATACTTCCGCTTGTGTACCTTGAGGATGATAGTGCGAGTCCGTGGGTGACAGATGAAGTACCCGGGTTCAAACCCGACCGCGGCGGCTGCGCTTCGATGCAGGCGAAGCGAAGAGGCGACCGTATGCTGTGCGATGTCAGCGCACGTTCAAGATCCCCAGGCGGCCGAAATTACTTCGTAGCCCTTCACTACGGCTCTTTCTCTCTATCCACCTTCACTCCCACCTTCCACCCTTCTCTTACGGCGCAGTTCAGGTGTCCACAGCTAAACGTGTGACAGATACTGCGCCTTTCCCTTCCTGTGAACCAATTATTATTATTATTATACTGCGATTGGCGCGCAATTTGAAAGTACCAATAAATAAAATAGTTAAGTCACTCAATTACGGGGACGTCAAGGATGAAACATCATCCATCTGCCGTCAGCTATGAGGACCAAGCGAGAACGAGTACGCTCCAACGCCGCCGCGCGGCGCTTGTTGCCTTCCGCGAGTGACAATGCTGCGCCTTTCCTTTCCTCTAAACGAATTATAGTGCGCCGGTGAACTTAGAAACGCTCGACTCGGAAGCCAAGGAGAGTTAGCTGCTGACGAATGGCACAAAACTGCAGAAATTAACGTCTGATCCCGAGGTAGTCGCTGCTTTTCGCTACGTATATCCAGACATAGCAGAGCTAAGCCATGCTTAATTTTTTAAGTAGAGAGCGCACCGATGGAGGCGAAGCGGAAATAGTGCATGTGTCTTGTGCTAATCAATGGACGTTAAAAATCAGCAGATGGCCTGATGTATTTCTCAGCCCTCGACAACAGCTTCTTTCTCTCTTGTTTTACTCCCAATTTCCTCTTCTTCCTCACGGTGTGGTTCGGGTGGGCCCCATGAAGTGAGGTAGCTATTGTGCTTTCATTTCAATAAAAATGACCAGATTTCATGCAGGGGAAGGCATGCT
Source organism: Amblyomma maculatum (assembly GCF_055883805.1). Taxonomy (NCBI): domain Eukaryota; kingdom Metazoa; phylum Arthropoda; class Arachnida; order Ixodida; family Ixodidae; genus Amblyomma; species Amblyomma maculatum. The sequence continues at coordinate 125,596,303 of NC_139345.1, read as the reverse complement.
ATTATCGGTACATAATCAGTTTATTGTCGCCAGTTCGAATGCCTATTGCAACCTAACCTGAACCATGGCAAGCAGATGCATACCTTGTGCAAGGAGCAATCGTATGCTATCATCTGGAACGCTGTGCGGCGAACGTTCAGCAGATTACAAATTTTGACAAGAGGGTCGCTGCTGCCGGACTTTGACAGCAGGCTATGCCCATGCTTTAGTCACAGTGGTAGCTGCTGTGCCAGCTGTAGTCGCGCTGACCACATTGGTGTCAAGACAGCGGCCGCTGTTACGCCATCTTTTTCGGGCCATCTGCCGCAGCAACAACAATGGTAAAATGTAAATTGGTGCTTAGTAAACGTGCGATGTCAGAGCACGTTAAGGATCCTCCGGTGGTGTAAATTCTTCCGGAACCCTCCACTACGGCTGCTCTTTCTATTTTCTTTCATCTCACCTTCCTTCTTTCTGGTACGGTGGTGTGCAGGTGCCCGCCGAGATTAGGGCAGATGCTGCGTCATTTTTCCCAATTGACATTTTAGATGGTCCACAAAACAAATTTGCGACAATTGCGGCACTTCGTAATGCAACATTTGAGCGCAGCTCATTAGATGTTCCAGCTTTCTGATACAATGAGGCGATGAATTACAGCAAGACATGTATGTATAATTTCATGGAAGTGGTTACGATGAACAACGACGACGGTGACAGTTAAACTAAAAAGGTGCGAAGTCTTGGGAAATATGATGGTCTTCCCTGTACAGCAGGTGTTCTTGCTGTTTCTTCTGCTGCCTTCGCTGGTACCGAGTGGTGTTGGTGACCACCGCTGCGTCCGTGGCTCAGTGACACATTGCGGTGCGGAGATGACGACTTCTCTTCTCGGACTGTACACGTTTATTTACACTTTTTACAATAGGCGTATTTACACAAATGTCGTCAGATGCGACATCAAACGTAGAGGGCTAACTGCGACTGGTGAACGATCTGAGGTCAGAGGCTAGCAGGATCAGGCCTTGGGCTCCTGCTACACTTTAGGCCGGAGTCCCTTGAGACCTCCGTCAGCCTAGCCTCCCTCTCGAACAACCCGTCTGCTCTCCACTCTCGTCCGAGCCCAACTCTCCTCCGAGCCCTACTCTGCTCCGAGCCCAACTCTGTTCCGAGCCCAACTGTGTTCCGAGCCCAACTGTGCTCCGCTCGCTTTCTTGGCGTTACCCAAAATTCCAGTTTGGTCCGTTGACCAATCAACGTACGCCACTCTGTGGCCAATAACATTCAGTGTTTCAAAATGGGCTGGCCAATCATTGTGCCACATATACCCTCTCCTACGCATGTCAAATAAAACACACACAAAGCACGCACTAAGCGGCCTGTGGTTGCGCACACAAACACATACATCTACAACTTTTCCCTCCAAAATCCTCCCAGCAAGAGGCGCCAAACAGTCGCAAAGACAAACGGCGTCAACGGTTACACTTCCGAAAATACATAAACACACACACGCGCAAACCTCAGGCCCAAACATTCCGATCCCTGCTCTTGGTCGGTTGCGCGCGGGCGGCGGATTCAAAGGGACACACAGGCGTCTTCTCGGGAAGACGTGTCAACAGCGCGTTCTCGCAAGGCCCGTGTTACGCCGCGTTTCGGGATTTATGGCCTCCGCGCCCTCTCCACTCAAACCGGGGACATAGCAGTTAGCGCTGACCCCACAACCACGCGCTTATGCTGTGCGCTCTAACTGCACTGTTCTGCCTCCCTCGCGGCATGGGACGGAGAGAGCCGGCGGCGTCGCCCGCTGCCATGTGTTCTGGGCTCACTTCCGAGGAGCGGTCGTCTGCGCGACCGTCATAAATCTGCCCGCGTCAAGCTGCCCCTTGACCTTGGCGGCCCCTTCGGAATCTCGCTTCTGTGCGAAGACCGCAAACTTAACTCCTCCCCATCGAGAATGTTGCGCGTACACTTGCTGTACGCTCAACATAAAACTCCTCAAACGGGGGAAGTAAGGGGGGGGGGGGGCATTGTGGTGCGGCGTACACCAAACAAAACAAACAAACGCAGCTATGCAAACAATAGTGCAACGCTCCGTACAGAGGCGCGCGCGCCCTGAACGACAATCTCCGTGTGCACGTTCGACAACGGTAACTAAACCATACGCCATACAAGGCAACACAGCTTGGCATACATCACACCAAATCAAGCAATAAACACTGCATAATCAAACGCAAAACAATACAAGGTAACACGTGTAAACCACATCTTACACAGAACATAGGAGTGCCAGATACTGATACACAGACAGACTAACAGTCCTTATTCAACGCTCAAGTACAGGCAGGACCCTGCCCTGTACGTTCCTTGGTCCACCATGGTAATTTCACCCACCAATATTAGGTGAATAGCACAATCACCGCAATCTTCCTCATACTCAACAAGCCAACGGGGCTTGTTACAACTTCCAACACCCCGATGAGCGGCGACCTGAGCCGTCCACTCTAGATACCACTCTCTAGCCTAGACAGAGCATCGGCACACCGGTTAAGCGATCCTTTGATGTGCGAAAACTCCAGATCATATTTTTGCAGCGCTAGAACCCAGCGAGTTAGGCGCGCACTGGAGGGTGTGGACTGGGTCAGATAAGTCAGCGGATTATGGTCCGTGACCACTTTGATCTTAGCACCGAAAAGCCATGTGTCAAGGCGGCTCAGCGCCCACACAATTGCAAAAGCCTCACGCTCGATAGCAGACCACTTCGCCTGTTGCGGCGGTAGTTTTTTACTGAGGAAGGCGACAGGTTTCTCAGAACCATCCAGCTCCTGACTCAGACATGCACCTACCCCTTTTTCCGAGGCATCAGTAGTTAGCACGAACGCCTTACCTGTCTGTGGGGCACTTAATGTCGGAATTGCCTTCAACGCAACCTTTACATTGTTAAAGGCTCTTTCAGCCTCTGAGCTCCATGGAAGATTGTTCGGCACGCGTCGGTTCGTGAGATCGGTCAGAGGGCGTACAACTTCGGAGTAAGATGGTATGTACTCCCGGTAGTAGTTGAAGAGGCCCAAAGCGCTACGTAGTTCCCTTTTCGTTGAGGGACTCTTAAGCTCTGCTACAGCGCTCACTCTCTCTGGATCTGGGGAGTGTGTGCCAGATCCGACCACATGCCCAAGGTACCTGGCTTTAGGCTGGGCTATAGGCGGCATTTTTCCGGGTTAATCGTTACTCCCACCGATGCTATCGTGGCAAGAACCGCTTCCAGGTGCTGCATATGTAGCTCCCAAGTCTCAGAGTAGACGGCTACATCATCTATGTAGGCGCACGAATAGTCTCGGTGCTTTCTCAGGATCTCGTTCATGATCCTCTGAAACGTTGCCGCCGAGTTACGAAGTCCGTACGGCATCGCTCTCCACGCGTAAAGACCACTGGTGGTCGCAAATGCGGTATGCTTCTGAGAGCCTGGTTCAATCGCGATTTGCCAGTAACCTCTCGTCATATCTAGAATGGATATGTATCGGGCCCTGGCTACCTCGTAAAGCAGCTCACTGGTTTTTCCCATCGGGAAGCTATCCGCCTCAGTGACAGCGTTCAAGCGACGGTAGTCAATGCACATTCTTACTGTGCCATCCTTTTTAGCAACACACACAACCGGATGCGCGAAGCTACTTTCTATGGGATATATGAGTCCCCATTCTTTCAATTGCTCCACCTGCCGTTCTACCTCTCCTCTCAGTGCTATCGGCACACGATAGGGATACGCCTTGGTAGCTTTAGCCCCTTGAAGCAAGATGATTTTGTGCTCACCGACGTTACACCTTCCCGGCCTTTCAGAAAATGTACTGCCGTACCGTCTCAGCAGGTGATCTAGCTCCGCCAACTGTCGGTTTGACAAGTGCGTGCTTTAATCTAGCAGTGCAGCCACTGTCCTCCCGTTTCACTAAATTGCGGGGTTGTTTCAATCTCGCCAAACTCTTCGTCTGATTCAAAGACTATGCCTACGTTATTCACCCGAGCGTAGTACTTCCTGAGGCGGTTCGCGTGCACCCATTTTTCTACGTCTCCCGGGAGCTGTACGATATAGCTGTCTGGCCTCACCTGCTGTTTCACTTCGGCAGGTCCGATCCATTTGGGCTGCATTTTCGCAACCTGTCCTGTTTCTAGAATCAGTACCTGATCGCCCGCCTCAAATGATTTCGGCCTCGCCCTGAGGTTGTACCTATCAGTGTATAACTGTTGCATTTGCTCATCTCGCTGATCTGCGGCACGGGCTGGTTCAGCCATTCTCTCTCGGAGCTCGGTCAAATACGCAGATGCGACTTTATTCAACCCTGTCGGGGGCTCCCACGCTCCGGTCCACGTCTTTTGTAGTATGCTAAGAGGCCCCTGTGCCACCCTACCGTACATAAGCTCGAAAGGGGGTACTCCTGTGATCTCGTGCGGCAGCTCACGGTACGCCCAAAGTAGACAGGGTATATATCTATCCCAGTCCCTGGCATGGTCGTGAATCACGTGTCTCAGCATGGACTTGAACACTCCATTCCACCTCTCTACGAGCCCATTGCTCTGCGGGTGTTCCGGCGTAGAGAAGCGCACTTGTGCTCCCAATCGCTCTGCCAGCTCTTTCGTTAGCCCTGCCGTGAAATTAGCCCCTTGATCACTACATACCAGCTCTGGTACGCCGAAGCGCGCAAAAATGTCCAGCAACGCCTGACAGGTGGCTTTAGCGGTTAGTGCTCGCAGTGGAATTACCTCAGGCCACCTCGTGCAAAGGTCGATTAAACACAATGCATACCGATGTCCGCGCGCAGAAGCCGGCTCAATAGGCCCTATACAGTCAAGGTAGACAACCTGAAATGGCTGCTGCGGCCGTGTCAACGGGGTTATCGGAACTCGGTCTGTCACCTTCCTGTTAGCGAAAGTCTGACACGTGTGACACGACTGGCAATGCTTTCTCACATCTGCAGACATTGTTGGCCAAAAGAAGGCACTGCGAATACGTTGCTTTGTCCTTTTCTCTGAAAAATGCCCGCCGCATGCTTTATCGTGTGCTAGTATCAACACTTCCCTTCGACGCATCTCGGGTAGGACCAGTTGTTTGCACTGCCTGCCATTCACGTCATCTTTGTGAAATAAGAGTCCTCCTTCAATCACCATGCCATGCGTTCCATCGCTTCCCTGTGCCCATGAGCTTTCTAATGACGCATCTTCTCTCTGCTCTTTCGCGAACGTGTCAGCGCATTGCTCGCCGTTCGGCACCGACGATTCTGGTGCAACTGCTCCGTCCTGAACACCCGTAGGGCCGCTTTCTATCGCCTCGTCTTCGGCTACCTCTCTAGGACGCACGCTCTCCTCAACCGCTTCACGGGCGGCTTCTTCTGCCTGCACAATGCGCACGGCTAGCTCAGTGGCTTGTCTCTGCACTTTCCTCAACTCATCAAACGCATCTGGGGTCAGAAGCGCATCTATCCCTTCCGTTAAATGGTCCGTTACTGCGCACAGTGTCATAAGCTGAGGGGCTACGCCCTCGTCATCAGCGGACAGGCTCAGTGGGACATACATCAAATCAGCTGGAACTGTTTTACCAAATGCTCCTTTAAGGCGAACCTTGCCTGCACCCTGAATGTCTGCCTCAGCCGGGATGACATTCCTTCTCAGGATGGTAATGTCAGCACCTGAGTCCAAACAAGCCGTAAATGGGCGCCCCGCAGACGTGAGCTCAACCCAAGTTAATTTCGACGTAGAAACGGTGTCTGTCGGCGTTGCCGCGCACTCGTACACATCACATGCAGCTCTGGCAGTCAGCTTTTCCGGTGCGGAGCCCTTGGCGCGTTGCCCACCCATTATTGCTTTCGGCCTCGTTTGGTTGCACTGCCATTGGTAGTGACCCATCTCACTGCAGGTGAAGCACCTAGAAGACGGCTTCCGATCGATCCCATGGAACCTTCCTTTTCCTACAGGGTCCCGCCAACTGTGTGAATCAACCTTACTCGCTTCAGCAACCTTCCGAGAATTTGGGCGTTTGGAAGCTCTGCTTTCCTCGTATCCCTGTGCTAACTTGGCAACATCCTCAGGTTTGAGCCATTCCCTTGTCTCATGCTGTAAGACATACGTGCGCATGTCATCCTCCATTAGCTGTTTAACGCGATCTGCAATCAGTAGCGCCCGCAGATCTTCCAAGCTTGTTATGTCTCTACTACGCAGGTAGTAATCAAGCAACCCTTCTAGTTTCGTGACAAACTGTCCACATGTTTCGCTGCCTTTCCGACAAGCATAGAACCTACGCTTATATTCCTCAGGTGTGAGCTTTAACTCACCCAGAATATAATCACGCACTTCCTCGTAGGACTGCCTTCCGCTTAGTGCCCTATTTGCTATCAGCATGCGGCTTTTCTTGTTTAAGAATGGGACAATTATCGAGCCGCGTACCTCCTCGGGAATCTCGCAGCTTTGAAGCATACTTTCCGCGCTTCGAAACCATGCGGGAGCCAACTCGTCTTTCTCTGGCATTGGTGCGAGAATAGCGCGTAAATCTTCTGCATATCGACCCAATCCTGATCGAGCGCCTCGCCCGCCTTGATTCTTTAACCTCTCTAACTCCACCTGGAGTCTCAGAGCTTCAATCTCCAGCTCTTTTTCTCGCAGTCTGGCAGCTGCGTTGTTTCCTCCTGACGTTAAACCTCTGTCAAGATCCGCGGTTACCGACGCACTACTAGAACTTTGATCATGATCGCCAGTAATGGTACTGCTCAAGGTCTGCCCCCGCTCATCGGAAGCTGTTGCGCCGGAGCTCTGACCCACGCCTTCAGAGCTGTCCGTAGACTTTTGGCTCTCTGACCGAGTTACGACCATGGTGAACCCGGAGAAAACAGGACAAGGACCCACCTGTATACAGCTAGTGTCAGTCCGTCGCACTGGGTTGCCGTGCGGTCACTGCTTTCGGTCCGTCGAACGCCTGGACACCATCAGCACATCAGGCTCAGCATCGGTCGTCGCCGCTCGAAAAGTCAGCCTTGGTGCCCTTTCCGCTACGCCGGATCTGCGCAGCCTCGCTGGAGTCGCTCCCCGTAGCTGCCTCTCTAGGCCGGTAGCGTGTATTCACGGGGCACCTCAACTTCAAACTTCTTCTTGGTCAGCCTTGGCTCACCGATGTAGTGTGCCGCCCTCCGTGTACATCAGTCCGCGGCGTCGTCGATCTCTCGCCACTCCGCAGGAAGTCGCTGGGCCGATCCTGTCGACTGCGCCAGTTAAACTAAAAAGGTGCGAAGTCTTGGGAAATATGATGGTCTTCCCTGTACAGCAGGTGCTCTTGCTGTTTCTTCTGCTGCCTTCGCTGGTACCGAGTGGTGTTGGTGACCACCGCTGCGTCCGTGGCTCAGTGACACATTGCGGTGCGGAGATGACGACTTCTCTTCTCGGACTGTACACGTTTATTTACACTTTTTACAATTGGCGTATTTACACAAATGTTGTCAGATGCGACATCAAACGTAGAGGGCTAACTGGGACTGGTAACGATCTGAGGTCAGAGGCTAGCAGGATCAGGCCTTGGCCTCCTGCTACACTTTAGGCCGGAGTCCCTTGAGACCTCCGTCAGCCTAGCCTCCCTCTCGAACAACCCGTCTGCTCTCCACTCTCGTCCGAGCCCAACTCTCCTCCGAGCCCAACTCTGCTCCGAGCCCAACTCTGTTCCGAGCCCAACTGTGTTCCGAGCCCAACTGTGCTCCGCTCGCTTTCTTAGCGTTACCCAAAATTCCAGTTTGGTCCGTTGACCAATCAACGTACGCCACTCTGTGGCCAATAACATTCAGTGTTTCAAAATGGGCTGGCCAATCATTGTGCCACATATACCCTCTCCTACGCATGTCAAATAAAACACACACAAAGCACGCACTAAGCGGCGAGTGGTTGCGCACACAAACACATACATCTGCAACTTTTCCCTCCAAAATCCTCCCAGCAAGAGGCGCCAAACAGTCGCAAAGACAAACGGCGTCAACGGTTACACTTCCGAAAATACATAAACACACACACGCGCAAACCTCAGGCCCAAACAGTCCGATCCCTGCTCTTGGTCGGTTGCGCGCGGGCGGCGGATTCAAAGGGACACACAGGCGTCTTCTCGGGAAGACGTGTCAACAGCGCGTTCTCGCAAGGCCCGTGTTACGCCGCGTTTCGGGATTTATGGCCTCCGCGCCCTCTCCACTCAAACCGGGGGACATAGCAGTTAGCGCTGACCCCACAACCACGCGCTTATGCTGTGCGCTCTAACTGCACTGTTCTGCCTCCCTCGCGGCATGGGACGGAGAGAGCCGGCGGCGTCGCCCGCTGCCATGTGTTCTGGGCTCACTTCCGAGGAGCGGTCGTCTGCGCGACCGTCATAAATCTGCCCGCGTCAAGCTGCCCCTTGACCTTGGCGGCCCCTTCGGAATCTCGCTTCTGTGCGAAGCCCGCAAACTTAACTGTGACGACGACATGAAACCCAGAAACGGTCATCAAAGAGCGTAATGCAAACAAAGCCGTTCGAGACACTTTTTGAAAAGCAAAGGAGTTTTACCGTGGTGAACGTGGTGGGTATAGCGACTCCAAAACAGCCATACTTTGCCCGCGGGCGCGTCCATCCTCCCGCGTGGCAAATATTGAGAATGTGCACCCTGAATTCTGACAGGCGTATTGAGCTTATTATATGGGTGCCGGTTCAGTCTGGCAATCCCGGAAATGAGGCCGCCGATAACATAGCCCGAGGAGTTATTAGCCGGGCAAATGGCGACCCATGCCGGGATTTCCCGAGGGAGCGGGCACATAGATTTTCTGAGCTCACACAGCAAACACGCCTTGCCCGTCGACTCTACCCCCCTCCCCACTCCCAGCTGTCTCACTCCCAACAAATCTTCTGGAGGCGTCTTCAAACCCGAACGCTTCTCAACCCTCAACGCCTATCCTACTACCGACCCGTTTCCCCTGAGTGCACTCTCTGTGGAGAGTTGCACGCCACCTTGGACCACATTCTTTTCGGCTGCCCTGCCGATCCTCACCCGCAGGGACAGCCCGCCATCGGATCATGGGAGGAATGGGAGGCCCTCCTTACGTCGCAGGACCTGGACATCCAACTTCACTGTGTGGACTGGGATGCCAGTTGTGCCAGCGCCATGGCACTACGTGACCTGGACACATGCGCGTAATGTGAGGACCATGCGGTGGCCCTGGGCCCTTGAAGGGTCAAAACTCGCTCGTGAAATAGTTTTTCCTCCTCCTCCTCTTTGCAGTGTGTACCATGTGTGGTCACGTTTTCCACTTGAGCTCTGAAGCATGCCTTTCATATTTGGTTCACAGAAATGTAAAGGCGCAGTATCTGTGACACTTGTTTTTATGGACACCTGATCGCGCCGTAAGGGAAGGAAGAAAGATGGGCGTGAAAGTGCACTTCACCTCTGAAGTGTGCCTTTCATAATTGGTTCACAGAAATGGAAAGACGCAGTATCTGTCACACTTGTTTCTGTGGACAACTCAATCGCGCCGTTAGGGAAGGAAGGTGGGAGTGAAAGTCCATTTGAGCTCTGAAGGACGCGGAAGCGTGCCTTACATAATTACTTCACAGCAATGAAAAGGCGCAGTATCTGTCACACTTGTTTGGACACCTGAATCGCGCCATAAGGGAAGGAAGATGAGAGTGAAAATGGAGAGGGGCATGAGTGAGTGAGTGAGTGAAAAAACTTTATTGAGGTCTTTTGGTTAGTCTCGGAGAGTCTTCCTGCAGCCGCTTCTTCGCCACCGTTGGAGACTCCTTAGCACGGGTGGTTCCCTCATTCCAGGGCTCCACTGGTCCTGGCTACCTCGCATGCGTGCTGCACCAATGCCCTTTGGGCGGTGAGCTCGCAGCTGGTTAGCAGGCCCTCCCATTGCTCCGCACTCGGGTTAGTTTGTTTGTGGAAAGTGTAGTTGTGTTTACATTCCCATGTGACGTGGTATAGGGTTGGACTGTCTCCGCACCAGGGGCAGCTATCTCTATACTGTGGGGGAAACATGAGAAAAAATTTGGAAGACGCTTAAGCTTCGCCTTCAAGAGTAGAACGCGATAGCGTTATTGCACCTCCTTCACACCGCCCACTTATTCGCTCGGTATGCTCTTGAGTCACACAAAGACATAGTTTTCATACTCAACACTTCTGAGCACAACGCAGAAGCATGATTCCTCGGAAGCAGCTCGGCACACATCGCAGGGGACGCTTTCCCAGCAGAAGCGCTACGGCGCAGTGATCACGTCAGAGGCGTCCGGCATCAGACGCTGCACCTAGCAATCGCGCTCTGAGCGGAAAGAGGAGCCGCGTCGCCTAAACACCACTGTTCGACTAGTAACTGATTTAACTGATTTATTTATAGGAAGGGAAAGGCGCTGTAACTGTCTCACCTGATTTCTGTGCACACCGCAACCGCGCTGTAAGGGAAGGGAGGAAGATGGGAGTGAAAGTGGAAAGAGAGAAAGAGGTGCCGTAGTGGAGGGCTACGGAGTAATTTCGACCACCTGGGGATCTTTAACGTGCGCTGACATCGCACAGCACATGACGCCTCTTCGTTTCGCCTCCATCGAAGCGCAGCCGCCGAGGTCGGGTGCGAACCCGGGTACTCCGGCACAGTAGTCGGGCGTCTTACCACTGCACCACCCCGGCGGGGCCCACCACTGTTCGAGTGACGCACGCTGGATGTTGGAAGGGGGAGAGCGAGAAAACTTATTAAACGCAAGGGTATTGGGGCATCCTCGCACCGGTACCCGCGCGGCCCAAAGTGGAGAAGCGGGTGAGCGAAGATGGTGATCTAAAGAAAGGAAAGACGCTTGATTCTACAACCCGTGAGGGTGCACGGCGAAACGTCAGGGGCGAGTGGCGCGCCACGTGTCGGGGCAGCGCCGCACATTGCGAGGAGGGGTTCTTCTGTGTTTGCCGCAAGATGGCTCTGCATGTGCGCAGAGCGCAGAAGAAATGTAGCGGAAACGTACTTCGCTACTCGTGTAACTGCGAATTCTCTAAGTAACATGCTCATAATTACCGATATACACCACAGTAAAACGTTCTACGGCACGTTGCTAAGGCAACACCGCATTCACTAGAAGCGCTTTTGTACCGCTTTCAAGCATCGAACTCGTGGCTGAGGGGTATCCGTCTCACACTCCGGACACCCTGGTTCGATTCCCACCCAGCCCATCTTGGAAGTTGCTTTTTATTTATGAAGTGCATGCCGGGATTTATCGCTCACGGCCAACGCCGCCGACGACACCGGCTTTTCTGTGACACGAGCTCCTTAACGCTACCGCGTTAAAAACGCTACAGCGACGACCACCAGGGCCCCGCCGGAGTGATGCAGTGGTAAGACGCCCGACTACTGTGCCGGAGTTCCCGGGTTCGAACCCGACCGCGGCGGCTGCGTTTCGATGGAGGCGAAACGAAGTGGCGTCCGTGTGCTGTGCGATGTCAGCGCACGTTAAGATCCCCAGGTGGTCGAAATTACTCCGTAGCCCTCCACTACGGCTCCTCTTTCTCTCTTTCCACTTTCATTCCCACCTTCCTCCCTTCCCTTACGGCGCGGTTCGGGTGTCCACAGAGCAAGTGTGACAGTTACTGCGCCTTTCCCTTCTTGTGAACCAATTAAACTTTAACCACCAGGAAGGGGCGCCAAAGATCTGCGCTCTAAAATGAAGACGCAGTAGGTCACACTTCTCAGCGGGCGTCTGAAGTCTGAAACGCGCCGTAAAAAAGGGGGGACGTGGCAGTGAAAGAAGAGATAAAGAGCTGGTGTAATGAATATCCGCTGTTTAATTTCAACACCCTGGGGGTCGAAAATGTCTGTAACAGAGATGGTCAGGATAATTTCGCCATAAAAGATTGCAGCTAGGGTGGATTGGATTCCTTACGCGTTAATGGCTGAAGTGCGGTATCCCGTGGCCTATTCTAGTTGTCCATTGCTAAGCCCAATGAATAAACATATTGGTTCACAGGAAAGGCGCTGTATCCGTCACACCTGTTCTGTGGACGTCTGCGCCGCGCCTCAAAGAAAGGGAGGAAGGTGGGAGTTAAAGTGGAAAGAGAGAAAGAGGAGCTGTAGTGGAGGGCTACGGAGTAATTTTGACCACCTGGGATCTTTAACGTGCGCTGACATTGCACAGCACACAGACGCCACTTCGTTTTGCCTCCATCGAAGTGCAGCCGCTGGTAGTTGGGATCGAACCCGGCTACTCCGGCACAGTAGTCGGGCGGGCGTCTTACCTCTGCACCACCGCGGTGGGGCTCAGACCGATGTCTGGTTTCAAATTACGGATACAGATTTAGGCGAAGCGTATTCAGCTCGGTTGGCCTAAAAAATATATATATATATATATATATATATATATATACGTAGAGATGATTTCTTGCAACTCGAAGTCTTGTGGACCCGATGAGATTGGTCAACGACGACAGGCATACGTGAAGTGATTCTCCCATGGTATAAAAAAGGCTGCAACCATAGAGTAAACTACTATGGGCAAAAGCCATATGTCTACTTTTAAGCCGAACGTAAGCGTATCCATGCAGTTTGCTTTCGCGTAAGGCCAGGTTTAACCACAAGCTAAACCACAGCTATATTCGTTCTTACGTCTCTATTTTCTCCTATTTCCGCAAGAGGCACTGGAGGTGGCTCAGCTACAGAGCCAGTAGCAGGCTCGTGCATTTTGTTTTCTTTCAGCTTTTTTATATCATGTGGAAATCCCTTCGCGTATGAACCTCCTTTGCCTGTCGTCGTTGACCAATCTCATCGGGTGCACAATACTTTGAGTTGTATGACATCCTTTCTACATTGAACTCCGGGCACACCGCCTTCACAACGTTCAAACGAACCTTCTGCCCCAGCAACTCGCTGTTGTGTTTCACCTCTACCAACTACTAAGTTATGTCTCCTTCTTTGTTTTTTTTTCTGCTTTGCCGTCTTATGTTACTTCTTTTTCTTCTACTTTTTCTTCTCATTCTTCGTTTCCGTCTCATTTTTCTTCTGTTTTTTGGTCTTCTTTGTCGTCTCACACGGTGCCACGGAGCAACGCCGACGGCTTAAAAATCTGCCGATGTGGAATCTTCTCATGACAAGAAGAAAAGGAAGAAAGGAAGCCGCGCATCGCAATAACCTTCGTCCGCCACCGAAACGGTGCCGGATGCAATGACGGCCCACAACAAGTAGAACTGCCGGTTGCAGGCAAGCCCCCTCCACAAATGGCGAGGGACTACCATTATCAGCTCTGTAGGGACAGGAGTTGCCACCCAAATTATGTAGGTGTCGATCACATCGCTCTAGTGAGGCGTGACGCCATGCACGCGCAGCCGCTCCTCGTCGCTTTGCGCGCCTTTGCTGACCCTGACAGCTACATATAGCTCTGAGAAAACTTTTGCCTTAAAATATAACCCGCCATGGTAACACAGTGGTAAGAAGCCCGGCTTCGAGGCTTGAACCCGACCACGCTGGCAACGTTTAAATGAAAGCGAAAGTAAAATCTCCCATGTAGTATGCGATGCTAATGCACGCAAATATGCCTATTAGCGGCTCACTTCACCTCTCAATAACGACGACTATCCCACACTCCGACAGGACACTTTATTCTTGAAACCATTTCAACTGGTTATCCCTCAACAATGCTGGACAAAGTATAGAGGTCCATGAACTTGCGAACTCACTTGACCTTCTTACATCTCTATAAAAATATGCACCCGGAATTTCATTCAAAAAGAAGAGTAGGGAAAGCCAAAGCAGCATGCAAGAAATACTGTTACGGTGTGTTGCCGACATGTCGCAAGACAACGAGTATGGTTTGGACGCTGGGGCGAACGACGAAGACACTGAAGCTGTTGTGTTTGTGTGATCTGGTGTTCCGGAGATGCTCTTGACGTTGATCTAAGGATTTTGCCCATTGGGAACGCCCAGTAACTATTTAATTTCAAACAAGACACAGTTTACGTGGATGCAGCCGAACATGTCGACTGCAGTGCCTCCATAATTGTGACTGCAAATCCTCAGGCTCATGAGGCCTCGGCCGGCCCGCTCGTTACCTATAAACCGGACCAAGGAGAGGAGGTGACGTTCGCCCTCGCGAAAATGTCATTGGAAGCCTTACAAGTAGGAATGAATATTCGCGCACGCATTAGACTAGGAAAGAAAGAGGACATACACAGGGGACCCTTTTGTCGCTGTGCGTTCCCCACGGTGTGCGTTCCCTTTCTTATCTTGTTTTTTTTTTTTTTTTTTTTTTTTTTGTGCGTAAAATTTTCATCCTCTATGAACAACCAACGAGCAAAACTCAATGATGCCTCACATATACGAGTGACCCGACAACCGTAACAAGTACTAAAACGAGCGTTATATATACCCGATTTATACTGCAGTTGCTGGTTAGTTATTAAGCGACAAACTGCCCCATACAGCTGAGCACATTCTTCTGTTCCTGGAAATGAGGCTACCCACAATTCTGCCGATAACTCGATAGACGAATGAGGTCAAATGATGAGGTCAAAGACAGACTGTATGGTTTCCTATGAAGAAATAGCTGTATATGTCCGCCAAACACAATCACTAGACGCATTTCTTCCCGCATCCTGTTAGCTGCGCCTGCATTTTTCTGCATTATAAACCGAATATTGTAACTTATGCCAACACAGGGGCGCTTAGACCACATGGTCAGGGTATGCCCATGAAATAATATTAATAATATTATAATAATTGCTATTATTATTTTATGGACACACCCAGAGAAAGGGTAATCCGCGGTTTTTTATCTATAAAGAATGATCTTACGTGCGAGAAGTGGGATGCTTAATGCTCAGCCCGGACTCGGAAATCCAACCGAGTCATTGAGCGATGCAACCCAATTCGTCCAAAGAAACAGGAATTCATGGACTCCTGGCTACCTATCTATCAAGCATCTGCCTAAGATTTAGTCCTTGGCAAATAAATGTTCATTCTCCTCGTCCACCGCAGCCCTGCACTAGGTTACCTAGAACTCCAATATTTCACTCCCACCGTCCTTCCTTTTCTTACTGCATGGTTCAAGTGTCCATCGTGAAATGTGTGCCTTTTGTTTTCTTTATTACAATGAACAATCTGTAATAAAAAATTAGCGGATCTCTTCGATGTTCCCAAGAGTAGAATGGCGAAAGCCTACCCTTCCTTTCCTATCATTTGCCTCTCACCTGCGTTCGCTGCAGTACTACATATAAATATAATTGGTTTACAGGAAAGGAAAGGCGGAGTATCTGTCACATTGTCTCCACAAGACTGTTTTGATGGTAGTGGTTGTAAAAACTTTTATTTGAAGTTGAGTTATGAACCCCCTAGGGGAACCTGTGTCCCCCTAGGAGGTTCATATGGTCGAAGACGCCATCCTGGCTTTCTGGAGCAAGGCCTTTTGGCTTGAACGTCTGAGCAGCCAAGCAGGGCCGTCTCCCAGTCCTATCCTGTAGGGTTAGGTTTGGTGGTTAAAGCTGTAGTTTGCTGCTGGCCCACACCATGTCGTAGGTATCTCTACCTAGCCACAGTGGTGGCACGTGCCGGTGACCATGGGATCATAGTGTTTCATAATAGCCAGAGTAGCGTTCCTTGGCGCGCGTTCAAAATTTGGATTGCAAATGGCAGGAACGCATGGAAAGCATCTCGCAGTCCCGCGCACAGGTCCTACGCCTAAAGCAGGCGTTAATGACCTCAAGCACAAATCTAAATACATCCAGGAAAAGTCCGGGACAGACACTGAATCCTAATACGTAGATGCAGCGAAGTCAGAAGCGGGGTACAGGGTAGCGGTTGTGATTCACCAAAAAAACGTGTTGATGCCCTCACAGTCTGCGATGACAATATAGAAAAGACGGAGGAGTTGGTCATTGCTTCATCCGCCACGCATACCACCTGCACCTATTTAATCAAAGATTTTATGGCTGCCTACCGCAACTACATGAAAGGACGAATATGTCTCCAGGCTGCCAGAGTACCTTTAACCACTCATTGGCAGATCGGGTATATCCTGACGAACTGAAGGTTGAAAAGGTTGTACCTATTTGTAAAGGCGGTGAGCGATCTGATTTGCGAAACTATTGACCAATATCGGTGTTAAATGCAGTTAATACAGTTTTTGAAAAGGTACTTTGTAAACGTACACAACGTTTTCTAGATAAGTATAACATTTTATGTCATAATCAGCACGGCTTCAGGCCGCAAAAGTCAACGTCAACCGCAGTTCTTGTTCTCACACAACTAATAGATACTGCACTGCATAATAGCAAACTGGCCATAGTAGTATATTTAGACATATCAAAAGCCTTTGATACGGTTGATCACACAATACTACAACAAAAATTGGAAGCCTACGGTTTCAGAGGGAAAATTTGTGATCTAATTAAGAGTTATTTTCAGGACGGAAACAATATGTTGTCGTGAACAATTTAACCTCACTACCGCAAAGCATTAATCTAGGTGTGCCGCAGGGTTCCGTGCTTGGGCCGCTATTCTTTTCCCTCTATATTAATGGCCTTCCATCAACGTTGAAATATTCAAAAGTTGTAATAGTCGTGCCCCGTTAATATGACCCCCGTTAATATGGACGACCCGAATTATGGACAGTATTTCTGAGGTCGAAACCTTTTCATTGTATTTATGCCTCGTTAATATGGAAACTCGCTGTCCGGACAATGGACAGGGGAAGAATGCACGCGCCCCACTTGGGCCCATGTGTTTTTGTCTCGTTAATATGGACAGTGCTTGAAAAAAAGCAGAGTAGTCCGAACGCAAGTTAAAGAAGGGCGCGCCGCCCGCGAACCTACGCGACAGCCGATACGGCGGGATGCCTGAACGAGTCCTGTGGGGTTGGAAAGAACCAAAGCCAACGTGTCGCCGTTTTAAGGAAGGGGGGAGGGGAGCGCAAGAGCGGAGAGGAGCGTACACAGCAAACCGAGGGCCAGCGTAAGAAAGACCCCGAAAGGGGGAACCAGGAGGCTTCTGGGTGCAGCGGAAGTGCCGCCGCAGTCGGGAAAACAGCAACATGTGGTTGCAATAAATTCTGCTGAACGTGAACAGAGAGGCCGGTAAAAGCGTAAAAAAGAAATGATGGGAAGAAAGAGAAGTGCCTACAGTGGCGGTGGGAACTGAAGTTTTCTTTCCCAAAGCGCAATGTGTGTTCCATGAAGCCGTTAACGCTTTTCGGTGGGAGTTAAGACACGCTCACAAAGTACAGCGACAAAAGAGGCGACGTACGAACACGCAACCCGGACCGGGCGTCCCGTCCTGGACGCGCTTCCCTCCCATGCTCCTGGTTTTCGTCCTTGTTGCGCTGTCGAACGGCCAAACTTTGCACACTAGGCTGTCCGTATGTCGGCTCCGCTTTGAGTCAACGATGCGGCCTTGACAAAGTCTGAGCTCTTCGTAGTCGGCTAGCCGTCGCTCTAAACTGTACTTCAGCTTGCAGTGTTTGTTTTATGGGAACACATAAAAACGGCGCCAAGAAGATGGGATGTTCGATAGCCCTCTGCATAGCAGCTTGCCAGTTTGACTCCTTCGCTTTCTTACAGAAACAGTACAAGGCAAAAAAAGAAAGAATAAGAAGAACGGAAAGGCAGAAAGGTTAACTAGGCAAAAAAGTGCTCAGCATCAGGAGCCTGTAGCCCTGAACTTGAGTCTGGCTTTTGACATGGCGGGAGTTAAACGCAAAAGAACAGAGCTGAACGTAGGCGCTAAAAAATCTGTGAATACAAGCGGCAAAAGCCATCTCAGTCAATCCAAGCTGCGAGAGACTAGTATCGACAGCTCAGCTGTTTCCTCGCTTCAGGAGAATCTCAAGCAGCTACTTAGCGGCTACTTAGCTCAGTGAAGAGCACATTTTGGAAGTGGCGGTGAGTAGAGAATCAGACGCTGATTCATCGCCCAGTGGGGAGTTCGTGCTCGAAAGTTCGACCATCACAAAGCCCAACATCACGGGTGTCATGGTAAGCGAGTCGCTTCAGGCTGCACTACAATTTTTCGAAGACAACAATGACAAGGATAATGCACTCAAATGTGCCCGTGTTCTGTGAAATTTTCAGTCCAGTGCACACCGTTATGTACAAAAGCAGTCGTTAATTACAATTCTCTTTTCTCAATAAAATCCTTTTTTTTATTCATGACTCGTTATTATGGATGACTCGCTTTATGGACAGTTTTGGTCGGGAACCAAAGTGTCCATATTAACGAGGCACGACTTACATGCCGATAACACCGCATTACTTTTTACAGGAGAACATCGAGGGGTACTTAAATGCAACATTAATGAAGAGCTTAATCAAGTTTCGGAGTGGTTTAAAAGTAATCGGCTAACCCTTAATACTGAGAAAATAAAGTACACCGTATTTCACTCGCGCACAGAGAACATGAACTACGAACCTATATCTCTAACTATAGACAACATGAATCTGCTGAGGGTACCCAAATACAAGTATCTTGGTGTCCTGTGCACGTCAGATATGCACTGGAAAACAAATTAATAACATTTGCTGCAAATTAGCTTATGGCTGTCTTGTTTTACTAAGGGCCAGGGACTGCTTTGGTATTCCAATTTTACGCATCCTGTATTTTGCCTTTGTGCACAGTCAGTTGTCCTATTGTCTGGAAACCTGGGGTGGTACGTATAAAACACACCTAGATCCGGTTTCTCGCCTTCAAAAACCAGCTATTCGTATGATAACTTATTCAAATAGTACATACCCCAGTGGACCACTTTTGCAGCAGCTTCGCATCTTAACGCTATCAATGGCATATAAACTGAAGATGGCATATAAACTGTACAATGGCATATAAACTGTGCAAGGTCTGCAGTAACATAGTACTTGTTTTTCATTTGGACCCATTACTAGCCGTAAAGGCTATGGATCCAACCAACTGTTCGTGTACAGTTTTTTTAGCACAAATAAAATTAAAAAAAATATTGAAAAATCATGGACACCCCGAACAAGACAAAAGCTTCATCTGGACACGGGGATCAAGGCGTGGAAGGGAACTAGTGCGCCCATGCCGCTGCCCCAGCTCTCCTCCCCAGGGAATCGACCCCTCCATCCTCCACATCCCCCTATCCCGGCTCTCTGGATGCGCACGCGAAGAAATAACAGCACTGCAGACTCTCTCGCAGAAAATATTCACCCCCAGCCAAGGGGCTCTCGAAAGCGGTGGAAGCTAGATGGCGACGCCTACAGACAGGTACATATAAAACACCAGCCCATTTAAACACAATACACCCCGGTTCTGCGCAGAGGTGGGCAACCTCATGAGGTTTCGACCTCATGAGGTCGACCTCAACCTCAAAATGACCTCAACCTCACGGAGTGAGGTGAGGTTGAGGTGAGGTCGGTGACAGCCCGAAATTGTTTGAGTGAGGTCACGAAATTGGACCTCAACCTCACGCGTGAGTTTGAGGTTGAGTGAGGTTGTCATTGTGTGAGGTCGAAATTGTGAGGTCCAGGCTTTTTGCAGTTGCCGCGGCTTTCTTCGAAGAGCGCCCCTTTTGACGCGGAGCTCGAGCGTACTGCCGCGGTGTGCCCGCCGACTCTCGGTGTTTGGTTACCCCCCAATCGGACGACCGGATGCGGCAGCCCCTGCCCAGCTTTCGGCATTCCACCGTAATGTCCGCAGCCAGAGACCGCTTCCCTCTGGTCTACTTGGAAGGAGATTTTTTTTTTTTTTTTTTACTTCACGAACTCCTCATGCCCCCTGCCAGCCACCCCCGTTTCCTCTGACTTGTTTGTGCCGATGCTTGCGGCAGGCTCAAACACCCAGGAGCGCGCAAAGCACATAACTCACGTTGACCTGCGGTGCTTTTGTCGGAGACCGCAAAGAAAGCAGCAAACTAAAAAGCGAAGCAAATTGCCTTTGCGCAAACGGCGCGGAGCAGAACTGTGTCTTGTGCATGCCCGTTTCCAGGCGCTATAACGGCTGCTGCCTTACATTCGATAAAGGACCCTGCTGTACATTACACGGAAACTTAACAGAAAATGGTGCAGCGAAATTGTTAGGGGACGTGATACTGACAGATAAAAAAAAAAAAAAAACATGAACAAACCAGAAAAACCGGCACAATACCATCTGGGCATTTTATCGAAGTCCTCCCTTTCGAATTGTACGTCATCGTTCTATATTTCGGTCCTGTAAATTTATATTCTTCTATTTTCCAGAACAACCTCTCTTGGTCTTGTGCTGCTTGTTTCTTATACAGATTCACAGGTGGCCCCGAACAACTGCAATGGGATGAAATGGACGGCACATCTTATAAGACGCAACTGGTATACAGGAAAACGCATGCGCATGTTAACCATTTGCCGAGATAGAACAGACAAAAAATATATGGGGCTTGTATGCAGTCAAGCGCAATGAAAAAAAAAATGATTTCGCTCCGCTAAGGCCCTTTAGCTCTCTCTCAAATTCTATTGAAATCAAGCAATGCAGGAGGAAGGAGGAGAGTAAGGGATTCTTAACTTCATAATATCAGGTTTTTCTTGAAATCTCTTATTCAGGCGCAGAAAAAAAAAAGAGAACAGCGTTCTCCTACATGTTTTTATGAGCTAGAAAGTATCGAGATAGTTTCCGGCTGGACATTTTGGTGTCTAGACGGACGAATTGGTGTGGCGAACTGAATGTGTCTGTTTTGTGCTCCCGTCTGCTCGAGACGGACAAATCCATCGGATGAAAATTTTTGTGGCCAGATGTCGGAATAATTTTTTCAGATATTTGTTTTTTTTTCTTTAAAAATCAATTTTAATGTACGTGATGTGAAGCCAATTACATGCTATCACTGAGGAATGCCGTATTAAGTCGATGTCTCAAACCTTCTATAAGCTCTGGGAAGCGCAGTTCTCTTCTGTTTTTAGTGTGCGATATTTGTTATTACTTTCGTCAACATGGTATTTATATATATATATATATATATATATATATATATATATATATATATATATATATATATATATATATATATATATATATATATATTCTTGTATGTCAATTAAGTTCGTACACTGCCGAAAAAAGAACAGGCTTCTTCCCTCACATTAGGCTCTTTTTCAGAGACCCATAGCCCAACCCTCCTTTCCACTTACCCGCGCGGTCATTTAGTCTTTTTT